>NW_026020009.1:2534294-3195297 GCF_900185275.1 Solanum verrucosum
TAAAAGCAAAAACAACTGCCACTAGTTCGATGTCATGGGTAGGATAGTTCTTATCATAAACCTTAAGTTGCCTTGAAGCATAAGCAATGACTTTCCTATTTTGCATAAGAACACATCCTAATCCAATTCTTGAAGCATTACAATACACAAAAAACCCATCAGACCTTTCTGGTAAAGTCAACACCGGAGCAGAGGTGAGTGTATCTTCCAATTCTTGGAAACTCCCCTCAAAAGCTTTCGACCATGCAAATTTAACTTTATTTTAGGTCAATACCGTCATTAGAGAGATAATCGAATAAAAACCTTCCACAAACATTCTATAATAACTAGCCGAACCCAGAAAACTCCTAATATTTGAAGGGAATAGAGGTCTAGGTCAACTCTTAACCGCATCCATCTTCTTAGGATCTACCTCAATACCCTTACCAGAAACAATGTGACCAAGAAAAGCCATGGATCTCAACCAAAACTTGCATTTACTAAACTTAATAGAGAGTTGTTGGTCCTTAAGGACTTGCAACACAATCCTCAAATGTTAGGTATGCTCATCCTTACTTCTTGAGTAAATAAAGTGTAACACCTCGGATCTCAAAATGAAGTAAATCCTAGTTTTCCAAAAATGTGCCAGTACCAACGGAACCACCCACGGAACGTAGGTAGAACCAAAGACCGTAGGTAGGGTTCCGTCTTTAAGGTCCAAATTTTGATGGTATCTCATCCCACACATGGTCGATCAGTACGGTCCGTAGTTGGACCTATGGACCGTAGGTGAAGGTCAGCAACCAATTAGAGGAAAATTGCTTTGGGTTAACTTCAAACGGTCATATCTTTTATAACAAAATGAATTTGGTGGGCCATCCTATCAAATTAAAGATAATTGAATCCTCTTTCCAACGCCACCGAATTTGATAAAATCCAAGCTCAGAGTAGTTATGCTCATTTTAGTGAAGTCCTGTCGGGCAGAACGACAACTCCTAACGAAGGTTGGTATTTCAAACGACGGCCCGTTAGCCATATAGTAGATGACACTCGCCAGTTTTAAGTCAAGGTCAATTTGTTCCTTTTCCCTATGCATTAGGCACTTTAACTATGTCGTTTGATGCCTAAACTATGTCGTTTTACTAAGTCTAAGCCTAATAAATTAGTGTGACATAACCAGAACTCTCATTCTCCGAAAATCATGCAAACTTGGAGCAAAGAGGAGAGGAAAAGTCAACCAAACCTCCCATGAACAAGCAGCAGTTTTCATAAAAGTTCAGCCTCGAAATCCAAAGGATTTCTCCATAGATTTCGTCACCAGGTATGTGGGATTTCACTAGTGGGTTGCTTTCATCCACTAGGTCCCTAGAATTCAGTCAGTTTCCTTGATTCTACATTTCTTATTTATACTAGGGTTTGTAAAATCTTGGGAATTTATTGTGATTTCAGTTGCTATAGAATCCACAGTCTTAATATCATGTTTTCTTGGAGACGTTGCATAATTCCTTGTATAAAACTCAGAACCCTGGTTTGTGTAAATTCTCTTAGTTCATGGATTATACTTGCTAGGTCAGTTAAATAGAAAATCATACTCCAGATTACGAATGTCACATTCTCAGTATATAAATATTTCAATCTCAGTTATCATGTCAGTTTTGGGCTACTCAGTACTTAGTGCATTTTACCTTCATATACATTTAGTTTGGAGTAGACTTAGCACCGAGTTGGACTAGGGTTCAGCGTACCCTCATAGTCGTAGAACTACGTGCCCACGCAGGATTATAAGTCCCCTCTATTGTGCATCAGATTTAGTGATCACGCCAGTCATGCCTTTATACCCTTGGCAATGTATATTGGGTTCTCTCAATGGGGCGTATACATCGGACTCCATGTTTAGCTCACGTGGTTTATGTCGGTTTATAGTAGCTCCCATAATTAGACTCTTAGTGAATTTGACTAGGTTTTCAGCAGTTGTATCAGTATACACTTCAACATGTTCTCTTCATGATTAGTACTTGGTTATTGCATTCAGTTTAGTTGTCAGCTATGTTTCAGTATTTACATTTTTGCTCAGTTTATATTAATGCTCAGTTATGCTTTATTCAATTTATGTTTATATTTGTTCAGCTTAGTATCTATATCCCACAGGCTCAGTACATTTCAAGTACTGACGCATACTCTGCACTACATCCTTTCATGATGTAGGTTCAGGTACTCAACATCCAAATTGTGCTTAGATCGGTTCTCAGTCCTTATTCAACAACTTCAGTGGTGAGTCCTCATACTTCGAGGATAATAGACATTCTTTTCATTTTAGTTTTTATATTCAATTTTCAGTTTTGTTAGGGTAAGCTGGGGAGCATGTCCTAGCAACTCGACATCAATTAGAGGCTTTCCAAACATAGTAGTAGAATCAACTTGACTTATTAAGTTTATCTTACAGTTATTATTAAAGTCTTAGTATGTTTTATACATTCAGACTAGTTGGGGGTGTCCCACTTTAAGCTATCCATTGTTTTAGCTTCCGCATAGTACATGTCTTATTCAATTATTCTCACTATGTTTGATATAAGCCAGACATTGTTAGCTTGGGGTCACTCATGCTCCTAGGTCCCATGTTACGTCAAGGGGGTAGCCTTTGGGCGTGACAAACTTAGTATCAGAGCATTAGGTTTGAGAGTCCTAGGATGTCTGAAAGTCGCACTAAGTAGAGTCTATTTCATGGGTGTGAAGCGTGCCACATCTATTAGGGGGAGTCTACGAAATGTTTTAAGAAAAACTTCATTTTCTTTGCTATTCTTATCGTGCATGGGTATGATCAAACTTCTCTTTTCTAATCCGTTGTTGTGCATTGCAGATCATGCCTCCTCGTAGAGCTAACACACAGAATGCTAATGCATGCAATGCTAACACAGTTCCTCCAATCCTGAACCATGAGGTTATGAATGCAGAATTTTAGAATGCAATCTAGCTCTTGGCTCAGAGTGTGGCCAATCAGAATAATTAGTAGATCCCAGTTCCTACTAACACAAATGGTGGATCAACTGTAGCTAGGGTTAGAGACTTTGTCCGGAAGAATCTGTCTGAGTTTCTAGGTCAAAGATTGGTGAGGACCCATATAACTTCATTGATGAGGTTAATAAAATTCTTGGATTAATGGAAGTGACTGGAACTGAGAGTGTTGAGTTAGCATCCTATCAACTTAAGGATGTGGCTCATATATGGTTCACTCAGTGAAAAGATAACATGGGTGCAAATGCAACACCTGTGACTTGGGATTGTTTTACTAGAGCTTTCCTATATAGGTTCTTCCCAAGGGAATTGACAGAAGCTAAGGCACAAGAGTTTGTGTAACACCCCGGAAAGTTTTTGAGCTAAGACTCGAACCATCCTTCGTTGTGAGTAAGTTTTTACCAAGGAATTTAAAATTTCTTAAGTACTAAGGTCAGGTCACTAGATGTAGCACCTTGAGTTCAAAAAAGAACTAAATTGGAAATAGTAAAATCTGAAATTTTGCAAGTTATGCTTAAGTTATGAGTTTTGGGTCAACTTCCAATAACCATAACTCTCAGTACTTGATTATTTAGGAGTACCATGAGATGGAAAGTGAAAGATCTTTGAATTATCTTTCCAACGCCACTGAGTTTGCTAAATTTTGATCTCGTATGAGGGAGATATGCTTGTTTGAAGTCGGGCTGTCCAAAAAAGGAAAGTTACCCGAAAATAGTGAGGGGCATTTTGTTTTTTTCCTTACCAAATCAGATTTAATTTGTTTTTAGTAAGGTTTTAATGGAATAATCCTATTAGTTTCAGTTTTATAATCCTAATATACGCCTAGGGTTTTAGTTGAGAGTTCAAGAAGAGAAAATAAGAGAAAAGAGGAGAAAATAAGAAAGGATCAAGGCGTTCATCATGGGTTCTTGAGTTTTGTTGAGGATTTTTCGCCACGAGTTTGATCCCTAAGAGGTATGTAAGCTTCCATAGTGTTGGGTTAGTTCACCCACATGCCAATCATGAGTTTCTTTTGTGAATCTATCCATAAATATTGAGCAATTTAAGTTCTTGATGAGTGTTCTTGAAATTTCCTTATCGACTAAGTTTTGATGTAAGATTCTACTTCGGTCAACTTCAAACGACTATATCTCTTAAAATATAAAGATTTATGTAGAAATAACATATTAAATTTAAGGTATTTGAATATACTTTCCAACGCCACCAATTTCGTGTCAATCCAATTTCTGAATAACAAGTTATGACTATTTTAGTAACCTATACAGTGTTGTTACAAATTAGCCGACGGGAAAACATTAAAAAGGGTTGTTTTTGTTTTTTAACATCCAAGATAACCCTAAAATAATTTCTTGACTAATAAAAGGCTCAAAACAATCAGATTTTCATCTTTTAATCCATTATTCTCTTCTATCTTTACCCCTAAGACAAACCCTAAGGAAAAATCAAAGTAGAAAACTCCATTCAAGATTCTTTCAATCTTTTTCAAGATTCTTCTTCAAGGTAAGTCTTTCTCCAAGAATTTCATTTTTTCAACTCAAATTCCTCCATACAATTATGAATCACTAATGAAAATTATAATTTTTGTCCACAGAGATTTCAAGAAACTAATTCAAGAATCTCAAGAATGGTTTTCTTCATCGTTTACCTTCAAGCTAGGGTTTCAAGGCTTCTAATCAAGTTCTTCTTCAAGATTCTTCAATAACATTGTTCTTCTAGGTATGTAAGGCTATCATACTGTTGGACTAGTTCGTCCTCACGCCCAACATGTACTTTCAAATCAGTAAAAGAGAAATCTAGGATTCCACCCCAAGATTTGGATATTCTTGAGATAAGTCACTACAAAAAAACAACTTTTAGCGGCAATAAATATTGACATTAATAAAGAGGGTTAAAGTCTTTACCGATATTAGTTAAGTGCCATTAGAACCAATGTCCCTAAAGGCTTTAGGGAAATATACAAAGAGTGCTAATTGCTGCCAAAAATACATATTTAGTGGCAAGCAGCAATTAAGAATTAATTGCCGCTAATGATTATTTTTGATGTAATGAGTTGATTTGAGTTATTGAGTTTTAAACTGAGTTTTGCGGAAGTAAGTATGAGAATGAGAAGAATCGTATACATGAGTTTCATAGTGTTATTTAGACCCTTGAATTGAGTCGTTCATGCCCATAAATTCCGCATGAACTCCATCAATTGAGTATCTTTGAGAGGAGTAGTATCTTCAAGTCCTAAGTCTTGAGTATTGAGTTCCTAATCCCTTTTGAGATTATATTCCTCATCATGGGACTAGTAGATGTTACTCGTAAAGTCCTTGAGTTTAGTTGTTCAAACTCATAATTCCACATGAACCCTCTGCGTTGAGCATTCTTGAAATGAGTAGTATCATTAAAGTTCTTGAGTTCCAGGTATTGAGTTTTATCTATGGTTATTGAAAACCTTGATTTGAGTCGTTCACGACCATAATTCGGCATGAACCCTATTTTAAGAAGTCTTTTACAAATGTTTTAAACTTGTTTTAAGACTTGAGCATTGAGTTGAGTAAGATTAAAGAGTGAAGTTCATTTCTTCAAAAGAGTATATAGGGACTATGTATTCCCAAAGAGTAAATGTTTTTACATTTAATCAAGAGAGGAAACACTGATTTCCCAAAGATCCTTTGAGCTATTTTTCAGTAAAGAGTAAATGTTTTCACATTTAATCAAGAGAGGAAACACTGATTTCCAAGAGAGCCTTTGGGCTAGTTTTAAGAAATTATCTCAAATCACACAAAGAGTTATGTTTTTAAACATATGAGCTATTTATATTTTGGGAGTAGTATTAAGCACCGATATGGGGGAGAGTTCAGACAACTCACAACTCCTATAAACCAAGTAGCCAATTTGGGTAGAAAAGGGTCATACTTTTAAGATGATTCCTTAGTGCTTTTTAGCATATTCTAGTGGATTCACTTAGTAGTTAGGTTCTATACCAATGGCAAGGTATAGGACGACCCTGGCAGCGTGAGGCAAAATGTTGTATCATCACATAACTCTAAAGTGATGGTTGTCGGTTAGAGAAACACCCACAAAAGTATTTTGTATTCTTATATACATAGAGTTTACTTTGTATTTTCATATACAAACAGAGTTTATCTTGTATCCTTGCCTACAAACTGAGTTACTATTGCATTTTTCTATACATTGAGTTGCTTTCTACTATTTTAAAAGCTTTCCATATATTGCATCTGTATTGTTGCTTTATATTGAGTTGAGTACCCAGAGTTGAGTATCCATAGTTGAGTATCAAAAGTTGTCCCTAGAGTTGAGAATCCAGAGTTGAGTACCTAGAGTTGAGTATACAGAGTTGAGTACCCAGAGTCGAGTATCTTATTCTTGAGTTGAGCCTTATTTCACGGATTTGAATATCTTATCATTGAGTTGAGCCTTATTTCATTGAGTTGAATATCTTATCATTGATTTGAACTATGTTTCTTATTCTAGAGTTGAGTTTAGTTGAGTGAGTTGAGAGGAGGTTAGTATGTTTCCTTTTTATCAAAGTTAAAGCTTATGTTATGCTTTAGAATTCCCCTTACATGCTCGTACATTCCACGTATTGAGCCATGATATACCGTGAGTTTACAGTATTTCTAATACATTTCACTTACAAGTTGTGTGTGTCTAGAGCCTTTTTATATTGGTTTTTATGTGTTTTATCATGTTTTGCAGAAAAGGTGTTCAGGAGCGGAAGTTTAGAGACAGCTGAAGGAAATGCAGAAAAAGGCATCCACGGAGGTCATCTACGGACCGTAGGTCCATTCACGGTCCGTAGGTGATGTCTGTAGATCAGCAGGCATGTGTTGAGGACAAATCAGGGAAATCTGACTAAGTGTGGAACCACGGTGCCCATTGACGGTCCGTAGATTGATCTACGGACCGTACTGTTGATCCGTAGAGTGAGACTGCGAGGGTTCCAGTACCTGAATTTTGAAGATTCTAAGTATGGAGCTACGGAAGGGATTGACGGACCGTAGGTCGATCTACGGTCCGTGCTGCTGGTCCGTCGTTTGCTTCAGAGAAGTTGATTGTTGGATGCTGAAATATTTTCTAAGTCCCGAGTGACGGAAGGGACTTACGGACCGTAGATCCATCGACGGTCCATAAGTCAGTCTCGTGGATCGAAGACGCGTACCTGAACAAAACTTTCCTTAATTTGTTTCCTTTTTTATTTAGGATTTGTTTTCTATAAATAGGACATATAAACCTCGTTTTTGGGGTTAGACTCTATTATTCTATTTTTGCTTTGTAACTTTGGATAATTTGCAACCATAGCAATTATTGATTTCCCAAGTTCGTTTTGAAGATTTTGGCTTTGCAATTCAAGTTAATTTTCTGGGTTTATTATTCTCTTTATGTAAGTTTATGATTTCTTCATCTACAATTATGAATTGTGTTCTTGCCAATATGAGTAACTAAATCCACAACTAGGGTTGTGGGAACCATGATCGATTAACAAAGTATGAATAGTAAATAAGCAATTCTTGACTAGTATTTTGCATGTATTGATAATTCTTTCGTTTAGAAGTCTTTTTAACGGTGGCCAACGTTAGAACTCGCCTTGTTACTACTTGCCGGACCAAGGAGGTAATTAACAAGAAAAGAATTATCAACATAGATTTAGTGTGATACTATCTAATAGGCTAGTGTCGATTGGTGCGAAGTAATAACTAAGCCAAACATCGATTATGATGTCTAATATGAGGTAAAGGTAAGGGTTAGTAAATTATACACACGTAGCCGGACCAAGGTGCGGGGTGAAATTCTCTAGATGCCGGACCAAGGATTTAGAGATACCTAACTTATGACTTTGCATGTAATACACTAGAAAAGGATTGCTATTACTAGGATTACTGCGTTATGAGATTATAGGGAACACGTATACCCTAGTTATTTCTCTTATCTTGATAACAACCAAAGTTGAGTTTAATTATTGACTACTGATTAAGTTCTTACTATTTGTTTCACACAAGCACAACCCCCCTTTTTATTACCTGTTTCTGGAAATAATTTGACTAATTGAATATAATTGTTGGTTAAAAGTAAAGTCTAAACCATTTTCCTCGTGGGATCGATCTCAACCTACAAGTTGCGTTCTTTACTTGATAACGATCGCTTATGCTTCTGAAAGGAGGTGTAATTTGAGCGTATCAAGCCATTTGACCTGCATCATTTCATGATACATATACATGTATTTAGGTTCATCAATAGGAGCTTCGTTGATACCACATGGAGTTCGAGTTAGCTATGGTGAGCCTCCTTGCTTCCGGAGGGTTCCATTTTTACTTTCAGTTATATTAGTTGTTAGGATGTCGTGGGTCTTGTCCCGACTTCCGTCTTTGTCAGTTAGAGGCTTCATAGATAGACGGTAGAGTTTGAGAAGTCTGTTTCATTTATTTTTAAATGTTTTAAAGACTTGTAATGCCTATTTATGGTGAGTTGAATATACTATTTTATTCAGTTTTAAGCTTTGCATGATTGAGTTAGTCTTCCGCTTATAGTTAGCCAGGATAGAGGGTTCGCTTAGGGACCAGAAATGGTTCTCGAGTGCCGGCAATGTCCAAGGTGTAGGCTTGGGTCGTGACATTATGAACTTGAAGCAGGGGTCAATGTCGGTCCAAGAGTATGGGCTGAAGTTTACCCACCACTCTAGGTATGCTCCACACATGGTTGCTAATTAAGGGCACAAATGAGTAAGTTCTTGTTTGGGTTGTCCGATCTGGTGAAGACTGAGTGCAGGAATACTATGCTTCTAGGGGATATGGATATCTTTAGACTAATGACTAATGACTCATGCTCATCAGGTTGAGGAGATAAGCTTAGATAATTGGCTAAGGATAACAAAAAGGACAGAACAGGAAACTGTGAATACTTACAACAAAAGTCGGATGGTGGGAATTGCTCACAGTTTCAGCAGAGGTCTGCAACCCCAACACCTTTATCAGCTAGTGCTCATCCCATAGGTTTTGCCCCGATCAGAAAGGTAGGGCATCATGCTCTAGGTCTCAGGGGAGTGCTTCAGGTAATAGGACCTTTCCAACTTGTCCAAAGTGTGGTAAGAACCGTCCAGGCGAGTGTCTTGCAGGCAAGGAAGGGTACTTTGGGTGTGGTCAGTCTGGACATAAGTTGAAGGATTGCCCTTCGGCCAGGCAGGGGCAAAGAGGTAATAACATTATGTCTCAGTCTACAGCTCCAGCAGCACCAGCAGGTCGCCCAACTTAGCATGGTGCTTTGTCTGGTATAGGTGGCGATCAATAGCAGAACAGGTTGTATGCTCTCGAGGCTCGCCAGGACTGATGTGGTAACTGGTATGTTACGAGTTTTCATTTAGATGTTTATGAATTGTTAGATCCAGTGGCTACACTGTCTTTTGTAACTCCGTATATATAGCAGTAAACTTTGGTATCAGTACAAAAACTCTCTCAGAACCCTTCTCTGTCTCTACTCCAATTGGTGACCCAGTTATAGCTAGACGGGTATACAAAAATTGCCCTGCCATAGTCTCTTTGAATGTCACCTCAACCAATCTTGTAGAGTTAGAAATGGTAGATTTTGATATTATTCTAGGCATAGATTGGTTACATTCTTGTTATGCCTGAGTCGATTGTAGAACTAGGATTGTTCGATTTCAGTTTCCAAATGAGCTAGTCTTAGAATGGAAGAGTAGTAGCTCACTGCCTATGGGTCAATTCATCTCGTACCTTAGGGCTAGGAAAATGATTTCCAAAGGGTATGTCTATCATCTTGTTCGGGTTAAGGATTCAAACTCCAAAATCCCAACTCTTGAGTCAGTCCCATTAGTAAATGAGTTTCCAGAAGTGTTCCTAGAAGATCTTCCTGGAGTTCATCCCGAAAGGGAAATCAACTTTGGAAAAGATCTCCTTCCAGTTACCTAGCCTATTTCTCCTCCTTATAGAATGGCTCCAATCAAGCTTAAGAAATTGAAAGAGCAGTTTAAAGACCTTCTAGATAAGGGCTTCATTAGACCTAGTATCTCTCCATGGGGTTCTGCAGTGTTGTTCATTAAAAAGAAAGATGGTTCCCTCAGAAAGTGCATTGACTATCGACAGTTGAACAAAGTCACAAGAATAAGTATCCCATCCCTAGAATTGATGACTTATTCGACCAACTTCAGGGATCTAGTTGCTTTTTTATGATACACCTCAGATCCGACTATCATCAGCTCAGACTCAGAGATAGTGATATTCCGAAGACAACTTTCAGAACTCGATATGGTTATTATGAATTTGTAGTTATTTCTTTTGGACTAGAAATGCTCCTGCAACTTGCATGGACTTAATGAACAAGGTGTTAAATAGTATTTGGACCTGTTCGTCATCATCTTTATTGATGATATCCTCATTTATCCTCGGAGTAAGGAGGAGCATGCAACTCATTTGTGAGTTGTTCTGCAAACTTTCAAAGATCACCACATATTCGCTAAGTTGAGCAAATGTGAATTCTGGCTACATTATGTCAATTTCCTCAGTCATGTGGTATCCAGTGAAAGGATCCGAGTGGATTCACAGAATATTGAAGCAGTACAACACTGGCCCAGACGCACCTCTCCAACTGATATGAAGAGTTTCTTGGGTTTGGCTGGTTATTATATGAGACTTTTTTAATGATTCATCCATAGCTTCCCCATTGACCAAGTTGACTCAGAAGAAGGTCAAATTTCAATGGTCAAATTATTGTGAGAAAAGCTTTTCAGAATTGAATACTAGGTTGACTAAAACTCCGGTCTTGACTCTACTAGATGGTTCAGATGGTTATGTGATTTACTGTGATGCATCCAGGGTCGGCCTAGGTGGTGTGTTGATGTAGCGAGGTAAGGTCATAGCTTATGCTTCTAGACAACTTAAGGTTCATGAGAAGAACTACCCGACTCATGACCTCGAGCTTGCGGCTGTAGTATTTACCCTAAAGATTTGGAGACACTATTTGTATGGTGTTCATTTGGATGTATTCACAAATCATAAGAGACTCCAGTATGTGTTTACCCAGAAATATTTGAATCTTCGTCAGAGAAGATGGCTTGAATTCCTCAAGGATTATGATATGAATGTGTTGTACCATCCAGGTAAGGCCAATGTAGTGGCTGATGCTCTCAGTAGGTTGTCCATGGGAAGTGTAGCACATGTTGAGGAAGAAAGGAAAGAGCAAGCCAAAGAGGTTTACCGGGTTGATCGCTTAGGTTTTTGACTTACAGACACATCAGACAGTGTGGTGATAGTTTAGAATGGATCAGAATCTTCATTGGTAGCAGAGGTTAAGGAAAAATAGGATAGTGATCCTATATTACTTCAGTTGAAAGGTGCAGTTCATCAACATAAAGTTGACGTTTTCTCCCAAGGGGGAGATGGTGTACTTCGTTACTAGGGTCTATGTGTTCCTACTATGGGTGAGTTGAGGCAACAAATCCTTACAGAAGCTCATAACTTTAGTTATTCCATTCATCCAGGTGCCACTAAGATGTACCGTGATCTATGAGAAGTCTTTTGGTGGAGAGGCATGAAGAGGGACATAGAAGACTTTATGGCTAAGTGTCCTAACTGTCAACATGTTAAGGTAGAACATCAGAAACCAGGAGGTATGATTCAAAAGATTAATATTCCTACATGGAAGTGGGAAGTGATAAATATGGACTTCATTATGCGTTTACCTCGTACTCGCAGACAACATGACTCCATTTGGGTGATAGTGGACAGAGTTACTAAGTACGCTCATTTCATGTATGTCAAGACTACAGATTTAGCGGAGGACTACACCAAACTCTACATCCATGAGATAGTCAAGATGCATGGGGTTCCCTTGTCTATCATCTCAAATAGAGGTCCTCAGTTTACCTATTATTTCTAGAAATCGTTTTAGAAAGGCCTTGGCACTCAGGTAAATCTCAATATAGCATTTCATCCACAGACGGATGGTCAGGCAGAACGTACCATTCAGACCTTAGAGGATATATTGAGAGCTTGTGTGATCGATTTCAAGGGTAGTTGGGATGATCACCTACCTCTCATAGAGTTCTCTTATAAGAATAACTTTCATTCCAGTAGTCAGATGGCCCCGTATGTGACACTATATGGACATAGATGCAGGTCCCCAATTGATTGGTTTGAAGTAGGTGAAGCAGCCTTGATTGTGCCAAATTCGGTTCATGAAGTTATGGAAAAACTTTAGCTCATCAGAGATAAACTAAAGACAACCTAGAGTCATCCAAAGTTCTATGCAAATGTTAGGAGAATGGACTTAGAGTTCAGAATTGATGATTGGGTTTTCCTGAAGCTGTCACCTATAAAGGGGTGATGAGATTTGTCAAGAAAGGGAAGCTCAATCCCAGACATGTAGGTCCTTCTAGAATCCTGAAAAAGGGTTGGTAATGTGGCTTATAAGTTAGAGTTGCCAGCAGAACTAGTAGCGGTTCATCCAGTCTGTCACGTTTCTTTGTTGAAGAAGTGTGTGGGTGATCCAACATCGATAGTACCATTAGAGAGTGTGGCTGTGAAAGAGAGTCTCACTTGTGAATAAGTGCCAGTTGAAATTCTTGACCATCAGGTTCGTAGGTTGAGAAATAAGGAAGTCACTTCAGTAAAGGTTTTGTGGAGGAGTCAGTCAGTAGAGGGAGCTACGTGGAAGCAGAAGCAGCCATGATGGCCAAGTACCCTCATCTATTTCCTTCCGATTCCGTTTCAACTTGAGGTAATAGTTCCTCTCCAGTCTCTCAGTATACTCTTATGTAATTCAGTCTCAGTATCTTGTTCCCTCAATTATCCTTGCATTTCAGCCTCTTTGCATGTTTATGGAACTCATATCAATTAGATATATCAGTTTTAATTACTTAGTGGTAGGGATTGCAACTCCTTCCCTCTATACTCAGTTTGTTTAGACTTCATTCAAGGATGAATGTTCCCAAGGGGGAGATAATGTAACACCTCAGATCTCAAAATGAAGAAAATCCTAGTTTTAAGAAAAATTGTTGCCAGTACTAACAGAACCACCCACAGACCGTAAGTAGAACCACGAACCGTAGGTACGGTTCCGTGGTTAAGGTCCAATTAATTATGGTCTATGATCCCACCCACGGTTGACCAGTACGGTCCGTGGTTAGACCTATGGACCGTAGGTGAGGTCAACAGCCAGTTAGACGACAGTTGATGTTGTTTCAACTTCAAATAGACATATCTTTTAGCACAAAATGAATTAGGTGGCCCATGACCTACCAAATTAAAGATAATTGAATCCTCTTTCCAATGCCACTAGTTTGTTAAAATCCATGCTCAGAGTAATAAGTTATGCATCTTTTAGTGAAGCCATGTCGAGAAAATTATGCACGATGACTCCTAACAACGGTTGGTAGTTCAAACGACGGCCCGCTAGTCCTATAGTAGATGGCGCCCGTCAGTTTTAAGTCAGGGTCATTTTGGTCCTTTTCCCTATTTATTAGGCACTTTAACTACTTTGTTTGATGCCTAAACTACGTCGTTTTATTAGGTCTAAGACTAATAACTTAGTCAGACATACCTAGAACCCTCATTCTCCAAAAATCATCCAAACTTGGAATAAAAAAGAGAGGAAAAGTCGACCAAACCTCTCAAGAATAAGAAACAATGTTCTTCAAAGTTCAGCTCGGAAATCTAAAGGATTTCTTCATAGATTTAGTCACCAGGTATTTGGGATTTCACTGGTGGGTCCCTAGAATTCAGTCAGTTCCCTTGATTCTACATAACTTTTTTAGACCTTAGGGTTTGTAAAATCTTGGGAATTTATTGTTATTTCAGTTGCTATAGAATCCACAGTCTAAATATCATGTTTTCTTGGAAACGTTGCATAATTTCTTGTCTAAAACTCAGAACCCTAGTTTTTGTAAATTTTCTTAGTTCATGACTTATACTTGCTAGGTCAGTTAAATATAAAATCATACTCTAGATTACGAATGTCACATTCTCAGTAGATAAACGTTTCATTCTCAGTTACCATGTCATTTTAGAGCTACTCAGTACTTAGTGCATTTTAGCTTCATATACATTTAGTTTGGAGTAGATTTAGCATCGAGTTGGACTAAGGTTCAGCGTACCCTCATACTCCTAGATTTAGTTCCCTGACCGCGTAGGATTATAAGTTCCCTCTGTTGGGCATCAGATTTAGTAATCATGCCAGTCATGCCTTTATACCTATGGCAAGGTATATTGGGTGCTCTCGATGGGGCATATACATTGGACACCACGTTTAGCTCACGTGGTTTATATCGGTTAATAGTAGCTCCTACAGTCAAAATCTTGTATTTGACCATGTTTTTAGCAGTTATATCAGTATACAATTCAACATGTTACCTTCATGATTAATACTTGGTCATTGCATTCAATTTAATTTTTTCAGTTATGTTTCAGTATTTACATTCTTGCTCAGTTTATGTCATTGCTCACTTATGCTTTTTTCAGTTCATGTATATATTTGTTCAGCTTAGTATCTATATCTTACATGATCAGTACATTCAAAGTACTGACGCATACTCTACGCTACATCATTTCATGATATAGGTTCAGGTACTCAACATCCAAATCGCGCTTAGATAGGTTCTCAATCCGCATTCAATAATTTTAGTGGTGAGTCCTCTTACTCCGAGGACAATAGACATGCTTTTCATTTTAGTCTTTATATTCAGTTTTCAGTTTTGTTAGGGTTAACTGGGGGCATGTCCCATCAATTCGACATTATTTAGTGGCTTTCAGACATAGTAGTAGAATCAACTTGAATTGTTAAGTTTATCTTTCAATTGTTATTAAACTCTTAGTATGTTTTATACATTTAGACTAGTTGGGGGTTTCCCATTTTCATTTAACCGTTGATTAAGCTTCCGCATAGTACATGTCTTATTCAGTTATTCTAAGTATGCTTGATATATGCCAGATACTGGGTTAGCTTAGGGTCACTCGTGATCCTAGATCCCGTGTTACATTAAGGGGGTAGCCTAGGGGTATGACATCAAGATTTCGTTAATAAACACAATCACGAACATGTCTACATAGTGTCGAAATACCCTATTAATCAAATCCATAAATGCAGTCGAAGAATTAGTCAAACTGAACGACATTGCCAAAAACTCAAAATGACCATACCGAGTCCAAAAAGTCATCTTTAGAATGTCATCTTCCTTCACCCTTATTTGGGTGATAACCTGATAACAAGTCGATCTTAGAGATGTATCTCGCTCCTTGGAGTTGATCAAACAAATCAGCTATCCTTGGAAGTGGATACTTGTTCTTAATGGTAACCTAGTTCGGTTGTTGGTAATCAATGTATATACGAAGGGAACCATCCTTCTTGCGAACAAACAAGTCTAGAGAACCCCATCGAGAGATACTCAGTTGGATGAAACCCTTATCCAACAAATCTTTCAATTGCTCTTTCAATTTCTTGAGTTCTATCTCAGCAGTGGAATAGGGTGTAGTTTTGATTGCTGAAGTTGCCCTCTCATGGTTGAATGTGAAAAATAATTTCTTTTGTTTAGCAACAATCTTATAAGGATGATGCTTCCCCTGTAAATATCGAAGTCTATTTCCCTTTCAAGAGGAATATGGATACACCCAAATTACACCTCCCTAAAGAAGCATAAGTGGTCATTCCAAATAAAGAACCTAACTTGTAGGTTGGGGTCGATCCCACGAGGAATATGCTTCAGACTTAAACTTACTCACATTTATCTCCGTTTAGTCAAACTATTTTGGAGAAAAGTAAACGAGGGGATGTTGTAAATGAGTAACAGATTGTTGATTCGAATTATTAAGTAACAAGTAAATAAGATTCACAATTTGGGTTATCAATATAAGATGGAAACTATGGTATATGTGTTCCCTACAAGCTCTTAATGCAGTAATCCCAATAATAGAAATCCTATCCTAGCGTTTGACAGGCAAGGCCAATAAGCTATGTATCCCTATGTGATTGGTAATCTTAATAGGAACTTTCACTCGCGACTTGGTAAATCTACGAATGTGTGCTTTACTAACCCTTAGCATTACCCCAGATTAGTCATCGTGTCAATTTAGTTGGGTTTTCACCATCACTTTGATTGATTAAAGTCAGACTATTACATAGCAGCAAATCCTTAACTAAATCTTTGTTGTTTAATACTTTTCTCATTCATTACCCCCTTGGTAAGGCAAGTTGGAACAAGGCAAGTTCTAACGTTGGCCACCATTAAAAAGACTTATAAATGAAAGGATTAACAATACATGCATAAACACTATTCACGAATTACCTAGTTATTATTCATACGTTGTTAATTTCTCATGGTTCCCACAACCCTAGTTGTGGATTTAGCTATTCATGATTGATAGTTCACAATTCATAATTAGGCTAAAATAAATCATGAACTTACAATTAGAATAGATGGAAACCGAAATCTTGAATTGAAATTCAAAGTGAAATTTGCATAAACCAACTTCCGGAAATTAAATTGCTAAGTGTTTGCAAAATAATTCCAAAAGACCAAAACTAAAAGTATACAATAATGTCTAATTCTTAAAAATGTAAAATTACAACTAATATTTATAGAAAACAAATCCCAAATCAAGTAGGAAAGAAAATAAGGAAATAATTGCTCAGACACAGTTTCAATCAACGACTCGACCTACGGACCGTGGGTCAGCCTACGGTCTGTGGTCTCCCTTCGTAGATCAACACTTGGGCAATATTTCAGAGCCTTTAGACGATAGTTCCACCTATGGCCTGTGGATTGGACTATGGTCCATCCTGTCACTCCGTGGTTTGAATACTGAAAATCAGCTTTCTGACCAGGACCTACGATCATCCATCTACGGCCCGTCAATGGACCTACGGTCCGTGGTTGGCTTAGCCAGTGGTTCCTTCTGCACTTTTCAGCTATTATCTTAATCAAACCATATCCAAGCCTATTTCCTGCAAGAATTACACAAAAAAAATATTTCTAATAACAAACTAGCCCAAGACACACACAAACTCTAAGTGAAATGCATCAAAAATATTGTAAACTAACGGTATATCAACACCCTTACCTTAAACTTGTTGTTTGTCCTCAAGCAACACACTAAAACTCTAAACGACACTTATGTAGAAGAAAACATACAAACTCAAGCAATCACATGGCTTTCTCAATTAATTCCATCACTTAGTGCAAATCTTTTCATCTAGACTCAATAAGTTAACTCATGTGGATCAAAACATGACATAGACAGACCAATAGACATCACAACATACACTTTCCAACAATCACCAAGGTACCAACTTTCTAACAATGTAACTAGTGCCCTCACTTCAAAGAGATCCTTTTTCACACCATAGATCTGATTTTTAAGTTGAAGGATTTAGTCAACACTCACGCTCAGAAGTGAATTCCAATACAATTAGTGCTCAATACCATAGGCTTGCCCTTATTTTCATTGCATAGACTTTCCAAACTAGTCACTAGGATCACTATAGAACTTTCTTATCTTGTAACGTAGGCTCAGGGTCAGGTAGGGTACATTTGGGTACTTTTAGTGATTTTTCTTCCCTCATTGACATTACATTGGCTTTTTACCTCTTTTCGCAACCAATTCTTAACATACTTTTCTTTTCTACTCTTTTCGTTGACTCTCCTAAGCACATATGTGACTTTGACTTAATCTCACTTATATTTCACTTTTTCTTTTTCTTTTAATTCTCATCATAATTATCATTCTTCTTCTTTTGTTTTGTTTCTTTTGACTTCAGTCACATCTTTTTCTATCTTTTTCATTTTTCTACATACAACTCTTTTCATACCCTTTTCTTTCGGTTTCCTTTTTGGCAGCCACCCTCAACTTATGTATTTTGCATGAGTTGAGGTGCACAATATCCGATGCCGGACCAATGGCAAGATTAACTTTTTGAATTAGCCACCCTCAACTTAGGATTTTGGCCTAAGTTAAGGTGCACATGTTCAAGGAGGGACCAGGGCCAAAACAATATTTTAGGGAAGGTGAGTTCGGTGTATTGAAAGAAGTGGTATTCGTTAGGCTCAAACATTTGGATCGAAGGGAGCATTAATTTCTTTTGGTTGAATCTTTTTAGGCTTAAGTGGACTTGTTAGAACAAGTGCCTATGATCATTTCCCAATTCCTAGACTAGATTATCTTCACAAGACCAACGGGTCAAGTTCTAGATCGGCACATGCAATATGAATATACAAACATCTACTCACACACACTTGGCACATTGTTTCATTACCAAATTATTGAGTTACCCATTTCAAGTTTTAGCTTAAGTCATGCTATCATACTGGTTCCTTTTCATGTCACACGAAGATCCAACATTTTCAATTCATCAAATCTATAGATCTAGCACATTTCAAAATTTTGGACAAGTATCAATTTCATGCTTCTTATGCCATCATGCTTTCATTCTTCTACTTACTTCTACACATACAATCCTAAACATGCCGGTTCAACATAAAAGTAAATCAGTCCCTTGGGGAAAAACAAAACAGGAAAGAAAACCCCAATGGAGGATTATGAGTTGGGTTACTCAAACTTCACCCTATCACTTACAAACCATTTACCCCACCCCCAACAAAATATGGTTCAATTCCCTCAATGCACAGATAATAAAAAAATAATGCATAGGGTGAAGCAAACTTGTGGTGCATATACGCCGAAGACCCATCAAGAGGCAGGTGGGTCCGGTTTCACGGAACCCATTGGATCAATACTAGGGACGCCATCAATAGTACCCTCACAAACAGTAAGAACACCCTTAGTAGTGCTCACCGAACCTGACGGACCAACACTAATCTCACGGTCCTGTTTCTACCTTATCTCCTCATCAATGATCGACTGTGTCACGACCCAGGGCTACACCCTAGATGTAACAAGGCGTACTAGACTTCGAAAGGCCTAACACAAGCCACGTAGCAAAGCATAACATCAAGCAATAGAAATTATATGGATATTTAAAACTTTTTCCATACAACCGAAGTCTTTATAAAAGCAAGCGGAAGTCTACTTAAACTTTGTCTCAAACCATATAAATTCAACTTTGAATAAACCTTTGGGATGCAGACCATACAAGTGTCTAAAACATAAAGAAAATACATAAGGGAAAGTTGATCACATCATCGATGCTATGAGGACTCACCAAGTCTTCAACTTCTTTTCCTCTAGAAACCTTGCCTCAAGAATGGCACTCTAGATTGTCGAACCCTACATTTGATAAGAATGTAGGCAAGAGTATTCATTAGTACAAAATGTACTAAATATGTTAGCTAGCATAACTTCATAAGAACATAACATAAGGTTTAGCCAACATAAGACATAAGCCAT
The DNA here is from genome assembly GCF_900185275.1 of Solanum verrucosum. Taxonomy (NCBI): domain Eukaryota; kingdom Viridiplantae; phylum Streptophyta; class Magnoliopsida; order Solanales; family Solanaceae; genus Solanum; species Solanum verrucosum. The sequence continues at coordinate 2,553,638 of NW_026020009.1, forward strand.
AACTATGAGAGATAATAACATAGTCATAAGCATAATCTCCAACATAGTCATAACATGAACATAAGTCAACATAAGGCATAATTCAATAGAATAAGAGATACCATATATTCATCACATGGTCACTACTTAGACCTTCATATCATAAGAGAACCATTTAATAAGTAAACTCAAAGAATACTAGTACAATGTATGAATAAGACCCCATAATCTCATTCACACTAAGTATTATTTTTAGGCCATCATAATCATACTTACCATCCTTTGATCTCATCCTTAGCTTACTTCATATAGACAATGGAACTATCAGCTTTAGTCAAACATATCATGGAAGACAACTATATCAACAATCCAAGCTAAACATACATCATATAACAGAACACTTCATAAGCAGCTTCAACTCATACTCGTGTAATGCATGCATAAGACCCCATAATCCTACCCATATTAAGCATCACTTTAGGCCATCATACATACTCAAAGATTGGGGACTAGCCCCTCGTTACTATTTGCCATTACTCATTAAAGATACTTTTCTACTTAGTACAAGGCAAGTTATTACACATGATTGATTTCTATTTATCAACTCAAGGCTACCAAGGAATGGCACCATATTAGGCTACACCAAGCTACCATGGAAGGCATACTAGCATGCAAGTCCAAGCTACTATTGCAAAAACCAAGCTAATCATCTTTTTAACATAACTACATTATGCTAAACCAAACAACCATGGAAAGAATACTACTGTGCAAGCCCAAGCTATTCGCGGAAGGGTACAAGTGCTCCATCCTAGCGACCATGCAAACATTCTATGAGGCTAGTACAAGCTACCCTTAAGAGAGTATGATTTCTCAATCCTAAGCTACCATGAAATGGTATTGGCCTAACAACGTCATGCTACCATGAAGACACTCTATATTGCTAGTTCAAGCTACCCTTATGAGAGTATGATTCCTCAATCCTAGGCTACCATGAGATCTACTAACTCAAGCTACCATGAAGGAATTCTATAATGCTAGTTCAAGCTACCCTTAGGAGAGTATGATTCCACCATCCTAAGCTACCATGAAATGGTCTTGTCTTACCAAGTCAAGCTATACATGAAGGGATCTTATTTCACGACTTCAAGCTATTATAGTCTAACTTGCTTTGATTAATTTTAGTTGAGAAAACCTTTCAACCTAGAATCATTCTATGTGAGAAGACCATTCACATTCTATATACACGCATACATAAGGTAGTCTAGGTGAGTAAATGTGTTTCACCACAATTCTATCTACTAATCTACCATTCTCATATAGACTTTACTCTCAAAGCCTTTTTCATCATATTAGATTTACTCTCAAAGCCCTAGTGATCATCATTCATGACTACAAACCTTACTCTCAACACTTTACTTCTTACTATCATCATACATATCTAGATCACAAGACACACTAGTTACATGCTTCATTCTTAAGCAATTCTAACCATATCTCATCATAAAGGCACAATCTCAATCATTACTAGTCATGATCCATCATATATACATTTTTATAATTCAATTAAGGTTTACATGCTTCTATTCTTGAAAAATTACTGTACATATCATCCATTCTAGTAGATCATCTCTACTTCTTCAATTTCCCTCTTCAAGGCATAAACCCACATTACTTTAATTTCATCAATTAGACTAGGGTTAACCATGGAAAACATGTAATTTCATCTTAATATCGTGATTCACTACTAATTCAATCATAAACAATCAATATTCACTCAATTGGATCAACATCCATCATAACCCACAACATTGAAGAAACCCTAACTTGAATTGAGGAAGTTCTTCATCAGATTGGGGAATTCTATGGGACTCCATGGATGGAAGAATCCATGGATGAATAAGCTAACATACCTTAATTATATAGCCTTATAAAGCTTGTAACAATGGAGTCTCGTTCTTTGACCTAGCTTCAAGCTCTATCTTCTTCTTCAAGTTTTAGAGAAAGAAATATTTGAGAGGAAAGCTTTTAGAGATTTTATTTTGATCTAGGGAAATAGTGACGTAATTTCAGAGGTTAAAGGGTTAAAAATAGTTTATATAGGTGTTCTAAGACTAGGAAAACTGACCCCACTCAATAACCATATAAATTTGAATTTCCCATTTTAGCCCCAACTAGACAGCATGGTGCAAGGCCCCACGACAAGGCTCACAAGCTGTGGTCAAGACCACTAGTCATGGTCCTACTCGTGGTCCATGGACCAGTTGATAAGACTTGATGTCTTGGTCTCCAAGAGGTGAAGGCATGTCCACGACCACTCCCACGAGCCGTCTAGGCCTTCACGGGTCGTGAAGTGGCTCATGTGGAGGGGGCCAACTTGGGCAGCCTTGAGGGGCTCACTTCCTCACCACTATGGGTGGCCCCACGAGCCGTGAAGGCTCCCGTGGTCCAAGAATGTGCCATGGCAAGCTTGGGGTGTTACAGATTGCCTCTGGGCTGCCTCAAACTGGTGGCACTCCCTACTCCTTGCTCATCGAGCCTCCTTAGTGTCGATAGTGTGATCAGAGGGGTGATGGTGCTTCCCTGCCGCACGGGAAGTGTCGGGTGGTGGCATAGTGTCGTCAAAGAGGGCAGTCATCACCACCTCATCCTCCTCAACCGTAGGTGCATCCTCTGGTATAGTCTAAGTAGGGGCTAGAAGAGCATCAACCTCAGCACGGAAACTAGCCAACTCCATCTGGAATGTGGTAATATCAATGGATGGGGCAGGCCTATCCAAAACTCTTAGCTCGAATGCGTCTAGGTGATTGTTGACCACATGTATCTTTGCATCCATTATGCACTCCATCCTAGACTTATACTCCTTTACCGAACACTGCATCCAGGGCCTCTGTGCTGCAGCAAGGTCGCCATCTTGGTCTCCAATTTCTGGACTCGGGCCAGAAGAACTAAAGGGGACCCTGAAGGGGGAGTGGCTCGGGATGAGATAGTAGCCTGACTGGTGGCGGTGGAAGGGGCAGTCTGGGCATTTGTGGTAGTAAGAGGGAGAAAGTATCAGCAACCTCTATCTGCTCTACAAAATTGGCAAGGTCAGCACCAAAAATAGGTAGGTCAACCTGGGGATCTCTCTGTGGTGCAGCAAGGTTAGCATCATCTCTAATCAGACTAGCGTCCATAGTCTTGGTCACCTCCATCAGTCTATCACAATGCCAGATAGGCACCTCAACTGCCCTGCATAGATGAAATATGAGACAGGGAAATGGCAAGGTAGTCGTGGTCTTGAAGGCCCTCTCGTGAATCTCCGCGATTAGAATCTGGACGAAGTCGAGCTCCAGTCCTGCTATCAATGTTGCTAGAATCACAACCCTATCCTATGTAACCACATTTTCAGCCTATGTAGGGGACAATCTATTACACACCACAGCCCAAAAGAACTTTACAATGAAGCTCAAAGTTGCCTTTCGGATAGGAAAAGATGTATTTTGCACCCACTCGGTGCTCTCCCCTTCCTCAGCAATATAATGGGCCATCCAATGGAGAAACGTCTCTCTCTGCTCAACATCCTTCTAAAATGCCCCGCTCTGATCCACGCCCATTCTATAGTCATACTCTGCTGTATTAATTGGCAGAGTATGGGTTGAGCCATAGATAAACCGGCGGATAGTGGTCTATGAGATGTCTACTGAAAAATTCGCACCAAGGTAGCCTGAAGCGAGGGCTGAGCTGATGGCTTAGCCCGTTTATATATAGTATTATGGACTGGCGGTGTATGAGGCATAGAACTCTCGGGTTATCTCCTCATTGAATTTCCCTGGACTCCATGCCATCCACTCACATTAGTGCTTCTTAAATAGCTCCTCAATAGTGGACACAGTGTGAAAGCTACCTGTTAGTATACGATGTTCCTTAGTAATAATGTGGGCCATCTTCTGGTGGTCATTCAACATTCTAGCATCAACATAGATCTGGTGCTGGCCTTCGACACACCACATGTTCGGCTCCGTGGAACTGTTAACTCTCTTAGCTCTGGGTGGGTCCTGGGTATCAGAGGAAGAACCAAAAGTACCGCTAGAATAGGAGTCGGAATGCCACTCAAAGTCGGACTGCGACTCTCCTGTATGTGAAACCCCTCCTCAGACATGGGGGCAGTGACCTCAACCTCGTGTCTGGATGAAATAATCTGCCAGGCCCTGTTTCTTGTGGTCCGAGGGGCAGTAGTCCAGTCTGTGGCAGTATTTGGGACATACTCATTGTCGATGTCTTCATCTTCCAAACGTTGGACGGGGTGACATATTTAGACTTGTCCTCCTCCCTTGAGTGAACGGGAGCTTGTTTCAGTGTCATGATACATGTGGACGACTAGTTAGTACCCAAAGAACACAAAAAGACCCAAGAAACTTTTTTAAAACAACATTCGAACTTAGACAAAAATTAAAAGAAATTCGGGACAGTAGCTATTTTGGTGACCCGCGGTGGGTACCAACGGTCCGTCGATGGAACGACGAGTTGTTGGTCCCCTCTGTAGGTCAGGAAGTCCATGATTGAGTTTCTGATAGACACCCACGGATGTGCAGAATGGTTTGTTGATCAAACGACGGATTGTAGTCAACACTGTGGTTCATGACTTGGCCAATTATTTTGTGTGCAACTGATTTACGGACCCGGATCTACAATTTGTAGGTTGACCTACGGTCCGTAGGTTGAGGTCGTTGATCAATGTTGTGCCAGGCATTAAACTTCAAATTTCATGCAATACAAAACTTCAACAATCAATTTATCAAACTAAGTCTAAACATGCATTTCAACATATTATTCGATAGTTCATCATTCTTAGGGTTTCGAATATGCAAAATTTACAGTTCGACACATAGAAATAACGAAACCCTAAGTCAAAACACTCAGTTAGACCTACCAAACCCATTTATTCAAGTTAAATCGATAACACACTCACACACCATCGCTCCAACGGTAGCAGCTACACTATATGTCTACAATTTCACAAGGAATTAACTACCCGAGGTCAAGTTTGACTTAGTGACTTCAAAATTTAAACAATGAAACAAAATATACAAAGTTTCGGTGAAATCAATTACCTTACAAGTAAACCAAGTCGGTGAGTGTGTATTACAATGGGTTTTTCATTCACTCTAACAAAATCAACACTGAACCCGGACCTTGAATTCTTTAGAAAAGAAAATAGAGACTTTGGGAGAAAATGGCAGATATGAGATTAGGAAATGATAAGAAATGGAAGGCGGGGATTTTATAGATGTAATGGGGAAGTTTAGTGGGTGAAATTGGGGTTATTGATCGGTTTGTAATGGTTCGGGGGAAAGAGGGAAATGGGAAACAGATTTAAAATGAAGGGTTTTATTTAATTGGGGGTCCGGGTCGGGTCATCAGAAACCCTAACATGGACCCACAAAACCTTGTCGACGGTCCGTGGGTCGACCTTTGGTCCATCGATGGGTCCGTGGTCCACTTCAACACTTAGGAAAATTTTAGAAAAAACATACCTGAGGTCTACGGATGCCATCCATGATTAGTGGATTGACGGACGGACCGTCGAGGGGATCCGTAGACCACTGCATCAACTTATTTTCTGCAGATTTTTCCTTTTCATCCCTGCACACGTAGAAAACATTAGAACTTCCTCTTTATACTTTTTGGACACATTTTGGGACACAGACCCTATTCTATCTATATCTAGCCAACACTAAACATAAAAATTAATAAACACCTATCTAAAAAGCTAAAATTCTAAGAAAACGCCTATATCGAAAAGAAACTCCTCTAGTTGGCTAGATTGTACATCTTGGGTTGCCTCCCAAGAAGCACTTGATTTAACTATGCGGCACGATGCAGAAACCTTAGTTACTCAGACTTCACTAAGATCCCAAGCCTCTATTACTTCATTGACACTCTCAGTTTTTCCCAAGTAGAGTTTTATCCTCTATCCGTTCACCTTGAACCTAATTCCTTCCTTGTTCTTGAGCTCAACCGCTCCATGTGGAAATACTTGAATTACTTTGAATGGCCCGATCCACTTTCACTTGAGCTTGCCAGGAAACAAGCACAACCTTGAGTTAAATAAGAGTACCAAATCACCGGCAACGAATTCACACTTATCGATCTTTTGATCATGGTACTTCTTCATCTTCTCCTTATACAAGGCTGAACTTTCATATGCCTTTAGGCGAAACTCATCAAGCTCATTCATGTCATTCAGTCTTTAACTCGATGCGGCGCCCCAATCCAAATTCAACTTCTTTAGCGCCCACATTGCTTTATGCTCTAGCTCTACAAGAAAATGGCAAGATTTCCCATATACAAGTTGGTTGGGAGACATACCTATGGGAGTTTTGAATGTGGTGCAATAAGCCATAGAGCATCATCAAGCCTTTTTGACCAGTCAGTTTTGTTGGCATTTACAGTGTTTGCAACAATTTGCTTTATCTCGCTATTCGACACTTCAACTTGCCCACTTGACTGTGGATGATACAGGGTTGCTACGATGTGGCGAACACCATATTTCTCAAGCAATGCCTTAAACAATTTATTACAAAAGTTAGAACCTCTATCGCTTATAATTGCCTTTGGTGTACCAAATCTACAGAAAATATAATTTTTTAGGAATGCGATGATACTATTTCCCTCATTGTTTGAAAGTGCGACTTCATCCACCCATTTCGATACATAGTCAACTGCAACAAGAATGTATTTCATCCCATTCGAACTAACAAATGGACCCATGAAATCAAGACCCCATACATCAAAAAGCTCAATCACCAATATTGGGTTCATAGGTAGTTCTTGCCTTTTCAAAATTCCTCCTTCACGTTGGCAATGGTCACAAGACTTGGTGAAATCATGAGCATCTTGGTGGATGGTAGGCCAGTAATACCTACACTGCAAAATTTTATGGGCAGTTCAGATACCACTATGGTGCCCACCAATAGGCGATGAATGACACACCTCTATTATACTCATTATCTCAACCTCAGGCACACAACGACGAATAATCTCATCAGCACAAACACGAAACAAGTAAGGCTCATCCCAAAAGAATTTCTCCACGTCAAACATGAATTTGTTTCTTTGGTGGAATGACAAATCTGACAGAACCAAATCACTTGCCAAGTAGTTAGCAAAATCTGTGAACCAAGGGAAAAGATCATAAGAAGCAGCCAATACTTTCTTTTTATCAGGGAACACATCATTAATCTAAATTTCATCCTCTAAATTGATCATAGCTTCCTCCTCTAGTCTGGACAAATGATCAACAACCTGATTTTCTATTCCCTTTCTATCCTTAACCTTAAAATCGAACTCTTGCAACAAAGGTACCCATCTAATCAACCTTGGTTTTGCATCCTTTTTAGCCATCTGATACCTCAATGCGGAATGGTCAGTATGCACTATGACCTTAGTACCAAGAAATTAGGACCTAAATTTCTCGAATGCAAAAACCACAGAAATGAGTTCTTGTTCAGTCACAGAATAATTCTTTTGAGCCAGATTCAGAGCTTTGCTGGCATAGTAAATCGAATGAAGAATCTTCTCTCGCCTTTGTCCTAATACTACCCCAAGCGCCACCCCACTCGCATCACATATCACTTCAAACGGTAGTCTCCAATCCTGTGAAATAATGATAGGTGTTGAAGTTAACTTTTCTTTCAACTCTCCAAATTCTCTCAGACAAGCATCATCAAAATAAAACTTACACTCCTTTTCGAGTAGCTTGCACAATGGGTGTGTAATTTTTGAGAAATCTTTTATGAACCTCCGGTAAAAACCTGCATGCCCAACAAAACTTCAAACACCTTTTATAGAGATGGGTGGTGGAAGCTTTTCTATTACTTGAACTTTGGCTCTATCAACCTCAATACCTTTCTACTAAATTCGATGACCAAGAACTATACCCTCTTTTACCATGAAGTGGCACTTTTACAAATTGAGCAATGGATTGCACTCTTCACACCGTATTAGTACCTTAGCCAAATGTGCCAAACAATCATCAAATGAGGCACCTACCACAGAGAAATCATCCATAAATACCTCTATCGTGTCCCCCTTCATATCTGAAAATATCAACATCATACACTACTGGAAGGTCGCTGGAGCATTACACAACCCGAATGACATCCTTTTGAAGGGGAAAGTCCCATAAGGACAAGTGAATGTGGTTTTCTCTTCGTCTTCTAGAGCTATGGAGATTTGATTGTACCCCGAACACCTATCTAGAAAAAAATACCAACCCTTACCAGCGAGACGATCTAGCATTTGATCCATGAACGACATTGGGAAGTGGTCTTTTTCAGTCCATGCAATTAGCTTGCGGTAGTCCATACACACTCCAACCAGTCACTGACCTCATTGGAACAAGCTTCTCTTTAGCATTAGGAACCAGAGTGATTCCTCCTTTCTTTGGCACACACTAAACTGGACAAATTCCACTACTATCAGTGATGGGATATATAAGTCCCGCATCCAACCACTTAATGATCTCCTTTTACACAACCTCTTGCATAGGGGGATTTAGTCTCCTTTGATACTCAATACTTACCTTACTATCCGGCATGAGTTGGATTTTGTGAGAACAAATATCCGGCGGAATCCCAATAATGTCCGCAATAGTCCATCCAATAGCTCTCTTGTACCACTTTAACACCAATATCACATCCACTATTTGCCCTTCAGTCAAGTCAGCAAAAATTATAACAGGCAAGGTGTTATTTTGTCCCAAGAATACATACCGCAAGTGGGACGGAAGGACCTTAAGTTCCAGTTTTGGAGGCTCATCAACAGACAATTTTGTAGGTGGGTGTCACGATTCTTTATGCCTAATTCCAATCGTTTTGGCTTGAAACGAAACTCGAACCTATCAAGTACAACATCAAGCTCATCATACTCATCAATACCGTCACTGTCAAAATTTATCATCACCGTTGCTAGCACATCAACACCTAACCTTTCCTCAATGGACACCTCAGATTCTTGCCCCGCAATATGATTCACCTCAAACATCGATTTAAGATCACTTTCATGCTTCATAGACCTACAGATGTTAAAAAGTTACCTCCTTAATGTTTAATAAAAAATTTATCTGCCCTCTTTCCATGTCGACCAAGGCACACCTAGTAGCAAAAAATGGTCTCCCTAAGATGATGGGAACCTCAAAATCAACCTCACAATTAAGTATCACAAACTCCGCCGGAAAGATGAATGACTCTACTTTTACAAGGACATTTTGGAGCACTCCAATGGCCCTATACACAGTTCTATCAGCCATAAGTAAACGCATCGCAGTCGTCTTTAGAGCTCCTAAACTCAACCTTTTATAAATGGACAGCGGTATCAAATTAATGTTGGCTCCAAAATCACACAAAGCTTTCACAAAGAGTAAAATCCAAATGGTACAAGAAATAGTGAAAGCTCCAGGATCCCTTTTCTTTCGCTCAAGTGACCTAGTAGCAATAACACTGCAATGTTGCACCCTTTCATCATTCTTAAAATTGATAGCCCTCTTTTTTGTCACCAAGCCTTTCATGAATTTCGCATACCCATGCATTTGTTCCAAAGCTTCAATCAACAGAACATTTATGGACAGTTGTTTCAACATAGTGATAAACCTGCGATATTTTCCTTCTTCAGTCATTTTCACCAACCTTTGTCGAATCGGAGGTGGAGGTCTAGGCATGGGAACAAATTTTTGGGTCACTTTAGCTTCCTTCTCTATATCAACTTTCATATCTTTAGTAACCTCAATATCATCCACATATTTTTCTATCACTCTTTCAACCTCAGACGTCATATGGGGATCAATGGTCTGCTTTCCTTCGTGAGTAGTGACTGTCATACAATGCCCATCATTTTTCAGATTTTTTATGTTGTTGCTAGGAAGTGTGCCAGGCTGGCATGGATTCGCAGTAGTGGACAACTGACTAAACTGCTGCTCGAGTTGCTTTTGGACACTGCATGGGCATTTACCTTCTGACCAATCCTAGATAAATCATTATGCATCTCTTTCACATTTTCATATGTCACCTCAAATCTCTTCATCATCTTTTGCATCATATCCTCAATGCAAGCCATACTATTACTATCCTCTCTATTGCTAGGGGGAACGTAGGGCCCAACCTTATAATATTTGTTGCCATAGTTTTTTCGGTTGTAATTCTTATCACGATTGTAGTTCCCACCCCGGACATAGTTTCCCTCACAATTGTAGTTTCCATAGTTCCAACCTTGGTTTCCTTGACTTTCGCGCCAATTATCCAAGTTGGAACCTTGGGAGTTAGTTTGGAAACCCCCCGTGTGATCATTAGCCAAATTCGCATCCTTCTCATAGTAATACTCCTTAACGGGCGGTGGTGGAGTTCTAGTTAGATAATTTACGGCATTTGTTTTTTCTGCACCCCACTCACATGTAGTACTAAGCCTAATTCTGTCCTCATTTGAGCCATCTCTTCACGAATGTCATCATTAGATTGATTTGGTGCAGTTTGGACAGTGAACGTGCTCCTACCAGTATTTGCCTTTCTAGTGCTCTATGCTTTATTGTTTTTGGGAAATCCTCTCAAGTTTTTCAGCGATCTCCTCGAAAGTGCACTCACCATATGATCCTCCAACAATAGTATCTAACACAGCTCAGCCATTGTCATCATGTCCTTTATATAAGTACTCTTTCAATGACGCATCATCTATGCGGTGATTTGAAACACTTCTCATGAACCCTATGAACCGATCCCAAGAACTGCTTATCGACTCTCCAGGTAATGCTGTGAAGTTATTTAGTTTATCCTTATGATTTAATTTCTTGGACACTGGAAAATACCTTGCTATGAACACCTTATGTAATTGGTCCCACGTATAGATCGAACTATATGGCAGCTTATAAAACCATACATCAGCATCATCGGTCAACGACAGTGGGAATACTGTCAAACCTATGACATCCATATCCAACTCCGGTCGTCCTACACAACTCTTACAGACACTAGACAATTTAGCCATGTGAGTGTATGAATCTTCTGAAGCCAACCCAACAAACAATCATATCGCTATAAGCATCCGTATAAGATTGCTGCTCACCACAAATGTATGTCTTGGAGGTAGATGAGGGAGAATAATAGGCCCATCTGATCCAACTGCATCATATTCAACCCTATAGTTATCACGAAACCTCGGTGCTGCCGAATTCTGCACCATTTCTGCATTTTCAATTAGATGACCACATTTACCCTGAGCGGGTACATTCACAACTGCAGAAGGTAGAAAATCAACTCCATCTCCTTGACCCTCTACAATTGGATTATTATGTACCCATTGATTAGCCATTTTCCTTAAAAAAAATTCTCAATTCAGGATCGTAGGGGGTCATGGGTTCACCTTGACTTTGTGTACTTGGCATACACGAGAGTTTAAACCTGTAGAAAATTAAAAAAAAAAACAAACATGTAAACTTGGGAAATTCTTGACTAAAGTTCAACAGTGTAGTTAGTTTAATCTAAAAGACGTATTCCTCGACAGCGGTGCCAAAATTTGATACTCCCAAATTACACCTCCCTAAAGAAGTATAAGCGGTCGTTGCCAAATAAAAAACCCAACTTGTAGGTTGAGGTCGATCCCACGAGGAATATGGTTCAGACTTAAACTTACTCACAATGATCTCCATTTAGTCAAACTATTTCTGAGAAAACTAAACAGGGGATGTTGTAAATGAGTAACAAATTGTTGATTCGAATGATTAAGCAACAAGTAAACAAGGTTTACAATTTGAGTTATTAATATAAGAAGGAAACTAGGGTATATGTGTTTCGCACAAGCTCTTAACGCAGTAATCCTAATAATAGCAATCATATCCTAGTGTTTTACATGCAAGGCCGATAAGTTATGTATCCCTACGTCATTGGTAATCTTAATAGGAACTTTCACTCGGGACTTGGTAATTCTACGAATGTGTGCTTTACTAATCCTTACCTTCACCCCAGATTAATCATCGTAGTAATTTATTTGGGTTTTCACCCTTACTTCGATTGATTAAAGTCAGACTATTAGATAGCAGCAAATCCTTAACTAAATCTCTGTTCTTTAATCCTTTTCTCATTCATTACCCCCCTATTAAGGCAAGTAGGAACGAGGCGAGTTATAATGTTGGCCACCTTTAAAAAGACTTCTAAACAAAAGGATTAACAATACATACATAAATACTATTCACAAATTACCTAGTTTTTATTCATACGTTGTTAATTGCTCATGGTTCCTACAACCCTAGTTGTGGATTTAGCTACTCATGCTTGAGAGTTCACAATTCATAATTAGGTGAAAAGAAATAATGAACTTAAAATTAGAATAGATGACAACCGAAATCTTGAATTGAAATTCAAAGTGAAATTTGCATAAACCAACTCTCGAAATTAAATTGCTAAGTGTTTGCAAAATAATTCCAAAAGAGAAAAACTAAAAGTCTACAATAATGTCTAACTCTTAAAAATGGAAATTACAACTAATATTTATAGAAAACGAATCCCAAACCAAGTAGGAAACAAAATAAGGAAATAACTACTCAGACGCGGTTTCAATCGATGACTCGACCTACGGACAGTGGGTCAACGTACAAACTGTGGTCTTCCTCTGTGGATCAATACTTGGGCAATATTTCAGGGCCTTTAGATGAGGTTCCACCTACGGTCCGTGGATTGGACTACGGTCCGTCCTGTCACTACGTGGTTTGAGTACTGAAAATCAGCTTTCTGACCAGGACCTACGATCATCCACCTTCGGCCCATCAATGGACCTACGGTCTGTGGTTGGCCTTGTCAGTGGCTTCTTGTGCACTTTTCAGCTCTTATGTCAATCAAACCGCATCCAAGCCTATTTTCTGCAAGAATTACACAAAAACATTATTCCTAATAATAAACTAGCCCAAGACACACACAAACTCTAAGTGAAATGCATCAAAAATACCGTAAACTCACAACATATTAAACATCGGGTAGATCATTGGGAAAAACTTATGGAAACTCATTACAATGGGGACTGACTGAAGAGTACGGGTTTCATAATTCATATCCATAACCCTAACAAGATGATATATGCAACCCTTAGAAATAATTTTCTTATCTTTAAGGCAAGAAACAAACTGACCTGTAAGCATAAAGTTTCCCCATTTCCACTCTAGAACGGGCTCATTAGGAAATTGAAACTTGACCACTCAGGTTTTACAATCAACAAAAGCATAACAATAATGGAGCCAATCCATACCAAGAATAATATCAAAGTCTAACATATCAAGCTCTACAAGATCTACATGAATGACTCTATGGGATAAGGAGATGGGACAACTTCTATAGACTCTCTTAGCCACAATAGATTCACCAATAGGCATAGAGATAGAAAACGGATCTAACAACATATCTGGAGAAACATCAAACCTCATAGCCACATATGGCATCACAAAAGACAAGTTAGCACCGGGATCAAGCAAAGCATAAATATCAAGATGAAAGACTTTCAACATACTGGTAACAACATTGGGAAAATGCTCTCGATCATGACAAGTTTGAAGTGCATAGAATCAGTTTTGCTTCGGAGCACTTGAACCTGAACCAGTGGCGGAGCTTTCCTACCATCCTTTCAATACGGACAATCTCTCAAACGGTGACAACTCTTTCCACAATCAAAAAAATTCTCTGTGCCCATCAAGTATTTTCCCGAATGACTTTTGCCATAATTTTGGCATGTAGGAATCAAAGATCCATTTCCACCACTATTTCCTCCTTGAGGCTTAGGGTTATACACCTTTTATTTGTTGAACTTAGGATCCAGAGAATTGGAGGAACCTTGATCGAAAAAACTTTGTGAGAACCTAGAGCGACCATGTTCATCGGATCTTGAATGTGAAAAGTCACCATCACTATTCTTGGCCCTCGTTGACTCCCTAGACCTTTCCTTAAGCTTCTCCTCTTCAATTTGTTGAGAATGAATCATTAGATGAGAAATATGTATATTTCCTTGATGAGCATGGTGGTACGACATTCCTTAGCCACTATCTCAGACACTCCCGAAACAAACTTGCTCATCTTTGCTCTAGGATCAGCAACCACAGTAGGAGCATATCTAGACAAATGCATGAACTTAAAGGCATACTCCTTCAATATCATATTTCCTTGATGAAGGTTGATGAATTCAAGTACCTTTGCCTCTCTCATTTCAAGGGGAAAGAACCTATAAAGGAAAACAACCTTAAGCTTATCCCAATTGAGAGGACCTACATCAACCGCATTAGTCACTTGTTTGGTCAAAGGGTCGCTAGAACTTGAGGAGCTTCTCGCTCCACATTCTCATTATTATTCCTACTAACAAATTATCTTCAAGAGGCCATATCCTGAAAAGGATAAGATAAATATTGGGAGAGAGACCTATGGAGTTACACTCTATTGCATGACTTTAGAATGGTGAAAGAAGTGGAATTTCCTAAACATCTTATAGCCTCCTATTCATAAATGTGGCGCGCTTCACACTTATGAACAAGATTTTACTCGACGTGACTTATGAGACATCATAGTATCTTTCTAAGCCTTGTCTCTGAATACCAAGTTTCTCATGACCCCAAATTAAATCCTAGGCATAACATAGCGTCTAGGACCCCGAGAGGTCCTACACAAGCCACTTAGAATACATCATATAGGACAATAGAAGTAAAGACTTTAAAAGATAGTATTTTAGACATCAAAAGAGTTTGACAAAGAGGAAGTCTAACAAAAGTCTCAAAGTCATCTAATACATCATAAGGAAAGTGATTCGGATGTAACCCATAGATCACATACAAAGTCTAAAAATGAAATGACTAAAATTTATAAAGTGTCTTGGTCCTCAGAATATGAGGATTCACCACCTGGTATATGTCTATACATGAGTGTGCGAGGTAGGAATTTCAGACCCTACATTCATGAAATAATGTAGGCATAAGTATGCATTAGTACATGGAGTCGTCTAAGTCCAAAGCAATATGCATAAACATGGAAATAATAGTATAAATGGTTTAAAGCATGTAGGAATGATCAATGCATTGACATTTTAACATAAGAAAGTACGACATGAAAATCATAGGATATAGTCAATGCATTTGTAATAAAGGAAATAGGAAAAGTTTTGAAGAAAACATAGTCATTTTATGAGATTTTAGCTTTAATCGATAATAAGACCATGAGAGCTATATCATGGAATTCAGTATAGCCCCCGCACCGAAAAAAGGGGAAACTAATTACAACGGTAGAATCCTACATATCATCATTTTCTTAAGTGAATCTCCTATCTAGGTACCTGAAAGCCTTCTCGATTTTAAGTCTAAATTCCAACAGAATAGACAAAAGTCAAATGTCAATTTAACATGGGAAATACAATGAACACTACCAATCCACATCTTTCAAGATCAAAACATAAAATAGCACCTTAAACATAATTCAACATAGATGAGAAAACCTTTCATCAATATGAATTCATATGTGAGGAAAACCTTTCACAATCATGATCATAATAACATGTGAAAAAACCTTTCACAATAGCATTGATACTATCCTTTTGAAGCATCGTTAAATCATTTATAATAACTTTATAAAAATATGCATATCTTCATAATTTCATAATTCATAGGTTCATGAGTTTATCATAGGTTCATAATTCCAAACATCATGAATTAACATGCAATCATACATTATAAGGCTTAATCAACAATAATAAATCATAATTAAATGAAACCCATGAAATTGAATTGAAATCTTAACTTCAATCAATTGAAATTGGAGAGAGAAATCAGAAACCTTGGAGACCCCATAGAGGAAAGGACTCCATAGGTGAATACCCACATACCTTGATGCTTAAAGACCAAAAATGATGGAGGATTAAAGACTTGAATGAAACTCTAGCTCTTCTTCTTCTTCCTTAGGTTGATAGAATTTGGGGAGGATGGGTTTGGTAAGGTTAGGGTAATTTAGGAGAATGAATTGAAAATAGGTAATTTGGGGCTTAAAAGATTTATATAGGGCTTAGGGTAGAAGTAAAAATGATATAGTTTTAATTTAAAACAATTAGAGAAAAGACCCAAAAGCCCCTTAAAATAACTACCGAAACTCATCTACAATTTAGACCTATAGACCGTAGCTGGTCAACTGCAGACCAAGTATTGGGACCATGAAAATCACCTATCTTTTGATGGAATGTTTCTACGGTCCGTAGACACCAACCATAGAAACATACTTTGACCCTCAAAATTTCACTAAGTTTGGGACTCACCTACGAGACCTATCTACATAGGATGATGGACCATCCTGGTGGACCATAAAAAGGGTACTAGACTTGATTTTAGAAAACTATTTCTCCCCAACCTATGGTTGCGATCTACGGCCCGTAGATGGGAATCGTAGACACAACTTGCAACCAAAAATTTTATTTTCCTTCTTTCTAAATTTGAGGTTCCAAAGTCCCATATGTTGCCTTCTCTGTTGTTTGCGACTGTTGAATCTAGATTGGTATCTATTAAGGAAAGCCTTGGATGAGAGTTTTTGGATGGAAGATTAAGCAACCACTTGTCTTTCCAAAATTTGACAGTGGTGCCATTCCAATTATGAAGGACACCTTTTGAAAGAATTCATATTCTAGGGTGTTAATGTGTTTCCAAGGTCTCACTCCATGCAATTCATTTTTCTTCTTGGTGCACCAGTTGTCCTGTCTTCTATATTTGGAATTAACCACCTCATTCCATAAGATTGATTCTCCTTGGTTGAATCTCCACCACCATTTCAGTAGCAAGCTCTTGTTATATTTGCTTAAATCTCTTATACCATATCCTTATTTATCTTTAGGTAGTACCACATTTTCCCATTTCACCATATGTAATTGATGCTTCTTATTATTCTTTTCCCAACGAAAGGATCTTTTAATCTTGTACAACTTACTCAACACATTGGAAGGCATTTTTATAACGGACATATTATATGTAGGTATTCTATCCAGAACACTGTTGATGAGTTTTAACCTCCCCCCATGGATAAGTATTGCATGTTCCAATTCCCTAACCTCTTCTCCACCTTTTTTATCACTCAATTCCAGACTTCCTCTGCTTTGTATTGTTCTCACAAAGACAAACCTAGATAAGTTGTTGGAAAAGAACCCACTTCACTGGACATTATATCTGCTAATTTATCAAGATTAGATAGTACATTTACTGGAAAAATGTTGCTTTTTGACATGTTGATATGAAGACCTGAGATTATTTAAAATAGCATAGTATAAGTTTAGATATTTCACTTGGAGCTTTTTTGCCTTGCAGAATAGTTAAGTGTCATATGCATAAAGCAGATCGACACTGCTGCTTCATTTCAATTAGTATCATTGAAGAAACTGTCATTTTAAATTATCCATGTGACAATATTAATTCAGATGGTAATTAAGTTCAAAAGAAGACAAAACTTACTTTTACTAAATAGCACTATAAAACATATAAATCAGCTATCATATCCGCTTGAGTCATTTTAGTTCATAGGGAACATAAGCTAACCTGCGAACTTGATGGGAGAAGTTTCTATTAACCATAGAACACCTATAATATGAAAATCCACTTTTTTTATCACAGAACTTGTGTCAAGATCAATGATCTTTTAAACTATTCAATTTTAGAGACGAATCATACCTGCAAATTTAAAAATATTTTCTAAGATCAATTTATGACTATGCAGCATAATCATCCATCATTTCTATCGTCCTCAAATAAAGAATTTGTATCAACTTTTAAAGAAGTAAATAGTCAATTTTATTGGACGAATAGAAATAGAATGTAAGTTTCACTAACCTTGTTGTGCTGTGAAAAGTCTTCCTTTGGATTTGTAATCCTTTTTTACTTTCATCAGCTAACAAAGGATCATAAGTTGGAAGCACACTTTCGTTTTTGACATGACTCTCAAATTCAAACAAAGACAGTGTATTATCTTGAATGTTGTAAGAGTAGGCACCTTTGTGTATAGTTGTTTTAGCTTAATTGTTATGATAAAAGTATTGTTTATCCCGTGATGCATCATGAAGCTCAATTTCAAGTACTGAGTAATTGGAGAAAAAAATTACTTGTCAATAGGATTACATAGAATATCCAATTAGGTGAAGAGTTTAATTAGTCTATATAGAGAAGAACAAGTTTGATGAAGATATTGTTGGATACAATTTGAACAAATAACAAATTTAATCTAACTTTGGTTAATCCGTTGGAAATCAGTTTCAGTGTCTCATCTCTTAACAACCCGTTATCGACTTTGATTTTGAACAAATTGACATGCAAATTCTTGCACCTACTTTATCCAACAATCTTTCGGCTAGGTATCCTATGTAATGAAAAGTATGTATAAGTAAAACAAGAAATACTCTAAATGGCGTTAAAATTTGCAAGACATAAGCATAAGAAATTACAATGAAACTCAAATGCGCCACAAATCTCAACATATTCCTCCTCATTTTTTAATAATTCAAACCCCCATATATCTGACATCAAATAGTTTAGGCAATGTTTATACTATAGAACTGAAATTATGGGAAATAAGATTTGTAAAGTTGTGAAATCATTAAAAAACATTATAGGATATTTATGTAATAACCTGAGTTTTTTTCCATCTCCAACTTGATTTTTACAAAAGACAACACTTTACCTTCCTATACATAGGAATTGTAATAGAATATTATTAGACAACAATGAACCAAGTAAAAGTCTTATAATTAACTTTACTCTCATACACTGAAATGAACAATTTCTCACAAAAAAAAATAGGATGAGTAGGAATGGAGAAGGGAGGAAAAACACATGAAATTATAGACAATGAAGAAATGAAATCTTACTAAAATCATCTATCTAATTACAACATAAGCTTAAAAGAAACCATAAGAAGTTACATTCAAAAATTATAGAAGCTACACTCAATAATACTCATGAAATTAGCTTTTGAAATGACCCAAAAAGTTCTTAAAAATGTGCTTCGGAAGTTACCGGAAACTTGTTTAGCTATATATAAAAAAAAAAAATCTGTTTCGTTTTTCGAAAATCCGACTTCATATTCTTGTTTAAGGGGTCAAATTGAGTGGGAAATGGGTCTAACCCAAATTTTAGAGCAACCGTATCAAAATCTGAAATTTCCAAGTGAAGCCTTTTTCGAGGGTCTACTTTGGAGGGTCATATCTCCTAGCACACAAATTATTGGGTGGCCAACAACATATCCATGGAAATCTCTTTGAGTTAGCTACCTAACGCACTTCGTTTCACCTCATTCGGAGTTTGGACGAAGAAGTTATGCTCATTTTCGTAAAATCTGTCCGGCAGGAAAGGCAATTTTCAGTGAGCGTTTTTACTGTTCACCCGCCTCATTTTTTTTTCTAAGTGTTGGACCATTTTTCCAAAGGGCATATGTTATTTCCTATATACCATTAGTTCAATTCTCATCTCTAAAACATTTCCCAAAACACCTCTCCCATACTTAGACACATTTTCTCTCAAGTTCTCTCAAGAACCCTAATCCAAAACCTTCCTCAAGATTGAAGAGACTCTTGCTCCAAGTTCCAAGCTTCCATTGAAGACACTCTCAAGACCTTCATAAGAATTCAAGGTTTGTGGTGTTGAACTCATGGGTCCTTCCACCCATAGTGCCTACACTCTATTCTACTCACTAATTCATGGTTTAAGTTAAGATTCATAAATTAGTCTTGTTCTTTGTAATAATTTCCTGCACATTGAATTTTAAACATGAAAAGTGATTGTTTTGAGCATGTTGTGACTCTAGAACTTGAACCTAAATTTGGAATAGATGTGGAGATTTTCATGTGGTATTGTGGGTGTTAAAAAGGTGTTGTTGTAGGTTGTTCACTGGTTTGGCTGCATAATTACTACCCTATTTTCCATGCTCTTTGATTCCATTACATGCCTTCAAGGTGTTTGAAAAAATGTCCAACTATGGAGAATTGATGAATCGATGCTTTAAAGCTTGAGTTATGAGATGTATGGAAATCCAGAGATGTGTTGATGACAAACTAAGCTTGTGTATATGTTTATTCCATACGTGAGATTTCATTAGAGCCTAATGGGAATTTCCTATATAAAGTGTTGCATGATCATGCCCGGTCCGGGGGAAAAGAACCGGACAACCATGTGAGAGGTTTATATCTCACCACCTAGGATGCTTGGGGTGTGACCAACATCAACCATGTGAGAGGTTTATATCTCACCACCTAGGATGCTTGGGGTGTGACAAACATCAACCATGTGAGAGGTTTATACCTTTCCACTAGGGTGTCTGGGTGTGAACGGCATCCCCCATCCTAAGTTGGGGTTATAGATTGGTTGGATCATGCATACACATATGATATCTACTATTAGTATAGATTTACTTAAACATGTTTTGACTTCACTTTGATCATGCATCCTCATATTGTTATTCATAATGTCTATGAAACTATTTCTTGTATTTCGAATGTGTCCCTGTCTATTGTTGTGTTGCACCCCGCATACTTAGTACATTCCAAGTACTAACGCATATTTTGCCTACATGATGTCACCATGTAGGGACCAGAGCTACTCTTGATTCTTCTCTCCATTCACGTGGCTAGTACGGTGCTTATCCGAGTTGTTGGTGAGTCCTCAATGATTCGAGGGCTATGTTATGTTTCCTACTCCTATGTTTTGAGACTTTAGCTTGCAATTGTACTTTGACTATGAGGGGAGCCGGTAGTATGTCATGGCCCCGTCCTATCTATGTATGTAGAGGTGTGCGTTGGACAAGTATTTTGTAAATGAGCTTGACTCTTGTTCTATGATGTCATTTTGAAATGGTTTGCCCTTAGTCCCTATTTCCCGTTAATTAATGTTGAATGTACTTCCGCGACCGATGAAGTGTGATGTCAAGTTTGAGAGGCTTGTTTGGGGTTCCTTCGGGTTCCTCATTCGCCATGTCACATCTAGGCCCTAGGCTTGGGTCGTGACAGCTTTCTTGCTCGAAAGAAATACATGATAAAGGTATACAACTATAAATAGTGAAATTAACAAATCTTATTAAAACTAAATTATTTTTTATAACACTTTTTAGCTAAGTAAGAATGCTTAAGTTTTGAAAAAGTTGTCATGGATCGAAGTTTCAAAAACCAAAGGAGAGGTTCGAAGACAAGAAAAAAGTTAGTTGAGACACGAGATGACAGGGCAGGCGGACGGCCACTCATTGAAGATTCTATCTACAAAAGAAGGTCAATGCGGGATACTCAAATTGCTCTCACTATCGGGAGGTTCAGTACTTCAACTAGTCTCCATGTTCCTCGAATGGATCTCTTAGTTGTTGAGAAGGTTGCCCAAAAGTGGTATATAATGCGTACCCAGTAAAACTTACAAGTAAACCAGACATAAAGATGGCGACTAGGGTTGTTGTTTCTATTTTTATCATATTTATATAATTTCAAGACCCCAATAGATCTATGATAGTATCGTTTATTTAAAACGGAACGATATACAAAGTCAACATATCTCAATGAATACAATAGGATTTATGGATACACAAATTGTTGAGAACAATTCTAGATGTGGTCCAAGACGAACTGCAGTAGGATATTTATTAAAACCATTTAATTCGGAATATGGTAAAGTAACTCCTAGGTGGGGAGATGCTTCTTTGATGGGTATCGCAATGGCCTTATTTTCGGTATTTCTATCTATTATTTGAATTTCAAATTTCATCTTTTAAATTGCAAAGTTCAAAATTCAAATTTCATCTAGTAAATTTCAAAGTTCAAAAAATCATATTTCAAAATTAAAATTTTAAAGTAAGTTTTGATAAGTAAAGTATTAAAGTATTAAATTTTATTTAAATGCAAGACAATAGTTGAATAAAAAAAGACTTGTATAAAGCCTTTAAATTTATTCAAATAAAATTTAACTGCAACTTACAAGTTACAATTTACAAATATTAGAGAAGTAACTAATCCGCCCAACCACCTTCTAGGAAGGGTTTTGTTTCAAAAAGTTTTCATATTTAAATCTTATATTTGTAACAAATAGTAGAGGAGTAATTAATCTACTCAACCACCTTCTCGGAATGGTTCTATTCCAACTAGTTCTTGTATGTAAATCTAATATCTATATTGTTCAATAAAACTTTTTTCTAACTCTCATATCTAATCAACGGAAACATCATCTGAAACTAGAAAGGATGCTTGATACTATTGTGCCTCTGATCCATCATCACTATTAGATCAAATTATTGAATCTAAATAAGATTCTTGTTCGGAAGTTAACTTTTGCAAATTATAATTTCTTCTCTCGGCCCCAATCTCTAAATAAAACTGATGTCTCCAAGCTTTCTTCTACCAATGAATATTTGTGATCTCTATGATGAAATCTTGCCTCAGTGAAAGGAGCCTCTGAAGCGATTGATAAATCTTGAATAGCAAGAACATCATGAACTTGTAACACCTCAAAACTTTCTAAGTTAAGCAACAAACTATTGTTCATACATGTATAAGGTTATGTCCGGTGTTTCTTGAATTGCTCATATGTGTAACAGTCAACTCTTTAGTGTTGAATGGATTTAGATATGAATTGATGTTAGAAGAACCCCCTAGCACAAAGTTGAGTTGAAAGCTTCCTTACCAATTACTTTTGACGTAAGATACTACTTAGGTCAACTTTAAATGACCATATCTCTCAACACATAATGAATTAGGTGGCCCATGACCTATCATATTAAAGGTCTTTGAGTCATCTTTCCAATGCTGTCAGGTTTGCCTCATTTTGAGTTTGGAGTAAATATTATCCTTGTTCTAGTGAAGCCATGTTGGGAAGGTGAAGTTTCACAGCCGGATATACAACCCATGAAGTGTTTCACGGAACGTGGAGCCTTAAACGGTTTGTGAAACCTCCCTTTTAAGACATCTCATCAGTTTTTAAGTTGGGGTCGTTTTGGTCTTTCCCCTATGTCATTTTAGACCCTATTCCAAGTTTTTTTTAGGGTTTTAACTGACTATATCATTCAACTATGTAGTTTTCATCAATAAAAACATTCAAGTATTTGGAAATTCTCTTTAAACACACTTAAGGTTCCTCTTCTCCAACAAGAACCCTAAAACCTTCAAGTCAAAAATCCAAGATACAAAGAGAATCCTTCCACCCAAGGTTTTCCCATGCTCTCCCACTCTAAGAACTTCATTAAAGAGTTTCTTTTATCAAGAGAAATCACAAAGGTTCCAAGATCAAAGGTTCCCTCCAAAAAGCTATAGTTCATCATCAAGCTCAAGATAAAAATCAAGTCCCCACAAAAATTTTCAGTCTAATAGCTTCATAATCAAGTATGTAAGGTTGTCATAGTGTTGGACTAGTTCGTCCTCACGCCCTACATCTTATTTCAGATCAATAAAAGAGTAATCTAGGGTTATATCCTTAGATTTGAGTATCCTTGAGATGAGTTGATATTGAGTTCTGTGTTCTTGAGTTGTTTATTATTGAATTCCTATTTCTAATCATTGAATTGTTGTAAATTATATTGTGATTATTGAGTTGATTGTTCATTTCTATTTTTCAACATGAACCCTATACTTGAGTATTCATTGCATTCTTATTGAGAATATATTAAACAAAACATTATTGTTTAAACTGAGTTTTGAAGAAGTAAAGAGTAGTTTGAGAAAGAGTATAAGAGAACTAAGTATTTCCCAAATGTTTCATTTTTACATGAAAAAAAAAGTAGACATTTTTTTCGAGAAAGGTTAAATGAGTTTTTAGAAAGATTAAGTACAGAGCAGTTGCCTCTTAAAGAGGCCCAGTTTTGAGTAATTCTCTCAACACATAATGTATTTTTACATTTAGCAGAGAGAAACCTGGTTTTTAAATGAGCAATGATTTTCAGAGATATTTTAGAGTAGTAACCTCTTTTAAGAAGATAGTTTGAGAAATGATCTCAAACCAAATAAAGAGTATTTTGTTATACATTTGAGCAAGAGTATAATTATTGGGAGTAGTATTGAGCACCGATATGGAGAGAGTGAGATAACTCACAACCCCCATAAACCATGTCGTGTAACATGGGTATATGATCATTTTTTTAGATGAATCCTTAGTACCTTCGGGCATAGCATAGTGGATCCACTTAGGGGAAAGGTTCTATATCCTGACATGATAAAGAGAGTTATGAAAGCGTGGACAAGACGTTGTATTATCAGGCAGATCATAGTAACGGTTGTCGGTTAGAGAATCTCCCTATAAAGTTAAAGTTTATTTAAAAATATATCACCTATTATGTTGAGTTCAGAGATGAGTAAGTTTTTTAATGTTCTCCTTTATATCTTTACATTCATTTGAGTATATATCTATATCTATTGCAATCCTCTCATTCAGTTATATGTTATTCAGCTATATTACATACTAGTACATTTAATGTAATGATGTCATTCGACATGCATCATTTAATGATGTAGATATAGGTTCTTAGGATCCTCAACAAGAGTCTATTGAGATCATTTCACCTGCTCGTCATCTTTTGAGTGAGACCTCTTTGCTTCCGAAGGACTCTAGTTTTAAGAGTTGTTATTAGTAGTTCTCTTGAAGAGTCGTGGGTCTTGTCCCTCCATTCATATTTGTACAGTAGAGGCTTTATAGATAGATAGTTTAGGAGAGTCTTTCTGTTTCAGATGTTTTATTTAAAACTTATGTTTCATACTCGGTATATTTAGAAAGTTTTGAGATTTAATACACTGTTGATTTAGCATTTCTTTCAGTCTGTTGCTTATGTATGCTTGAGTTAGTTTTCCACTTGTGGTCAGTAAGGATGAGGGTTCAATTGTAGACCATCAACGGTTCTCGAATGCCGGCCATGTCCACGTGTCGGCTTGGGTCATGACAAACCTTATATCAGAGCAAAGAGTTCAAGTGTCCTAGGGTGTCTATGAAGCCGTGTCAAGTAGGATCTTATTTATAGTTGTGAGGGCCCTACTTCTATAAATGAGGAACTACAAATATTAAGGAAAAATTCCCCTTCTTTCATACTCTAAATTGTGCAATAGAAATATGTCATAAAAAACTTATTCAAACACATGCATTTCTCAAATGCATTTGACAACCCCTCATACTCAAGGAAGTTGAAAAGTAAACCCCAAATCCATATAGATGAGTTACTCTCAGCAAAAGTCTTCAGAAATTCATAAGACTACATATGGCTTGAAAGAAGCCTGTGAGTTAGCTTAAGTGTTTAGATTGAAAGAATGTGGTCTTATTCATATGAATGATGCGTTTGAGCTAAAAGCGAGATGTACTCTAGACTCTCTTCTCTAAGACTCATTTCAGATAATACCGTTTAAGAGGGGAGTGTATTTTAGAATGCCTGGGTAGTATTTATACCCAGAAGCTAGTGTGATTTGAGATATTATGAGCATGTAGTAGAAGTGCTAGAGTTAGAAGAATGCATGCAGAAGTATAGTAATCTAAGAAAGGGAGATAGTGATGAGGTAAATTATAATGTTGCAGTCATGAACCCAATAAGTTATTAAAGAGGATATTTCCTTATGGATAGACTAACAAGTGATGATTTTGTGTAGATTTCATGAAGAAAGTAGAGTAATAGTTACTAGTCAGGATGAGTTAGAGTATACTTTTACTAGAAGGGAGTTTATGTTGATGTGCCATTGTGTTAGTGAAGACCTTTATAGGTAGTGAATAAAAGAACATAGTATTCATGAGGTAATAGATGTAACGACCTTTAGGTCATTTCTATGTTTATGCCTATTGTTTATCATTTAGAGCTTTTCTATAGATACCCCAAGTCATTTATGACTTACTAGGACTGACAGTTCGGTCACTTGGTCATTTATTTGGTTTTTATGTAACATGAACACAATGCATGATTCCACCCATAGGTTTGCCCTTATTTTCCAATCAACACTTGTTTCAGCTCATTCAATATCAAAAAGGTCTTTTCAAGGATTGTAACGGGACTGAGTGTAAAGGTATGGTCATTTAGGCTCAGTGGCTGCTATTCTCATGAAATGTGGTGTGACAACACTTTTCTTCCCTTTTTTTCATCATTCTCATTCATGCTCAAAAGTCACCCCATTATTTCCTTTCCATGAACTGTTAGACACCCCATTTTCTTTGCACTTTCACAACTTTATTCCACAACTTTTTCATTCTTTTTCTTTCCCATTCTTCTTTTCTTTTTCTCTTTTTTTTTTTTGTATGGAGGGGTTCCATCTTTCTCAAAACCATGCGTCAAAGGGGACTTCTTTGCATTTCTTGATTTACCTTATCTTTTCACCACACCCCAACTTAGGCTTTTGGCCTAAGTTGGCTATTCAAGCAAGCCACAAATCATGAGGATTATGGGTAATGGATAAAGAAAGGTCACAATTTCATCAAGTTTCTTCCAAGAAAAAAGGCTAAGGCTGAAAGGGTGTTCAAGTGAAGTTCACACACTCATAAGGTAGGACACAAAAGAGGTATAATGTGAAATTGTTTCACACTCTTCAAAGTTAGCTAAGATTATCTCAAGAGCTTGCATCACTTAGTCAACCGGACCAACGTGGCAAATTCTAAAAGTCATCACACATGGTTCACGATAAGCTTATCACACAAGGAATTGACACCAATGTCAAACAAGACTCTACACTTTCGCTAGTGTGCAATGTTCATCACAAGAGACTCAATTTGATAATCAGATAGTCACAATGAGATGCAAAAAGTTCACATATTGCATATGCAACTTCATTTGGCCTCATCGTACCCGCACATTCATTTATGTTTGATTATGAGCATTATTCAATTCATCGATATTGATCAAGACCGATACTTAAATTTGCAAGAGAGCAACCACATTCAAACACAAATAAGAGGTGGCACACAAATTTTTTTGGAAGGGTCAAAAAATCATTTACAATTAAAACAAGGAGCCACAAGCTCAATAATCCACAAAATATAGTGCTAAACACAATTTATAGCTCAAAAACACAAATATATAAACATAACAATAATCACAGAAGGTGGGCCTCACCCCACCACAAAACAAAAGCTATTTGTCCTCAAATGCAAGCAATATAGTATCCAAAAGTGAATAAAAATAAGACAGAGAGGGAGGTAAAGAGGGATCATGTCTAAACAGTCCCTCCATATGTCTAGGCATCAGTGCCCGATGTAGTAATCTGAACCTGGGCATTAGTGCCCGAAGTCACTTCAGAAATACCAGCTCCACTAGACCCACCCATGGTGGTGTCTCTCAAAGAGGTGTAGCTCATAGTCTTGAACATGGCATCCTCTAGGCCAGCCAGATCATCATAAACCTCAGCATCACACACCTCTATCTACTCCTCATCGGTCTCTATCTACGACTCATCAGCTACCATATCATCCCAAAGTACATCTCTGATGGTGGCCGGAGGAATCTCAGAAGTCTCTGGAGCATCCACATCATGAGTTGCCTCAAGTAGGAAAATGAAGTTAGTGGACTTCAAGTAGTCCACGTCCTTCCTCAAATTTGCAACCTCGGCTTTCAACGATGTAACCTCAGAAGACTCCCCCTATCTACTCTCACAAGCAGTGACTCTCGCAGTCAAATCATCAACAAAATCCAGTGGGCTAAGTGTCCCATCTTTAGGAGCATGGCCTGAGTGATCTTGGTGGGCTGGGCTGAGGTAGAAGCACTTGGAGCCTAGGAAGAAGAAGTAAGAGAAGATGTACCTAAAGGCCCAGAGGTAGGAGTAGGCAAAGGCGCCTCTGCAGGTATCGAATCAATGTCCACCTCCGGGGATGTACCACTGGAGTTTCTCTCCTCTTGTCAGCCTCCTCCCATGTGTACTCGACCTCAATATGCCAGATGTCAATGGAGGAAGAAGGAGTAACCTCAATATCTCTCGTATCATCGCGGGGAACTCCAGCACGCCAGCACAACTTTGTGATTAGACTTGCAATACAAGTGAGGTATGCCTCTGGTTGTACCTCATGGCCATCTCTTGCTCAATAATAATCCCCATGTCAATGCTCTTCTTATAAATAATTGAACCAAGGCAGGCCGTCGTAGGATGACGGAGAACGAACTCATTTTGGGAAGGCATAATAGAGTTGCTGATGAATCAAAACCAATAACGTACAACTACACTCAAGTCCCTATTCTTGATTAGGACTCCTGCCTCTATCCACCTCACGGTGGTGTTTGATATAAGGGGCGTGATGAGTCCACAAATTGAACTCATTTAGATCTTTGTTTAGATAGAATTAGTGTCCTCAAATGCATATTTTTTTCTCAATTTCTGATGGAAACCCTTAAGTTTCAGGTATTTGAAGTTTGAGGGAAAGCATGGACACTATTTAGCAAAAAAGAAGAAAGGCAACTGAAATAACGAAGAAATGAAGATCTGAGAATCACCGAACCCATTCAGTGAATCACCAAAAGGGTCTTATTGATGTTGTAGGTTTGAGTGAGGAAAATGTTGATAGGTGCAGGTTGGCAAGAAAATGTTCCATTCGGCGCATCGCCGATTAGGTCAGCGATATTTATGAAGACCGTCGTTTAGCCCTTCACTTTGACTGAAGGTCCTGTAAAACTCGGCGAGCCAAGTGACCACTTGGCGGATCACCGAGTGGATCAACAGTTGCGACTAACATCGCCAAACGAACACCAACTGGATGGGTATTAATAGCCAAAGGTTTTTAAGGTTTCAAAGTCTGCACTTTTCCCTGATTTTAAACTTCACAAATTCACCCTTAGTAAGTATTTCCAATAATTTTGCATTCCAAGTATTTTGGTCGTCAATATGTGCTTGGATTTGGATTACATTGCCGCTTAGAACTTAAAATATAATTCTAATCGGTAAATAAGGTTGGTCTTCCCGAACCTCGAGTCTACTTTGAAAAATTTGTTCTCTTATGTAATTGGGCTTATCGTATTGATGTATGCTGGGCCTCTCTGATAGGTTTTAGACTTTTGAAATGCCAAGTTTGATTCATAAATCTTGCCCATTTTATCTTGATTTTTGGACTACCTTTTTGTTGTGCGTAAAAATGATTAAAATCTTGTGGGTTTGTGCATGTGTGGTGTTTATTGTGATTAAGTGTTATAGGTCTGAGCTTAATTGTACTAGTGCATAGTTTAATTTTGTTTTCGGGGGTTGTGGGGTTGGAGTTGAGAAGATAGGTTGGAGATAGGCAGATTGGGCCGTTTGGCGAGCTGGGTCAAGCTCGCCAAACCACTCGACGGTCACCTAATGACCCCATCTTGACTTTAATTTCATGCTACTTGTGATATGGCTTCTGTAACTTTCAGCCGAAAGTCTTTGATCGCTAAAATCATTCGGCAACTCAGCGAAAGTTTCCTTGATCGCCTTTTGTCTGCACCCCTGAACCTTTGTTGCACTATCTCTTTCGGCGGATAAAACTCTACTCGCTGAAAGATGTCGGCGACTCGCCGAAAGGATTTTCCCATCTCTTACTTGTTAAAATTTTTAAGATAACTCCTATCGGCGAGCTCGGTCTAGCTCGCCGAAGCATCTTGGCGATTCGCCGATAGTTTCGACGAGTTTTTCTGCAATTGTGTCCATACAAATTTGATTTAGTTATTTTAACTCATTCCCAATTCTTTGCAGAAATGGCTAGATCTAAAGTTGCAGGAAGAAGCAAGCCACCCCACAGTAAAACAAATAGGATTACAATCAACGAGGATGCAGCTACATACAGAAGCAAGGTTGCTAAACTTTCCACAACTTGTGGGAAAGGCAAGGGGAAAGAGAAGACCCTTGAATTATTAGATGCAAGCACTGACAGTGAATGCTTTTATAGAAATGACCCTAACCAATCTGACAGCGAAGGTGTCGGTTCTGATGATGATGATCTGTTAATAGCATATAGGGCTGAGTGGCTAGCTAAGAAGTTGAATGATCCATCCAGGGTCAAGACTCCCTAGCCTACCACTACTACACCTCCAATTCCAGAACAGGCAATGGTATTAGCGCCTATAGTACAGGGTCCTCTGCCTAACTCAATGAATCGAGTAAAGGCTGAGGGGATGAGAACAATTCTGGAGGAAAAGTGTCTATCCATAGACGGGGTTATAAATAGGAACCCAGAGATAATGGAGTGCCTAGGGTACCACAAGTTCCAAATCGTCACTAAACTCCATGGACCTTATATTCTAAACGAGGTAAGAGAGTTCTACAGTGTATACAGTGCACTAATACCCCAAAAAAACTAGCTAGCAGCAGCCTTCAAAGAATTTGACTATGTGGTTGTCAGAGGTAGGAAGGTGAAGTGTGATAGTGAGGCAATCAACTCTTGGGCATGTCCACGAATATTAGGGATCACTACTAGCACTGGATCAGAACAAAGAAGTTGGATGAGATAAAAAAATGGTTAGCCCCACTAATTTTATATGAGACTCCGAAGTGGTTGGCAGAAGGAGTTCCGATTGAAAAGAAAGAACTAAACATAGCTGAAAGGTTCTGGTTCGGTTTTATCAGCAGCATAATTATGTCATCCCAGAATGAGTCGATCATTCGCCTTCCCAAGGCAGCTTGCCTGGGTTTCATCATAGAGGAGACTCAGACAAACTTGCGTACAATCATTGCTTTAGAGATACTCATGCGTGCAAGGCAGATCTGAACCTCACTTTCATTCCCAGTCTTGATTACAAAATTATGCAAACGAGCCAGGGTGCCTCGAGATGCCAAGAAAGATGTGGAAGTGATGCCCACAGCCTCTACTGATATTCGGAGGATCAAAGCCCAGTACCTTAAGAATCAAGAAGAAAGGAAGAAGGCAGCATCAATAGAGTTAGTAAACACAGAATCATCGCCTGTAGAGGCATCTCTGCCTACTCCAGCCTTTGGGCCTTTAGGCATATCCATTTCCACTGCTACTCCCGCCGATACTCCAGGTTCTTCTCCTACTGCACGGTCTCCAAGACCCATTACAGTTGTTGTTGTTTCTCGGCTTCTACTCACCCAGGCTTCCCTACATCGGATGGAACAGCTAGCCCTTTCTGATGATCGTCGGGCTGCTAGTCTAGAGGCCTCTATTCAAGGCATGATCCAGATTGCCCTAACTGATGTTGTGACACCTCTGAGGACTACCATTGATGCCCTCACAGCTAGGATAGTGGTGTGTAAGCACAACCAAGGCCCCACAGAGGAGGTGATAGATTTAAAATCTGTCATTGCTGAGCTGCGAAAAGAAGTAGACCTCCTGAAGTCCACTGATGTGTCCATGGTCTTTGGTGTAGTGGAGATTCCAGACGTGCCTGAGATGCCTCAAACCACCGCTGGACATGGGGATAGAGCGATGCAGACATCCGATCCTGAGTTAGAAGCAGAGACTGATGAAGAGATGCATGAGAAGATTGAGGGAGCTGCAGATGAAAATCTGACCGAGACGGAAGCAATAATGATAGATACTGTTGTGCAACTTCCTTAGCACATGTAACTGGATCCAGTGAAGCTGGTCCTTCTGGGGGTCACTCCAGGCACTGAAGCCCATACAGATGGAGTGACAAATTAGCCAGGATCCCCTCTTTACCTCCCTCTCTGTCTTTCTTTATTTTACCTTCCGAATTCTATGTTAATTGCATTTGAGGACAAATTGCTTTTTTTTGTGGTGGGGTGAGGCCCACCTTTGTGTGTTATTCATGAATTATGTTTCATTTATATATTTGGGTTGTTCTGTTTAAATTATGTTATTACACTGCTTTTTGTGGATGTTTGAGCTTGTGGCTCCTTTTATTTTAATTGCAAAATGATTTTGACCCGTCCAAAATTTTTTGCCACCTCTCGTGTGTTGAATGTGGCTGTTCTTTTGTAAACTTTGAGTCTCAGTTCTGATCAATACCGATACTTGAATAGTGTTCTCGATCAAACAAACATGAATGCGCGGCTACGATGAGGTCAAATGAAGTTGCATAGACAATATGTGAACTTTTTACATCTTGTTATGACTTGCCGTGTATCAAATTGATTCTCTTGTGATGATCGTTGCACACTAACTAAAGTGTGGAGTCTTATTTGACTTATAGTGTTAATGTCTAGTGTGATGAGCTTACCTGTGAACTGTGCATGATGAAACCTAGAATATTCCCCGTTGGTCCGGTCAACTAAGTGATGCTATCTCTTGATATGATCTTAGGCAACTTCTAAGAGTGTGAGCCAATTTGACAAATACCTCTTTTGTGGCCTACCTTGTGAGTGTGTGTGAACCGCTTTTAAACACCCCTTGAACCTTACCTTTCTTTGGAAGAAACTTGATGAAACCTAGACCTTTCTTTATCCATTACCCATAATCCTCATGAAATTGTGGTGAGTTGAATAGCCAACTTAGGCCAAAAGCCTAAGTTGGGGTGT
Organism: Solanum verrucosum; assembly: GCF_900185275.1. NCBI lineage: Eukaryota > Viridiplantae > Streptophyta > Magnoliopsida > Solanales > Solanaceae > Solanum > Solanum verrucosum. Next base: position 2,585,990 of record NW_026020009.1, read on the forward strand.
GGTGAAAAGATAGGGGCAAGTCAAGAAGTGCAAGGAAAGTCTCCTCTTACCCATGGTTTTGAGAACAATGGAACCCCTCAATATTAAAAAAAAAAAAAAGAGTGAAAAAGAAAATTGTGAAATAAAATACAAAAGAAATGGGGTTTCCAAACAATTCATGGGAAGTGAATAATAGAATGACTTATGAGCACTAAAGAAAATGATGAAGGAATAGGAAAGAAAGTATTGTGAGCACCACATTTCATGAGGATGAAAGTCACTGAGCCTGAATGACCATACATTTGCACTCAGCTCCATTACAAGCCTTAGAAAGACCTTTTTAATCTTGAGTGAGCTGAAACAAATGTTGATTGAAAAATACGGGAAAACCTATGGGTGAAAGCATGCATTTTGTTCTTCCTTGTGAGAGTGAGCGTTGCAATTGATTCCGAAACTTTAAATGATTAAACCATTGTGTGAATATGAAATCATTCTTTGTGTAAGGGCAATTGAACACTATAATTGATCTTGAACTTGCATTTGAAGAAAATATTGTGAGCATGAGAGCCTTTGATATTGGTGAGTACAACTTGAATCTTTGAGTGCACATTTGATTTTTGCATAAGTAAATTGAGCCTTGTTGTGTGCATTCATGATTGAGTCTTGTGTAGCACTGTTGGAGACACCCTTTTGAATGGCTGAACTTGAATTTGCTTGAGGACAAGCACAAGTTTAAGTTGGGGGTGTTGATGAATCAACAAATTGGACTCATTTAGGTCTTTGTTTTGATAGAATTAGTGTCCTCAAATACATATTTTATCTCAATATCTCATGAAAACCCTTAAGTTTCAGGTATTTTGAGTTTGAGGGAAAGCATGGACACTATTTAGCATAAAAGAACAAAAGTAGCTGAAAGAACGAAGAAATGAAGATTTGAGAATCGTCGAACCCATTCGGTGAATCGCCAAAAGGGTCTTATCCTCGCCTTTTGCTCCAGTGTGTTGAGCCCTCCTAAATTAAAGGATCAAATCGGTGGTGAAATAGAGCCATCAGCATATCGCCGAGCAGTTTCGCGAAGCTGTACTATGTCGCCCAATGATCCAAACACGACAATGCTGAAGGATAGAGCAAGACGGCAATGAAACCTATCAAAGGGCGGATCGCCGAGTTGATCGGCGATCTCGACTAACGACGCCGAATGATCCGTTGCAGCACAGATTTTTGAAAACTATAAATACTCGTTGAGGGTTGTAGCTTAGTATCAGATTTTTAATATTTAACTTTTAACATAGAATTTTGAGTTCTAAGTTTGGAGAGGGTTTTGAAGAACTTGAAGATTCAAAGGGTTTCAACTCCAAGATTTTGGACTTAGGTCTGTGAATTCTTCACTCTTTGCTTGTTTTGAGACTTAAATCTTCATATCCATTTGAATGCAAACTCATATTTGTATAAATTTCTATCTCTTTTACATGTCTAGCTAATACCCCAATTCTTAGGGTGTGATTTTGTGAATATGGGTTAGATTATCTATTGGGTCTTGCTTGTTGATAGTTTATTTGTTGTGTAAATGTGATTTTGTTTAGTAGTTGTGGTGGAACTTAATGAAATTGTAGTTGAAAATACGATTTCACCTTTGTGTTTTCAGCTTGCTCGAGAGAGAGGTCGTAAAACTAAGACTACCAAATTGATTGTCGGTAGGATTGGGTCGACATGAGGTTTAGCTCGAGAGAGTGAATCCTAGTCTTTCTCCCATACACTCATCTCGAGAGAGTGAGTGGGCTAAGGTGGAGGTTGTTCTTCATGCGGCAAGTGGGTGTCCGAGAGGAACCCATTTGATTCGGGGTAAGTTGCTCTAGAGAAAATTTAGTCCCATTATAGTTTAGTCTAGTCACAAATACTCAATAGGTTTACTATCAAGAACATGTACCCAAATGACTAGTCTAATCCGTATTCCTATCACATCCCAAGAATTCCCTCTCCTTGATTAGTATTCTTTACATTTTTGTTTTTTTTTGCTTACTTGTCACTAACCACCATTAATAATTGACGCTTGCGTCACCCTTTAGATTTAACATGTTTATATTTGATAATATTTTTAGCTATGACTAATTAGAACAAAATTTTATTTTTCTATTAATTCTCAAACCCACTCCCTTGGGTCTCGAACCCAACCCTTGGTTGGGTTACTTTACTATTGTACGATCGTAGACACTTGCATTGGAAGTTGTGTCTTGATTACGCAAACATCAAGGAGCCAGACTGCCCTGGATCTCATCCAATGATGTTGTAGTGGTACCCAGGTTGGGGTTGTCAAAGTCATACCCCCTGTCAAGTACAATATTAATGTACTCGCTACTGCATCCGACTTCCTTTCCCCAGACCATGACCGACTTAACCGGTCTGAATTTGCTGGCCTTCTTCTTCCCTTTTGGCACCAGCTCTCCGTATAGTGTATAGAACACCCGGACCATGTAGATATGTACGGGCCTCGGGGCCTGCTGAACTGCTTACAACGGTGGAATTGGAGGGTGTCCCTCACCCCGGAGTATCTGCACTCTAAGCCCTATGTCGAAAGCCGATTCTCTTCAAGAATCGTTAACAACCCATCGGCTTTCAATTTGTTAAGTAGCCGTGGAGGAGGAAACACTGGTGGTATAGGAGCTATAGGAGGTGCCGGGGCTGGCCCTGTATCTGTTGGAGAAGGAGTGACAGTTGTTGGGACTCTATATAAGTTAAGACAAGATCTAGCACGGAGTTCCGTCCGTCGGGATTGTTGTGGTTAGTCATCCTGAGGCTCAGATAAAGCAGCCCGGAAGTCAGCAGCCACTCTTTCAGATGTGGGCCTCTTGCCTTTGCTCTAACCTCCCGTTGGAGACTATGTTCTTCCCTTTTTGGGAGGTTTCGCTTCCCCTTCATTTATCACAATATCCGGTCTTTTGTGGGGTGGCATGTCAATGTTTGTCCTTGCCATATCTGCAAAACATCAGGAAAGGTTAGAAGTAATACAAGCAAAAGCGTAAAAGAAAAGATTTGCAGAAAGACTCGCCGAACCGATCGACGAGTCACCGAATCTCAAGCCAGGTCGGGCTCGCCGAAAGGATTAGCTCAAAAAGTTCTCCAACAAATGGCATATCAGTGATGGGAAGGACCTTTCGGTGAATCGCCAAAAGCATTCGGTGAGCAAAGATCATCCCGCCAAAAGTTACTGTGCATTTAAGGATTTGGGGCGCAAACAAAGGGCGATTAATGAAGACCTTCGGCGAGTCGTCAAGTGCACTCGGTGAATTCAGGCTTCTCGCCAAAAGTTACAGAACCTTTTTAAAGATAAAGTATGAAATTAAGGGCGATCAGGGGAACTTTGGCGAACCACCGAGTGGTTCGGCGAGCTAGACCTAGCTCGCCAAACGACCCAACGTGCCTACTTTCAATCCAACTTCCCAAATTCAACCCTGCAGACCCCGAAAACAAAATCAAAACATGCACTATCACAATTAAGCTAAGACCCACTACACCCATGCCCCCGGGATACTCAGACTTCTCCCGATTTGGCCAAATTTGGCCATTTGACGATTTTTTCCCTTAAGAATGACATCAACCGCTCTATTGTTGGGCAAAATATGTCATTTAGCACAAATGCGGGTTACTTAGACTTCACCCAACTAGACCCAACAACATGCAAGGACAACCCCACAATTTTAATCAGTTTCAAGCACGACCATTTTGGGAATATAACAATAAAGCATTATAGGCATAATATTCAAATTAACAGAGGCACACGCATACTCAATTTTGATCAGAGAGGCCTAGCACACATCACTAAGATAAAAATTATTTGCAAAAGAGTACAAATCACTAAAAATGAATTTGGGGTTCAAAAAACCAATCTTAGATGCCGAATAAATACTTTGAAATGCTAGGCGGCAAAACAATCAACTCCAAACACAAATACAATGACTAAAGTGTGATAAAAATACAAAAATATAGAATACTAAAGTGCGAGTGGGATTTTGGAAAGTTGAAAAGTGAGGGAAAGTGAAAGAGTTTGAAAGTTTAAACCTTTGGCCTTTAAAACCCGTCCAGTTCTCGCCCATTCGGCGACATAAATCTTGCTCGCCGACCCACTCGACAACACTCCTAGTGGGTACTTACCTCGCTAAGTTTTACAGGACCTCCAGTTATTGTGGGGGCCCAAACGGCGAATAAAAGTCGTGATGACCGACCAGGTCAGCGATTCACCAATCAGCTCCTGGCTCACCGAGTTTTACAGACTCAACCCCTAGGGTTTCTTGAGTCAAACAGCAGTCCAACTTGGGCTCGTTGACCCCTACGGTGAGTCGCCGACTAGATTTTTTTCTCGCCATTCTGCACTTTTCAAACACATGTCACACTTCAACCTACAAAATAATACACGATTATTTCTAAATAAAAAATAAAGCGATAAAACCTTGGGTTGCCTCACAAGAAGCGCCTTAGTTAACATCGTGGATGACGTCCCCCTCATCTTGATTTGTGGGGTAGAGACGAGACAACACATGACCCATTTGGGTCTCAAGCAGTTGCACTGATATGGAATGGGAAGCAGTCATCTGATTCAGAAGTGAGACATTCTTTTTTATCTCATTCCACACTTTGTCGTGTTCTTCAATTTTGTGAAGAATGAGTGAGAGTATCTCTTCTATTTGTCCACCCTCGTACACTTTTGAATTTATACGCTCGTGAGGGGAAATGTACCAAGCTTTCTTTTTGTCGGGTGCTTCCAATTCCATGATCTTTTGGCCATTAGATCCAGCTGAGGCAAAAGTGTGGCAAAAATCTTGTCCTTCTTAGTCTCTTTGTTAGTCTTGGCCATGTGATCAAGGAGCTGGGCTATTATTACCTATGGTAGGACCCCCAGAGATATTTGGTCAGCCACTCCTATGTTTTCCGTAACAAGACCTCTATAGAAGCAGTCCAGTAGCATGTTATCTGCGATTCCATGAGTTGGGCACTGCAGCATTAGTGACTTAAATCTCAGCCACAACTCATGGATTGACTCACCCTCTATTTGCCTGAAACTTAGGATGTTATCCCTAAGAATCATCATTCTCAAAGGAGAGTGGTCCATTTGGTCACCGTTGCTACAAGTAATGCTCTTTTATTCTACTCTAAATAAGCAACATGAAAACCAAAACTGAAAGGTAAGTAAATTCAACTACAACTAACAAGAACAAAATTCAACTTAACTAAAGAATCTTAACCAACACCACTCCCTGGCAGCGGCACCATTTTGATTAATAACGTTTCAAAGACACTTCATGAAATACTAAGCGTCAACGATCGTTAATCAGTAGTATAACCCAACTAAATGAGTTGGGGTCGAATCCCACAGAGAGTGGTACGTGTTTGAGAATCAAGAGCAAAGTACAAATATGTTCAAGTCAATCATAGGAATAGATATTTACGAATAAAAGCATAATTCAAATTATAGGGTGACACGAATGTCAAAAATAACAGGGGGGTTTTGGTTGTAATTATCAACTACAACAACAACAAATAACATGAATTAACATGTAATGAGATGGGTTCTTGGGATGTGATTATATTATAGACTAAGGTAGACAAATGGGTAATGGCAATTGTTAGTAAATATATGTAAATCAGTGAATAAGCTAGACTTTAGTGGGGAAAAACTTTCTCTTGAACAATTTACCCCGAATCAAGTTGGTTTCTCTCAAACACCAACAAGCAGCAAATAAGAACAGCCTACGCTTTAGTCCATCACTATCTCAAGATGAACCCATGACAACCCAATACCCACAGACCATCAATTCAGTAATCTTGTTTTTAAAACCTCTCTCTCGAGAAAGCCAAAAATACGAAGGTAGAATTGCATTTGCAACTACAACTGTTTAAATTAAACCATAGTTACTGATTGAAATCACTTTTAAAGAACATTTAAACTATCAATTAGCAATACCCATAAGCTAAATCAACCCATAATCACACTCGAAGAATTGGGGTTTTAGCTAGACATCATAAAAAGATAGAAATCATTACCAAATTGTGTTTCCATCAACTAGGTACGATTAATTTCCTCTTTACAAAGGCCCAAGTTGAAGAATCTCAAAGACCCACTTCCAATTTCTCAAAAATGGAAACTTCAATTCTTTAAAGCTAAGGAAAATATTGTCTCAATACTCTCAGTTCAAACTCAAAAATTACTCTAATGAATGTTCAAAATAGAATTTGATGCTAAACATAATGTTTGAAAATGCGTTTATAGTCGCCAAAAATTTGTTGCGAAGTGCCATTCGGCACAGTAAGTCGGGATCGTCAATCAACTCGGTGATCCGCCCTTTGGTCAATTCCATTGCCTTTTTTCTTTGGCCTTCAGCATCCTCAAGTTCTATAACTTTGGGCGATCCAACAGTGCATCGCGGAACCGTTCGGCGACTCGCCAACTACTTCTTTCTCTCGCCGACTTGATTTTCTCCTTCAGGGCTTCGCACACTAGAACTTTAGGCGAGGTATTAGCCACTCAACGATTTTCCCATTGGATTAGGCGATCAACAGGCCTTATTTTCTTCGTTCTTTCAACTTCCTTATTCCTTTTTGCTCGTTAGTGTCCATGCTTTGTTATTCAATCCAAATACCTAAAAATCAAGGATTTTACATCAGTTATCGGCACAAAATAAACATTTGAGGACACTAAATCTATCCAAATAAAGCATAAATTAGTCCAAATTGTGGACTCATCAATAACACACTCCTGAGGGACTGTTTCTAGCTAGGTGTTTGACGACCCTGGAGTAAATTATATGGCTAGGTTGCCTGGGTTGATAGTCACTCTTGCTAGCTGGGCTAGGAGTTGACCCATTGAGTTAATTACCACTCTTGCTAGTTGAGTTGGGAGTTGACTGTTGAGTTGATTGTCAGTCTTTCTAGCTGGGCTTAGAGTTGATTGGTTCTTAGATTCGGATCTGGATTACCTTTTTGTCTTGTAGACTCTGTTATTCTATGTACCTCTCAGGCTTAAGGGGGTCCGTTCGGGTTTTTTTTAAACTTGCGCATGAGTGTACCTTCTTGTCTGATGTGGTTGAGTTAGGTTTAGTTTAGCTATACTTAGATTTACTTTTAGTATTCTCATGTGCCTTTTTTTCATATAAGCGCTGGCCTTTGTTTGTGTATAGAATCTATCTTTTTCTAATTATTTTTACCTTTTTTACTCGGTCACCCTAGGATGCCTACTCAGTACCTTTGTTTTGGTACTTATGCTACACTCTACATCTTCTCATGATGAAGGTCCTAGTACCAGCTACCAACGATGATCTCTCATGCCAGCTTTTGTAGCTTGGGGATATCAGAGACGAGGGTGAGTGCTTGGCATCTAGATCAACTTGTTTTATTCTGTATATATGTTAGCTTGTATTTTTCGTTTGATATGTCTTGTTTTGGTCCACATTTGAGACTTGTATATACTCTTGTTAGACAACTCTGTACATGTGACTTCCCGGTTCTGGGACGGTATCTAATGTATATAGTTTTGGATTTGCTTGTTGTGTCTGTATCTTCTTATTATTAGCATCGTTTGTTGTTTTACTTCTAACCTTGTGCTCACTACTTGTCATTTTGGGTATGGTTCAGCTTATCTACTGGTGAGTTTTAGTAGGTACCATATATGACTCGAGTAGTCATGTCATGACAGGTTGGTATCAGAGCTCCAGGTTTATTTGTCTCACTTGTACAAAGCTAATACCTTGTAGAGTCCTACAGATCGGTGCGAAGACTTATGTGTCCTATCTTTGGGAGGCTACAGGGTGTCTTTAGGAATTCCTCTCTTTTGTATCGCTTTTGTGCAGCCTGTGTTATGTTGATTTCTTGGAATCTCACTTGTTTCACTCTTTTCACAAGATGGCTTGTACGCACTGCGAAGCTGATTGGGGTATGGTCGACCTCTCTTATCAGGTAGGGGTGCAGCATCACCCCCACTTCGAGGGTAGGGTCCGAACCCCGTAGAGGATCCTCTAGTAACCTAAGTTCCAGAGTAGTTAGTGGGGTCGGGACCAGCTCAGCCACCACCCGGACTAGTTATGGGTTCAGAGCTCCAGGCAGCCATAACTCAGCTTTTGAGAGTGCTTGGGGGTATATAGCAGACCCCAGCACCAGCGCTAGTATCGGCACCTTCAATAGTACCAGGTCAATAGGATCAGCCACCAGTAGAGGAAACTCGAGCTCAGGTACCACCTGGGGTACCCAGTCCGTGATTGCAGCTAGATCTAAGACGCTAGAGAAGCAGAAGATGCTCGGTGTGTTCTGGAGGCTTTGGCCTTTGAGGTTTTCTAGGGCTTTGTATACGGAAGCCCATGAGTTTCTGACTACTTATCGTGAGTGGCTGCATACGTAGGGTCTCATGGAGTCGAGAGGATCTCACTTCACTATGTATTAGTTTGATAGGCTAGCTAGAGAGTAATGGCGTACATTTGCTGAGACTAGACCAGTTGGGTCTCCTCCAATCACCTGGACCGAGTTTTCTGAGGCCTTTTTTGCTAGATTTATTCCTCGCAACGTGAAAGATCACCTCACAGATCAGTTCTCCAGATTGGAGAAGGGTTTTTTAAAAGTGTCTGAGTATGAGGTGAGATTTCATGATCTCTTCCGTCATGCTACAATGATTCTACCTACTGAAAGGGAGAGGGTTCGATTCTTTATCATGGATTGAGACTGCAGTTGCGAATTGAGGCTCAATCTATGGTTTCAGCAGGTCACTCCTTTCTAGATGTTATTGATCATGCCCGCACTATTGAGTAGCTCCGTCATAAGGCCCAAGGGGTCACTGGCAAGAGAGCTAGATATGAGGGTAGCTATAGTTGGACCCGTTCTAGGCCCAGAAATTTACATGATAGGGCTCGATAGTGGTTTCAGTAGGGCCAACCTAGTCGAACTGTTCAGACCTCATTGCATATTTTAGAAGGTGATCGATATAGCCAGAGTGAGGTTAGCACTAGCTAGATTCATATGTCCCAAACTAGTACTTCAGGATATGGTAGTCATTCTTCTGAGAGCAGATCATTTTTGGGTTGTTTTGGCTGTGGTGAGTTAGGTCACTGAGCAAGATATTACCGTTTGCTTAAATGGATCGTTCCAGTTCCACAGCTAGCTCTACCAGCAGCACCTTCAGCAAGAGGTCAGGCTCATGGTCAGGACCATCGCAGTGGACACTAGGGTATTTGGGGTGGTTCCTAGGAGGCAGGTTAAGTGGTAGGATTGATGGCCAGGGCATAGGCAGACAAGGTCATTTCTATGCAGCTCTAGCGAGGGGGAGGCTGAGGCAATAAATGATGTGATCACAAGTATGATATCTATCATGCCATCAGCGCACCTCACCTTTATTTGACCCTGGTTCTACATAATACTATGTGTCTATGTATTATATTTCTCGTATGGGTATGAATTCTGACCCTATGGCAACGTTGTTACATGTGTCAACCCCCGTGGGTGAGTCTTTAGTTGTGGATTGGGTGTGTCTATTTTTCATAGTTACTATCCAGGGGCGTGACACCGGGCTAACCTTATATTGCTAGATATGATTATTTTGATATAATTATGGGCATTGACTAGTTATCTCACTATTGTGCGGGTTTTGATTGTTTCTCTAAGACCGTTACCGTAGCCATGTCTGGTTTTCGCCCGGTGGTATGGCAGGGATCCGTTAGCAATACACTGGTTGGTGTTATCTCTTTTATTTAGGCTCGGAGGCTAGTGGCTAGCAAGTGTTTGTCTTATTTTACCTATGTGAATTATATGAGTAGGGAGGTCCCTTCAGTTGAGTCCATTCTAGTTTTCCATGATTTTTTGCAGATGTATTTCTTATCGAACTACATGTCCTACCCTCGGAGTGGGATATTGACTTTCCTATTGAGCTTGAGTTGGGTACTTGACCTATTTATATTCCTCCATATCGGATGGCCCCTATAGAGCTCAGGGAGCTCAGCGTTCAGCTTCAGGACCTCTTGGGTAAGGGTTTTATTAGGCCTAATATGTCTCATTGGTGCGCTCTTGTTCTATTTGTGAAGAGGAAGGATGTCTCAATGCGCTTGTGCTATAGGTAGTTGAATAATGGGACAGTGAAGAACCGTTACCTCATGTCTAGGATTAATGATCTATTTGACCAGCTTCAAGGTGCCGCAGTTTTTTTGAAGATTGATTTGAGGTCTGGTTACCATCCACTACGATTAGGGTTGCGGACATCCCTAAGACCGTATTTACCACTCAATATGGCAATCATGATTTCCTAGTGATGTCTTTTAGGTTGACTAATGCCCCTTACACCTTCATGGACTTGATAACGCGGGTGTTCAGGCCATATTTTAATTTGTTTGTCATTTTGTTCTAGATGAAATTCAGGTATAATTGCAGAGAAGGAGTGATCATGAGTAGCATTTAAGAATTCTTCTCTAGACTTTTAGATATCAGCAGCTTTATGCCAAGTTTTCAAAGTGTGAGTGTTGGCTTGAGTCTGTAGCATTATTGGGGCACATGGTGTCCAAGGATGGCATCATGGTAGATCCCGAAAATATTGAGGATATTCGTGATTGGGCTAGGCCCTCTTCAGTTACTTAGGTTCAGAGCTTCAAGGGTTTAGTGCGCTACTACAGACGGTTTGTAGAGGGCTTCACCACTATTACAACACCTTTGACCCAGTTGACAAGCCTTGACATTCCTTTTGAGTTGTCTGAGAAGTGTGAATTGACCTTTCAGAAGCTCGAGGAGTTGTAGACTACTACTCATGTGTTGACTCTTCTTGTTAATGGTGAGGGCTTCACAGTCTATGGTGGTGAATCTAGCATTGTTTTGGGTTGTGTATTGATGTAGTAGGAGTGGGTTATCGCTTATGCATCGAGGTAACTTAGGCTACATGAGCGCAACTACCTCACTCATGACTTGGAGTTGGCGGTGGTAGTTTTCACGCTTAAGATGGAGGCACTACCTATATGGGGTTCGTTGTGAGATCTACATTATCATAGGAGTCTTTAGTACATCATGAGCCAGAGGGATCTTAACTCGAGGTGACGTCGCTGAAATAAGCTGCTAAAGGACTATGACCTCTCTATTCTCTACCTTCTAAGAAGGCCGAATGTGGTTGCGGACGCCTTGAGCCAGAAAGCAGGTGGTATGGGCAGTCTAGCCTTCTTATCTACTTTTGAGCGACCTTTAGCTTTTGATATTCAGTCTTTAGCTAACGAGATGGTGCGGTTGGATATTTTGAATTCTAGGTGTGTAAGAACCGATGTGGGAGTTCAGTCCTCTCTTCTTGATCAAATATGTAGCCATCGGTGTGACGATGAGGCCTTGGTGGCACTTCGTGATCAAGTGTTAGCGGGTGATACTGGTAATGTTACCTTAGACTAAGATGAGGTTTTGAGGTTTGCAGGTCGTATTTGTGTCCCAATAGTTGGGGATTTGATTCAATTGATACTTTGGGAGGCCCATGATTCTTGATATTCTATTCATCCGGGTACCGCAAAGATGCATCGTGACTTGAGGCAACATTACTAGTGGGCCACCATGAGGAGATATATTGTGGACTATGTGTCCCGTTGCCTAAGTTGTCAGCAAGTGAAAGCCAAGCATTTGAGACCTAGTGGTGAGTTCCAGAGATCACCCATTCTGGAGTTGAAGTGGGATCACATCACTATGGACTTTCTGAATGGTCTGCCTCGAGCATCTAGAGGTATCGACAACATTTGGGTCATTGTTGATTAATTGACCAAATCAGCACACTTCCTCCCTATTCAGTCTTCATTCATTGCCGAGAGGTTAGCCCGTATCTACATTCATGAGGTGGTTCGTCGTCATGGTGTGCTTGTCTCCATTATATCAGATCGGGGTGCTCAATTCACTTCTAGCTTTTGAAGGACTTCTCAAGATAAGTTGGGCACTCATGTTGATCTTAGCACAACTTTCCACCCGCATATAAATGGTCAGTTAGAGCATACTATTCAGGTCCTAGAGGATATGTTATAGGCTTGTGTTTTAGTGTTCGGAGGTTAATGGGACATTTTCTTGCCTTTACGGAGTTTGCGTACAACAATAGTTACCATTCTAGTATCCAGATTGCCCCATTTGAGGCCTTATATGGTAGAGTTGTTGCTCTCGATTTGGTTGATTTAAGTCTACAGTTTCAAGACCGTGTGGCAGAGACTTGAATCAGGAGGCTTTGGAGCAGGTGAGGGTAATTCAAGACAGACTTCGGATAGCTCAGAGTAGGCATAGGAGTTATGTTGATCGTACGCGGTAAACTTTGAATATTTTAGTTGGTGATATATTTTTCCTCTGCGTGTCTCTCATGAAGGGCGTGATGAGTTTTAGGAGGCAGGGAAAGCTTAACCCCAGAAATATTGGGCCTTTTGAGGTCCTTCGAGCAGTTGGAGAGGTTGCTTATGATTTAGCCTTTCCTCCAATGTTCTTATCTATCCACCCAGTCTTTCATGTTTTGATATTATGTCGATATCTTCCTAATGAGTCGCACGTTCTTCAGTATGATGCAGTAGAGTTTGATGATTGATTGACCTTCCTAGAGGAACCAGTTGCCCTTCTTTCCAGAAACATGTGATGCTTGCGCTCGAGAGCCATTCCTGCGGTTAAGGCTTGTTGGAGGCATCGTCCATCTGAGGAGCCTACCTAAGAGACGAGCATGATATGCGGGAGCAATTTCCAGGCTTGTTTGAGTCTTCAGGTACTTCTTTGCTTATCTAAAGCTTTCATGTAGAAACTCCAAGTCATTTATGATTTGCTAGGACTAACAGTTCGGTCACCTGGTTGTTCGTTTGGTTTTTATGCAAATTTTAGTGTTTTGGGAGATTTTGAACCTTAAATGGTCATTTTTTATCAGTAATTCAGGAAGATAAACTCAGAATCCAATTCTAACGATTCCAGTAGCTCCAGAAAGGTCATTTTAGGCTAGTAGCATAGTCGTGTGAGCCTGTGCAATTGAAAATTTTAACTTTCACGTTGAAGCCTAAGTTTCGCCTTAGTCAAAATTCTGAGAATGAGCTCAGATGAGAATTTCATCAACGCGATTAGCTTCGGAATGTTGAGTTTAGTCTAGAATGACCCTTCGTTTAGGTTTTGAGGGTTCCGGGCTAATTCTGAGGCCAATTGTGGAGTTTTTCTTAAAATGGAAATTGGGTGTGGGACCCACTTTTCATCGAAACTATCTGTTTGGGTTAGATTTTGTGTATATGATTTGGGTACATGAATCTAAAGTGAATTTGAGAAAAAGAATCGGATTAAAATGATTTAGAGCCAGAAAACGCGATCAAAAGTTCCTCTACATTTTGCATGAGGAACAGATTGTGCGACGCGCCTCCATAGCGCCTGGAAGCTGGGGCGGCGCGCCTGCAGTGTGCCCAAAATGAGCCCCAGTAAATTGGGGCCTGGCGCGCCGCGCCAGGGACGCTCTCGGATCGGCATTTTTAACCAGTTATTCGTCGTTTAGCCTATTTAAGTTATTCTAAAGTGTCCTAACACTTTCCATTGATTCTAACTACTCTGAATGACTTCTAAACACCTAGAAATTATCCATAAACATGAATCATAACCTTGAATCCATAAATGCAAATTCAAGGAAAGTCAAGAGCCAAGTCTAGAAAGTTCTCATAGTCTTTTCAAGAAGTATTTTGCAAATGCTTTTTAACTTTGTTTTAAGACTTAAGTTTTGAAGTTGAGTAAACAGTAAGAGCAAAGTTCATTTTCTTTAAAATGATATATGGGAGCTAAGTATTTCCAAGAGTAAATGTTTTCACATTTAACATGAGAGGAAACTGAGATTTCCAATAGAGTTTTGAATAGCAAAAGGGAACATTGATTCCGAGAGAGTTTTTTTAAGCTAAGTTTGAGCAATTATTTCAAACCATAGAATAAGTTGTTTTAAAAACATATGAGCTAAGTATATTTTGGGAGTAGTATTGAGCACCGATATGGGGACGCGAGTTCATATTAACTCAAGCCCCCATAAACCATGTAGCCATAATGGGCAGAAAACGAATCATACTTTTTAGATGATTCCTTAGAGCTTTTTAGCATAGACTAGTGGATCCACTTAGTAGTTCAGGTTCTATACCGACTGCAAGGTATAGGACGGTCCTTGGCAACGTGAGGTAAAATGATGTACCATCACTTAGGCTCATAGTGATGGTTGTCGGTTAGAGAAACTTCCACAAAAGTTATTGTATTTTTATATACATCAGTTTATTGTATTTTTACATACATTTCAGAGTTATGTTGTATTCTTGTATATACACAGAGTTGACATCATGTTTTTAAACAGCTTCTCTTTATATTGCACTTGTTTTAAACTGCTTTATATTGAAATGAGTTCATTTAAGTATTCACGAGTTGAGAAGAGCCAAGGTAACTAGTTCTTTCATATTCCCTTTCAAGCCTATGTTGTTTTAGCATTCCAACTGACATACTCGTACATTCAATGTACTGATGCCAGTTGGCCTGCATCGTCTTATGATGTAGACACAAGTAATCAACATCAGTATCCAGTGCCTCGTCGATCCAACTTTAGTATTCAGAGTCTGTTGGTGAGCCTCCTTGCATTCCGGAGGACTCTTTTATTCTCTTTCTAGTTTAGTTCAGTAGAATGTTGTGGGGTTTGTCCCAACATCCATCTCAATTGTTTTAGAGGCATCATAGACAGTTAGTAGTTCAGTTGTCTTTACATTATTGTTCAGATGTTGTTTAAAGATTGAGTTGCCATTTTGGCTAAACTATTATTTCTTAAGTTATGCATGAGCTATATTTTTTTATGCTTAAGTCTTCCGCTGAGTAAGTATGCCAGGCCAAAGGTTCACTTGGGGCTAGCAATGGTTCTCGAGTGCCAGCCACGCCCAGGGTATAGGCTCGGGGCGTGACAAACTTGGTATTAGAGCACAGAGTTCTAGAGTCCTAGGGAGTCTATGAAGCTGTGTCTGTAGAGTCCTAGTTATCGATGTGAAGCACGCTACATCTATAATTAGGAGGCTACAACATTTAGGAACTATCTCACTTTCTTTCACACTCATCTCGTGCATTAGAGTTTAATCTTTAAAAAGTTCCCTCTAATTCGTACTTGCGCATGATTTTCAGATAATCAAGCCTCCATGAAGAGCAGTCAGAGGTCGTCCAGCTAAAAGGAATGTTGAGGAACAATAGTTACCAAATGCACCTAAACTGCAACCTCAAGGAGAAGTCACCAATGTTGAGTTCAGAGAGGCTATAAGGATGCTCGGTCAAGTTGTGACTAACCAAGCTGGGCAACAGAGAGGAGCTCGACTAGAAGAGGCTGATACTTCAAGGATTCGTGAGTTCTTGAGGATGAACCCTTCAAGTTTCATAGGTTCCAGCACTGCAGAGGATCTAGAGAACTTCATTGAGGAACTAAAAAAGGTATTCGACGTGATGCATGTTGCTGATACTTAGAGAGTTGAGCTAGTAGCATACCAGATGAAGAATGTTTCTAGGACCTGGTTTAATCAATGGAAAGGGGTTAGAGCTGAGGATGCACCACCTGCAAGTTGGGCCTGTTTTGAGGAAGCTTTCTTGGGGCATTTCTTTCCTCGGTAAATGAAAGAGGCCAAGGTACGTGAGTTCCTCACACTTAAGCAGGATTCTCTAAGTGTTTATGAATATGGGTTGAAGTTCACCCAACTATCCCGTTATGCTCCGGAGATGGTTAAGGACATGAGAAGTAGAATGAGCTTGCTCGTTTTTGGGTTGGGACGTCTATCAAGCAAAGAGAGTCGGACAGCAATGCTTATTGGGGACATGAACATTTCAAGGTTGATGGTTTATTTGCAGCAGGTTGAGGAAGAGAAGCTGAGAGATAGGGAAGAGTTCATAAATAAGAAAGCGAAGACAGGGAATGAGTCTGGGCAGCAAAAGGGTAGTGTGAATCATCCATCCTTTCATAACCTGCACCATCATCTGCTAGTGCACCTGCATCCAGAAACAAATGTGAGTATAATGGCCAGAATTCGCAGAACTTCCCAGCTAGACCAGCACAATCTCAAGGTAGTGTGGCACAAGGAGGTAATTGAGCTCCTGTATGTGGTAGGTGTGGTAGAAACCACTCAGGTAAATGTCGTGATGGCCAAACATGTTTTTTCAAGTGTGGGCAAGAGGGACACTTCATGAAAGAATGTCCTAAGAATAAGCAAGGTAGTGGAAATCCGGGCAATAGAGCCCAGTCTTCATCAGTTGCTCCACCAGACAGGGCTGCACCTAGTGGAACTACTTCCGGTACTAGAAGAGGAGCAAACCGCCTCTATGCAATCACTAGTCGCCAAGAGCAAGAGAACTCTCCAGATGTTGTCACTGGTATGATTCGAGTCTTTGACTTTATTGTTTATGCCTTGCTAGATCCAAGAGCGAGTTTATCTTTTGTAACTCCTTATGTTGCTATGAACTTTGATGTTCTTCCTGAGCAACTTAGTGAACCATTCAGTGTCTCTATGCCTATTAGTGAGTCTATTCTAGCAGAGAGAGTCTGTCATGACTGTCCCGTTTTCGTCAATCACAAGAGTACCATGGCTGATTTAATTAAGTTAGACATGGTAGATGATGATGAAATCATTTCTGTTGCTGACAACAGTAAAGGTAAAGTCACAGGAGTAGACTTTTCAGGTAACGTACCCAAAGTATTTTACCAAGATATTCCAGGTAGTCCTACTGCAAGTGAGATGGAACCTCCCAAGAAAAAACCATTCTGGTTAGGAATGCTCAAAGTGAACAAAACCTTTGAACCCAACTCTGGCATCCTACAAGAACAATGGACTCATCCTGACAATCAAGTAAAGAGAAAATGGTATGTTTCTTCTTATACTCTTAAGCAAAGAGAATCCTTTAGATATTTATGGATGAAGGACATGAGAAGAATTGGTTGTGAAATCGAATTCTTCAAATGGTTTGAAATGACTAGTAGGATTTAAAATTGTACTGAGTCATTACAAGTCATCATTAACAAGTGGTACACTGCTTCTAATAAAGTTGTTGAATCCATCACCCCTCCCCTGGAAGGAATTAACATTCCTATTGCAGGTACAGTAATCAAAGCTTCTCCCTTCAAAGAGAAAAGTGATAAGGCAGGTGGACCACTCACATCCGCAGATATTGATAGAGTAGTTGAACAAAACAATTACTCTAATCAAATACTCCATACTATCTCTAGACAGATAGAAGATACAAAACCTAGCCTCAGTGGGAGGCCAACCCCGGCTTCTACTTCTTCCAACCATAATATAGAAACCTATCCAGGATTCAAAATCCCTGAATTTTCCAAAGAAAAATTCCCAAAACTTTCTGATACTTTTGAAGTAACCGGAAATATCATTGAGAAAATCAATGCACAACTCAACAATTTCAACATCTCTGTAAAAGAGGATAAAACTTCAAAAAGGTTTCTACCCTTCATGAAGAACCCAATTCCAAAACCCAAGAGAAATCCAATCTTCTCCAAAAGCTTGCCAGTAGTCGTTTTTACAATATGAAAAACTACCATGATAATCCATCTTTCCCAGACCTACAGTATGAGGAAAATGCCTTTTTATCCACTTCCCCTCACGAAGGAAGAAGCATCACCGAATGGAATATTGATGGCCTAGCTGAGCATCAAGTTTACAATAAACTCCATAAAATGGGTGTGGCTATTACTGCATATAAAATGCCTGGGTCAGCAGACAGAGATGCTACTAATATGGTCATTGCAGGTTTCACAGGAATGTTGAAACATTGGTGGGATAACTATTGCACTGATGAGATCAAGCAACTCATTGTTAACGCCACTGCAACAGAAACAGTTGTAAAAATGGAAGGTAATACACCATCCACTTCTACTATCACAAGAGAAGATGCTTGTGCTACTTTGCTTTACCACATTGCCAAGCACTTTATTGGAGAACCAAAGTTGTTCCAAGACAGGAGTCTCCAGATCCTAAACAATCTAAGTTGTCCAAATTTAGACAAATTCATCCATTATAAACATGCCTTTCTCAGTAAGGTCATGATTCGTCCAGATTGCAATTTGGATTTCTGGAAAGAACGATTCATCAGTGGCTTGCCCCCTCTCTTTGCAGATAAGGTAAGGATGAAAATCCAAGATCGCAATAATGGTAATATTCCCTATGGCAATCTTACTTATGGTGATTTGGTAAGCACCATCAATATTGTATCCCTTGAGCTTTGCACAGATATTAAACTCAAACATCAGCTCAAGAAAGAACAATCCTCATCCAGAAAGGAACTTGGAAGTTTCTGTAGGGATTTTGGTTTTATCACTGCACCAGATAAAATCAACAAAGACAAAAAAGAAAAATCCCATAGGAAGAAGTCTCGAAGAAGAGATGATTCTACCAGGCCTAAGAAAAAGAAATCTAGGTCCAAGAGACCTAATGATGCCAAAGTAGATGTAAGTTGGACTTGTGGCAAGACTGGTCATAAAGCCAATGAATGTCGCTCCAACACCAAGAAAAAAAGATTAACCTTCTTAATATCTATGAAGAAACCAAAGGTAAACTTTTTGCTATTCTTGATGAACCTTTTTCTGAGTCTTCAGGTGCATCTGATGAATACAGTGATGACGAAGACATTGATCTTGATTATGATTCAGACGCCAGTCAATCAGGAAAAGATTGCACTTGTACCGAAGATTTCTGTACTTGTGATATTACACCTCAAATTTGAGTACTTTCTGACCATTCGAAAAAAGCTCTCTTTGATGTCATCCAACACATTAATGATAATGAGGCCAGGAACCGTTTTCTCCTAGAACTCAAAAATCTTCTTCTCAATAAGGACAAACCTAAAACCCGTCCGATAATTGAACCTTTCAGTATGAAACAAATCATGAATCGTTCAGATACCCTTTCCGAACCATCTATTTTAGATACTTCGTCACGAAGTATCTAGTCTCAAAGAAGAGATTAAAAATATTAAATCTCGACTTTGTATTATCGAAACTGACATTCTCACAAATCAAGTTCCTAAAGGAGCTGCCTTCCATGACCTTGAGTCTAACCAGAGTTCTTCTCACGAAGACCTTGATGATAACATTGGTATTGACCCATCTAATATCAATAATGATCATTCAGTTGAACCTTTTGTTACCAATACAGGTAATGACACCTCCTCCTCTGCAGCACCAGGAGTAACGGTAATTTCTTCTATTAGACCGCTGAGTCATCATATACCTGTAAAAATTGTAGTTAGTACACATTTTGTTATTAACAAAATTGCTTTGCTTGACAGTGGTGCAGATAGGAATTGCATTGTTAAAGGTATTGTTCCAACCAAGTATTTACAAAAAAGTACTTCAAAACTATACTCCGCTACAGGAGAACCTTTGAAAATAAATTATACGCTCTCTAAAGCTCATATTTGCAATAATGGCATTTGTCTAACAAATGATTTTGTTATTACTGAAGATATCAATGAAGATATTATTCTTGGAATACCTTTTATCACACAGATAAAACCTTATTTTACTGACCTTGACGGCATTACTACTACTATTCTTGGAAAAGATTTACATTTTCCTTTTGTTAAAACCCTTTCACAAGATGAAAGTAATTTTGTAAGAGAAAACATTGTTTTCAGAATTAATAACCTTTCACAACATATCACCTTTTTAAAGGATGAAATTCGTGTTAAGAAAATCGAACAGATTTTAAAAACTCCGGAGATAGTTACTAAGATAGCTAATCTTCAAGAAAAAATTGAAAAAGAAATATGTTCTGATTTTCCTAATGCTTTTTGGGAACGAAAGAAACATATAGTTGATTTACCATATATTGAAGGATTCAATAAACATGCTATTTCCACTAAGGCAAGATCTATTCAGATGAATCGTGAAATGATGGAATTTTGTAAAAAATAGGTTGATACTCTTTTAAAAAATAAGATTATTAGGATTTCAAAATCCCCTTGGAGTTGCTCTGCTTTCTATGTCAACAAAAACGCAGAGAAAGAAAGAGGAGCACCAAGACTTGTAATCAATTACAAGCCATTAAATTCTGTTTTAAAATGGATCAGGTATCCCATACCTAACAAACGAGATCTTTTAAAAAGAACTTTTAAAGCCAACATTTACAGCAAATTTGACATGAAATCAGGATTCTGGCAAATTCAGATTTCGGAAAAAGATAAGTATAAAATGCTTTCAATGTCCCATTCGGACAATATGAATGGAATGTTATGCCTTTTGGGCTCAAGAATGCCCCTTCGGAATTCCAGAATATCATGAATTCTATATTTAATGATTATTCTTATATGTCGATTGTTTATATTGATGACGTGTTAATTTTTTCAGAGAACATTGATTCCCATTTCAAACATCTCAACACTTTCTTCAAAGTTATAAAAATAATGGTCTAGTTGTTAGCGCCAAAAAATGGTATTATTCCAAACCACCATTAGGTTTTTTAGGTCATGATCTTTATCAAGGTACTTATAAACCTATCTGCAGAGCCATTGAATTCTCTTCTAAATTCCCAAATGAAATTCCTGACAAAACCCAGCTTCAGAGATTCTTAGGAAGTCTGAATTATGTAGCTGATTTTAATCCAAAAGTCAGACAAACTTGTGAACCTCTATATAAGAGACTTAGGAAAAACCCAGTCCCCTGGAGTACTGAACAAACTCAAGCTGTCATCCAAGTCAAAGCTTCTGTACAAACCATTCCATGTTTAGGAATCCCTAATCCAGATGACTTTATGATTGTTGAAACTGACGCATCTGATGCAGGTTATGGAGGAATTCTTAAACAAAAAGTAGATCTTGAATCTACAGAGCAACTAGTTCGTTTCACATCAGGAATCTGGAATTTCGCACAAAAAAATTATTCTACTGTTAAAAAGGAAGTCTTATCTATAGTGCTATGTATCACTAAATTTCAAGACGATCTTATTAATAAAGAATTTTTATTAAGAGTAGATTGTAAATCTGCTAAAGAGATTTTACAAAAGGATGTTAAAAATCTTGTTTCTAAACAAATCTTTGCTAGATGGCAAGCTCTACTATCTAGCTTTGATTTTGAAATTGAGTTTATTAAAGAAGAAAACAATTCCCTACCTGATTTTCTAACCCGTGAATTTTTGCAGGGTAAACATGAGGCCGTTTAGACCAATCACTCCTTCTAAAGGAGAAAACAATCTCCCAAAAGCAAAGATGGCTAGACCATTTGTTCCTCCCCCACTCACTCCAGCAAAAGTTGAACCCTCAGTTAGGCCTGAACTAACCTTCCAAAATAAGTTCACAGCATTGGCGATTTTCCAAGGCTACCCTACCCTACTCAACCAAAGCTTACAAAGCTCCTTTGTCCACCACAACCAAAGTTGATCAACCTCAACCAACAAAAACTCCAATCCAAGAGGCATCTTCTAGTTCGGTCCAAACCAAAGTTAGTTATGCTATGAAGACGCCTGAATCCTTTGCCCAAGCGGTTAATCCTGAATTAACCAAAACTATCCCTACCAAAGTCATTCCAAAAGAAGAATCTTTTGAATTTATTGTCTCACAGACATTACCTTTAATGGCCATCAATAAAGAATATGAAAATTTTGACATAGGCACTTTGATCAAACCGTGCTACACAAATTTCAACTATGTGGATACTGAAAATCCATTGAAAACCAGATGATTTTATGAAGCTATTCTTATAGACACTGACTCTATAGAGATTGAGCATTCTAGAGATGCTAATAATTATATTCAATATTCAAGGTTTACTATCAAGAAGATCTTGGATCCTTTTGAATGGTTTGCAGATCATCTACACACTCATATTGCACTGAAAATGGCTCACAAACCCCAGACTTATAATTGGTATGATTATAAGGCAGCTTGGATGAACTTTCTTTATTTGAGGCCAAGACATACTTGGTTCGTGAAGTATAGTTCTAGTGTTACTAAGACTACCATTCCCAAATGGTTTATGAATGGTGGAACTTATTTGGAGGAATTGAAAAAATTCTCCCACAACAATTTCTCAACAGGTTTGAAGAATTTCAATCCAAAGAAGGAATTACTACTTTACCAGAGCATATTAAATTATGCAAATATTATATTCAAAGGCGAATATCCTATATTATTACTTGGAACTTCTCTAAGATTAATGTAGATCGTATTCAATATTTGAGCAAACAAATCCAAGTTAAAGGTTGGGTTCCCAAACAACCAAATGCTAAGGTTCAAGAAAAGACTAAATCTTCTTCGAAGAAATTATCCAAAGCAGCTCTCAAACAGAAATTGAAAGAAGCAATGGATAATCTAGATGATTATGATGAAGATCAAATCATGAAGATGATTGAAGATGCTGCTTCCATAGAAAGCAGCAGTGAAGATAATGGTGATATGTGTAATCCTAAAGGTTTAGCCTTGGCTTACATGGAACCTGATTATGAATAGGAAAAAGACCCTTGTGGAAAAATAAAGGCAAAGCCGGAATTATTTTTCCATATAGTGGCATTTCACTATTCTAAATTAGCATCCAATGAGAAGCTACAAGACAAAATACTTTTGGAAAAGACATTTCCATTATCTCTACTTTATCAACAGAAGATTCCCACTCAACCATTTCCGACAAAGAAGTAAAGCATATTGTTTCCACTATCTTTTAGTAGGACCCATGTTAGTGTCACCAACATCTTAGCCGTCCATTTGTATGCCTAAGATATAAAGGCAATCTCTCATTTCTCCTATAAAAGGTGAATTAGTCTTCCCTTTAGAGGCATCAGATAGTTTCCAATATTCTGAAAACCTCTCTCTCTCTCTCTCTGTAATCTATTTTCCTATGTTCTTGCTTGCAATGTTTGGAGTTCATCAATAAACGTCAGTTGTTTGTAAGTTCTTTCTTCTTATAATTCTGCATAATTTATTTGGCCTCATCGTAGCCGCACATTCATTTATGTTTGATTATGAGCATTATTCAATTCATCGATATTGATCAAGACCGATACTTAAATTTGCAAGAGAGCAGCCACATTCAAACACAAATAAGAGGTGGCACACAAATTTTTTTGGAAGGGTCTAAAAATCATTTACAATTAAAACAAGGAGCCACAAGCTCAATAATCCACAAAATATAGTGCTAAACACAATTTATAGCTCAAAAACACAAATATATAAACATAACAATAATCACAGAAGGTGGGCCTCACCCCACCACAAAACAAAAGCTATTTGTCCTCAAATGCAAGCAATATAGTATCCAAAAGTGAATAAAAATAAGACAGAGAGGGAGGTAAAGAGGGATCATGTCTAAACAGTCCCTCCATATGTCTAGGCATCAGTGCCCGATGTAGTAATCTGAACCTGGGCATTAGTGCCCGGAGTCACTTCAGAAATACCAGCTCCACTAGACCCACCCATGGTGGTGTCTCTCAAAGAGGTGTAGCTCACAGTCTTGAACATGGCATCCTCCAGGCCAGCCAGATCATCATAAACCTCAGCATCACACACCTCTATCTGCTCCTCATCGGTCTCTATCTACGACTCATCAGCTACCATATTATCCCAAAGTACATCTCTGATGGTGGCCGGAGGAATCTCAGAAGTCTCTGGAGCATCCACATCATGAGTTGCCTCAAGTAGGGAAGTGAAGTTAGTGGACTTCAAGTAGTCCACGTCCTTCCTCAAATTTGCAACCTCAGCTTTCAACGATGTAACCTCAGAAGACTCCCCCTATCTACTCTCACAAGTAGTGACTCTCGCAGTCAAATCATCAACAAAATCCAATGGGCTAAGTGTCCCATCTTTAGGAGCATGGCCTGAGTGATCTTGGTGGGCTGGGCTGAGGTAGAAGCACTTGGAGCCTAGGAAGAAGAAGTAAGAGAAGATGTACCTAAAGGCCTAGAGGAAGGAGTAGGCAAAGGCACCTCTGCAGGTATCGAATCAATGTCCACCTCCGGGGATGTACCACTGGAGTTGCTCTCCTCTTGTCGGCCTCCTCCCATGTGTACTCGACCTCAATATGCCGGATGTCAGTGGAGGAAGAAGGAGTAACCTCAATATCTCTCGTATCATCGCGGGGAACTCCAGCATGCCAGCACAACTTTGTGATTAGACTTGCAATACAAGTGAGGTATGCCTCTGGTTGTACCTCATGGCCATCTCTTGCTCAATAATAATCCCCATGTCAATGCTCTTCCTATAAATAATAGAACCAAGGCAGGCCGTCATAGGATGACGGAGAACGGACTCATTTTGGGAAGGCATAATAGAGTTGCTGATGAATCAAAACCAATAACGTACAACTACACTCAAGTCCCTCTTCTCGATCAGGACTCCTGCCTCTATCCACCTCAGGGTGGTGTTTGATATAAGGGGTGTGATGAGTCCACAAATTGAACTCATTTAGATCTTTGTTTTGATAGAATTAGTGTCCTCAAATGCATATTTTTTTCTCAATATCTGATGAAAACCCTTAAGTTTCAGGTATTTGAAGGTTGAGGGAAAGCATGGACACTATTTAGTAAAAAGGAAGAAAGGCAACTGAAATAACGAAGAAATGAAGATCTGAGAATCACCGAACCCATTCGGTGAATCACCAAAAGGGTCTTATCCTCGCCTTTTGCTCCAGTGTGCTGAGCCCTAAAGGAAAGGAGCAGTCGGCGAATAGCCGAGCAGTTTCGTGAAGTTGTACTATGTTGCCCAATGATCCAAACACGATGATGCTGAAGGATAGAGCATGACGGTGATTGAACCTATCAAAGGGTGGATGGTCGAGTTGATCGACGAGCTCGACTAATGACACCGAATGATCCACTGCAGCACAAATTTTTGAAAACTATAAATACTCGTTGAGAGTTGTAGCTTAGTATCAATTTTTTAATATGGAACTTTTAATATTGAATTTTGAGTTCTAAGTTTGGAGAGGTTTTTGAAGAATTTGAAGATTCAAAGGGTTTCAACTCCAAGATTTTGGACTAGGGTCTTGTGGATTCTTCACTCTTTGCTTGTTTTGAGACTTCAATCTTCATACCCATTTGAATGCAAACTCATATTGGTATAAATTTCTATTTGTTTTACATGTCTAGCTAAAACCCCAATTCTTAGGGTGTGATTTTGTGAATATGGGTTAGATTATCTGTTGGGTCTTGCTTGTTGATAGTTTATTTGTTGTGTAAATGTGATTTCCTTTAGTAGTTTTGGTGGAACTTAATGAAATTGTAGTTTCAAATATGATTTTACCTTAGTGTTTTCGGCTTGGTCGAAGAGAGGTCATAAAACTAAGACTACTAAATTGATGGCCGGTGGGAGTGGGTCGACCTAAGGTTCAACTTGAGAGAGTGAACCCTATTCCTCCCACACATTCAGCGAGAGAGAGTGAGTGGGCTAAGGTGGAGGTTGTTTATCATGCGGCAAGTTGGTGTCCGAGAGGAACCCATTTGATTTGGGGAAAGATGCTTGAGAGAGAATTTACCCCCACTATAGTCTAGCCTAGTCAAAAATACTCAATAGAGTTACTATCAAGAGCATGTACCCAAATGTCTAGTCAAATCTGTATTCCTATCACATCCCAAGAATTCCCTCTCCTTGATTAGTATTCTTTGCATTTTTGTTGTTTTTGCTTACTTGTCACAAACCCCCATTGATAATTGACGCTTACATCACCCCTTAGATTTAACATGTTTATATTCGATAATATTTTTAGCTATGACTAATTAGAACTAAATTTTATTTCTATTAATTCTCAAACTCACTCCCTTGGGACTCGACCCCAACCCTTGGTTGGGTTACTTTACTATTTTATGATCGTAGACATTTACATTGGAAATTGTGTCTTGATTATGCAAACATCAAAATGGCACCACTGCTGGGGAGTGGTGTTATTTGAGAATTCTTAGATTAGTAGAATTTTTGTTCTTCTTAGTTGTAGTTTTACTTACCTAATTTTTAGTTTTGTATTTTGCTTGTTGAGCTTTGAAACAGAGGAGATAAGTATGTCAAGCAGTACTCGTGAGCAAATGGAGTTCCCTTCATTAGAAGTAATGATGTTCAAAGATCGTATTCTAACTTTCAAACAATTGGAAGGTGAACGGATTCATGAGGCATGGGAAAGGTTTAAATCACTTCTGATTCGATGCCCCACTCATGAAATTTCTAATATAGTCCTCCTGGACTGCTTCTACGGAAGCCTTTGTCCCGGAAACAAAGCATTGGCTGACCGACTCAGTCCAAGTGGTATTACACATAAGCCCTATGCGATAGTAGCCCACCTGCTTGATCACATGGCTGAAGTAAACCAAGAAGTAGAGAAGCACTCATGCTAGCCATATTGATGACTTAGATGGATGAGTTGGCCAAAAAGATAGTGGAGATTGAAGTCCAATGCAAAGAGAAAGACAGATACATTCCCCCTCATGAGCGAAGAAAGCCCAAGGACAAAGAGGGTAAACGTGTTGAGGGAATGCTCTCAATCATTCTCAACAAAGTAAGTGAGCATGATAGGGTGCTGGAAGAAATGAAGAAGAACATCAAATAGATGAAACAGATGATTGGTTCTCATTCCAGAACCATTCAGCTACTCGAGAACCTTACGGGTCATATGATGTCTCATCTCCATCCGGCACAAAGTGGGGGGTTGCCAAGTGATGTTTTGGCTAACCCTAAAAGAGAAGTTTAGGTGTTAACCCGCGTCATGCTACGACGTTAACTAAGGCGATGTTTGGGAGGCAACCCAAAACCCTTAAATGCTTTAATTTTGTTAGAAATAATGGTGTATTGATGTTGTAGGTTTGAGTGAGGAAAGTGTTAATAGGTGCAGGTTGGCAAGAAAATGTTCCATTCGGCGCATCGCCGATTAGGTCGGCGATATTTATGAAGACCGTCGTTTAGCCCTTCACTTTGACTGAAGGTCCTGTAAAACTCGGCGAGCCAAGTGACCACTTGGCGGATCACCGAGTGGATCAACAGTTGCGACTAACATCGCCAAACGAACACCAACTGGATGGGTATTAATAGCCAAAGGTTTTTAAGGTTTCAAAGTCTGCACTTTTCCCTGATTTTAAACTTCACAAATTCACCCTTAGTAAGTATTTCCAATAATTTTGCATTCCAAGTATTTTGGTCGTCAATATGTGCTTGGATTTAGATTACATTGCCGCTTAGAACTTAAAATATAATTCTAATCGGTAAATAAGGTTGGTCTTCCCGAACCTCGAGTCTACTTTGAAAAATTTGTTCTCTTATGTAATTGGGCTTATCGTATTGATGTACCTCTCTGATAGGTTTTAGACTTTTGAAATGCCGAGTTTGATTCATAAATCTTGCCCATTTTATCTTGATTTTTGGACTACCTTTTTGTTGTGCGTAAAAATGATTAAAATCTTGTGGGTTTGTGCATGTGTGGTGTTTATTATGATTAAGTGTTATAGGTCTGAGCTTAATTGTACTAGTGCATAGTTTAATTTTGTTTTCGGGGTTGTGGGGTTGAAGTTGAGAAGATAGGTTGGAGATAGGCAGATTGGGCCGTTTGACGAGCTGGGTCAAGCTCGCCAAACCACTCGACGGTTCACCTAATGACCCCATCTTGACTTTAATTTCATGCTACTTGTGATATGGCTTCTGTAACTTTTAGCGAAAAGTCTTTGATCGCTAAAATCATTCGGCAACTCAGCGAAAGTTTCCTTGATCGCCTTTTGTCTGCACCCCTAAACCTTTGTTGCACTATCTCTTTCGGCAGATAAAACTCTACTCGCTGAAAGATGTCGGCGACTCGCAGAAAGGATTTTCCCATCGCTTACTTGTTAAATTTTTTAAGATAACTCCTATCGGTGAGCTCGGTCTAGCTCGCCGAAGCATCTTGGCAATTCGCCGATAGTTTCGGCGAGTTTTTCTGCAATTGTGTCCATACAAATTTGATTTAGTTGTTTTAACTCATTCCCAATTCTTTGCAGAAATGGCTAGATCTAAAGTTGCAGGAAGAAGCAAGCCACCCCACAGTAAAACAAAGAGGATTACAATCAACGAGGATGCAGCTACATCCAGAAGCAAGGTTGCTAAACTTTCCACAACTTGTGGGAAAGGCAAAGGGAAGGACAAGACCCTTGAATTATTAGATGCAAGCACTGACAGTGAATGCTTTTATAGAAATGACCCTAACCAATCTGACAGCAAAGGTGCCGGTTCTGATGAGGATGATCTGTTAATAGCATATAGGGCTGAGCGACTAACTAAGAAGTTGAATCATCCATCCAGGGTCAAGACTCCCTAGCCTACCATTACTACACCTCCAATTCCAGAACAGGCAATGGTATTAGCGCCTATAGTACAGGGTCCTCTGCCTAACTCAATGAATCGAGTAAAGGCTGAGGGGATGAGAACAATTCTGGAGGAAAAGTGTCTATCCATAGACGGGGTTATAGACAGGAACCCATAGATAATGGAGTGCCTAGGGTACCACAAGTTCCAAATCTTCACTAAACCCCATGGACCTTATATTCTAAACGGGGTAAGAGAGTTCTACAGTGCATACAGTGCACTAATACCCCAAAAAAACAAGCTAGCAGCAGCCTTCAAAGAATTTGACTATGTGGTTGTCAGAGATAGGAAGGTGAAGTGTGATAGTGAGGCAATCAACTTTTGGGCATGTCCACAAATATTAGGGATCACTGCTAGCACTGGATCAGAACAAAGAAGTTGGATGAAATGAAAAAGTGGTTAGCCCTACCAATTTCATATGAGACTCCGAAGTGGTTGGCGGAAGGAGTTCCGATTGAAAAGAAAGAACTAAACATAGCTGAAAGGTTCTGGTTTGGTTTTATCAGCAGCATAATTATGTCGTCCCAGAATGAGTCGATCATTCGCCTTGCCAAGGCAGCTTGCCTGGGTTTCATCATAGAGGAGACTCAGACAAACTTGCGTACAATCATTGCTTTAGAGATACTCATGCGTGCAAGGCAGAGCCGAACCTCACTTTCATTCCCAGTCTTGATTACAAAATTATGCAAACGAGCCAGGGTGCCTCGAGATGCCAAGAAAGATGTGGAAGTAATGCCCACAGCCTCTACTGATATTCGGAGGATCGAAGCCCAGTACCTTAAGGATCAAGAAGAAAGGAAGAAGGCAGCATCAATAGAGTTAGTAAACACAGAATCATCACCTGTAGAGGCACCTCTGCCTACTCCAGCCTTTGGGCTTTTAGGTATATCCATTGCCACTGCTACTCCAGCTGATACTCCAGGTTCTTCTCCTGCTGCACAGTCTCCAAGACCCATTACCGTTGTTGTTGTTTCTCGGCTTCCACTCACCCAGGCTTCCCTACTCCGGATGGAACAGCTAGCCCTTTCTGATGATCGTCGGGATGCTAGTCTAGAGGCCTCTATTCAAGGCATGATCCAGATTGCCCTAACTGATGTTGTGATACCTCTGAGGACTACCATTGATACCCTCGCAGCTAGGATAGTGGTGTGTGAGCACAACCAAGGCCCCACAGAGGAGGTGATAGATTTAAAATCTGTCATTGCTGAGCTGCGAAAAGAAGTAGACCACCTGAAGTCCACCGATGTGTCCATGGTCTTTGGTATAGTGGAGATTCCAGACGTGCCTGAGATGCCTCAAACCACCGCTGGACATGGGATAGAGCGATGCAGACAGCCGATCCTGAGTTAGAAGCAAAGACTGATGAAGAGATGCATGAGAAGATTGAGGGAGCTGCAGATGAAGATCTGACCGAGACGGAAGCAATTATGATAGATGTTGTTGTGCAAACTTCCTTAGCACATGTAACTAGATCCAGTGAAGCTGGTCCTTCTGGGGTCACTCCAGGCACTGAAGCCCATACAGATGGAGTGACAAATTAGCCAGGATCCCCTCTTTACCTCCCTCTCTGTCTTTTTTTATTTTACCTTCTGAATTCTATGTTAATTGCATTTGAGGACAAATTGCTTTTTTTGTGGTGGGGTGAGGCCCACCTTTGTGTGCTATTCATGAATTATGTTTCATTTATATATTTGGGTTGTTCTGTTTAAATTATGTTATTACACTACTTTTTGTGGATGTTTGAGCTTGTGGCTCCTTTTATTTTAATTGCAAAATGATTTTGACCCGTCCAAAAAATTTTGCCACCTCTCGTGTGTTGAATGTGGCTGTTCTTTTGTAAAATTTGAGTCTCAGTTCTAATCAATACCGATACTTGAATAGTGCTCTCGATCAAACAAACATGAATGCGCGGCTACGATGAGGTCAAATGAAGTTGCATAGACATTATGTGAACTTTTTACATCTTGTTATGACTTGCCGTGTATCAAATTGATTCTCTTGTGATGATCGTTGCACACTAACTAAAGTGTGGAGTCTTATTTGACTTATAGTGTTAATTTCTAGTGTGATGAGCTTACCTGTGAACTGTGCATGATGAAACCTAGAATTTTCCCCGTAGGTTCGGTCAACTAAGTGATGCTATCTCTTGATATGATTTTAGGCAACTTCTAAGAGTGTGAACCAATTTGACAAATACCTCTTTTGTGGCCTACCTTGTGAGTGTGTGTGAACCGCTTTTAAACACCCCTTGAACCTTACCTTTCTTTGGAAGAAACTTGATGAAACCTAGACCTTTCTTTATCCATTACTCATAATCCTCATGAAATTGTGGTGAGTTAAATAGCCAACTTAGGCCAAAAGCCTAAGTTGGGGGTGTGGTGAAAGATAGGGGCAAGTCAAGAAGTGCAAGGAAAGTCTCCTCTTACCCATGGTTTTGAGAACAATGGAACCCCTCAATATTAAAAAAAAAAAAAAAAGAGTGAAAAAGAAAGTTGTGAAATAAAATACAAAAGAAATGGGGTTTCCAAACAATTCATGGGAAGTGAATAATAGAATGACTTATGAGCACTAAAGAAAATGATGAAGGAATAGGAAATGAAGTATTGTGAGCACCACATTTCATGAGGATGAAAGTCACTGAGCCTAAATGACCATACCTTTGCACTCAGCTCCATTACAAGCCTTGGAAAGACCTTTTTAATCTTGAGTGAGCTGAAACAAATGTTGATTGAAAAATACGGGAAAACCTATGGGTGAAAGCATGCATTTTGTTCTTCCTTGTGAGAGTGAGCGTTGCAATTGATTCCGGAACTTTAAATGATTAAACCATTGTGTGAATATGAAATCATTCTTTGTGTAAGGGCAATTGAACACTATAATTGATCTTGAACTTGCATTTGAAGAAAATATTGTGAGCATGAGAGCTTTTGATATTGGTGAGTACAACTTGAATCTTTGAGTGCACATTTGATTTTTGAATAAGTAAATTAAGACTTGTTGTGTGCATTCATGATTGAGTCTTGTGTAGCACTGTTGGAGACACCCTTTTGAATGGCTGAACTTGAGTTTGCTTGAGGACAAGCACAAGTTTAAGTTGGGGGTGTTGATGAATCCACAAATTGGACTCATTTAGGTCTTTGTTTTGATAGAATTAGTGTCCTCAAATACATATTTTATCTCAATATCTCATGAAAACCCTTAAGTTTCAGGTATTTTGAGTTTGAGGGAAAGCATGGACACTATTTAGCGAAAAAGAACAAAGGTAGCTGAAAGAACGAAAAAATGAAGATTTGAGAATCGCCGAACCCATTCGGCGAATCGCCAAAAGGGTCTTATCCTCGCCTTTTGCTCCAGTGTGTTGAGCCCTCCTAAATGAAAGGATCAAATCGGTGGTGAAAAAGAGCCATCAGCATATCGCCGAGCAGTTTCGCAAAGTTGTACTATGTCGCCCAATGATCCAAACACGACGATGCTGAAGGATAGAGCAAGACGGCAATGAACCTATCAAAGGGCGGATCACCGAGTTGATCGGCGATCTCGACTAACGACACCGAATGATCCGTTGCAGCACAGATTTTTGAAAACTATAAATACTCGTTGAGGGTTGTAGCTTAGTATCAGATTTTTAATATTTAACTTTTAACATAGAATTTTGAGTTCTAAGTTTGGAGAGGGTTTTGAAGAACTTGAAGATTCAAAGGGTTTCAACTCCAAGATTTTGGACTTAGGTCTGTGAATTCTTCACTCTTTGCTTGTTTTGAGACTTAAATCTTCATACCCATTTGAATGCAAACTCATATTTGTATAAATTTCTATCTCTTTTACATGTCTAGCTAATACCCCAATTCTTAGGGTGTGATTTTGTGAATATGGGTTAGATTATCTATTAGGTCTTGCTTGTTGATAGTTTATTTGTTGTGTAAATGTGATTTTGTTTAGTAGTTGTGGTGGAACTTAATGAAATTGTAGTTGCAAATACGATTTCACCTTTGTGTTTTCAGCTTGCTCGAGAGAGAGGTCGTAAAACTAAGACTACCAAATTGATTGCCGGTGGGATTGGGTCGACATGAGGTTCAGCTCGAGAGAGTGAATCCTAGTCCTTCTCCCATACACTCAGCTCGAGAGAGTGAGTGGGCTAAGGTGGAGGTTGTTCTTCATGCGGCAAGTGGGTGTCCGAAAGGAACCCATTTGATTCGGGGTAAGTTTCTCTAGAGAAAATTTACTCCCATTATAGTTTAGCCTAGTCACAAATACTCAACAGATTTACTATCAAGAACATGTACCCAAATGACTAGTCTAATCCGTATTCCTATCACATCCCAAGATTTCCCTCTCCTTGATTAGTATTCTTTACATTTTTGTTTTTTTTTGCTTACTTGTCACAAACCACCATTGATAATTGACGCTTGCGTCACCCTTTAGATTTAACATGTTTATATTCGATAATATTTTTAGCTATGACTAATTAGAACAAAATTTTATTTTTCTATTAATTCTCAAACCCACTCCCTTGGGTCTCGACCCCAACCCTTGGTTGGGTTACTTTACTATTGTACGATCGTAGACACTTGCATTGGAAGTTGTGTCTTGATTACGCAAACATCGGGGAGTCAGACTGCCCTGGAGCTCATCCAATGATGTGGTAGTGGTACCCAGGTTGGGGTTGTAAAAGTCATACCCCCTGTCAAGTACAATATTTAAGTACTCCCTACTGCATCCGACTTCCTTTCCCCAGACCATGACCGACTTAACCGGTCTGAATTTGCTGGCCTTCTTCTTCCCTTTTGGCACTAGCTCTCCGTATACTGTATAGAACACCCGGACCATGTAGATATATACGGGCCTCGGGGCGTGCTGAATTGCTTAAAACGGTGGAACTGGAGGGTGTCCCTCACCCCGGAGTATCTGCACCCTAAGCCCTATGTCGAAATCCGATTCTCTTCAAGAATAGTTCACAACCCATCGGCTTTCAATTTATTAAGTAGCCGTGGAGGAGGAAACACTGGTGGTATAGGAGCTATAGGAGGTGCCAGGGCTGGCCCTGTATCTGTTGGAGAAGGAGTGACAGTTGTTGGGACTCTATATAAGTTAAGACTAGATCTAGCATGGAGTTCTGTCCGTCGAGATTGTTGTGGTTAGTCATCTTGAGGCTCAGATAAAGCAGCCCGGAAGTCAGCAGCCACTCTTTCAGATGTGGGCCTCTTGCCTTTGCTCTAACCTCCCGTTGGAGACTATGTTCTTCCCTTTTTGGGAGGATTCGCTCCCCCTTCATTTATCACAATATCCGGTCTTTTGTGGGGTGGCATGTCAATGTTTGTCCTTGCCATATATGCAAAACATCAGGAAAGGTTAGAAGTAATACAAGCAAAAGCATAAAAGAAAAGATTTGCAGAAAGACTCGCCGAACCGGTCGACGAGTCACTGAATCTCAAGCCAGGTCGGGCTTGCCAAAAGGATTGGCTCAAAAAGTTCTCCGACAAATGGCATGTCAGTGATGGGAAGGATCTTTCGGTGAATCGCCGACAGCATTCGGTGAGCAAAGATCATCCCGCCAAAAGTTATTGTGCATTTAAGGATTTGGGGCGCAAACAATGGGCGATTAATGAAGACCTTCGGCGAGTCGTCAAGTGCACTCGGTGAATTCAGGCTTCTCGCCGAAAGTTACAGAACCTTTTTAAAGATAAAGTATGAAATTAAGGGCAATCAGGGGAACTTGGGCGAACCACCGAGTGGTACGGCGAGCTAGACCCAGCTCGCCAAACGACCCAACGTGCCTACTTTCAATCCAACTTCCCAAATTCAACCCTGCAGACCCCGAAAACAAAATCAAAACAAGCACTATCACAATTAAGCTAAGACCCATTACACCCATGCCCCCGGGATACTCAGATTTCTCCCGGTTTGGCCAAATTTGGCCATTTGACGATTTTTTCCCTTAAGAATGACATCAACCGCTCTATTGTTGGGCAAAATATGTCATTTAGCACAAATGCGGGTTACTTAGACTTCACCCAACTATACCCAACAACATGCAAGGACAACCCCACAATTTTAATCAGTTTCAAGCACGAACATTTCGGGAATGGAACAATAAAGCATTATAGGCATGATATTCAAATTAACAGAGGCACACGCATACTCAATTTTGATCAGAGAGGCCTATCACACATCACTAAGATAAAAATCATTTGCAAAAGAGTACAAATCACTAAAAATGAATTTAGGGTTCAAAAAACCAATCTTAGATGCCGAATAAATACTTTGAAATGCTAGGCGGCAAAACAATCAACTCCGAACACAAATACAATGAATAAAGTGTGATAAAAATGCAAAAATATAGAATACTAAAGTGCGAGTGGGATTTTGGAAAGTTGAAAAGTGAGGGAAAGTGAAATAGTTTGAAAGTTTAAACCTTTGGCCTTTAAAACCCGTCTAGTTCTCGCCCATTCGGCGAGATAAGTCTTGCTCGCTGACCCACTCGCTAAGTTACCTCGCTAAGTTTTACAGGACCTCCAGTTATTGTGGGGGCCCAAACGGCGGACAAAAGTCGTGATGACCGACCAGGTCAGCGATTCGCCAATCATCTCCTGGCTCACCGAGTTTTACAGACTCAACCCCTAGGGTTTCTTGAGTCAAACAGCAGTCCAACTTGGGCTCGTTGACCCCTACGGTGAGTCGCCGACTAGATTTTTTGCTCGCCATTCTGCACTTTTCAAGCACATGTCACACTTCAACCTACAAAATCAACACACGATTATTTCTAAATAAAAAATAAAGCGATAAAACCTTGGGTTGCCTCACAAGAAGCGCCTTAGTTAACATCGTGGATGACGTCCCCCTCATCTTGATTTGTGGGGTAGAGACGAGACAACACATGACCCATTTGGGTCTCAAGCAGTTGCACCGATATGGAATGGGAAGCAGTCATCTGATTCAGAAGTGAGACATTCTTTTTTATCTCATTCCACACTTTGTCGTGTTCTTCAATTTTGTGAAGAATGAGTGAGAGTATATCTTCTATTTGTCCACCCTCGTACACCTTTGAATTTATACGCTCGTGAGGGGAAATGTACCAAGCTTTATTTTTGTCGGGTCCTTCCAATTCCATGATCTTTTGGCCATTAGATCCAGCTGAGTCAAAAGTGTGGCAAAAATCTTGTCCTTCTTAGTCTCTTTGTTAGTCTTGGCCATGTGATCAAGGAGCTGGGCTGTTATTACCTATGGTAGAACCCCCCGGAGATATTTGGTCAGCCACTCCTATGTTTTCCATAACAAGACCTCTATAGAAGCAGTCCAGTAGCATGTTATCTGCGATTCCATGAGTTGGGCACTGCAACATTAGTGACTTAAATCTCAGCCACAACTTATGGATTGACTCACCCTCTATTTGCCTGAAACTTAGGATGTTATCCCTAAGAATCATCATTCTCAAAGGAGAGTGGTCCATTTGGTCACTGTTCCTACAAGTAATGCTCTTTTATTCTACTCTAAATAAGCAACATGAAAACCAAAACTGAAAGGTAAGTAAATTCAACTATAACTAACAAGAACAAAATTCAACTTAACTAAAGAATCTTAACCAACACCACTCCCTGGCAGCGGCACCATTTTGATTAATAACGTTTCAAAGACACTTCATGAAATACTAAGTGTCAACGATCGTTAATCAGTAGTATAATCCAACTAAATGAGTTGGGGTCGAATCCCACAGAGAGTGGTACGTGTTTGAGAATCAAGAGCAAAGTACAAATATGTTCAAGTCAATCATAGGAATAAATATTTACGAATAAAAGCATAATTCAAATTATAGGGTGACACGAATGTCAAAAATAACAGGGGGGTTTTGGTTGTAATTATCAACTACAACAACAACAAATAACATGAATTAACATGTAATGAGATGGGTTCTTGGGATGTGATTATATTATAGACTAAGGTAGACAAATGGGTAATGGCAATTGTTAGTAAATATATGTAAATCAGTGAATAAATTAGACTTTAGTAGGGATAAACTTTCTCTTGAACAATTTACCCCGAATCAAGTTGGTTTCTCTCAAATACCAACAAGCAGCAAATAAGAACAGCCTACGCTTTAGTCCATCACTATCTCAAGATGAACCCATGACAACCCAATACCCACAGACCATCAATTCAGTAATCTTGTTTTTAAAACCTCTCTCTCGAGAAAGCCAAAAACACGAAGGTAGAGTTGCATTTGCAACTACAACTCTTTAAATTAAACCACAGTTACTGATTGAAATCACTTTTAAAGAACATTTAAACTATCAATTAGCAATACCCATAAGCTAAATCAACCCATAATCACACTCGAAGAATTGGGGTTTTAGCTAGACATCATAAAAAGATAGAAATCATTACCAAATTGTGTTTCCATCAACTAGGTACGATTAATTTCGTCTTTACAAAGGCCCAAGTTGAAGAATCTCAAAGA
The DNA here is from genome assembly GCF_900185275.1 of Solanum verrucosum. Taxonomy (NCBI): domain Eukaryota; kingdom Viridiplantae; phylum Streptophyta; class Magnoliopsida; order Solanales; family Solanaceae; genus Solanum; species Solanum verrucosum. Next base: position 2,622,702 of record NW_026020009.1, read on the forward strand.
CCCACTTCCAATTTTTCAAAAATGGAAACTTCAATTCTTTAAAGCTAAGGAAAATATTGTCTCAATACTCTCAGTTCAAACTCAAAAATTACTCTAATGAATGTTCAGAATAGAATTTGATGCTAAACATAATGTTTGAAAATGCGTTTATAGTCGCCAAAAATTTGTTGCAAAGTGCCATTCGGCACAGTAAGTCGGGATTGTCGATCAACTCGGTGATCCGCCCTTTGGTCAGTTCCATTGCCTTTTTTCTTTGGCCTTCAGCATCCTCAAGTTCTATAACTTTGGGCGATCTAACAGTGCATAGCGGAACCGTTCGGCAGACCCCAGCACCAGCGCTAGTATCGGCACCTTCAATAGTACCAGGTCAATAGGATCAGCCACCAGTAGAGGAAACTCGAGCTCAGGTACCACCTGGGGTGCCCAGTCCGTGATTGCAGCCAGATCTAAGACACTAGAGAAGCAGAAGATGCTCAGTGTGTTCTGGAGGCTTTGGCCTTTGAGGTTTTCTAGGGCTTTGTATACGGAAGCCCATGAGTTTCTGACTACTTATCGTGAGTGGCTGCATATGTAGGGTCTCATGGAGTCGAGAGGATCTGACTTCACTATGTATTAGTTTGATAGGCTAGCAAGAGAGTAGTGGCGTACATTTGCTGAGACTAGACCAGTTGGGTCTTCTCCAATCACCTGGACCGAGTTTTCTGCGGCCTTTTTTGCCAGATTTATTCCTCGCAACATGAAAGATCACCTCACAGATCAGTTCTCCAGATTGGAAAAGGGTTTTATAAAAGTGTCTGAATATGAGATGAGATTTCATGATCTCTTCTGTCATGCTACAATGATTCTACCTACTGAAGGGGAGAGGGTTCGATTCTTTATCATGGATTGAGACTGCAGTTGCGGATTAAGGCTCAATCTATGGTTTCAGCAGGTCACTCCTTTCTAGATGTTATTAATCATGCCCGCACTATTGAGTAGCTCCGTCGTAAGGCCCAAGGGGTCACCGGCAAGAGAGCTAGATATGAGGGTAGCTATAGTGGGACCCGTTCTAGGACCAAAAATTTACATGATAGGGCTCGATAGTGGTTTCAGTAGGGCCAACCTAGTCGACCTGTTCAGACCTCATTGCTTATTTTAGAGGGTGATCGATATAGCCAGAGTGAGGTTAGCTCTAGCTAGATTCATATGTCCCAAACTAGTACTTCAGGGTATGGTGGTCATTCTTCTGAGAGCAGATTATTTTTGGGTTGTTTTGGCTGTGGTGAGTTAGGTCACTGAGCAAGATATTACCGTTTGCTTAAATGGATCGTTCCAGTTCCACAGCTAGCTCTACCAGCAGCACCTTCAGCAAGAGGTCAGGCTCATGGTCAGGACCATCGCAGTGGACACTAGGGTATTTGGGGTGGTTCGTAGGAGGTAGGTTAAGTGGTAGGATTGATGGCCAGGGCATAAGCAGACAAGGCCATTTCTATGCAGCTCTAGCTAGGGGGAGGCTGAGGCAATAGATGATGTGATCACAAATATGATATCTATTATGCCATCAGCGCACCTCACCTTTATTTGACCCTGGTTCTACATAATACTATGTGTCTATGTATTATATTTCTCGTATGGGTATGAATTCTGACCCTATGGCAACGTTGTTACATGTGTCAACCCCCGTGGGTGAGTCTTTAGTTGTGGATTGGGTGTTTCTATTTTTCATAGTTACTATCCAGGGGCGTTACACCGGGCTAACCTTATATTGTTAGATATGATTATTTTGATATAATTATGGGCATTGACTAGTTATCTCACTATTGTGCGGGTTTTGATTATTGCTCTAAGACCGTTACCGTAGCCATGTCTGGTTTTCGCCCGGTGGTATGGCAGGGATCCCTTAGCAATACACTGGTTGGTGTTATCTCTTTTATTTAGGCTCGGAGGCTAGTGGCTAGCAAGTGTTTGTCTTATTTTACCTATGTGAATGATATGAGTAGGGAGGTCTCTTCAGTTGAGTCCATTCTAGTTTTCCATGATTTTTTGCAGATGTATTTCTTATCGAACTACATGTCCTACCCTCGGAGTGGGATATTGACTTTCCTATTGAGCTTGAGTTAGGTACTTGACCTATTTATATTTCTCCATATCGGATGGCCCCTATAGAGCTCAGGGAGCTCAGCGTTCAGCTTCAGGACCTCTTGGGTAAGGGTTTTATTAGGCCTAATATGTCTCATTGGTGCGCTCTTGTTCTATTTGTGAAGAGGAAGGATGTCTCAATACGCTTGTGTTATAGGTAGTTGAATAATGGAACAGTGAAGAACCGTTACCCCATGTCTAGGATTAATGATCTATTTGACCAGCTTCAAGGTGCCGCAGTTTTTTGGAAGATTGATTTGAGGTCTGGTTACCATCCACTGAGGATTAGGGTTGCGGACATCCCTAAGACCGTATTTACTACTCAATATGGCAATAATGATTTCCTAGTGATGTCTTTTAGGTTGACTAATGCCCCTTACACCTTCATGGACTTGATAACGCGGGTGTTCAAGCCATATTTTAATTTGTTTGTCATTTTGTTCTAGATGAAATTCAGGTATAATTGCAGAGAAGGAGTGATCATGAGTAGCATTTAAGAATTCTTCTCTAGACTTCTAGATATCAACAGCTTTATGCCAAGTTTTCAAAGTGTGAGTGTTGGCTTGAGTTTGTAGCATTATTGGGGCACATGGTGTCCAAGGATGGCATCATGGTAGATCCCGAAAATATTGAGGATATTCGTGATTGGGCTAGGCCCTCTTCAGTTACTTAGGTTCAGAGCTTCAAGGGTTTAGCGCGCTACTACAGATGGTTTGTAGAGGGCTTCACCAATATTACAACACCTTTGACCCAGTTGACAAGCCTTGACGTTCCTTTTGAGTTGTCTGAGAAGTGTGAATTGACCTTTCAGTAGCTCGAGGAGTTGTAGACTACTACTCATGTGTTGACTCTTCTTATTAATGATGAGGGCTTCACAGTCTATGGTGGTGAATCTAGCATTGTTTTGGGTTGTGTATTGATGTAGTGGGAGTGGGTTATCGCTTATGCATCGAGGTAACTTAGGCTACATGAGCGCAACTACCTCACTCATGACTTGGAGTTGGCGGTGGTAGTTTTCACGCTTAAGATGGAGGCACTACCTGTATGGGGTTCGTTGTGAGATCTACACTATCATAGGAGTCTTTAGTACATCATGAGCCAGAGGGATCTTAATTTGAGGTGACGTCGCTGAAATGAGCTTCTAAAGGACTATGACCTCTCTATTCTCTACCTTTTAAGAAGGCCGAATGTGGTTGCGGACGCCTTGAGCCAGAAATCAGTTGGTATGGGCAGTCTAGCCTTCTTATCTACTTTTGAGCGACCTTTAGCTTTGGATATTCAGTCTTTAGCTAACGAGATGGTGCGGTTGGATATTTTGAATTCTAGGTGTGTAAGAACCGATGTGGGAGTTCAGTCCTCTCTTCTTGATCAAATATGTAGCCATCGGTATGACGATGAGGCCTTGGTGGCACTTCGTGATCAAGTGTTAGCGGGTGATACTGGTAATGTTACCTTAGACTAAGATGAGGTTTTGAGGTTTGCAGGTCGTATTTGTGTCCCAATAGTTGGGGATTTGATTCAATTGATACTTTGGGAGGCCCATGATTCTAGATATTCTATTCATGCGGGTACCGCAAAGATGCATCGTGACTTGAGGCAACATTACTAGTGGGCCACCATGAGGAGATATATTGTGGACTATGTGTCCCGTTGCCTAAGTTGTCAGCAAGTGAAGGCCAAGCATTTGAGACCTAGTGGTGAGTTCCAGAGATCACCCATTCTGGAGTTGAAGTGGGATCACATCACTATGGACTTTGTGGATGGTCTGCCTCGGAGATCTAGAGATATCGACAACATTTGGGTCATTGTTGATTAATTGACCAAATCAGCACACTTCCTCCCTATTCAGTCTTCATTCATTGCCGAGAGGTTAGCCCGTATCTACATTCATGAGGTGGTTCGTCGTCATGGTGTGCTTGTCTCCATTATATCAGATCAGGGTGCTCAATTCACTTCTAGCTTTTAAAGGACTTCTCAAGATAAGTTGGGCACTCATGTTGATCTTAGCACAACTTTCCACCCGCATATAAATGGTCAGTCAGAGCATACTATTCAGGTCCTAGAGGATATGTTATAGGCTTGTGTTTTAGTGTTCGGAGGTTAATGGGACATTTTCTTGCCTTTACGGAGTTTGCGTACAACAATAGTTACCATTCTAGCATCCAGATTGCCCCATTTGAGGCCTTATATGGTAGAGTTGTTGCTCTCGAGTTGGTTGATTTAAATCTACAGTTTCAAGACCGTGTGGCAGAGACTTGAAACAGGAGGCTTTGGAGCAGGTGAGGGTAATTCAAGACAGACTTCGGACAGCTCAGAGTAGGCATAGGAGTTATGTTGATCATAGGCGGTAAACTTTGAATATTTTAGTTGGTGATATATTTTTCCTCTGCGTGTCTCTCATGAAGGGCGTGATGAGTTTTAGGAGGCGGGACAAGCTTAACCCCAGAAATATTGGGCCTTTTGAGGTCCTTTGAGTAGTTAGAGAGGTTGCTTATGAGTTAGCCTTTCCTCCAATGTTCTTATCTATCCACCCAGTCTTTCATGTTTTGATGTTATGTCGATATCTTCCTAATGAGTCGTACGTTCTTCAGTATGATGCAGTAGAGTTTGATGATTGATTGACCTTCCTAGAGGAACCAGTTGCCCTTCTTTCCAGAAACATGTGATGCTTGCGCTCGAGAGCCATTCCTGCGGTTAAGGCTTGTTGGAGGTATCGTCCATTTGAGGAGCCTACCTAAGAGACGAGCATGATATGCGGGAGCAGTTTCCAGGCTTGTTTGAGTCTTCAGGTACTTCCTCGCTTATCTAAAGCTTCCATGTAGCAACTCCAACTCATTTATGATTTGCTAGGACTAACAGTTCGGTAACCTGGTTGTTCGTTTGGTTTTTATGCGAATTTTAGTGTTTTGGGAGATTTTGAACCTTAAATGGTCATTTTTTATCAGTAATTCAGGAAGATAAACTCAGAATCCAATTCTAACGATTCCAACAGCTCCAGAAAGGTCATTTTAGGCTAGTAGCATAGTCGTGTGAGCCTGTGCAATTGAAAATTTTAACTTTCACGTTGAAGCCTAAGTTTCGCCTTAGTCAAAATTCTGAGAATGAGCTCGGATGAGAATTCCATCTACGCGATTAGTTTCGGAATGTTGAGTTTAGTCTAGAATGACCCTTCGTTTATGTTTTGAGGGTTCCGGGCTAATTCTGAGGCCAATTGTGGAATTTTTCTTAAAATGGAAATCGGGTATGGGACCCACTTTTCATCGAAACTATCTGTTTGGGTTAGATTTTGTGTATATGATTTGGGTACATGAATCTAAAGTGAATTTGAGAAAAAGAATCGGATTAAAACGATTTGGGGCCAGAAAACGCGATCAAAAGTTCCTCTACATTTTGCATGAGGAACAGATCGTGCGACGCGCCTCCATAGTGCCTGGAAGCTGGGGCGGTGCGCCTGCAGTGTGCCCAAAATGAGCCCCAGTAAATTGGGGCCTGGCGCGCTGCGTCAGGGACTCTCTCGGATCGGCGTTTTTAACCAGTTATTCGTCGTTTAGCCTATTTAAGTTATTCTAAAGTGTCCTAACACTTTCCATTGATTCTAACTACTCTGAATGACTTCTAAACACCTAGAAATTATCCATAAACATGAATCATAACCTTGAATCCATAAATGCAAACTCAAGGAAAGTCAAGAGCCAAGTCTAGGAAGTTCTCATAGTCTTTTCAAGAAGTATTTTGCAAATGCTTTTTAACTTTGTTTTAAGACTTAAGTTTTGAAGTTGAGTAAACAGTAAGAGCAAAGTTCATTTTCTTTAAAATCATATATGGGAGCTAAGTATTTCCAAGAGTAAATGTTTTCACATTTAAGATGAGAGGAAACTGAGAATTCCAATAGAGTTTTGAACAGCAAAAGGGAACATTGATTCCAAGAGAGTTTTTTTAAGCTAAGTTTGAGCAATTATTTCAAACCATAAAATAAGTTGTTTTAAAAACATATGAGCTAAGTATATTTTGGGAGTAGTATTGAGCACCGATATGGGGACGCGAGTTCATATTAACTCAAGCCCCCATAAACCATGTAGCCATAATGGGCAGAAAACGGATCATACTTTTTAGATGATTCCTTAGAGCTTTTTAGCATAGACTAGTGGATCCACTTAGTAGTTCAGGTTCTATACCGACTGCAAGGTATAGGACGGTCCTTGGCAACGTGAGGTAAAATGATGTACCATTACTTAGGCTCATAGTGATGGTTGTCGGTTAGAGAAACTCCCACAAAAGTTATTGTATTTTTATATACATCAGTTTATTGTATTTTTAACTACATTTCAGAGTTATGTTGTATTCTTGTATATACACAGAGTTGACATCATGTTTTTAAACAGCTTTTCTTTATATTGCACTTGTTTTAAACTGCTTTATATTGAAATGAGTTCATTTAAGTATTCACGAGTTGAGAAGAGCCAAGGTAACTAGTTCTTTCATATTCCCTTTCAAGCCTATGTTGTTTTAGCATTCCAACTCACATACTCGTACATTCAATGTACTGATGCCAGTTGGCCTGCATCGTCTTATGATGTAGACACAAGTAATCAACATCAGTATCCAGTGCCTCGTCGATCCAGCTTGAGTATTCAGAGTCTGTTGGTGAGCCTCCTTGCATTCCGGAGGACTCTTTTATTCTCTTTCTAGTTTAGTTCAGTAGAATGTTGTGGGGTTTGTCCCAACATCCATCTCAATTGTTTTAGAGGCATCATAGACAGTTAGTAGTTCAGTTGTCTTTACATTATTGTTCAGATGTTGTTTAAAGATTGAGTTGCCATTTTGGCTAAACTATTATTTCTTAAGTTATGCATGAGCTATATTTTTTATGCTTAAGTCTTCCGCTGAGTAAGTATGCCAGGCCAAAGGTTCGCTTGGGGCTAGCAATGGTTCTCGAGTGTCAGCCACGCCCAGGATATAGGCTCGGGGCGTGACAAACTTGGTATTAGAGCACAGAGTTCTAGAGTCCTAGGGAGTCTATGAAGCTGTGTCTGTAGAGTCCTAGTTATCGGTGTGAAGCGCGCTACATCTATAATTAGGAGGCTACAATATTTAGGAACTATCTCACTTCTTTCACACTCATCTCGTGCGTTAGAGTTTAATCTTTAAAAAGTTCCCTCTAATTCGTACTTGCGCATGCTTTTCAGATAATCAAGCCTCCACGAAGAGCAGTCAGAGGTCGTCCAGCTAAAAGGAATGTTGAGGAACAATAGTTACCAAATGCACCTAAAGTGCAACCTCAAGGAGAAGTCACCAATGTTGAGTTCAGAGAGGCTATAAGGATGCTCTGTCAAGTTGTGACTAACCAAGCTAGGCAACAGAGAGGAGCTCGACTAGAAGAGGCTGATACTTCAAGGATTCGTGAGTTCTTGAAGATGAACCCTTCAAGTTTCATAGGTTCCAACACTGCAGAGGATCTAGATAACTCCATTGACGAACTAAAAAAGGTATTCGACGTGATGCATATTGCTGATACTTAGAGAGTTGAGCTAGTTGCATACCAGATGAAGAATGTTTCTAGGACCTGGTTTAATCAATGGAAAGGTGTTAGAGCTGAGGATGCACCACCTGCAAGTTGGGCCTGTTTTGAGGAAGCTTTCTTGGGGTGTTTCTTTCCTCGGGAAATGAAAGAGGCCAAGGTACGTGAGTTCCTCACACTTAAGCAGGATTCTCTAAGTGTTCATGAATATGGGTTGAAGTTCACCCAACTATCCCGTTATGCTCCGGAGATGGTTAAGGACATGAGAAGTAGAATGAGCTTGCTCGTTTTTGGGTTGGGACGTCTATCAAGCAAAGAGAGTCGGACAGCAATGCTTATTGGGGACATGAACATTTCAAGGTTGATGGTTTATTTGCAGCAGGTTGAGGAAGAGAAGCTGAGAGATAGGGAAGAGTTCATAAATAAGAAAGCGAAGACAGGGAATGAGTCTGGGCAGCAAAAGGGTAGTGTGAATCATCCATCCTTTCATAAGCAAAAGGGACCTACACCATCATCTGCTAGTGCACCTGCATCCAGAAACAAATGTGAGTATAATGGCCAGAATTCGCAGAACTTTACAGCTAGACCAGCACAATCTCAAGGTAGTGTGGCACAAGGAGGTAATTGGGCTCCTGTATATGGTAGGTGTGGTAGAAACCACTCAGGTAAATGTCGTGATGGTCAGACAGGTTTTTTCAAGTGTGGGCAAGAGGGACACTTCATGAAAGAATGTCGTAAGAATAAGCAAGGTAGTGGAAATCCGGGCAATAGAGCCCAGTCTTCATCAGTTGCTCCACCAGATAGGGCTGCACCTAGTGGAACTACTTCCGGTACTAGCAGAGGAGCAAACCGCCTCTATGCAATCACTAGTCGCCAAGAGCAAGAGAACTCTCCAGATGTTGTCACTGGTATGATTCGAGTCTTTGACTTTACTGTTTATGCCTTGCTAGATCCAAGAGCGAGTTTATCTTTTTTATCTCCTTATGTTGCTATGAACTTTGATGTTCTTCCTGAGCAACTTAGCGAACCATTCAGTGTCTCTACGCCTGTTAGTGAGTCTATTCTAGAAGAGAGAGTCTATCATGACTGTCCCGTTTCCGTCAATCACAACAGTACCATGGCTGATTTAATTAAGTTAGACATGGTAGATTTTGATGTCATTCTTGGTATGGACTGGCTTCATGCATGTTATGTCTCAGTTGATTGTAGAACTCGAGTTGTCAAGTTTCAATTTTCAAATGAGCCAGTCTTAGAGTGGAAAAGCAGTTCAGCAATGCCTAAGGGTCGTTTCATTTCGTACCTTAAGGCAAGGAAGTTAGTTTCTAAGAGGTGTGTCTATCACTTAGTCCGAGTTAATGACTCAAGTGTTGAGGTACCTCTTATTCAGTCAGTTCCAGTAGTAAAAGAGTTCTGAGAAGTCTTTCCTGATGATCTTCCCGGAGTCCTTCCTAAAAGGGAAATAGACTTCGGCATAGACATCATTCCAAATACTCATCCTATCTCTATTTTGTCATATAGAATGGCACCAGCAGAGTTGAAAGAGCAGTTGAAAGATCTCCTAGATAAGGGTTTTATTTGACCAAGTCTCTCACCTTAGGGTGCTCCGGTCTTATTTGTGAGAAACAAGGATGGTTCCCTTAGGATGTGCATAGATTATCATCAGTTGAACAAGGTTACCATCAAGAATAAGTATCCTTTTCCGAGAATTGATGATCTTTTTTATCAGCTTCAAGGTGCTTCCTGTTTCTCAAAAATTGACCTCAAATCAGGCTATCATCATTTAGGAGTAAGGGAATGTGATATTCCAAAGACAGCTTTTAGAACCAGATATAGTCATTATGAGTTTTTGGTCATGTCCTTTGATTTGACCAATGCACCAGCAACGTTCATGGATCTTATGAATAAAGTCTTCAAACCTTATTTAGATATGTTTGTTATCGTCTTCATTGATGACATACTAATCTATTCAAGGAGTGAAGAAGATCATGTTAGTCATGTCAGAATAGTTCTTCAGACTTTGAAAGATAAGGAGTTACATGCTAAATTCTCTAAGTGTGAATTTTGGCTTGAGTCTGTGGCATTCTTAGGCCATATTGTGTCTGGAGAAGGAATTAAAGTTGATACTCATAAAATTGAGGCAGTGCAGAATTGGCCTAGACCCACATCTCCAACTGATATTAGGAGTTTCTTGGGTTTGGCTGGCTAATATAGAAGGTTTGTAGAGGGATTCTAGTCTAGTTCATCCCCTTTAACGAAGTTAACTCAGAAGATTGTTAAATTTCAATGGTCTGAAGCTTGCGAGGAAGGTACTCAAGGTTTTGTGGTGTATTGTGATGCATCTAGAGTTGGTTTGGGTTGTCCGTTAATGCAGAATGACAAAGTCATATCTTATGCCTCCAAACAGTTGAAAGTTCATGAAAAGAATTACCCAACCCATGACTTAGAGTTGGCTGCGGTAGTATTTGCTTTGAAGATATGGTGTCATTATTTGTGTGGTGTTCATGTTGATATATTCACTGATCACAAGAGCCTTCAATATGTGTTCACTCAGAAAGAGCTTAATCTCATATAAGGAGGTGGTTAGAGTTACTCAAGGATTATGACATGAGTATTCTTTATCACCCAAGTAAGGCTAATGTTATTGTTGATGCCTTGAGCAGGTTGTCTATTGGTAGTACCGCCCATGTTGATGAAGAAAAGAGAGAGTTAGCGAAAGATATGCATAGGTTTGCACGCTTAGGAGTTCGACTTATGGATTCCACAGAAGGAGGAATAGTGGTGACGAATGGGGCTGCATCATCACTAGTGGCAGAAGTTAAAGAAAAGCAAGACCAAGTTCCATTTTGCTTGAATTGAAGGCAAATGTTCATAAGCAAAAAGTATTAGCTTTTGAACAAGGGGGAGATGGTGTATTAAGATATCAAGGTAGACTGCGTGTACCTATAGTGGATAGACTCCAAGAGAGGATCATGGAGGAAGCTCATAGCTCTAGATAACTCATTCATCCAAGTTCCACAAAGATGTATAGTGACTTCAGAGAGGTTTATTGGTGGAATAGCATGAAGAAAGGCATTGCTGAATTTGTCCCTAAGTGTCAAAATTGTCAACAAGTGAAAGTTGAGCACCAAAGGCCCGGTGGTTTGACGCAGAATATAGAACTTCCAGAATGGAAGTGGGAGATGATTAATATGGATTTCATCACATGTTTTCCAAGGTCTCGCAGACCGCATGATTCTATTTGGGTGATTGTCGACAAAATGACAAAATCAGCCTATTTTCTACCGGTAAAGACTACCCATTCAGCAGAAGATTATGCCAGGTTATATATTCAGGAGGTGGTAAGACTTCATGGAGTCCCAATCTCTATTATTTTAGATAGAGGTGCACAATTTACTGAACAATTCTGGAAATCTTTTCAGAAAGGCTTGGGTTCAAAGGTGAACTTAAGTACTGCCTTTCATCCTCAGACTGATGGGCAAGCAGAGCGCACTATTCAGACATTAGAAGATATGTTGAGGGCTTGTGTGATTGATTTCAAAGGAAATTGGGATGATCACCTACCTCTCATTGAATTTTCTTACAACAACAATTACCATTCTAGCATCCAAATGGCTCCTTATGAAGCTCTTTATAGGAGAAGATGCAGATCTCCTATTGGATGGTTTGAAGTTGGTGAAACAGGGTTGATAGGATGAAATTTAGTTCACCAAGCTAAGGAGAAGGTGAAAGTGATTCAAGAAAGGTTGAAAACGGCAAAGAGTCATCAAAAATCATACACTGATGTTAGGAGAAGGGCGTTAGAGTTCGAAGAAGATGATTGGGTATATTTGAAAGTTTCACCCATGAAGGGTGTTAATAGGTTTGGTAAGTAGGGGAAGCTTAGCCCCCGGTATATTGGACCTTATCGCATAGCCAAGAGGATTAGCAATGTAGCTTATGAGTTGGAGCTGCCACAGGAATTAGCAGCGGTTCATCTAGTATTTCATATCTCCATATTGAAGAAGTGCATGGGTGATCCTTCATTCATCATACCAACTGAAGACATTGAGATCAAGGATAGCTTATCCTATGAGGAGATTCTTGTCCAGATTCTAGATCGCCAAGTTCGCAAGTTGAGAACAAAAGAGGTAGCATCAGTCAAGGTCCTTTGGAGGAACCAATTTGTTAAAGAAGCTACTTGGGAAGCTGAAGAGGGCATGAAGAAGAGATATCCACATCTCTTTGAATCAGAAGAAACTGCAGATCAAGGTACTAATTTTCTTCTTAGTTCTCTCTTATTTATGAATGAGCATGTTGTTTGTTTGCATTTGCTTGTTGGGTGTTTGAGTTTGATGTTGCACCCTAAGCCTAGTAAGAGTAATCTCATTCGAGGATGAATATTCCCAATGGGGTGATATTGTAACACCTCGCAACTAGAAAGAACTAGAAAGAAGTTTAAAACCTGGAAATAGTCATTTTTGGAAAGTATAAGGAAATCTGGAAAATTTTAAGTTAAAGTGAGTTTTTGGTCAACTTCAAACAACCATAACTCCTAGCTCGGGATGATTTAGGTGTAGTTCCAGATATGGTTGGAAATCTCTTAGAATGATCTTACCAATGCCACCAAGTTTGTACCATTCCGAGTTCGGATGAGTGAGTTATGCCTTTTGAAAGTTGGGTTGTTGGTTTAAGGAAAGTCCAAATCCAGATTTTTGAAGGGTAGTTTGGTCATTTCCTTACCCTTTTATTTTAATTCATTTTAGTGAATTAATTAAGGGTCTAAACTGAACTTGGTCAGTTTTACGCTTCTGGAAAAGAGTTGGGGTTTTAGAGAAGAGGAGAAAAGAGAAGGAGAAGCAAGGAAATCGTCAAGATCGTCGAGTTTAGCTTGTGGATTTCGTCAAGGGTGATCCCTACAAGGTATGTGAGATCATATAGAATTGTTTTAGTTCACCCACGCGCCAAGAATGTTTAATTCGGCATATTTTCATCCTAACATGATTGAGAATTGGATGTTCTTGATAGTTGTTCTTGAATTGATTTCGTTCTTGAATATGAGTTGGGATTTAGGAGTTTCTTGATGTTAAAGTATTGTTTCCTTGAGTTGTTGGGTTAGATTTTGTGTATATGATTTGGGTACATGAATCTAAAGTGAATTTGAGAAAAAGAATCGGATTAAAACGATTTAGGGCCAGAAAATGCGACCAAAAGGTTGTCTAAATTTTGTCTGAGGAACAGGTCAGGCGACACCCCCCATAGCGCCAGGAGGCTTGGGCGGTGCGCCTACCATGCACCCAAAATGTGCCCCAGTAATTTGGGCCTGGCGCGGCGCGCCAGAGAAGAAATTGTTTTAAAAACATATGAGCTAAGTAAATTTTGGGAGTAGTATTGATCACCGATATGGGGACGTGAGTTCATATTAACTCAAGCCGCCATAAACCATGTAGCCATCATGGGTAGAAAAAGGATCATACTTTTTAGATGATTCCTTAGAGCTTTTTAGCATAGACTAGTGGATCCACATAGTAGTTCAGGTTCTTTACTGATGGCAAGGTATATGACGGTCCTTGGCAACGTGAGGTAAAACGTTGTACCATCACTTAGGCTCATAGTGATGCTTGTCCGTTAGAGAAACTCCCACAAAAGTTATTGTATTTATATATATATATATCAGTTTATTGTATTTTTACATACATTTCAGAGTTATGTTGTATCCTTGTATATACACAGAGTTGAAATTATGTTTTTAAACAACTTTTCTTTATATTGCACTTGTTTTAAACTGCTTTATATTGAAATGAGTTCAGTTAAGTATTCATAAGTTGAGAAGAGCCAAGGTAAGTGGTTCTTTCATATTCCCTTCCAAGCCTATGTTGTTTTAGCATTCCAACTTGCATACTCGTACATTCAATGTACTAATGCCAGTTGTCTTGGATCGTCTTATGATGCAGACGCAAGTAATCAGGATCAGCATCCAGCACCTCGTTGATCCAGCTTGAGCATTCAGAGTCTGTTGGTGAGCCTCCTTGCATTCCGGAGGACTCTTTTATTCGCTTTCTAGTTTAGTTCATTAGGATGTTGTGGGGTTTGTTCCAACATCCATCTCAGTTGTTTTAGAGGCTTTATAGATAGTTAGTAGGTTCAGTTGTCTTTACATTATCGTTCAGATGTTGTTTAAAGATTGAGGTACCATTTTGGATAAATTATTATTTCTTAAGTTATGCATGAGCTATATTTTCTTATTCTTAAGTCTTCCGCTGAGTAATTAGGCCAGGCCAAGGGTTTGCTTGGGGCCAACAATGGTTCTCAAGTGCCAGCCACGCCCAGGGTGTAGGCTCGGGGCGTGACAACAATGCAGATCTCTTATTGGATGGCTTGAAGTTGGTGAAACTGGGTTGATAGGACCATACTTAGTTCATCAAGCTATGGAAAAAGTGAAGGTTATTCAAGTGAGATTGAAAACAGCGCAGAGTCGTCAAAAATCATATACTGATGTTAGAAGAAGTGACTTAGAGTTTGAAGTAGATGATTGGGTTTACTTGAAAGTTTCACCCCTGAAGGGTGTTATAAGATTTGATAAGAAGGGGAAGCTTAGTCTCTGATATATTGGTCCTTAAAGAATATCCAGGAGGATCGGTAACGTGGCTAATGAGTTGGAGCTACCGCAAGAGTTGGCAGCGATCCATCCAGTATTTCACATTTCTATGTAAAAGAAGTGTATGGGCGATCCTTCACTTATCATACCTACCAAATATATTGGTATTAAGGATAGCTTATCCTATGAGGATATTCTTGTTTAGATTCTAAACCTCCAGGTTCGCAAGTTGAGAAATAAGGAAGTAGCATCAGTCAAGGATCTATGGAGAAATTAGTTTGTTGAGGAAGCTACATGAGAAGCGGAGGAGTACATGAAGAAGAGGTACCCACATCTCTTTGAGTCCGGAGAAATTCCTAATTAAGGTACTAATCCTATCTTGGCATTTGTTTTATGTTGACATGTTGTGTTATATATTGCTTGTTGGGTGGTTGAGCTAAATGTTAGATGTTACACCCTTAGCCTAATTAGAGTGATCTCATTCGAAGACGAATGATCCCAAGTGGGAGATATTGTAACATCCCTCCTTAGAAAGAACTAGAATTAGAAATAGTTATTTTTGGAAAGAATAAAAATCTGAAAATTTGGCAAGTTATGCTAAGTGTGAGTTTTGGGTCAACTTCAAATGACCATAACTTTTAGTACAAGGTGATTTAGGTGGGCTATAAGGTATCAAATAAAAGGTCTTGGAATCCTCTTTAGAACGGCATCAGGTTAGCTAATTTTCTAGCTCGTATGAGATAGATACGTTTGAAGTCGGGCTATCCGGATAAGGAAAGTCACCCGGATTTAAGAGGAGTATTTTGGTCTTTTCCTTACCCAATTAAGTTATTTCATTTTTAGTAATTAATTAGGGGTCTAAACTGATTTCATTCAGTTTATGAAATCCAAATTAACGCTTAGGGTTTGAGAATAGTTCAAGAAGAGGAGAAAAGGAGAAAGGTCAAGGCGTTCTTGGAGTTTTCTTGCGAAATCAAAGATCGTTTCGCCAAGGGTTGATCCCTAAAGAGGTATGTGATTTCACATAGCATTGAGTTCATTCACCCACATGCCAATCATGTTTATTTCAGTGTTCAATTCATTCTAGAAAGTTGAAGGTTTGATGTTCTTGAATTGTGTTCTTGAAATTGGCTTCCATTCTTGAGTTAAGATGAGATTGCTGAGTTCTTGAGGAAATCATGTCAATTTTAAAGTTATGTTTGATTAGATTTCTTGTGTACATGTATTGGGTATCTGATCTAAAGGGAAATTGAGAAAACGAATCGAATCTAGTCAAGTTAAGATTAGAGAACGAGTTGAAAAATTAATCGGAACTACCTGGGAGGGGCTGGCACGGCGCACCCCAGATGCGCGATGCAGTGTTAGATCGCCCAAAGTTACAGACCTTGAGGATGCTGAAAGCCAAGGCAGAAATGCGATGGAATTGACCAAAGGGCGCCTCGCTGAGTGGATCGACGAGCCAGACTTATTTCGCCGAGTGACTCTTCGCAACATATTTTTGGCGACTATAAATACATTTTTGAACATTTAGTTTAGGATTAAAAAATTCATTATATCGAATTGTGATTAGAATTTTGAACTGAGAGACAAGTTTTCTCAAGTTTTCCTTAGCTTTGAAGAATTGAAGTTTTTCACTTTTGAGAAATTGGAGGTGGGTCTTTGAGATTCTTCGACTTGGAGTATTGTAAAGACAAAATTAATCTTACCCAGTTGATGGAAACTCAATATGGTAATGATTTTTATCTTTTTATAATGTCTAGCTACAACCCCAATTTTTGGGGTGTGATTATGAGATTATGGGCTGATTTAGTTTATGGGTATTGCTAATTGTTAGTTGAAATAGTGTTTAGAAGTGAATTCAATCATTAATTGTGGTTTAATTTAAGAATTGTAGTTGCAAATGCAGTTCTACCCTTGTGTTTTTGGCTTGCTCAAGAGAGAGATTTAAAACTAAGATTATTGATTGATGGTCTGCGAGTATTTGGGTTGTCATGGGTTCAGCTCGAGAGAGTGAATCCTAAACCCATTTCCACACATTCAGGTCGAGAGAGTGAATGGACTAAGGTGTGGGTTGTTCTTATTTTGCATGTTTGTCGATGTTTGAGAGAAATTGACTTGATTCGGGGTAAATTGTTAAAGAGAAAGTTTACCTCCTCTATAGTCTAGCTTACTCACTAATATCTAGCTATTTTCTAATAGTTGCAATTACCCATTTGTCTATGTTAGCCTATAATCAAATAACATCCTAAGAACCCGTCTCATTATTGTTATTTCGTATTATTTGCTGCTATTGTAGTTGATTATTTCAAACCAACCCCCCTCCCATTTGACATTAGTGTTACCCCCTAACTTAAATTATGTTTTTATTCGATAATGTATATTCATATGACTGATTTGACCATGTTCACACTTTTCTATTGAATCTTAAACATGTACTGCTCCCTATGGGATTTGACCCCAACTCATTTAGTTGGATTATATACTGATTAACGATCGTTGACGCTTAGAATTTGATGAAGTGTCTTTGAAACGTTATTAATCAAAATGGCGCCGCTGCCGGGGAGTGGTGTTGATTGAGATTCTTTTGGTGAAGTTGAATTTTATTCTTTTTAGTCATAGTTGAATCTACTTATTTTTAGTTTTGGTTTTCGTGTTGCTTGTTGAATAGAAGAAACGAGCATGTCTTGTAGCAACGGTGACCCAATGGACTACCCTCCTTTGAGATTAATGATTCTTAGGGATAAAATCCTAACTTTCAAGCAATTGGAGGGTGAGACTGTCCATGAGTTGTGGCCAAGATTTAAGGCACTATTGCAGCAGTGCCCAGCTCATGGAATTCCAGATAAGATGCTACTGGATTGCTTCTACAGAGGCCTTGGTCCTAAAAATAGAAGAGTGGTTGACTAACTTTCTCCTAGTTGCTTGATACGACAACACTATGAAACAGCAGCCCAACTCCTTGATCGAATGGCTAAGACCAACAAGGAGATAGAGAAGGACCAAGAATTGACCACACTGCTGACTCAACTGGATCTCTTGGCCAAAAAGATTATGGAATTGGACGTACCATACAAAAAGAAAGATCAGTGCATTCCCTCTCATGAGCGTAAAAAGTTCAAGGACCATGATGGTGGACAAGTAGGAGAGATACTCTCACTCATTCTCCACAAATTCAAAGAACACGACAGAGTGTTGAAAGAAATAAAAGAGAATGTCTCAATACTAAATCAAATGACTGCTTCTCATTCCATGTCGATTCAGCTACTGGAGACCCAAATGGGTCATATGTTGTCTCATCTCTACCCGAGACAAAAGTAGGGGTGGCCTAGTGGTCCTAGTGCAAACCCCAAAAATGGAGTTTGACTAAGAACTTGCATCGTGACATGGCGTTAACTAAGGTGCTTCTTGGGAGGCAATCCTAGTTTTTATTTGCTTTCTTTTTTATTTTGAAATAATCGTATGTTGATGTTGTAGGCTAAAGTATGGAATGTGAGGAAAAATGCAGGTTGGCGAGTAAAATGTCCAGTCGGCGAATCACCGAAGAGGTCGGCGAGTCCGACTTAGACCGCTGTTGGGCTCAAGAAATTATCAAATTGGAGTCTGTAATATTCGGCGGGCCAATAGAGAAGCCGGCGATCCCGACTTAGTCCGTTGTTTGGACACCCACATTAACTGGAGATCCTGTAAAACTTGGCGAGGTCGCCGAGTGGGTTGGCGAGGAAAATAAATGTAGTCGAAAAAGCGAGAACTGGATGGTTTTAAAAGGCCAAAGGTTTAAAATTTAAAACTCTTTCACATTCCCTCACTTTTTAACTTCCCAAAATCACACCCATTCTATATTGTCTATATTTTCGTGTTTTTATCGCTTACTAGTCGTCAATCTTGTGTTCGGATTTGGAAATCTTTACCGCCTAGCATTTCAAATCTCGTATTTGGCATTAAAGGTTGGTTTTCTAAACCCCGAACTTGCCTTTAGCGGTTTCACTCAATTGTATTTGTTTTGATCTTAGTGAGGTGTGTTGGGCCTCTCTGAATCCATGTTTTTGTGCTTGTGTGCCAGTTTTAATTTCTATATCGTGCCGTAATCACCTAAGTTGTTAATATCCCGAGTTTCGTACCTTAAAATTGATCTAAATTATTGGGTTGTGTGTAATTAATATCGGGTCTAGTCAGGTGAAGTCTGAGTAACCCATATTTGTGCTAAATAACGTGCTTTGCCCAATGATAGAGAGTTTGACGTCATTCTTAAGGGCTTAAGTCGTCAAATGGCCAATTTTGGCCAAACTGGGGAAAGTCTATGTACCCTGGTGGCATGGGTCTTATAGGTCTAGGTTTAATTAAACTAGTGTATGGTTTGATTTTGTTTTTGGGGACTGCGGGGTTGATTTTGGAAGTTGGGGTAGAAAGTAGGCATGTTGGACAGTTTGGCGAGCTGGGTCGAGCTCGCCGAACCCCTCTTGATTGCTTTTAATTTCTTTGTTTTTGATGTTTTTGGTTCTGTAACTTTCAACAAGAAGCTTGAGTTCACTGAGTGCACTCGACGACTTGCTGAAAGTCTTCTTTGATCGCCCTTTCTGCGCCCCTAACCCTCAAAATTCACTGTAACTTTCACCAGGCTAATCTGTGCTTGCCGATTGCTGTCGCCGATTCGCCGAACAGTCCCTCCCATCACCGACATGCCATTTTTTGGAAAGTTTTGAGTCAATCCTTTTGGTGAGCCCGATTTGGCTCACTAAAGTGATTCAGCGACTCGCCGGTCCATTCGGCGAGTGGGTCTGCAATATAATTTATGTGATTTTCCTTGAAATGAATATAACTATTTTTGATGTTTTTGCAAATATGGCTAGAACAAACTTGGACATGCCGCCCCGTAAAAGAGCATGGAGCATAGTGATAAATGAAGGAGCATCAAATGCTTCCAAAAAGGGAAGATAAGAGCCTCCAAAGAGGGACAAAGTCAAAGGAAAGAAGCCCATATCTGAGGTTTCGGAGTGCAACTCTGGCAGCGAGGGAGAGTCATTTGACTCCCAAGCTGCATTTTCTGAGCCAGATGATGACCAGCCCCTACAGTCTCGGTGGGCAGAGATTTGTGCTACGTCTCGCCCAGATGTGTCGAGAGTTCCAGAGGCCACCTCTCCTATAGCTGATGCAATGCCAAGTCCGGCACCGACTGTGGTCCAGAGCCACCAAAATAGGGTCCCCTTCCCCGTCTACTCAACAGATTAAAGGTCGACGGGTTGAGGACAGTTCTAGAGGAAAAGTTGCTCTCCAAAGAGAGCTTAGTGGGTAGATATTCCACTGTGAGGGATACTCTCCAGTTTCACCGGTTCGAGCACAGTTCACCACTCCCTGAGGCCCCTATATTACTACATGGGTCCGCGAGTTCTACACAACATACAAAGAGTTGGTACCCAAGGGAAAGAAAAAGGCAAGTGCCTTCAGACCGGTGAAGTTTTTCATGGTCCGGGGGAAGGAAATAGGGTGCAGCAGTAATCACATTAATATTGTACTCTACTGGGATTTAGGTTCTACACTTGCATATGAGGGCTTGGCTACTACTCAGTCCCTGGATGACTTAAAGGGCTAGCTTTCCCCTCTGATTTATGATACAACCCCAAGTTGGATAGAGGCAGGAGCTTCTATCGAGAAGAAGGACCTGAATGTTGTCGCTCGGTACTGGTTCAGTTTTATCAGCAGCTCTATTATACCATCACAGAATGAGTCCATCATTTGCCACCCAAAGGGGACCTGTCTCGGATCCATAATAGCCAAGAATACGCTCAACTTGGGATTGATTATTGAGTAGGAGATGGCCATGAGGAAAAAACAGCATCAGACATCCCTTCCCTTCCCGGTCTTGATTACAGAGCTATGTCGGCGTGCTGGAGTCCTTCAAGATGAGAAGAGGGATATTAAGGTCACTCCCACATCCTCCACAGACATCCAGCGTATAGAGGTCAAGTACACTCAAGAGGAGGAAGATAGGAGGAGTGCAGTTCCGGTGGACAAATCCCCAGAAATTGATGAAGAGACGATCCCTGCAGAGGCACCTTTATCTACTCCGGCCTCCGGGCCTTCAGGTACACCTACTTCCACTTCTTCCTCCCAGGATCCTGGTGCTTCTGCCACTTCCCAGCCCGCCAGGATTACTCAGGCCATGATCCTTAAGATGGGACACTTAGCCCATTATGTGGATGTGAGGGCTACTCGATTGGAGGTTGATGTAATGTGGATGATTTAGAGTGTTATCCTAGCTGCACTAACACCCCTCCAAACTTCTATTGATAATCTTACGGTGAGAGTCGCAACTTGTGAGAGTCGATAGGGGTTTTTTCTAAGGCAATGGCTTTGAAAGTCGAGGTTTCTGGTTTGAGGAAGGATGTGGACTACTTGAAGTGCACAGACTTCACTTCACTTTTGGAGGTAGCTGATGATGTGGATACCCCGGCCAGTTCTGAGATTCCTCCTGTCACCACCGGAGATGTTCTGATGGATGATGTGGCAATTGATGAGTCGAAGGCAGAGACCGACGAGGAGCAAATAGAGGTGCGAGAGGAGAACATCTATAGAGACCTTCCAGATCTGGAGGAGACGATTATACATTTAGTGATTCAAATATCACTGATAGAGACGTCCATGGAAGGCCCTAGTGGAACCGGCATTATTAATTTTGCACCGGGCACTGATTCCCCGACAGATGGAGTGACTATGTATACATGACTTTTCTTTACCTACCTCTCTATCACTTTTATGGATTTTTAGTATTTTGTTGCATTTGAGGACAAATTGCTTTTTGTTTATGGTGGAGTGAGGTATTTCTATACCCATCTCTTGTGATTATATTTCCTATATATAGTTTGGGTCTTTGTGCTGTAAATTGTGTTTTGACATTGTTTTGTGGGCGTTTGAGCCTGTAGCTCCATATTTTGAAATGCAAATGGTTTTTGACCCTTTTGAAAAAAATTGTTGCCACCTCTTGTTGTGTTTGAATGTGGTTGTTCTTGCGCAAATTTGAGTGTCAGTCATGATCAATATCGATGACTTGAATAGTGCTCTTAATCGAAGAAAAATGAATGTGTGGCTACGATGAGGCCAAATGAAGTTGCATAGATAATATGTGAACTTTTTGCATCTCGTTGTGACTATCTGGTTATCGAATTGAGTCTGTTATGGTGAACATTGCACACTAGCGAAAGTGTGGAGTCTTGTTTGATATTGGTGTCAATGCCTTGTGTGATGAGCTTACCGTGAACCTTGTGTGATGACACCTAGAATTTGCCCCGTTTGTCCGGTTGACTAAGTGATGCAAGCTCTTGAAATGATCTTAGAAAACAATTTTGAAAAGTGAAACAATTTGACATTATACCTATTTTGTGGCCTACCTTGTGAGTGTGTGACTTGAACTCCCTTTTTGAGCCTTATCCTTTTCTTGGAAGAAACTTGAGCAAATGAGACCTCTCTTTATCCATTCACCTATAATCATCATGAAATGTGGTTTGTTTGAATAGCCAACTTAGGCCAAAATCCTAAGTTGGGGGTATGGTGAAAGGAGAAGGTAAATCAAGACGTGCAAAGAAGTCCCCTTTGATCCATGGGTTTGAGAAAGATGGAACCCCTCCATACAAAAAAAAAGAGAAAAAAAATGAAAAAGAAAAAGAATAAAAAAGTTGTGAAATAAAGTTGTGAAAGTTGCAAAAGAAATGGGTGTCCGGTATTCCATGAGAAGTGAATAATGGGGTGAATTTTGAGCATGAATGAAAATGTTTAAGAAAAGGAAAGAAAGTGTTGTTCATACCACATTTCATGAGGATAGCAGCCACTGAGCCTAAATGATCATACCTTTACACTCAGCCCCGTTACAAGCCCTAAAAAGACCTTCTTGATCTTGAGCGAGCTGAAACGAATGTTGGTTGAAAATAAGGGCAAGCCTATGGGTGAAGTCATGCATGTGTTCATCTTTGTGTGTGTGAGAGTTATTTGTGATTTCGGAGCTATAAATTGTTGAAAAACTAGTGTGTGAATATGGAATCATTCTTTGTTTGAGGGAATTTGAGTACCTTTGTTGAGCTTGAACTTGCATTTGAAGCAAGTATTGTGAACTTGAGAATCTTTGGTAATGGTGAGTCACAACTTGAACTTTGAGTGCACAATTGATCTTTGCATGCGTAAGTTGTGTCTTGTTGTGTGCATTCATGATTGAGTCTTGTGTAGCACTGTTTGAGACATCCTTTTTGAATTGCTGAACTTGAATTTTACTTGATGACAAGCAAAAGTTTAAGCTTGGGTTTTGATGAGTCCAAGATTTGGACTCATTTAAGGCTTTATTTATAATGATTTAGTGTCCTCAAATACTTATTTTGTGCAAATAACTTATGTAAAACCCATGATTTCCAGGTATATGGATCGAGGAACAAAGCAAGGACACTAATTTACAAAAAGGAACAAAGCGTGTTGAAAGAACGAAGAAATGCAAGCTTGGTGATTGCCAAGTCCATTTGGCGAGTCCCCGAATGGCCATTTCACCGCCTAAAGTTCCAGTGTGCCAAGCCCTGAAGGAAAGAACCAAGTCGGCGAGAGAAAGGAGCAGTTGGCGGATCGCCGAGTGGTTCCATGTTGCAGTGTTAGATCTCCCAAAGTTACAGACCTTGAGGATGTTGAAAGCTAAGGCAGAAAGGCGATGGAATTGACCAAAGGGTGGATCACCGAGTGGATCGGTGAGCCCGACTTACTTCGCCGAGTGACTCTTCGCAACATATTTTTGGCGACTATAAATACATTTTTGAATATTTAGTTTAGGATAAAAAAATTCATTATATCGAATTGTGATTAGAATTTTGAATTGAGAGACAAGTTTTCTCAAGTTTTCCTTAGCTTTGAAGAATGAAGTTTTTTCACTTTTGAGAAATTGGAAGTGGGTCTTTGAGATTCTTCGACTTGGAGTATTGTAAAGACAAAATTAATCTTACCTAGTTGATGGAAACTCAATTTGGTAACAATTTTTATCTTTGTATAATGTCTAGCTAAAACTCCAATTTTTGGGGTGTAATTATGTGATTATGGGCTGATTTAGTTTATGGGTATTGCTAATTGTTAGTTGAAATGTTGTTTAGAAGTGAGTTCAATCATTAATTGTGGTTTAATTTAAGAATTGTAGTTGGAAATGCAGTTCTACCCTTGTGTTTTTGGCTTGCTCGAGAGAGAGGTTTAAAACTAAGATTATTGATTGATGGTCTATGAGTATTTGGGTTGTCATGGGTTCAGCTCGAGAGAGTGAATCCTAAACCCATTTCCACACATTTAGCTCGAGAGAGTGAATGGACTAAGGAGTAGGTTGTTTTTATTTTGCACGCTTGTGGATGTTTGAGAGAAATCACTTGATTTGGAGTAAATTGTTCGAGAGAAAGTTTACCTCCTCTATAGTCTAGCTTACTCACTAATATCTAGCTATTTTCTAATAGTTGCAATTACCCATTTGTCTTTATTATCCTATAATCGAATCACATCCCAAGAACCCGTCTCATTATTGTTATTTCGTATTGTTTGCTGATATTGTTGTTGATAATTTTAAACCAAAACCCCCCATTTTGACATTAGTGTCATCCCCTGACTTAAATTATGTTTTTATTCGATAATATCTATTCCTCTGACTGATTTGACCATGTTCACACTTTTCTTTTGAATCTTAAACACGCACCGCTCCCTGTGGGATTCGATCCCAACTCATTTAGTTGGGTTATATATTGTTTAACGATCGTTGACGCTTAGAATAGGATGAAGTGCCTTCGAAACGTTATTAATCAATGGGTGGATCTCAATTGTGGAAAAATATGTTGATGAATAATAATATCTTTGAACAACTTATTTGGTGGAAGCCTAGAGGTGGCACATCTTCAATATGGTTTGATAGCTGGACAGGGTTAGGTCCTCTATTTTCACAACCAACATAAGTGCAAACCTGCCATAATTTGACAGATTTTAACACCTATATGAATGAAGATGGTTGGGATTATGAGAAAATGGAAATGCAGTTGCCTCAACATGTGGTGGATCATGTCAAATCTTCCATGGATCAGATTAGACGGTCAGATTTCAGTGATAAACCATGGTGGACAAGGACCAGTTCTGGCAAATTTTCAGTCAAACGTGCTTGGAATACTATAAGAAAGAGAGAGGAGGAAACTAATTTTTATAAGAAGATATGGGTACAAGGCATCCCTTTTAAGATATCTTTCTTAACTTGGAAGGTGTGAAAAACCAAATTCCAGTTGCTACTTTAATGGAAGAATGGAATCCTAACGTTTCTCATTTATGTGGTTGCTGCGATGTTCCAGTTTATGAGACTGTGGATTACTTATTTCTAAAAGGAGAAGTGGCAAATTCTGTGTGGAGAAATTTTGCTGGTGTAGCTGGTCTTTTAGGACCATGGGTTCAGGTGAAACAAGTTTTGTTGAAATGGTGGGATGCTAAAGGTAACTCTAGACAAAAGATGACATTTAATGCAATTCCTAATGTCATCTTATGGTTTCTTTGGAAAAGGAGAAATACCATTTTACATGGTGGTTCTTACTCTACTAATAGAGTTATTTGGGATATTTCCAACACTATAAAGAATTTCATTAAGTTGAAATTTAAATATACCAATATTCCAAATAATTGGCCACAGATAGTTGCTATGCTGGATAGTTTCAGCCTATTTTTACATCTAGGGTGGTAAGGTGGAGTCCACCTCCTTTCGGATGGTGGAAATGTAACACAGATGGGGCATCAAGAGGTAATCATGGCCCTAGCACTTTTGCATTTTGTGTTAGGAATTCTTCTGGTGATCTGGTGGGAGCAAAGGGGCTTAGGGTCCAAGACACAATAAACATAGTAGCTAAGGCTATGGCTTTGAAGGAAGGACTTAAATATTGTTTGGAGAATGGTTTTTCACCAGTTATACTGGAATCTGATTCTTTAATTAATATGTTGAATGGAGATTGGATTGCTCCTTGGAGTGTGACTTTGGAAGTCAATTCTATTAACAGAACGAGGGCTTTGATGACAACAAGAGTACAACACACCTTAAGGGAGGGAAATACTCTTGCGGATTATTTCACTAACCTAGCTTTTAATTTTGCAGGTACTTTTGAATGTAAACAATTTCAAGATATACCAGTTGCAGGTAGAAGAATCATCAATACAGATAAACAAGGCATTCCTCATCTTAGGATAAGACAATCTTGTTAAGACTGTTTTAGTTCACTCTATACATTAAGGTTCAGTGGTTGTCAATAAATTCATCTAGTAGTTGGTTATGTACTCTTCATCTCGTCTGAATTAGATTATATTGATTATGTATCATGCACCTAGTGAGAGCTTTGAGGTGTATCATATGATAAAAAACCAGGACGAGTGAATTTGTATTAACTTCTATTCTTCTAAATAGTTTATTGACCATTTCACCTATGAGTTTAGCTGGACATT
The DNA here is from genome assembly GCF_900185275.1 of Solanum verrucosum. NCBI lineage: Eukaryota > Viridiplantae > Streptophyta > Magnoliopsida > Solanales > Solanaceae > Solanum > Solanum verrucosum. Next base: position 2,648,375 of record NW_026020009.1, read on the forward strand.
CTGACTCCCAGTTGTGTTGATCACATATGAGGCTGGTGTTGGTGTTATACAGTTTTAGGCTCAGATTTAATCTCGTACATTTAGTATCTTTTCTCATAGATCAAAATCTAGATGGTGGTATTAATCCTATGTGGGGTTCAATCCATCAGATATGGATTGAAGGGGAGGGATTACTAATATTAGCTAGGTTGATCGAGCCCCATTTTTCTGATTGTAGAAAGCAGGAATTTATAATTACTAGACAAGAAGTCCTTAAAGAAGTTTGTCTGATTTACTTACCTCTAGTAATCAACTTGGGATATGTGTCAGTTCATTGGCTCGTCATGGAGAGGTTGTTGTGTTATAGCATAGAGAATCAGGGTTAGACAGAGCTATAGTAGAAGAGGTTTATGCTTGAGCTTTTGATTATTTCCAGATAAGAAGTGTTCACAACAGGTCATTTTAGTTCTGATCCACTTACCTCGATGATTCAACAAGGGGTATGCACCAGTTCAATGGTTCTGAAATTTGGCTAAGCTTGGTCATTGCTTGATTTAGCGGTTCTTGGTGAGGTTGTTGTGCTGTTACATAGAGAATTAGGGTTAGATAGAGTTGTAGCAGAAGAGATTTATGCTTGAGCTTACCTAAATCTCATCCATGGGGAAAAACTCTCGAAGTTGTGACTCGTAGCCTTCAGAGAAGATGAAGAGGATTGAGCTGCTTCGACAAGCATCAGGTCAGAGATTGTTTGTCTGAGACTTGATTTCCTTTTTGTTTCTATTTGTAGTTTTTCTTTTGTTTATGCTTTAGTTATTTGTTAGACCGGATTGGGCCTGATCCAAAAGAATAGAGATTATTCAACACAAATAGTTTAGCCTATCATTTAGGATGAGTACATAAAGAAAAACTCAAAATTAAATTAGTACCTGGAGTAGAACTCTACTCAAGATAATTGTTGAAGTACACACCAAACTGAAAGCTTTTATTATGAAACAAACTCAAAAATTTACAGAAGAGAGTAGTACAAGACTAGAGAGAGAGAAATAAAAAGAGAGGGGGTTTAAGACCTGCCTCACTAAATAAAATCTCGCCTCTTTATATAGAGGTTGGGAATTCTAAAATGATAAGATAACATGGCCTACACATTTTACAATGGCCAATAAGGAAAGGATAAGACCGACAAACAAATGTGGCCATTCCACTAGAAAATGTGACCGATACCCATTATCATGGCCTTCTTTATTAAAGTTTTTGACTTATTACCCCGATTATTTTATTTGTGGGGCCTTCTTTATCTTGCACCTTTCCTTTTCCTTTGCAAGCGATGTTGCTGGAAGATTCTTCCACTTGGTCTTGAAGTCTTTGGAGAAGAGTATTGATATCAATCTCTTCATTGCTATTAGCACTTTGTGCTTCTCCTGCCATGCATGATTCTTCATTATCATTGGTGTGGCTGGTTGATGCCATGGATATATCATCCCTTATATCTATGTCGAGATTGTTTATTAAATCTCTCTTTACTTTCTCCATGTATAAGGCTATTTCTTCTGATTTGGATATGAATATTTTCTTCATCTGAAGTTTTCTTACAGTCTGCTTGAATGGGCTAAGATCATCCATCTCTGATTTTGATCTTTCTGTATTTTGATATTTATCCATTGTTGTATTTTTTAAATTTATAATTTCTTGAACATGGATTTTTCCTTCAAGGTCTTTTTGTATCAATTTGTTTCAAAACTTTGTATAAAAAGTTCTCTGTAAACATGGGAATCCTTCAGGGGTACTATAAACCTCGTCAGACCATTTCATGATCCAAGGGATTGAGAATTCTATTTAAAAAAAAGTACATTAAGGACATTCCTTCAAAGAATATATTATCTTGTTCTAAACTTATGAGTTTAGGGGAGATATCCACCCATTTAGAATATAAACCTTTGTAAGGTTTTGGTAAAAGTTTTACTGAGGGACCATATAAGGTCCACCATTGGCAAAACCAATTTGGAATAGGCTGGTTAAAAACATGAGAGCATATTTTTATAAATCATGAATGCTTTTTATTAGCATTTTCATATAATAAAGCTCTATTAAAGCTATCCACATAGTCCCAGTAATTATATTTTACTGGCACTTTTTGCTCTGGATGGATATAATCCTTTTCTTTTAATGGGCTCATTTCCCATTCTTCTGGAGCTATAACTCTTTTTATAATGATTTTTGAAAAGTTATAAAAAAAATTAGTATTGGCCGGGTAGAAATGTTGGAATTCACCAGACCCTGTTGCTGAGAGTATCATCCCATAATGCATCCTGTATTTATAACTAGGTGTGGTATAATAAACTGAATCTAGATAGATGTACATTATTTGCCATAGGTCATTTTTCCATCGCAAATCACTTTGTTCCAGAAGAAGTATAACTTCTTTTTACTATTTTGATCAAATACTTCTATGCTCTCTTCATCTATGAGAACTGTGGAATATGATTGAGGAATATTATCCTTTCCTTGTTTGGATTGCATAAATCCAAGAATTCTTTGTACATTGAATGGTTTGTATTAAGACCACTTGTAGAAGCAATATTTGCTGCTATCAATTTTTGGTCTTCCATTTGAGCGAGGATATTACCTCGTCCAGTTCCTGTTTTTCCTCTTCCCCTCCTTGAGGGCCGAGGCAATGAAGGTCTCTTCATGTCATTAAGATGGAAAACAAAGATTAGTTTAAGTATTCTCTTGTAAGAAAATCAGGCAAACTATTATCAGAACCCTTTTTATAATGGATATCAAAATCAAATGGGGCTAATAAAGTCTACCATCTTGCAAACATTTGTTTTGAAACATCATTCTTACAATCTTTATTCAACATGAATTTAGTTGCTTGGCAGTAAGTTTTTATTAAAAACTTCTGGTTATAAAGATCACCTTGGAACTTTAAAATACTTTTAACTATTGCCAGAATTTCTTTTGCTATTGTGGCGTAATTTTTCTGAGTATTTTTCCATTTGCCAGAATAGAACTGAATAATATAATGGTTTTTATTATCCGGACAATATTGGGTCAGGATACCTCCATATCCTATGTCAGAAGCGCCCGTCTCAACCGTTTTTTCCCAATTTGGGTTGGCCAAAGTAAAACAAGGAAGGTTCTTAACCTTTGTTTTAATCTTTTTAACCGCTTCAGTATATTTATCAGACCAAACATTAGGATTATTTTTTAGCCTGTCATATAGAATAGCAGTATCCTTGGCTAAAACCTTTATGAAAGGATCAACATAGTTAAGACTTCCAAGAAATCTCGGTAACTGAGTTTTATTAGTCAGAATCCCAGGGAATTTGGACGCAAATTCAATACTTCTATTACTAGGGCTAATGTTACCTCTTTCAATATTATGACCCAAGAATCTAATATTTGTTTGAAACAAAGCCATTTTAGGGCTAGATATTACTAAGCCATTTTGGATAATAATTTTTTTAAACAGATCAAGGTGTTTAAAATGAGTTTCCACATTTTTGGAAAATACAAGAATATCATCTATATAAATTATTATGAAATTACTGTAAGGTATGAAAATATCATTCATGATCTTTTGAAATTCAGAAGGAACGTTTTTTAAGCCAAATGGCATAACTTCCATCCATACTGTCCCAAAGGGACATTAAAAGTTGTTTTGTATCTGTCTGATTCAGCTATCTGAATTTGTCAATAACCTGATTTTATATCAAATTTGAAAAATATAATGGCATCATAAACTCTATCCAATAGATCTTTCTTATTGGGGATAGGGTACCTAATCCATTTTAAGGCATTATTAAGAGGTTTATAATTAATAATCAACCTGGGCGCACCTCTTTCTTGTTCATCATGTTTATTAACATAAAAGGTTGTACAAGACCACGGATATTTAGAATGCCTTATAAGGTCTTTTTGAAGCAAGGAGTCAATTTCTTTTTTGCATAATTCTAGATAATCATAATTCATTTGGCAAGGTCTTGCTTTTATAGGAATATTATCCTCTCTAAAATTATCCTCATATGAAAGGCCAACAACATGCTTCTTTCTATTCCAGAAAGCATTTGGATGATCCCCACAAATATGAATGGAAAACTGATTTTTTTAAAATAGCAACTTTATCCTGTAATCTAGGATTTTGAAGAATATTATCAATCTCCATGCTATTAATTTCTCCTTTTATGAAACTGACTTGATTATTTTTTAAAATCAATTTTGAAGATAATTCATTAATCATTCTTATAAAAGGTTTTGTAATAAACTCTAATGTAAAAGGTTTTTCATTCCAAGTTCCAATGATTTTTTTATTATCCCAATAAGTAAGGAGTAAAATATCATTTATAAAAGGAACTCTCAAAGTAATTTGGTTAGTAATATCTTTTACTAAGACAAAACTTTGAGGAATACAATTTTTTCCCTTGCATATGAAAGATTTGGGCAACTTATATTCAACACCCATTTTACTATCATTTGATGATCTGAGGCTATGGGTTGTTTTATGAAAGTATCTTGAAGGAATAAGTCCCTCTTGAATGCAATTTAAATCAGCAGCACTGTCTATTAGAACAGTAAATTCTTTTTTATAATTATAATTTATAAGAAGAGTAATCTTAGTATAAAACTTTTGGGAAGTGATAGCTTTCAAGCTTTGTAAAAAATCTTCTTTATTATTACCGAAATTAAGGATGTTAAGAAAGTCAAGATCTTTACTATCTCCTTCATAAGAAGATAATTCTGAGCTATTACCCAGATCCTTAAGACTTTCGATATTATCGAGTCTATTTTCTATAGTGACATTCTTTTCTTTTAGAAGATGAATGTCATCATTTGAGATTATTAATCCCTTGCTTTAGATCACTGATTGTTGTAGGAGAACTTATAAGTTTCCTTCTTTCTAATAGGAGATTTTTGACATCAGTCATGGTGTACGAACCTTCTTTGGTAGAGACTTCTTCTGTGGTATGATTTTGAGAAGTGGAAGAATAATTGATCTTATCAATAGTTTGGGCTCTTATTTTCGAATCTTTAACAATTTGTAAGAGCTCTATGACTTTATCATTATCAATGACATTGATGCTCAATTCCTTGAACTAGGAATAAATCGTATAAAGATCATATTCTTCCCGCTCATTTCTGCAATTTAGCCCTTGTTGACAAGGCAAGCAATCATCTGATGACATACAATCTTCCTGGTGAAGAGCTTTTAGATCTTCGCTTGTACAGGATTCCTCACTGCTGTTGTATTCTGTTTCTGATTTTCCTGAATCAGAATTTAATAGGATTTTGCATAGAGAGTCCTTGATATTATTATCTATGTCAAGGCATTTGATTTTTTCCTTGACTCTACAATCTCTAGCATAATGACCAAATCTATCACATTTGTGGCAAGTATCTGATTTGCTAAATTTTTGTTCATTAGATCTCCTTTTTTTCCCTATAAGGTTCGGCTCTTCTTTCTTTCTTTTCCATTCTTCTTTTCTTCCATGCTTTATAATCCTTTTTGGAAGATCTGTTCTAAGAAGAATGCTTCTTATCTTTGGAAGTTTCTTTAGGAATATCTAAAGCGAATTGTTCATAGAATTCTCCTAACTGTTGTCTTTCATTAAGACTATGCCTTTTAATTTGTTGATTCAACTTGATTTCATTGCATAAAGCAATTCCTTCTTGTATGCAAGCACTTACGAGTTTTCCATAGGTGTAATTGTCATAGTTAATACTATGACTATCTCCCCTAAGAGTCTTTCTAACTCTTTCAGCAAATAGAGCTTGTAAACCATCTATAAACTTAGATTTCCAATGAGAGCTATTACACTCTGGCAACTCCATAACCCTGCTAAGAACTCCATCTTTATAAAATTTGAAAGATGTGAGGGTCTTACACCTAAAATTTTGGAGCATGGTTCTTATGATCTCACTATTATCAGACCATCTTCCTGAAAAATGTGCTATGATATTAAGAACAAGGGTATACACAGCATTCTGAGTCAGATTTTGCTCTCCTTCTTGCTTTACAGCTTGAAGAATCTTATCGCTCTACTCAGTATTTAGATAATTATTCCACCAGCCTTTTAGTTTACCAGTAAATCCTGTCGTTATCATATCAACAATAGTTTTGTCACTATTTTTGTTTGCCTTACAGATAGTGTTGTACATAAGCATTCTATGTATAGTTGTATAAATCTGTCTATATGTATAACTATCTATGTTCCATTCATTGATTTTCTTTCCATTATAATTATTAGTTATAATATGTTCATGTTCTTCCATGAGCACATCCTGAGGAGTAGGTCTAGGATAGTTGTACATTCTTTGGACAAGTTTTCTCGCATATTTTTTTGAGATTTTATTAATTTCATCAGAAAACTCTTTTTTATAATTGTTTTCTCCTCTTGAAAAATCGTCAACACCCAAAGGCTTAAGACTACAGCCTTTGAATTTCCTTTCTAAGAGACTTTCCAGGTCCGAAAAGTCTTTTAACTTAAAATCTTCGATCTCCGGGGGGGTTGGATACTGGTATTGGCTACTTTCTCTTTTCCTTTAGTATTGGAATTGATTCTAGAAAGTAGTTTATCAACATTATCATGAATAGAAGTTATTTGTTCTCCTAATATGCTCATATAAATGTTAGCATAATTTTGCTGCTTAATCATAATATTAATATGTTGGGCAGTAAGTAAAGCAGTATTATCTTCAAATAATTTTGAAAAAGCATTTAAATAAACAATCTTGTCGTCCATTTAAATTTGAAATGATTGTAAGGGAGGAAAAACAGATTTAGTAACTTCCCCAGTACTTAATGTAAAATCTATTTCTATCATAGAGATATAATTATGAACATACTTAGCCATAAACCAAGGAACAAAAACAATTAATAAGTTTTGCTTTGATTCAATATGATCTGTATAAAATTCTTCTTGAAAACAAATATGTTCTTCTTTATTAAAATTCTTAAAAAATCATTTTCTGAAAGGTTTCCAGCTTGGTTTCAAGAATTCTTTAGAAATCTTTTCTCTTGTTGGTGATCCCGAACTAAAATCAATTTGTTTGTCAGTCATCATAAAATAATTTTTATGTGGAAAGACCATCTGGAAAATTCATTTCAGACTCAATTATATCTTAAGTCAGAAATGGGCCTGGGAATAGGTCTAGCAATATTATCCCTATCAATCTTAATATTGTCACATCTATAATTTTCTCTAATCTGAGAAGTAGATGCTCTTGAGGGAGTCTGAACAATATAATCAACAGGAGAGATATAAGAAGAATTAGATCTAGATAGTCTAGATGACATGCTATGATTATCAATTCTATTATGCATAGCTATAGGATCAGATAATTTAATTTTAACAGTTCTATCATTAAACTGTTCAACTTCTGAAATCTCGTTATTAATATTATTTTTTGATTGGGTTGCACCTTCAATAACCCACTCTTGTGGGAAATCAATCTCGTCCCACTGGATAGGTCTTCTGGTAACAACCTTTGATTTACCGAAATTAGTTTCTATAAGAATGGTTTCATTTTTAAAATCAATCATTCTACACATAGGATTCAAAGTATGTAAGAGTTTATAATAAATTATGTAGCATATGCAAACAACTTCAGTTTCAGGCATATAATCATAACCATGAAGTTTGACACTAAGCATTAGAGAACTTAATGAATTCTCATCCTGTAAAGAGATATGTAAATTAGGATAAGCATTAAAATAAACTAGTCCATAAGTCAGACTAGTCTATATTGAGGAGAGAGAGAAAAAAAAATTTAGAGAGTAAAATGGAGAATTGGGTTGGAGTTGGCATCTCCAACCCTACATTCTATTTTACTCTCCAAATATAAACTTCTCTATTTTTTCAGACAACCAACTCCAACCTAATTCTCTATTTTACTCTCTAAAAAAGAATCTTTTTTCTATTTCTCTCTCCTCAATATTATATTATTATTTCTATTTCATTTATATTTTCTTATTTTGTAATATAAATCTTTTTTTTCTTTAATAATCATCCTATATAATTTTCATGTTATATAAAATTTAATTTTTGAAATTATTTATTTAATATTAAATTATATTTTATTCCTAAATTTCTAAAGAACAACTACAAATAATTGAAAAAAGAAATCGACAAGCACAATTGCAATTACAACCACAACTTCTCTAAAGCATACACTAAATACTTCATTTTTCGAATATTGTTAAATCTAGAAACGAACTACCAGATTACTAAATAATTGTTGTGATTTTAAAAAATATTATGTGATGTATTGTATTGTTATCTTGTATTTAAATTATTATATTATGTATTGTATTTTTAAATTAACACTTGTATCTTATCATTTAAATTTTGTGCATTCTTAATAGTGAAATTAATAATATCAAATTGTATCACAAAGTGATGAATTTTGTTTTTTTTTTAAAATATTATTAATTTGAGATGAAAGTAATATATATTAAATAATATATTTTTAAAAATGTATGTTACATTTTAAAAGAGTTACAAATACTAGAGATTTAATTAATAGTCTTATATGAAAAATAATATGTTAATTACAAAATAATAGAAATAATAATATAATATTCAAAAAGTGAAATAGAGAGTATGAATAGTAATTCTCCAAATTTAGAGAACTAATATTCAACTCTCCATAATTGGAGAGTAGAGGGTTTGGAGAGGGCATTCTCTATTTCACTCTCCAAATATTGAGAATGGAGAGTAAAATAGAGTAGCGTTGGAGATGATCTTATCACTGTTTGAATATTTTAATATTATTTCATTATAAAAAACTTTTAATTTAAGATTCTATAAATTGTATGTTTTTAATTAAATCTCTTGTATACTTGATTAATTTTATATCTAAAAGTTAGCATATATGAATTAATTTTAAAATAAAATTTATGTTAATTCTAGGACAAATTAAAATTGCATCTCCAGAAATCAGAGAATGACTTTACTGTGTGTGAAATCAGAAATGTCAAGTCTGATATATTATGGTGCATCCAGTTTTGCATTCATTGTCCCAGCAAACAGAGAGATTTATTGTTGATTCAACTCCCATTACAATGCACAGATAAATACAAAAGCAAAAGAAAACAACTATTCACACGCACACTCACACATATATTATATAGCATCAAATACTGGTATATCCATCTAACACAAGAACATTTAGCTCTAAATAAAAAAAAACAAATTCTCACTATTTCAGCTATAATGTCTCCAGAGAGTTACCATGCTCACCTGATTCATGAGAACTACGACAAAAAATGCAACAAATTTGTGCATTTGTAAATCATAGAAGCATCAAACCTCAATTTGAACCAAAGAGAGAGAGAGAGAGAGAGAGAGAGAGAGAGAGAACATATGTGATAATTAAACTTTGGTAATCACAGAATATCGGTATTATGTGAAAAACCTGGATCCGTTTCTACTTCTAACTTGTGCTCCAGAGACTGGTCAAATTGCATCAGCAGGCAATTAGAGAAAGAGCAATATCCTTCAAAGGGCTTGCCTTGAATACCATAAACATTAGTCTAGTAGGCAAAGAACACCTACGTAATGCCTTACAATGATCAAGAAAGTATAACTGCAATGCAACTCCCTTATCACAAACAACAAACACAACACCAACTCACCATTCCAAGTCACTACGTAAAACCATAATCATTCTCCAAAATAGATCGGTAATGTTATTTGACGTAATTTCTTCTCTGAAGACTAGTTCTGCATATTTCTCAACAAGATGGAAAATGGATCATTCAACAGTTTCAGAACTTCTATTCATATCTCCCCTATTAGGTACTAAAATCACAAAAGTTGCAAATATCTGATTCTGAAAGAGCTCTAGCTATTCAATTCAAACTAAAATTTATCCAGCAGAGGTTTTCCTTCAACCAACTTAACAAGAAATTAACATGAAAAAATATTATGGGAGCTATTCAAGTATGTTTTACACTACTACCAATAATACCACCCACAATTAATATATAGTTCTACAACCAAAAGAAAAATGAAACAGGTGGTCAAGATCATATCAATGAAATTCAAGAAAAGCACCATTTATAGTAAATATTAGAATTAAATTACTCTTCAAGAGAAGAGGAAGAACACAAAATCCATTAACAAAAATGTCTGACTATTGTCATTCAAACAAGTTCTATAATCTCAGGGTAATGCAATACAGAAGGAAACAGAAGTGAATTTACCCAAACACTTCATGTCCTCCTCCGCTAAATTGAATCTTCACTTTGGCAAATGAATATCTCAACTATCTCACAAAAAATCCCTCCCAGGATTACCTCAACCTTTCTGCACACAAGGTATAACCGTATTTAATACTGCTACACCACAGTTACCACTTATCTGATTAGAGCAGTCGAGCCCCTCAAGGTGCAACCTAAAACCTGCCCCTGAGCACCTCCTTTGTTGAGAAAACGTTCCCAACTGTTGTAAGACTTAGCCATTTTCTCTTTTGCAGTTCCCAGGCAAAATATATTTGTACTTGTCTGGATTTTCAAACAGATAAGAAGGAAGATCAATTGCTGAGTACGAATGGGGGATAGGCCCCATGTTGCCGATAATATCCTTGAACGTGTACTCCTCAGGAAGCATGTCATATAAATCAGCTCCTTTACAAATGACATCCTGAATCCTTGTAGGATTCAGATAATGTGAAAACCTCACTCTATCACTGTGGCTGTAAGCTTTCATCTTGAATATAAAGTCACTAATGTGGCGGAAACAAAAGCTACAATGCCAACCTGCATCTGCCAAAATGTAATCACTCTGACGATAGTGTGCATATCTAGTCTTACCACTCTGATACCTGTGGACTGAAGCTCTCCAGCTTCTGTGCTTAATCTGAAATTCAAATGAGTACAAGTAATTCTTCAGATGAAGGTGAAGGACATGAGGAATGTCATCACACCACCTCAAAAGATTAATAGTATGAGCGTTAGGAATCTCATCAACGTCGGACATTATGAGCAAATCATCATCCTCAATGCCAGCAAGTCTCAGAAGTTGGTCCAATGCTACTCTCTGATATGCCTCTTCAAAAAATGGATTTTCACCTTTTTCGTCTCTTCCGGCAATGTTTCCATATGCCAAGCGAGGCTCAATGAACTTAAATTGGTCCCTATTAAGTGCAAAATTGTGGAGTTTAGGCAAACCAGTAAATGTTGAGTTTGACTCAAGAAGAACAAACTGTGTGATGTAAGGATACAACTCCTTCCATCTGATTTTAAGCATATCGACTTCATTACTGAATAGAACAGCATCAAAGACGCGCCTAGGATATTCACGAATTCCCCATCCATGTAGTTTACAAATATCCTCCATTGGTACATTCTCATGATAATAATGAGTAATTTCAATAAAGGGCTTTGGAGGAGATTGCCAGAGGGGACGGAGGAAGTAGGTAATTTTCTGCCCATGCAAGTATGCACCAACTATGAACATTGGCACGAACACAACCAAAAAAATGAGAGCCTTCAAATCTAATCCTCGAAGCATACACCGTAGTCTTGACATGCTTAATGTTGTGGGTGAATCCTGCTGCACATTAAAACAGTAACTTTCTAAGTACACAACCAAAAGTAGTAATAACCCAACATGTTAAATCTTTTTTTCTTCCCTTTTGGGTGGAGAGGGTAGGTGGTGCCAGACATGTCATCTATAAGTTCAAACAGATACTTCTTAAGAACCAACTGACAAAGCATTGACCAAGGAACTCCAAACATGTTCAGTATATACAAATAGTTTTCTCATGAATCCTTCAACACAGAGAAACAAATTAATTTACTGTTCCAAACATATTCAGTATATACAAATAGTACAAATTTTGTTTCGCTGTTTGGAATTTCAAGTCTTGTACAACCATAAGACTTGAAATTCCAAACAGCAAAACAAAGTATCAGAAAGAGTGCAATAGAGGAAACAGGGAATTTCAATCCTTGATCTACTGATACAAAACAATTGGAAATTACACAATTTTGTCTACATAAAAAAAATTATTTTGCATTTTTTAATTTTTATTTTAGAAAAAAAATAACTTTGGCTACAAGTATTTTCCTATCAATTGAGGATTCTGGGTTTACAGATAATCCATTCTAGAAAAGACAATAAAAAAGCACATTCTAGAAAGAGAGAAACATATGATCTTGGCAGAATTTTGAATTTGAAAAAACAAACAAACAATGAGATGAAAAATAAAGTGTAAAATTGTGATTATTACCTGTCCACAAACATCTGGGCAAATATCATCACTCTTCTTCGAAGTGTAATAGTAACCATCAGACATCATGAGAACCAATCTAATCAACAAATGCTGGTTGATTACCCCTCTTTCCTGTTGTCAAAGATCGTTAATGGAACTGCAGACATTTACCCCGAGGGCTTCTCTAATGGACAATTCACAACTTAATAATAGCCGTTTGCTGGGTTCCGATGGATATATATATACACACACAAACAGAGAAGCCTAGTTGTAGTTCGACAAGGATAGAGAAAAATAAATTTATGGACCAATTTCTAGTTTTTGCATAATATTGGGGGCATAATATATAAATATAAAACTTAACTTGGCAATGACCTTTAATTTTGGATGTGTATAAGTTGACACTTAAATTTGTATAAATTGAACAAATAGACACATATGTGCTACATGACAATTTTGTAATCTACATTGCGTCCTTCATATATTATGGCATGTAGCATATGTGAGTCTACTTGTTTAATTTTATACTCCATCAGTTCCTAATTACTTGTCCATTTTTTCTTTTTTAGTTGTCCCTAATCTCTTGTCCATTTTGACAATTCAAGAAAAGACAAACTTTTTTTAACCTATTATACCCTAAATTAATTACTTTGAAAAGAGATAAAACTTCTTGAAAATCTTAAGTTTTTAATTCATTCACTTCATAATTAATATGGGTAAAATAGTAAAGTTACTATATCAATTATTGTTTATTTAATATGTGTGTCAATTTAAAAGTGGACAAGTAATTAGAAACAAAGAGAATACTAATTTAAATGTTTACTTGTGCACTTTTAAAATTGAAGAATATAATTACCTGTTAAACTCAATTTAAGGGTTAGGTTTATATATTATACTCTTTCATATTGAGGGGGGCTGGTGGAATTAATTGTATTTCCTAATCCAAAAAGAAAAGAAAAGCCCTTTCACATTCGTAATAAACATAAGTAAGATTTAAATTTCAGATAGGATAGGATTAATTGCCTCTCTCTCTTCACCAACATTAACGCGGTCAACATGCGGATTCTACACCGTATATCCCAACAATGCTGTCCCATATTTTATCCATTTGCATTAATTTTGTTTCTTTCTCTTCATTAACATATTAAATCACTCAATTTAACTTTTACTCTTAACGATTAAGTATTTCATATATATCCGTTAATCATAGTGAAGTGATAAATATATTTATGTATTGATGTCACAGTTAAAAAGTGGACGTGATGACACATGTCTTATCTCACCAAGACAAATATGATTAAAATTCAAACATCATAATAAAATGCAGAAGTAAAAAAAAAATTGAAAATTTAACAACAAATAATAATGCAGATAACAAGTCAACTTAACTAAATCTCCAAAATATGATTGTCACATGCACAAGCCTCTAATGTATTATAATAAATTTGAAAGAAAAACACGAGTCATATTGTCTCTATAGTAGAACAAAATCATAAATAGGAGTAAGAAGTTCGCTGGAATGGCAAACAACTACGCCACAAATCTCCACAAGAAGCCTCAGACGGGAAGAGAAGAGGGAGTATCACGAAGATTTGGGCTCGTAACCTACACAAATATAGCAGCAATGGGTGGGTACAAACAACACGGTACTTAGCAAGCAAACTCCTAAACACAAAGTCAAGTAATATAGAATACGAGTACTCCTACCATTCCAACCGAACCTCCAAAACTACAACATGCATTAAGTCAGCCCAACCTAACAATGCACAATATAAATAGCTCATAGCTCAATAAAAACTCTCCAACAATTATAGATCAACTGTACTCCAGATCAAGTTCATCAATCACAAGTTCCACAAAAAGGCACTCACAAATTCACAAATGATTTGGATATGCAATACAATGAAATGTAATATCAAGTATAGTGATGCATGTCTGACCTAACGATACACACCCGCCGTCTCTCAATATGATCCACATTACAACTGTACACATACTCGATTTATGAAACTGCACATAATCTCACAGTACTCCATTGAAGTCAACACTCTTAACACTAACAAACATCATAACCACACAGACCACTTACCGTACTCTCAAATCGTCACTAGTATCAAAGTTTTCTTGGTAAACACAATGTCATTTCCACAAATCCCAAGCTATGGCTCTTTCTCTTTCCATTTAAGCATTTCATGACAGAAATGGATCCCACCTAAAGTTGATAGCACTAATTCCAAATCTGATAGTACTCTCACATCGAGATAAAACTATTGAATTACGCATAATATCGACTCCATACAATCTTTCACATATATATTTCAACTACCATTCAAACAATCATATACCTCATGCCAAACTTTAGAGAAATCTTTCATCACCCCAATAATTATGTATACTATGAGCATATAACCTCTATTTATCATCAAGTGTCTATGTGCCACATCATAACAGTCTGTGCAGTCTCATCAACAGAGTGGTATCAACCTCGCTTAGAATCCTCAATCGCCATGTAGAATTGTATCCCATCGTGTAGTGCATCCATAAGTCACATGCCATTATTTGAACAATTTAACCCACATAAAAATGCAGAATCTTCCACACATTACTGTTGTCACCCAAACAAAAACTCAATCTTCATAAAAATCATTGATAAATCCGTAGTAAGTCAATGTCGAAGCAGTTCACATTGCATAGCCATATCTGAACTCAAAGAAGAATATGCATACAACCTTCAACTCCAAACTAAAGTTCTATAAGAGGTATTGCATTCCTTCACTTTTCTTAGATCCTTCCCATGATGCAAATTTCAAATACCTTAAACTTTTCAATATACCAGATTCTTATTCCTTTTGCTAACTTGCTTACAAATCTTATCCCTTGATCAACAACCCAAGACATATTACCTCATACTTTAAACTAAGATTTTAAGTGAAACCCTTGCTTAGGTTGTTTAACAAGCAAAAGTAACAAACCTTACGACCCAAACCATGCAGATGCCATCTCAAATGCTCAATATCCGATGTGATCGGTCATTTCTTACCTTATCATTCATACCTTGACAAAACATACTACCACAAACATAGACTTACAATGAAAAACTTGAAACTCTGGTTCCAGTCGCGTAACCACTCCTCTTATCTATCAACATTAGCTCATACCTTGAAGATATTTATGAAATCATATATCATAACTTATCATTGATCACCTCTCTATCGATCTTATCATATCTTTCATTACAATTTCAATCATACCAGTTACCAAACTCGAAACCACAAAAGAACTCATCTTCACACTTGCGTTGAACTTCGACAGACTTCTTTCTCAAAGCTTACCGAACAGTTTTAACCTATCTAATGAAAACGTAACACTATTACCATCACCAGAGGAAAACAGATGGAACCATGTGTCTCAAAACAAATTGAACCACATGTCTCTGAACCCAGTTCTCAACTCTTTGAAGATACATCTTTTACCTTTGTAATCAGAGTAATTATCCTTGCTCTTGCCTCCGTATTCCACTAATTCTTTCCATTATACTTTAAATCCTTTCAATCATATTCGAATGGTCTCCCAGCACATCCTACAACTTTCCATACAACCATGCTACTCACCAAATGGTAGCAACCCACAACTTTAGATACCCGCAAGTCGTTATTACCATGCAAAATCCATTTAATCGAAAATTCTTATCATATGGTATCTAACTAGTCATAATCAATCACAAACTCTTATTACCATCATGTTCAGTAGCCCTTTCCATCACTACAAAGTCAACCTTATCATCTACATGACACCTCAAACCAAGTTATACCAACCAAATCCAAAGAGCTAACCCAATCCTATACGCACTTTCTTGCTAAAATCTTCAATGCCTCTACACAAGTATACTCACTAGGACGTTTTTTACCCATAATCTTGTCATTCAGGTATCAATCTACTCCTTTGGATCTTACGATGAAATCACCAATTCCTATTTAGAATCCTCGAAATACACTTCACAATTGAAACACATAAATACCCTACCAACTATCCACCTCTAAAATCTTCTTTATAAACCATGCTTAACTAAGCGTCCATAGCAACAAACTAGTTGGCTTCTGAAATGTGAATGCAACATCAAATCTCATTATACGAGCAGGTGATACAACTGATAACTCCTTAAGTAATTAGTGTTTGCACTTAATAATCAATGTAACCGTTTCAATATACCACTAGTACCACATCGTGAAAACTCTTTAGATCCACTACTAGAACACATAATATCCACTGAGAAGATCGTACTCAAATAGTCCACACCTTTCTACCCATTGAGTAGCTATAAAATATTATCAAATCTGTTCGGTCTCTAGTCAAAAGCGATATGCATTCTTTCATAGATCAGTTCGATGATAGAAGTAACACACTCTATAACTCTAATCAAGTAAGCATATGTACCATTATAGTATATATTCTTACCTTGGTTGACAAAACATTATTCTCATCATACGCTAAGGAACCCATACTTGTTATGACAACTTTACTAACTGTAGTTTCCAAAGTTACAGTCCTCATTACCTAGCTAGTCATTCCTTAAATCATTCATTTTCCAATTGTCAAACCACTCCAAATATCATAGATACCACACAGATATTCTACCCGCTGCTGAATAACCAATCAAAAGAGATATGACGTTCATGAAGTCCCCCAAACCATTTTCCACCCATAGCACTCCAGTATTCTCAAAGTGCATCGTCACGCCATAACCTTACTCAACTTCTTTGAATCTTAGAACATTCTGAATCTGATCATGCATTCTTATAATAAGTCTATCACTTCCAAACCAGATCTAACCTCCACGCCATACATGACACACCAATTGCTCGCATGAAGAACTACACACGAGTCATCACTATAAGTGAGAGAGTGGAATGAAGCGATAAGAATCAGATCAAACTAAGGACACACGATATAGATTCTAGAAGTGAGGATTTTTTTTTCTAAAAGTCATTATAGTCTCTCGAAGATAAGTAACAAACTTCTCCATGCCAATCCTCGAGACTCTATTAGACTTGGCATGTACACACGTGAGACCTTTGAACTTGGGGTTGTGATACCATTTGTCACGACCAAAAAATGTATGTGATGACACTCGTCTTATCCCCACCAAGACATGTTAGCATAAAACTCAAATATCACGATAGAAATGTGGAAATAAGATAAAAATAAAATCTTAACAAAAAATAATAATGCGGATAACAAGTCAACTTAATTAAATCTCCAAAACTTGATTGTCACGTGCACAAGCCTCTAATGTATTACAATAGATTTGAATGAAAAATATAAGTCTCAAATAATATTGTCTCTAAAGTAGAACAAAATCATAAATAAGAGTAAGAGGTCTACTAGGATGGCAAAGAGCTACCTTACAGATCTTCATGTGAAGCCTCGAATAGGAAAATAAAAAGAGTATCATGAAGATCTAGGCTCTTAACCTACACAAATGTAGTAGTAATGAGTACGAAATAACACATTGCTCAGCAAACAAACTCCTAAACAAAAAGTCAAGTAATATAGAATATGGGTACTCCTACAACTCTAAGCAAACCTCCACAACTACAACCTACATAAAATCAACCCGACCTAATATTGCATAATTTAAATAGCTCATATTTCAATAACAACTCTCCAATAATTACAGATCAACAATACACCGGATCAGGTTCATCATTAACAAGTTCACAAATGATATAGTTATGTAATGCGAAGAAATATAATGCCAAGTATAGTGATGCATGTCTAACCTAATTATACACACCCTCTATCTCTTAGTCCGCGACCCATGGGGGATTTATCAGTCCATGCATCCATCGCGGGATATGACACAACCCTCAAACAATACATCTATTGCGGCATATGACACGACCCTCAAATCAATATATCTTTCGTGGTGTGTAACACGTCCCTTGAAATGGTTCATCCTCTTTAATTCTTTATTCCTCCTCAGTTTACATAACACTTGTCATAACTGATAATGCTCAAATCACCCTCCAAAACCAATTAAAAGAGTGAGTGATCATCGTCAATAAAAAACCAAATGAAGAATCGGGCTTGAATCCCACAAGGAACGGTTTATCGTAGAGAATTATTTATCAAGAAATTTGGATTTTAAAGCAACTCATTTGTATTAGTTAGAACAATTGGGTGGATGGTACCACCAACTCAATATAAATATTTGGTTATCAATTATTGAAATTAAACTAAAACCAAAATGAACTCAAGAGTTAACAAGCAATCTAGGAGTGCGGAAATTGGAAATCGATGTAACATAGGGGTGATTGTGTTGCTCTATAGTAATGTACAAACATGAATAGGCTAAGTCATATTCAATGACACTAATCTTCTTTCGATCTCAAAGTATCTATGCATATAATCTCTTTTCGGTCTCATCTATATGTCAATCCTAAAAAACCCAATACCTTACTCTACTCTCTCTTTCAAGAATAGGGGAAATAGATCCGACCTATAGCCTCTTTTTCAAGCAAGTCATAGACATCAAACCTAAATTGCTAGTATTAAACTAATTACCCATTCCAATAAATTTCTTTCGAGCATCAAATGGAGATCGGAAGTAGGAATAAATTTTGCAACCTTAACCCATAATTAAACCCCATGGTAATTAGACCAAATTCATGCATGAACAACAACAAAACAAAGCATAAAACAATATCCACTACATTAAATCAACACCCAACCCCATTAGAGCACTTCTAGATCTTGTGGTTTTAGCCACCCATCACATAAAGTAAAGAGAATCTACCTTTCATGAAAGCAGCCATGGGTAACTTGAAATCAAACAATTAAGAGTAAATCCACTTGGCATTTCGCTACAATTTATCAAATTCAAGTCTCAAATTTTAAGACCCTAAAGAAACTAAAAAAATTGTTCTTTCAAAAGTAAAGTGTTTTCTCCCTTCAACTCTCTATTCGAACTTAATTGTTCAACTCTCTAAAAAACTGTATCCTTTGGGTTATTTATACTTTCTCAAAATTTGGCCCAAAATTCACTTAGTAACCAACTCGGCGACATTAGTCGGGATAGCCAAATTCGCCCGGCGAATTGCCCTTCGCTCCTCAGCTTTCCTTGCGATGCTCTAGGCTTCAAGTGTTTGAATCTCAGTTGGCAGACTCGATTCAGTCAGCCTTTCACTTTTAGAGAATCGTTGAATACCACCTTAGTCTGCCTCTCAATCATTAAATCTTTGCCTTGCACACTGTCACTTTGGGCGATGTACATTAAAATCGTCATTCTAACTCGGTGCATTGCCTTCTCTAGTGGAGTTCACCGACCTTCTTTGATAGACATAATGCACTGTCAATTTGGGCGAGGTCATGCTCAATTAACAATCTGCCATTCATGTTAGGCGATCAACAATGTTCACTTTACATTTTTTTTGTATTTTTGGTCATTCTTTCAAACTTCAGTCCTTGCCTTGTCCAATTGCCTTTATATCTACAAATCATCAGCATTTGATTAGAAAAGGACAAATTTAGGCATTGAGGACACTAATTATTGAGCTAAATGGACCTTAAACGAGTGTAAATCTATCGGTCATCAACACCCCCAACTTAAACTTTTGATTGTCCTCAAGCAAATCAAGAACACAATAAGCTCAATAAGGGTGTTGCTCAATGAGAGCTAACATACAAGCACCATGGCAATACTACTTTTAATAGCATGTTACCTTAAATCATGATAAAAATGCTTCAAATGATGAGTAACTAGTCTCAACACAAGCTCAAGCTCACTTTCGCTTCTTGTCTATTGCAAGAACATGTTTCAACAAATGCATTCAAGTGCCCTCACATCAAGAACAATTTCATGCTCTCATAAAGAAAATCAGCAAACGTAATAGGAATCAATGGAATTCTCCCTCTCTCAAAAGAGAAACACATGCAAGCTTTGTTCCATAGGTTTGCCCATATTTTCAAATCATCACACTACCTAGTTCATGTAAGATCTCAAGGGTCTTTTAGGCTTGTAATGGGGCTGAGGGCTAAGGCATGGTCAATTTTGGGTTGGTGACTTATACCATTTTCAAAGCATTGTTGCAATCATCATCATCATCTCTTCTTAAGTTCTTTTTCTTGTTTTTCATTTGAGAACTCAAATCTTGATTTTCCACTTAATTTATTTTAAATGCCCCTTTATTTCACTCACTCCTCTTTTTCATTTTCATTTTTCCAAGCTATTGCCATCACAATGATGGTACAACACACAATTTTTATAAGGAGGTCGGGTTCCTTCATTTTTTTGCAAAACTTTAAGATTTGAGTCTAATTTCTTCTTCCTTTTGCCCTTCACTCGGCTTTCATTCATCCTCCTTTCTACACCCCCAACTTAGGCTTTTGGACTAAGTTGACTATTCAAACATTGTAATGCTTCAAAAAGCATTTTTGGTGAGAAGGTAGGGATAATTCGGCTCAAGAGGCTTCTTTAGGGGTGTGTTTGGTATGAAAGAAAGTATTTTTCGAAAAATGTTTTCTAATTTTCTCATTTTGGTTGGGTAATATGTTTTGGAAAATGCTGTCCAAATCAACTCATTTTCCTCAAATTCAAGGAAAATGACTTCTCTTCAAAACTCAAGAAAAACATTTTTCAAAACTTTCCTCCAACTTCAAATTACAATTTCTTTGTTGAAAAAATCAATTTTTTTTGTTGAAAAAATAAATTTAAAGCTTAGTTTAAAAAATCATTTTTCAATTTTATTTTTATTTTTTTACCCACCCTCACCTCGACCCCCCTCCCGCTAGCCCCTACCCCCCCCCCCCCCAAAAATAATAATTAATGTTTGTTTTAAAAAATATTTTCAATTTCAAAATTTTATTTTCACCCCACCCCTACCTTCAACCCCCCCCCCCCCCAAATAAATAAATTAAAGTTTGTTTTTAAAAAATATTTCCAATTTCAAATTTTTATTTTTTCACCAAACACATCCTAGATCCTCAACAAATAAGTTAGGCTCAATTGGTGCAAACATGGATTCACACCCTCACAAGGTAGTCACAAAAGGCTTTATGGACAATTTGGTTCCTTCATTGAATTTTCGCTGAAGATCATGTCCCACATTCACCAAGATTCACACAATTGGACTAACAAGGAAAATTCTAGGACTCCACATACATGATTTCAAGTAAAACCTCACCATACATGGCACTTTGAAGTACACTCATTCAGCACATCCCGGAAAGATCAAAAGCATGTGTGTGATGTTCATTGCAAGACTCACATCAAAACGTAGCTAGTCAACAAAAGATTCAAAGAGATCACTCAAAGGTGTAAGCACATCGATTTCGTTCTTGCAGCACCAACACTACACATCATGCTCGTCATGAGTACTATTCAATACATCGATATTGAGCAAAATTGATTCTCAAAATAGTTATCAATGAAAACTTCAAGCATTTCATGATTTAAACTCAAGGGGGGTTGTAACATCAAATGAGAACGAAATAGAAGTAAAGAGACACATCATTACCCAAAAGAGCACTCTAATATAAACAATCAACAAATTATAATTGTTCAAAATATGAACTAACAAAATACAAGCAAAATGGGAATATTGGCACGAAGGCCTTCACTCTACAAAAAAATAATAATGCAGTTTCCTCAATGCAAAATAAGTAAAAGTACTGAGAGGATGAGAGAAAGGGTCCCCTGACAGGCATAGCCTATGGAGCACTCTCATCTTGAATCTTGGGTGGAGAAGCCTCTAAAGGGGCATCGATGCCCGACAATAGAATAATAGGAGGTAGCATGGGAGGTACAACTCGGGCATTAGTGCCCATCTCAGTAGCAGGTTGTATGGTAGAGTCTGGAGTGACTCCACTAGACCCGACCTCTGAAGTCTTTCAAAGAGACCTCTCCAGCGCAGCCTGAAGAATTACCTCATCGATCTCACGCAGCTCAACCAGTGTCTCAGCAATCCTGTGCTCATCATCTCTCAGCTCCTCCTCATCAATTTGCTCAGCCCGCTCCTCGTCGACCCTATCAACCTCATCCTCAACATCAACATCTACAACAACTTTAGGAATATTGGTTGGAGGCACAACACTAGGCATCTTGGGCACCTTTGGAAAGGGAACCTCGCCCAAAGTGTAGAGATGTCCATAAGCTGTATCTAGACCACCTCTGCCCTCAAAGTAGCCATGTCATCCTTATGGGTATCAACAACACTAGAACTACCCCTAGCCTTCTCTTGAGACTCAACCCTCGCAGTCAAATTATCAAGCCTCAAAGTATGGCTCTCTACCGTCCCCTCACACTTGCTCACTCTCACAATCACAGGTACCAGGGCCTTATGAAGTTGGGAATTTTTCTTACATTTATCAAATTATTATTCGAGTGTTAACATGTTGATATATGTAATTAAATATTAGGTGTATTGTATTATATGAAAATCATTAGATTTATGATATTAGAGAAATTGAAACTTAACTCTAGGCTTAAAATTTAGGAATATGAGACTTGACATATTAGTTGACATCTTTAAGAACTTGATTATATATTTGGGTGAGTTTTGGGTCTAGTATATACATATAGCAATATGGATATCTATGAACTTGTTTACTTATGAATATTGTATATTGATAGATTGGAAATTTTCTGAAGCTTTACAAAAAGGGAAGACTCAAGTCGCAGAGTGATTGTTCGATTATTCGAGGCAAGCAAATTTTCCGACCCTTGTTAAGTATATAGAATCTTGTATTTCCTTATTGTATATGTTAGAGAGTAATGAAACTTGGTGATGGGTTGACGTGTTCATATTGAGTAATCCTAATAATGAAAAAAGGGTAATAAAAGGAAACTTTATTATTTATAGATGTGTGATATGTGGATATTGATTTGAAAGGTTAATTGATTCATTATTGATGTTGTATCACATTGTATTGTTGTAAATTGTGCATTGGCATGAAAATTGTCATCTCTTCATTATTTGTGTGAGCATGCTTACTTGCATAGGTTCTAAGACACGATTGTGACTCTAGTTTTGAGGAATTCATGAATTGAGAAATTGAGGTTTCTTTGTGACTCAATGGGTGAAGAAGAACACATTGATAAGTTTTCACATACCTTGATCAAAATTGTAGCTTGCATCTTGCAGAAAGGACTTGGAGCTTGGATCCTTGTTCTTGCCTTGGGAAACAAACTTGGAAGAGAATAAATTGGATTTGGGAGAATGAGCGTGAATGGGGAGGTAAGGATATTTAGGAATCAGTTATTCCCTCTTAGAATAGGACAAAACAACGTAATTTAGATATTAAAAGAGTGAGAAAAGACTAAAAAATCCTGATTAAAAATTGTCGGGGAACATTTACAGGTGTCATTAATGGATTGTAAAACCATCCATGGTCCGTGAGAGTCAGGGGAAATTTTTTTGAGTTTTAGAAGTTCCAAACTACGGATCAGTATACGGTCCGTAAAACATAAATTTTTTTGTACATGTGCCCATGAAAGCTGAATGGCCTGAGTTTTGAAGTCCCTTTGCATGGACAGTTCCACGGTCCATAAATCATTCCACAACCCATCATGGTCATCCGTAGAAGTAGGATTTTTCTTTGAGTTTCTTAATTTTTAGTACTTTAGTCTACAAAACTTTAGTCTATAGACCATTCCACAGTCCGTAAACATTTGCACGAGTCGTACAAGCCCATCCTTCATGATCAACCAATTTTTTCCAAGTTGTTGAAGATGGTTAAAACCAAGTCTACGATCCGTGAAACCTTACATGGACCATAAAACCTCACGTAAACTTGGATGCTAAAATTTCAACTTTTGATGTCCGGTCCACAATTGGCATCTACGGTCTAAGAAACCTTGTATGGGCTGAAAATTCCTCCCGTAAAGTCCATTTCTAGAGGCTTCAATAATCTTTTTCTGCAATATCCCTGGTTTAACTGCGTTAGGCACCTCTAAGGTGTTACACCGAGCTTATGAGGGCTTGGTTAGGTTGTTGTTTGATTAATTTTGGTATGCTCAGGAGCAGGTCAGTACACTTATCTTATTCCTGACTTCCTTACCTAATTACTTTCAGTGTTATGATATCTACTCATTTAGTCCATTGAATTTGATACTCGGTTTGTTTCATACTGGCACCCCATTTCTTGGGGGCACTGCATTTATGCTTGCAGGTCTCAAAAGACGACTCGATAGACTTTCTAAGCAACATGGTTGACTTCTATTAGGTTGGCTAGACCCTTTCTTACAAAGTTGTCAGAGTTTTGAGGTTTGTTGGCTTTTGTTGTATACAGATTTTAGGTAGGCCAGAGCCTTGTCTCGACAAAGCTTTTCTATTCTTAGAGGCTTGTAGACTTATGTGTTGGGTTGTGTAGTCACGTTATTGGCCATGTTGACCCTGTTTATTTGTTGGCTGAAGTTTGATAACTGTTGGATGTTTTCTTTTGATATATACTTATTATTAACTTCTATATAGAGATCATGATAGCCTTGACAACTGATATATAGTTTGTGTTTTCTAGATACCATAGTGGCCTCGATGGTCCAAGTAGGACTTGTGTGTTACCTGGCCATTTCTTTATATGAAATGTTGAAAGTAGTCATTTCCTTTATAAAATTGTTGACAGGGGTCTTTCCGGCAAATGACTTATTTTTAAGCTGACATATACTTGTTTGTTGTCTTAAATGTGTGTAACTACTATGCACTATTAGCAAATAGCTCACAGAATTGGCTTAGGCCTATGTTTTGGCAGTAGGTGCCAGTTTGTCCCCCTGAGTTTGGAGCGTGAAAAAACCAAGAATATGAATTAACAAACAATTCTCTTCATTATAAATTCAAAAAGATCACATATACTAAAAACTGTAGTGCATTGAAATGAGTTACATAGCCCACAAATTTGCAACACTGGAGGAGGCTCAGATCAACCCCACCGTTAAACTTCACTTCATCTGTATTTTGAAGTTGTCATGATGAAAGTCACATAAGGATTTGATTCACGATCTCAGGACCACCGAGGAAGACAAGTGAGAGGTGGTGAGATGATACCATCAATCTCATCCTCCATCTCATCCAAACTTCTCTCACACCCTTATCAACATTCTCAGAATCAGTAAAATAAATCGAGAACGAAGGCAGAGACAAAAATAAGGTTTCTAGCCGGGAAAAAAAATCAAAATTTAAGCCTAGGATATGATCATGGGAAAAGTAAAGTCGGTAATAAAAGAGCAGGACTTCCTTAATTGTTCTAAGAAGCATAGTGGAAGATTGAAGAAATAAAAAATTTCTTAGGGCAAAGGCTGAGATAACAATGCTTATAAAATGAAAGTATATGTAGGTAAAACTATAATTATGACCTGGAAATGTGCAGCTTACTTGAAATTACATACAAGGCTCAAAAACAAAGTGATGCCTTAAAAAAAAAATATTTTAAAAAAAAGAAGATATTATAGGAATTTTTAGGCCTTCATTACAATGCTTCAAAAGAAAATGAAAGAAGAAGAAGGAGAAAGAGTATTTACATGATTATGACGCTCCAAAAATTTAATCGCCCCACAAAAATCAATTGCATGTGCCCAGGTGTTCTTGAAAAGATGGAAACGAATGACCTATGTCAGATCATTAATGAGAAATGATAGTTTCTTTCCTTCTGATGGAAAACACCATTTCAGTTTTTTTTTTCTGAAGGAAAGATTTATATTAGGGAACTATTGAAGAAGAAATGTAAATTATTAACACTCACCAGACAAAAAGAAAGTCTTATCTGATGAACGTGGGGCTATTTGTATAGGATAAAACTAGATGAATCATCACATGAACATATGCAATCGCGTAGCAAGATAGTAAAGAAATAACTCTAAAATAAAGGTAAATAGTGTGATTCATCTTGACGAAGAAAGACCAAACTGAAATTCAAAAATCAGACCAAGGCTCAAACACTCGGATGGAGAGTCATCAAAGGAATAGTCGTTATGTAACAATCTCAGAAACTATCTGGTGTTACTCTTATTATTCTTAAATGTCATTTAATTATTCCTTTAACGTGATTTAAGAGAGAATATATAATTCTTGGCTATTAGATCTTGAGAATCCATCCCTATAAAAAGTAGAATGTTCATGTTGTAGATCAACAAATTCTCACTATTGAATACTTGAATTTCACGCTAACAATATTTTTTATAGCACTACATATTTGTAAGTGTTTTTATTCACCATGCTTGCGGGGTCATCTTCATCGAAGATATCACTGGAATCAGGCTGAAACATGCTATAATTAATTTTTTAATCTTTTAAATTCATTTAGTTAGTGTTATCTTATTACTTATTTATACTTTACGTGCTTATATATTTTGTTATTTCAATCATTAACTCAAGTATCCTTTAAACCTCACGTACAAGTTTAAATTTACCTTTTTAGGGTAAATATTTATGTGTTTACTTCTTCATATTTTGAATCTCCTTGATAAACATCTTGACTTTGCCACAAGATGTTCTCATTAATTTGATACAAACGAATAAACTTTATCTTAATTTGTTCAATGTTCAAGAAATCATAATTCAACACCAAGGGTGGCTTAAGGGTATAGGCTAGTAAAAAGTCTGCTTTAGGCCCCAAAAAAATTAATAGTGAATTTTATGAGTTTAATTTAATTTGAAACAATATTTAGCATTATATATATATAATGCTAAATATTATTTTTTCTTTTTTAAAAAAATAATAGAAATTGTCTACTTTTTATCAAGAATATTTTAGAACTTTGAATTAAACAACTCAAATCTTCATATTAATATATAATGTGTTTACATCAACATCCAACGTGATGCATTACATATAAATGTCTAAACTCTTATTAACTAGAACTAATCCTTACTTTAATAAATAATAATACCATTATGTGAAGTTATACGCATAATGTCTTTTAAGAATATACACTAAAAGCAAGTAGTATGCAAGACCAAAAAAAAGAGAATAAAAAATTAATAATATTCTTGTGCATGTGTTTATATATATTTAAGGCATCTTATTATATTTTGGCTTTAGACAAATAAGTTTATTGAGATGTAGGCTCAATGGAGTCATTTCCAATGTGAATCCCTTTAGAAGCCTTGATAGAGTGGTATAGGACGCCGCTCCAGGCGACACCAGACTCAGACAGAGAGATGCATTGTGGATTTACGTACTTG
This sequence comes from Solanum verrucosum, assembly GCF_900185275.1. Lineage (NCBI taxonomy): Eukaryota > Viridiplantae > Streptophyta > Magnoliopsida > Solanales > Solanaceae > Solanum > Solanum verrucosum. Next base: position 2,675,746 of record NW_026020009.1, read on the forward strand.
TAATGATTTAAACTTGATTTTTTGCATGTCTTTTAAGTACTTTTTAGTAGAAGTGATGGTATTTTATCTATGTTTTGCAGAAAAATAAGTTTTCGATAGTCCAGGTTGAAGATTACTAAATAAATCAACAGATTTTTGGATAACTATGAGTCAACCTACGAGTCATAAACTTTTCTACCAGCTGTAGATATTATTCATAGATGAAGACTAAAGTTTTTGAAGCTAAGTGTGGAGCCATGAGAGAGGAGTACGAGCAGTAGGAACTCCTACGAGTCGTAGGTCTAAGTCGTAGAAAACATTAGAGACGTTGGATTCATGTACTCAAATTACGATCAACCACGACGAACCGTGCAAAGTTCTACAAGTCGTAGGACCTTTTCATAAAAAGAGTCCTGAAGAATATTGAAAAATTTATTTCCACGAGAGGTGTCAACGATCCGTGGAAGCATCTACGAGCCGTAGAAAGTGAGTCGTATAGCCGATTTTCGAATCCTATTTTTTCTATGTTTTCTTAGTTTGTTTTATTTAGGATCAGTTGTCAATAAATAGTCGTCTTTTTAAAAAGTTTGTACAATTTGGAGTTTTGTTTTTGAGAATTAATTTGTGAAAAACTTTTCAATTTTAATTCTTGAATTGTTGGTTTATATTAAGGCTTTGTTCATCCATTGCTACTTTGCAATTTCAACTGAAGATTCCGGAACTCAACTACTTTAATTATAATTTTATAATTTATCTTAACCAAATTAATATGAATTGTGATCACCTAAGCTTAAGTAGCTAATTACACAACTAGGGTTGTGGGAACTATGAGAAATTAACAAAGTAGACCAAATAATTAGTAATTCTTGAATAGTATTTATGTATGTATTATTTTTGTTTTTGCTTTGATTGGTTTTTAACAAGGGCCCGCATTAGAACTTGCCTTATTCCTTCTCGCCAGACCAATGGGGTAACGAATGATAAAAGAGATTAGACAACAGTGATTTGAGGCTACCAACTCTCATCTAATAGCTTGAACATACCAATGGATAACTAATCTGCGGTCAAGGGTAAGGGTTAATAAAGCATACACTCGTAGATGGACCAAGTTGCATGGTGAAATTCACTTAGTTAGGTGACCATCCACTTAGGTGATACCTAACGTACCGACTTTGCATGCTAGACACTAGACAAGGTTACTATTATAGGGTTTACTGCGTTGAGGACTTGTGGAGAACACAAATACCCTATTTTTATCTTCTATTGATTTTACAAACATTCAATCAGGCTCTATGTGTTACGTGTTACTATAATCAATCAATTACACTATTTTTTCAAAACCCCTTCGCCCCCTCCCCCTTTATGGAAATAACTCGACTAAAAGTATAACTATCAAACAATTAAGCTAAGTTTAGACCTCATTACTCATGGGATCAACCATAATTTATGTTAGGTTCTTTATATGGAACACAACCACTTATACTTTTTTGGGGAGGTATAATTTAGGTGTATCAAATTTTGGGGCCAATACTAGGGAATAAGGCTTATAGATTAGACTAATTTTGTTATTAAACTGAAAGTCATTATTTCCCAATTTACATTTTATTTTTGTTTTTGTTTCTTATAGGTTGAGTTCTAAGTGTATGCCAAGTACAAAGAGTCAAGTCATTTCCCTGACCCCATTTAATCCAGAGATAAATAGAACTCTTCGGTGTATGCCAAACATAGGATGTGGTATAGCTTAATGTTTTTTAAGAATATATACTAAAAACAAGTAGGATGCAAGGACAAAAAAAAATCCAAAATGAATAATATTTTTGCGTATCTATTTATATATTTAAGACTTCTTATTATAGTTTCACTTTAGACCACTAATTTTATTAAGACGTCTTGTTCAACGCTGAAAACATAATTTAAATTTACCCCCAAGGTTTGCTATGTTATCATTGTAGTTGTAATGTAGAACAATTAGTATTGATGTTGTAATTGTTACAACGAAGTAATCCCTAGTAATTAAGTAATCTTGCAAGAACTATTTGCATGTTGGCTAACGGTGAGGAATTGCTTTAAACCAAAATCAAACATAAGTTATAATTGTCCTATTTCAATAGTTGAGAGTAATTTTGATCATTTTCTTTTTATAAAATCAAATATGATAATCCAGTTGACTTATGATGTAAATTTTTAAAATCAAAATCACACGATGAATATAGTTATCCTATAATCAGTAGTTAAGACTTAATACACAATTTTGGCCCTACAAATTTGAACTTCAATAACCTTCAGACATCCCTTCGTCGGAAAATAATATCATATATATAAGTAAAATGATACACAAAGTGATTAATTAATATATTTTAGACACTATTGACAGAACAAGGTGTTGTATCCAGGTGATTCTAGATGCCTTGGAAGAGCCCCAAGTGTTTATGTGTTCAAATCTCATTAACAACAATTATTTCCCATTTTATTGAACACCCTTCGTAAAATTCCTGACTCCGCCACTACTTCTATTTCATTGTCACTGTGGAAAAAAGGTCCAAAATAATTTGGTCCTGGATTAATGAAAAATTAAAAAATAAATAAATAAGGAAGACCCCATAAATATAGACTTTGTTTAAGTCAAGAGGAAGTGCAGCCGTTGATTAAGGTAAGTCTTGGAATCATGGTGGATTTAATAATTTCATTTCAAAGACTTATCCACAATTACTTTCTTTGGCACAGTTTCTTCTGTTTTCATTTCTTACGTAATACATATAATTAGATAAAATCATTAAATGTCTTTTGAGTTGAGACTCAACCTATATATGTAGGTCAAACTTTTTTTTTTTTGCATGATTTGTTTGGACAATTTTGCACAATATTCATCTTTAAACTAATACTATTTCATCTGCTCATTTTTATTTGTCTACTATTTCAAAAATAAATTTTTACTTTTACTTGTAACTTTTAACATTTCAAGAATTCTTTTTTTTTTTCTATATTGTATCCTTAACATGTCATTAATTATTTATTATCCAAATTATTTTTCAACACCTATTATATATATATAATTCCAATGTATATTTTAAATTTCTGTTTAAGAAAGTTTAAGGAGAGACGGAATTTCCAACAAAGAAGAGCTAAGTAATTTATAATGTGTATATATAATTCCAATGCTAATTATTGACAAATTCATGTCCTTAGATGAACGTAAATAACAATAGTACTCTACTAATTATATTTTATGTATATAATACAGTTGTCATCATCGTCGAGGTTGTGAATGAAAAGCATATGTTAGACAATTATTAAAAAAAACAAAATCAACTCCACCAAGGAAATCTACAAAAACAACCTTTTCTACATACTCACTTTATTTCATATTACTTGACTTCTGCTTATTTAACACATTTTTTTTAAAAAAAGTATTAATTAAATATATATTTTATTAAATTAATCTTATATTGATTCTTTGGAATTTTTAATTTGACTACTCTCACTTTATATAGTTATTTAATACTTAAGATAATATAACAAAAAATATTATAATTTTCTTAATTTGCTTAAATGAACAAATAAGATGAAATTTCAAGAAAATTATTGTGACATGTCAAGTAGGGACTTAGGTATTGAGGTGTGTGGGGGCACGTTTTTTTTTGGTAAGAAGTAGCCACCATGTGTATGCTAGGTGACATGCTTTAATTTAATTTTTGATTGAAAATTGGAGAATTTGACTTTAGAAATCCCATGATCATGCCCAACACCTCAATTCCCAATTGCTTTGATCTTAAAATAATAAACCCTTATTTAATGGCTTGGTCAACTAGGAAAATATTAAATCACTCAACTATCATGGATCTCTTATTTCATTGTTTTTGTTTGACAAAATCATAATTATGAGGAAAATGATCTGGAAAAAATATTCATTCAAACTTCTTCACATTTAGTTGTACTCTATTATGTTATAACTTTGTATATGTGCATTGCTAATGTCTTGAGTATAATGCTCTATTATGTTATAACTTTGTGTATGTGCATTGCAAATGTCTTGAGTACAATGCACTAATGCAGACACCATTCCATAAGAGTTATCATCAAACATTTCGTTTTTATTATATAAGAAAAAGGTCATATGTACGAAAATATAAACGATAGACAAGACAATAGACATATTCACAATTGTATTAAATGAGTAATTTCGTTTTTAGTTTTTGTTAAGTAGTTTTAATATGTGGGTTGTCCCAAATCGGTGGTTAGATGCCACCCTTAGGATCATATAAGGTCAAGTTCCATTTTTATTAAATCTGACTTTAGTATTTAAATTTGGGAAAAGACATAGATACCCCTCTTAAACTTGTTTCGAAAAGTCGGTTACACGCTTAAACTATTATGACGACCTATTACACACATTTACTACTTAAAAGTGAATTTATTTACCCCCTAAAACTGATGTGGCAAAATAATTTAAAAATAAATAAAAATAGGTGCGTCAGATTTATTAAAGTAGAAAAAAAAATCAAAATTCAATTAGACCCAACCCCCTCTTCACATCTTTTCTTCTTCTTCAACCCCACCCTCTTGATGAAGCACATTTTTCTCTTCTTTCTTTTAAGCAAAATTCTCTCTTTCTTCGATTTTCGACTTCTTCTCAGCTTGCTTAGCAAATTACTTATCATCAATCTAAGTTTGTGGGTTTTGATTTGTGTTTGTTAACAAAAAAAATTCTTAATTTCATCGGCGGGATAAAATTTTGGGGGTTTCTAACCTGCTGCAGCTCTAGCGGGCTTTTTGGAGAGAAACGGAAGAATTTTCCGCTCCATAAATCAGCTCCATGTTTCAATTAGTGTTCTTGGTGGCCATTGTTAAATTTTTCATTTTATTGTAATTTTTCTATGAAGAAAATATAATTATTAGAGAATTTTAATAATTAAGTGGAGATTAATTAGTGTAAAATATAGTTAACAAAAGAAAAGTTAATTAGAAATAAAAAAGAATATAAATTATTTAATTTCTGACATGGCGCTGACACGGCATTGATGTGGAAGCAAGTGTAATACACCACATATTGTGAGAGTGATGTTACACGTCTCAAGGATAAATAAATTCACTTTTAAATAGTGAAGGTGTGTAATAGATCGTCATAATAGTTTAAGTGTGTAATTGAATTTTCGGGATAAGTTTAGGGGGGAATCTATGCCTTTTCCCTTTAAATTTTAATGGAACGGAAAAGTTGCCTCTATTGAAAAAGGAGCAAGCCTTGTCGTATTATATATGATTTTAGGTTTGTTCTATCATAATAGAGAATTGCTTGTAATCTCAAAAGTATTTATGATTTTAAGTTTGTTGTATCATGATAGAGAATTGCTTGTAATCCCTAAAGTATATATAGACAATAACTAGATTGTGATCTTTCACACCTCAAAATTTTATTTTCTTTGTTATTCTTCTTCATTTTTCTGACAATTTCCAAAAGTTATTTTTATTATGGAGAAACTATTGCATGTTGTTGAGAATTTGAAACAAATGCCAAACTAGATCGTTTTGATTGATCGAACCTCACTCGCCGGAACAGAAGGATGATTTTTCTTGCTCATTATTTTGAAAATATTTTGTGTTTTTTATGCACTCTTGTCTGTACTACAAGAATCTATGTCGAATGATACCGATGATATCAAAGTAAAGAAGAAAAAACATGATGAAGATGAATTTCTTTGTCGAGGTAATATTCTTAACACTTTGACTGACTGCATGGATGATTTGAAATTAAGCAATCTTGAAGTGAAAATTTCTAATGCACTTCAAATAGGTGCAATTCTCTTGAAATTACCTTCTTTGTGGTGAAGGGAGATAAAATTAAAGTCTGTACACAAATGCCTATTTTGTTTAATATAGAAGAAGATCCTAGAATATCTCAATGAAACTGTCTTCAAGAGATGTTGCTTTTTGAAAAGAGGTGATTAATATTGAAATTGATTCATTAACATTCAATAATACTTCAATTCTAATTGATTTGTCATCAATTTGAGGCAAGGTAATATGAGTGTGAAGAAATATGCTTTGAAGTTCACTCAAATCTCCAAGTATGCTCTTACTGTAAAGCTTGGATGAGCAAATTTGTTTTCGGAGTCTCGAAATTGGTGGTAAAGGAGTATAGAACCGCCATATTGATCAAGGAAATGAACATTTCTAGGTTTATGACTCATGCTCAATAAATTGAGGAAGATAAGCTTAAGAAGAGTGCTAGGGAGACTAAGATGGCTCAGACCGATAGTGTTGACTACTCTCATCAGAGATCCAGTAGTGATGATCGTTCTCAGTTTTGGTAAAGTCATTCAGGCTCGGTCTCATCTTCTGCTAATGCTCCGGTTCCTAAGTTCACAAGGAAATAATACCTGGGAATGGTCATTTAGGTGATTGCTTAGCCAGTTATGGTGCATATTTTGGTTGTGGTAAGATTGGTCATATGTTGAGAGATTCCCCTTCAATTGCTAACAAGGGTGGAGATAGTCTTCGGTAGATTCAATCTATTTCTTCTGGCCGCCCTATTCATTAGGGTGCTTTATCTAGTTCTAGTGGCAGACAACATCAAAATATGTTTTATGCTCTCCAAACTCGACATGATTAGGAGTCTTCCCTAAATGTGGTCACTGATATGTTGTGAGTATTTTAATTTGATGTTTATGCATTATTAGACCCAAGTGCTACATTGTCTTTCGTGGTTCCTTATGTTGCTATGAAGTTTGATATGAGCCCCAAATTTTTTATTAGAATCCTTTGAGTCTCTACTCTGGTCAGTGATTCAATTCTAGCTAAATGCGTTTTCAGCGATTGCCCAGTCTCAATTTTTTTAGAAAATCACCTCAGCTTATCTTGTAGTGTTGGATATTCTTGATTTTGACACTATTCCCGGTGAAAATTGACTTTATGCTTTTTATACCTTTATTGACTGTAGAACCCGAGTAGTTAAGTTTCAGTTTCTGAATGAACCATTCATAGAATTAAAGGCTAGTAATTCTACTCCTATAGGTCAGTTTATCTCGTGTCCTAAAGCTAGAAAGATGATTTCTAAGGGCTGCATTTATCATCTAGTACGAGTTAGGGATACAGATTCTGAAACTCTTACTCTTTAGTCAGCTCCTATTGTGAATTAAATTCTGAAAGTGTTTCAAGAAGATCTTTCTAGTGTTCCTCCTGAAAGGAAAACCGACTTTGAAATTAACCTTCTTCTAGATATGCAGGCTATCTTTATTCCTCCTTATAGAATAGTTTCAACAAAACTTAAGGAGTTAAAAGGTAAGCTAAAGGTCCTATTGGATAAGGATTTCATTAGTCTGAGTACTTCTCCACGGGGTACTGTCACGACCCAGACTGTCGTGATTGACACCCACACTAACCCTTCGGTGAGAGAACTATTAATACTAATTAGCTAACCCAAGAACTACACAACTTAATCAATTGCTAGGCATTTAAAGATACATAAGCATGTTTAAATGCAAAAGTCAAATAGAGTTCCCATACACTCCAAAGGATCTAACAACGACTAACAAAATATTGCGGAAATACTCCCTAGAACCCGAAAGTAAATGTACCAAAACTCTAACAAGGAACCATAAGTCTAAAGGAAATGGGTACAACTCAATTAAAAATATGAATATCTAAAGTACTAATCTAAGTCCGAATAAGATAGACTGAGCAAAAGGAGAACTCATGGTAGCCTGGAAGAACTAGCTCACTCTTGAATTCGATTGATCACTGGTCTTCTAAACGAGGTTTGTCACTAGCCGCCTGAAGATGCCCTGTACTCAACAAAGAAAGAGCAAGTGCAATATTAGTACACAACCACAATGTACTGGTAGGATCACACAACTATTTCAATGAGTAAAGCATATATAAGTAACCACAAAATATTAAAACAAGCATATACCGAACATATACAATATCAGTCATCAATTTAAGATTAATATACAATTCCACATTCTCAATAACATATTTACGTGACAAGTCAATGAACCTCTCATGGAATCCATACCCAAACTGTTAGCGTACTGGTATGTGGTACCCGTTCCAAGTTAGTGTGTCGGTACGTGACATCCGATCCCAGTTAGTGTGTCGGAACATGACACCCTTTCCATTCAACATGCCACAATCAAAATCACAAGGTACATTCTCCAAATCATACAATCAAGTGTTGATTCATGACATACAATCATTCATTCATACTCATTTACAATTAGTGTGATCAATAGTGCAACATTCACATACATACATGCATTATAATGAAGTAATTACTAACATACATCATACAAACATGAAATCACAACCATTACCTACCTCAAACAAAGCTTGAACCCTCATAAGAAACTTGATTCTTTCCTTTCCAGAATCTTTCCGCTTGTTCGTGGTATACAAATAATCAATATAACATGAGGATCAATTAAATGAGGCTTAATTACCCGGATTACAATCGAAATCATCAACCTTAGGCCAAACCCATGATCCTAATATGCAGCTAGGGATTTTTCCCACCATCCAAAATAGTTCCAAAACCCTCCCCCGATAATAATTACCCATGAATTTACATTCTACAGATCGAATAATGGATTCGGGGAGTAAAAACTTTACCTTTAGCCTTAATAATGGTGAAAAACTGTCAAGAAGTCACCCTGGTTCGTTTCTTAATTCTTAAGAACGAATTTTACAGATTAATGGCGTTTTTGGGATTTATTTCCGACTTAATTCGCGATTGGTTGTCACGACCCAGGGGTACACCCTAAATGTAACATGGCGTACTAGACCCCGAAAGGCCTAACACAAGCCACTTAGCATATCATAACATAAAGTAAATAGAAATGATGCGAAAATTTTATAAACTTTTTCCATACAATTGAAGTCTTTTATAAAAGCAAGCGGAAGTTTATAACACTTGTCTCAAACCATCTAATACAACTTGAATAATTCTTTGGGATGCAGCCCATACAATTGTTTAAAACATAAAGGAAAGGTGCTCACATCCTCGATGCTATGAGGACTCACCAAGTCTTCAACTCCTTGCACTTCTAGAAACCTATCTTCAAGAATGGAACTCAAAATCGCCGAACCCTACATTTGATGAGAATGTAGGCAAGAGTATGCGTTAGTACACAAGTACTAAATGTAATAGCTAGCATAACATCATAAGAGCATATAAGAGGCATTAGTCAACATAAGACATCTACCATAATCATAAGAGACAATATCATAAGTCATGAACATAAGAGACATCATCATAAGACATAGGCTATAAGCATAAAAGATTACAACATAGACATAGGCATATTTTTTATGCATCTATTTTAACATGACATAAGAGAAACTCTACATAAGTCACCTCAAGGCAAGCTTGTGCAATACATGGATAAGACCCCATAATCCCACCCATGCTAAGCAAGTCACTTTAGGTTCTCATTCATACTTACTATCTTTTTATCTCACCCTTATCTTACTTATCAAAGACAAGAGAATACTCACCTTTAGTCACACATGCATTGGAAGGCAACTATAGCAATAATCCAAACTAAGCATACATCATAAGCATAAGTCATAAGCATAATCATTACATAGATCATCATGACATAAAAGGAACATACCATAGATACCCTTAAAGCATACTTGTGCAATGCATGAATAAGACCCTATAAATCTCACCCATACTAAGTAAAACTTCTTGAGTAACCATAGTTCATAATTCATATTCTTGTTGTGGGAATTAGCCTTAACTGACATAGACCATGTGAGCTAACATGGAATCCGGTGTCTACCCCACACCGAAAAGGGGTTATTCTACTTGCCTAAGGTAAAACCATACTCTTAGCTTAGGTGGATCCAATAGCTAAGTAGCCTACGAGGGCACACAGTTTATGGGATAAGGAGATTGATACTAGAAACCCGGACTCTACTAAGGTATAAGGTTTCCACCTTATGAGACATATATTTTGGGAACCCGGACTCAACTAAGGTTGAAGGAACCCATTTAGAAAGCCGGACTCAACTAGGGTAAAAGTTTTCATTGGGAAGCCAGACTCAACTAGCGTAAAAGCTTCTGTCTTATATTCAATATCCACTCGGTGCTAAGCATAATTTCCATTGAGTTCATATTAAGTCTTGACTTAAGTTCATATTTATGGAAGAATGTCTTAACACTCAATCCAATATAACTCATACTATAGTTCATTAGATCATGCGTGAGAGCAACTTTCACTGTCCATGTCTTCATATAGATTCATTAGGTGAGACTAGTCTTCCAACCTTAGAATCATCATATTGTGAGGGAACTACTCACATTATATCATATTCATAGCTAGGTGTGTATATGAGAATAGCCTTTCAAAAACACAACAACTAGGTCATGAGCCTATTCACTTTACTCTCAAAGTGTTCATAAAACATGTACATAATCTCATAGTCATACATAATTCTCATACTTTGTCCTTCAAGGACCATAGATCATACTCAATCAACACATCTAGAATTACTACATTAGACATGTATGATAACATGATTCAAATGGTTCAATTACTATAAGCTTAATCTCATAATTCACCTCCTTGAGGTTCAAGACTTACTTTCAATCATCACACTTAGGGTTCAAACACTAGACATGGATATCATCCTAACTCATGTGATTGTATCCCTTTATGCATTCAAACATTCATGAGGTAGATTAGGTGGGTAAAGTCCACCTCAGCCATTCTATCTAATAGTCAACCATTATCAAGTCAACTTCCCTCTTAGGGCCTCATCATACATAATTCATCATATTAGCTTTACCTTCAAAACTCTAGAAGTCAACATTCATAATTATGAGTCTTTACTCTTAATAGCTTTACTTCTTAAATGCCTTTTATGAACCTAGATTACAAGGCATTCTAATCACATACTTCTTTCTTAAGTAATTCTAACCATATCTCATCATAAGGCTCAATCTCTATCATTACTAGTCATGGTCCATCATATATACTATGATCTAATTCAATTCATGTCTACTTATTTTTATTCTTGAACAATTACTACTCATAACATCAATTCTAGAAGATCATCTATAAATCTTCAATTTCACCTTTCATGGCATAAACTCACATAACTTCAATTTCATCAATTAGACTAGGGCTAGCCATAGAAACATGTAATATCATCACAATAACATGATTCACTACTAAATCAATCATAAACAAGTACTATCCACTCAATTGGAATCATACTCAACTTAACCAACAATATTGGAAGGAACCCTAACTTGAATTGGGGATTTGTCTTCATAATTGGGGGAATTCTGGGGGGACTCCATGGATGAATAAGTCATCATACCTTGATCATAAAGCCTAGAAATCTTGAAACAATGGAGTCTTGACTTGACCTATCTTCTTCTTCTTCTTCTTCTTTGAGCTTTCTAGAGAGAGAATTTTTGGAGAGGATGAACTTTGGGAATTATTTTGGGTTTTGGAATAAATGACTTAATTGGTGAGTTTTGGGGTTAAAATGACTTATATAGGGGTCCTAGGCTTGGGAAAAAGGACATATCTTTGAGTTAAAACAATTGGAAAAAGACCCAAGAAGTTCCCTGACTGGAAACTGTCGAAATGGCATGAAGGATGCCTTCACGGATCATTATCTTCACCACAGCCCGTCAAACGGGTCGCGAATAATTTTTGGCCTGACAGTGCTTCACTATTTCGAGCATAACATTTTACTCCGAGATGGGAATTGGGCAAACTTGGTGGTATTGAAAAGAGGACTCAGAGGCCTTTAACTGGATAGGTAATGGCCCACCTTATTTGTTTTGAGCTAAGACATATCATCATTTGAAGTTGACCCTAAACTCTAAGTTTAGTGAAAATCCCTTCACGTGAGGCTCCATGAACCGTAGTGCCTACCACGAGCCATGGTGCCTCTCGTGTTCATGATACAGTAGCTAGGAAACCTTTCCCTTAACCCCTACAAATCTAAGGCACCACCACGAGCCTTCCCACGAGCTGTGGTCATCACCACGAACCGTGAAGTGGCTCGTGTGGAGGGGGGTGTTTTGGGCAGCCTTTGTTTAGCCGCTGCCTAGCCCACCACGAGCCACACAACGAGCCGTGGTGGTGGTCGTGGAAGGTGAGGCAATGTCGATGTAAGAGTGGACTGCCCTAGTCCTCTTCCTTGGCTCTTGCCCTCTTCCTTGCCTCTAACCTTGACACTTAGCCCTAGTTTAGTCTACTAGTTTCCGGGGTGTTACACTGGTCCGCTATTGCGGCCACCATCCCGCCACATCTGCCGCACCCTGGCGGAAAAAATCCAGCCCTGGCGGCTTGTGCGGAGACAGAACGTCAGAATTAGAGTTTCAAATCCCCATTTCACAACACACTTCAACCCATGACACTTAGAAACTACCCATTCATGCTAAGATCAATTTCGGGAGTTCTACTCTCCCGAATTCAATCTCGTAAAGTCATACGAGCTCCTTTAGGTCTTAGCTATTCACTCATGAAACCAAATTCATTATTAGATATCTCATTTATTACCAGATTTCCCTAGACCTCAGTGACTCTGATTTCGTCAAAATCTAGACTAGGCTAGAAATTCTCAAGTTACTACGAAAAAGTTTTCCGGCCCAAAATTTTTCCCTGTTGGATTTTTTATAACGACGGGAGCAGGTCATTACAATAGATACCAATTTACCCATCACTCGTTCCTGAGTGACAAACTTAGGAAAAACATGTTAAAGTAAGAGTGAAGTAGTACTTGAATCATCGAACAAATGGGGATACTTGTCTCACATGTCCTTTTCTATTTCCCAAGTAGCTTCCTCAACTGGACGATGCTGCCATTGAACTTTCACGAACTTAATCTCTTTGGTTCTCAGATTTTGTACATCGCGATCAGGAATTGCAACCGGTTCCTCCTCAAATGGAAGATCTTTGTCTAGTAACACTAAGTCCCATTTTATAATGTAATCCCCATCACCATGATATCTATTCAACATGGACACATGAAATACTAGATGAACTCCCGATAGGTTAGGAGGTAGAGCCAATCTATACGATACCGGTCCTATATAGTCAAGAATCTCAAATGGACCAATGTATCGAGGACGCTTGCCGTTCTTGCAAATCTCATCACTCATTTCATGGGTGATACCTTAAGAAGAACTTTCTCACTAGTCTGAAATGCCATGTCTGTTACCTTATGGTCTGTATACTTTTCATGCCTACTCTGGGCAGCAAAAAACTTAGCTTGAATACTCCTTACTTTATCCTGAGCATCCTTCGCTAAATCAACCCCTAAAGGTTTCACATCTCCCTCCTCAAACCATCCTATGGGTGATCTACATCCCCTCCCATAGAGTGCCTCAAATGGTGCCATATCTATACTGGAGTGATAACTATTATTATAGGAGAACTCACACAATGGTAGGAATTTATCCCAATGCCCTCCAAAGTCAATCACACATGCCCTCAACATGTCCTTTAACACTTCGATAGTCCTCTCCGACTGCCCGTCCATCTGTGGATGAAAAACTGTACTAAAAGTGAGTTGTGTGCCCAATTCATCATGTAATTTCCTCCAAAACATGGAGGTGAACTACGTACCACCGTCTCAGATGATAGAAAGGGGCACCCCGTGCAACCTCACTATCTTTTTCAGATAAACCTTGGCCAACTGCTGAGCATTATAATCTATTTTAACCAAAATAAAATGGGCTGACTTAGTCAATATGTCAACTGCTACCTAAATAGAATCATACTTCCCCAAAGTCTTGAGAAGAACAATGACAAAATCCATAGCTATCATTTCCCACTTCCATTCCGGAATTGGCATTCTCTGAAGCAAACCTGCAGGCCTCTAATGTTCATATTTTATTTGTTGACAATTTTGACACTTAGCCACAAACTCCGCTGTATCTTTCTTCATGTAAGGCCACCAATAAAATCGCATCAAATCTCGGTATATCTTGGTCATACCCGGATGAATGGAATACCGCGAACCATAGGACTCTTTCAACAACTTCTGAACCAAGTCATCTATTCTAGGAACACAATTCATTCCTTTAAAACTAGCACACCTCTGGCATCAAGAGTGGTCTCTTGTGCCTTGCCAGACACTGTTTTAATTCTGAGCTCTTTCAAATGCCCATCCTTAAACTATTTGGCCTTGATATCCTCAATGAACGTGGCCCTTACTTCAATGCTAGCCAACACCCCACCTTTCTATGAGATGCCCAACTGCATGAACTTAGACTCCAAGGTCTAAATTTCCTTAGCCAAAGGTCGCTTGGATACTCTCAAGCAAGCTAGACTACCTACTCACCGTATTCCAACTTAGCGCGTCTGCCACCATATTAGTCATGCCCGGATGATACTGGATGGTCACATCATAGTCCTTGAGTAACTCCATCCACCTTTGCTGCTCCCCAATATACACGCAAGTGTACGTGGTCGCGCAAGTAATATAGATTCTTAAAGAAACGAGTTATCGTTCCCAAGGGACTTATGATCAATTTATATCTAACACTTAATTATACAAATAAAAGTAACAATAACCGTTTAAGAGATTGTGATGATTCTTAACTACTACTAATTATGCAATAAGTAAAATTAACTAATTGTGAATGACTTTAAAATGATGTTTCAAGCAAGTAAAAGACAATTCCAGGGCTGCAACATATAGTGAATTTCATGTATCATATCATCGGCTTAGAACTAATTTCAGTTGTCAAGTTACTGGTTTATAGGGTTAATTATATAAGTCGGGCTATACACTTCTTACTCCAATTAGCTATCTAACTACATAGTTAAGCGGAGATAAATAGAATAACTAGCGAGCATTTATATTTCATCCTATTTCGTAACCAAGCAAGGTGTTCGTCCGGACGTCACTCTTGAACACTAATCACCTCAATCAAATGGGTCGATCGAGCTTTCTATATTCTCTGGTCTATCTAACCTCTCCTCTCCCGATTTTAAGATTAGACAATATATTTAACTTATGGTGATCAAGCATAAAATACTAAAACAAGAATATAGAAGCAACTTATAATGACAACAAATAATTAATTAAAAAAGCCTTTAATAATCAACAATCCATTCGTAGCTACAGCCCCAGAACTAAGGCATTTAGCCACTCATGCTATTAGAAAACCACAAAATACAATTGTTCATGTGATTTCTGGAAAATAGAAGAGTTAGAAGATCAAAACCTATTACAAACGTTGATACTTGCTCTTGCAAACCCAATAAAAACTGAACCCTAACTATGGAGCCCTAAGGGTCTATTTATAAGAGTTGGAAAAGTTGGAGACAAAACCTATTACAATAGGAATCCTTTTAACTAAAGTTTTAGTTGAAAAAGTTGGAAACTTCATGGAGCCTCGCGCCTAATACTCGCTGCAGGACTTTCCACTTGGCGCGCCGCGCCTAGTAGAGCGCCTGAGAAAGGCCTCTAGAGTTGACTCCTTAGCACGTCGCGCCTCTCAGCACGCCACAAATAGGAATCTATCCTTCAGGCCTTGGCGCGGCGCGCCCAATAGTACCCTGGCACTGTTGATTTTTGCCTTAGTCGTTTTCTTGCATGTCTTTACTCCTTCTTCCTTTATTTCACCTTTAATTCTTTTTGAGAGTTCCTGAAACAACTAATCATGTGTGTAAGTGCACAATCATCCCAAGTTACACAAAAAATTAAGCTAATAACTAAAGATCATTCTTCAATCTAATCAATTCATGGGCAATTATTGACAACTTAGGCATATAAATATGCCTAAGATCACCACTCCACACTTAGACTTTTGTTTGTCTTCAAACAATCTCTAGAGTATCAACTCTTTTTCACAACCCTTGGAATTATCAACCCGCCTTAAAATCAACCAAACACTTTTAATCATGATCTTGTAGTTCATAATGGATGCAACATTTCACAACATATACACCAAGTTACAACACATGCTCAAAGAATGACTCTTGTACTATTTTTCGGGCTATTGCAAACTCATACAAACACACCAATTAGAAAATCCTATACATGTCATGAATGCCCTCACTTATTCTTGTTTAATAAAGCCTTTCACTCAAACAATCACAATATCAACAAGGCCTAGTTTTCAAACAATCAACTCACTCTCACAAAATAAGTTCTTACTTTTCTTAATAGACCATAAGCTTGCCCATAGTGTATTCTTACGTTTGCATTATATTTCTCAAGGAATCAAGAGGACTTTCATTTGGCTGTAATGTTGGCTTAAGGTGAGGGAGAGAATATTTAGGAATCATTTTAGTGACTACACCTCCCTAATGCACATGTCATTATTTTGCCAACACTCTCCTTCATAGTTTTTCTTTCCTCCTAGTACACACTTCATGACTATTAAGCCCTTTTTGTTGCTCCATCTTTGCCCTTTATTTTTTTTAATGCTTTTGCACTAGCCACCCTCACTTTAGATGTTAAAGTCTGAGTGAGGTACACATTATCCTTGATAGGACCAGGGACAATGTTTAGAGCATATTCTGAAATAGCCATCCTCAATTGAGTTGAGGTGCACACTGTCACTACGGACCAGGGCCAAAACAAAAATTTACTTATTCTTTTCTTTTCCACACAATTTAGCATTTCACCCTTTCTTATATCAACCAACAATTTTCAACCCTTCTTCTTAACATAGTGCATTAAGGATTTTATTTGAATTAAAAGAACTTGGTATCAAACGAACGGGTTTCGGCTTGTCATATGGCTTATCAACAAACGAGGCTAAAGGCTCAATGGGGCTTCAGTAGGGATAATTTCAATGCTAGGCATACAAGTAGAGTTAATAATTGGCTATTTCAAAGAAACGCCTCGATCACATTCTTTAAGTCATACAAGCTACTAATTCACACACAAGGCAAGTTCTAGATGTCGAGTTGAGCAAGAACCAATCAACACTCACCACACATGACATCATGACACATATAAGGAAATATCAACTAACATGTTTATACAACTTGCATTACGGTACTACTACACAATTAAGCCCATTTTTTTTTATATTTTTGAGTCAAAACTAAGAACACATGCTTGTTTCAAGGTTATCATTCTATTGCAGTTTTCCAGTTATGACTACCCATGATATTTGACTAACTTTTTCAAACATGGTTTCAAAAGACCAAGGTCGGTTTCTCAATTCTACTCCTCTATGGGACTAATTTCCCTTAAGACAGTCGTTATCCATCCATCATTGGAAACTGTCACTCCTATGACGACTCTAAGACTCAATAAAGCAGTAACCTAGTCCTAGTCAGTTCAAAGGGACTATCCTCAGTAAAAGTACCGAAAACAAACGCTGAGGAACCCAAAATAAATAAAAATTAAAAATTTAACTAAAACACTAGACTCGATAAAGCAGTAAAAACTATATACAATAGAGACATATTACCCACCCCACACTTTAAAATAAGCACTGTTCTCAGTGAACAATTAAAGCAAAGTATAGAGCTAGGAATACTCCCTCGGGCCTCTAGGCCTCGTCATCACCTCCATAAAAAACCATCAAGGCATTTGCCTCCTCTTCAACAACATCATTCTCATCATCCATCGCCTCATCAACAGTAGCCTCATCATCATCCAAAGGCTCCAAAAAAGTGAGACCAAATCTGCACAGAAAGGTTGCACTCTCGAACAACAGATATAGATCCGTCAAAGTCTCCATCTCCTCGTCAGTAACCGGACGTCCTCCTATCCGCAATTGCAATTCTGCCATGCCAAACATCCTGGCCATAATACTATCATCGCGAGATTGCCTCTCTTGGGCTGACAAGAAAATCCATGAGATGTGTCCAATGCTTTTGTCCTAGTGACATCATCTATCTTGCCCGTCAAATCAGGGTGGTAAGCAACAGTCATGTCCACTGCTTCTTCTTCAATACCCTCAGCCTTCATAATCAACCCCCCGTAACAGAATCTCCACCTCAAATTGTTCCTAAATTTCATCATATTTTGCATCAGAATTACCTCAACATTAATGGGCATTCCCTTCATCAACATATAGACCAGAACCACCCTATCCCGCGTCACCTCAGTCAAATGTTTGGTCGGCAACAACACACTACGCACTAATTTCAACCACACCCGGGCGACCTGATTAAAGTTAGCAAAGTGGAGGGTATTATTCCTCTCAGTATCCTTACTTTGCTCCCACCTAGCAGTGACTCGACCCCACACAATGTATGTCAGATGTCACTATTAGGAGGTTTATCCTTCAAGCTATTGAACTCTTCAACATCACAATTTGGGGTTCCTAAAAACTCATTCAGAATTCAAGAAGAAAATTTCACATCCTTCCCCCTAACAGACACAATTTTATATTTTGTTTCAGTAAGCTAGTTAGCATAAAATTCCCTAACCAACGTCAAATTGCAATAACCCAGATTTTCAAAGATAAACTTCAGCCCCAACTCCATCACAGTCTAATAAATAACAGGAAATTATGACTGCAATATTACCTCATTCACATATTCGTCGCCCATATGCTTAGCTTCCCTTTGACATTCGAACCATGCCCAGCCATACCTTTGCATAACCTTTTTGCCAAATTTTTGCACCGGTTCCCGACCACTAGAGGACCCAAAAGTTTCACCCTTTCTACTACGCTTGGAACCCACCACATTTTTTTACTTTTGGTGCCATTACAACCTGTGAAGAAGAAAAAAAATGGAGAAAAAGAAAAAAATCAAAATTAGAGAGGGGGGGTTCGGGTTGGGCAGTGGGTGAGGGAGAAGAAGGAAAATAAAAATTTAATTTGTTTTTCTTGTGCTTGGAGAGATGGTGTGAGAGAGTAGAGAAGATTGTGTGGGTATTTATACGAGAGAGTGGGGAAGAAGAAGAGTTGAGGAAGTTGGGAAAATGAAAGGTTTGTGTGGGAGTTTTAATGGAGGAATTATGGAGGAAGAAAAAGAGTTTTGGGAAGAAGAAGAGAGGTTGGGGCGGTGGGTTTTGAAAGAATGGGGGTTGAATTTCAGTGTTAGGGATTTTATGGAGGGGATGGGTCGGGTAAATCGGGTTGAAACCCGAATCCTTGGAAATCTAGTTGGGGGCGCGATGCTTCCCCATGGCGCCTGAAAAGGCGCTTTGACCGTAGGGCCTTAGCGTGGCGCGCCTAGCAGAGCGCCAGCCTACACGCAAGAGGTGCAATGGCTGGGCGATGCTCCAGCGTCGCGCCCTAATTGCTCCTCTGACCTTTTATGCCAGGCGCGCCGCGCCTTGCTTCAAGTATTTTTTTTCATGTTTCACTATTACAAACTAAGTTACAAATAATGAAAATACTTATCTAGCTAAAATTAATAATTAAAAGTAATTCGTAGATTCTAAGAATTGAAACTACACTAAACAAAAATCAAAATTCAAAAACTACCTATCTATTACATTGTTCATGGGTTGCCTCCCATGTAACACTAAATTTAATGTCGCAGCATGATACAGCTTGGATGATTCGTCATATAGATCAAGAGCCTCCCGATCACGATCTGAATCCTCACCAAAGTAGTGTTTTACTCTTTGCCCGTTGACCAAAAACGTAAGGCCAGTCTTAACTTTCACTTCAATAGCCCCATGTTGTGTCATTCTTACCACTTCAAAAGGACCAATCCATTTAGACCTTAGTTTTTCGGGGAATAAACTCAATCTAGAGTTAAAGTGTAGTACCTTTTCCCCCGGAGTGAAAGTACGGGTAACTATGTGCTTGTCATGCCGCCTTTTCGTCATTTCTTTGTAAAGCTTGGCATTCTCATACGCGTGGAGCCTAAACTCCTCAAGTTCATGCAATTGATTTACTCTCTTTTTACCGGCCAGCTCAGGGTCCAAGTTCAACTTCTTAATTGCCCAATAAGCTTGGTGTTCTAATTTCACCGGAAGATGACTTGCTTTCCCAAATACTATGTGATAGGGAGAAGTCCCTATGGGTGTCTTATACGCAGTCCTATATACCCACAACGCGTCATCTAACTTCTCAGACCAATCTTTCCTCTGCGCATTCACCATTTTCTGCAAAATTTGCTTCACCTCTCTATTCGAAACCTCCACTTGGCCACTTGTTTGAGGATGGTAAGATGTAGCAACCTTATTCCAAATACCATACTTAGCAAGAAGATTTTTAACTAGATGGTTAATAAAATGCTTACCTCCATCACTTATGATTGCTCTTGGAGTGCCAAAGCGAGTGAAGATGTGCTTCTTGATGAACTTGATCACCACCTTTGAATCATTCGAAGGGAGAGCTACAGCCTCAACCCATTTACTCACATAATCCACAGCCACAAGAATGTATTGGTTTCCACTAGATGGTGGGAAGGGACCCATGAAGTCAGTACCCCGCACATCAAAGATTTCCATCTCCAAAATGTTACTTAGCGGCATCTCATGTCTTTTTGAAATAGTATCCAATCTTTGGCATTTATCACAACCATTCACAAAAGAAATAAAATCTTTAAATAATGAGGGCAAAAGAAACCAGATTGAAGTACCTTATGCACCGTGCACTCTCCTTCGTGGTGACCTCCATATGGGCTAGCATGACAACTTTTGAGCACTTTTTGAACCTCATACACTGGAATGCATCTTCTCACTACTCGGTCCACATCTTGTTTGAACAAGAACGGTTCATCGCAGATATAGAACTTAGCATCATGCTTGAGCATTTTCTTTTGTTGGGTGGTTGCACTCGGAGGATACTCTTCGCTTACTATCAAATTCACAATGTTTGCATACCATGACACTTGAGAGATATCTAATACCATCAATTGTTCATCTGGAAACTCTTCTCGGATCTGCTCACCTTCATTCACATGGGAAGAATCCTCCAACCTAGACAAATAATCAGCTATTTGATTTTTAGTACCGTTCCTATCTTTGATCTCGAGGTCAAATTCTTGGAGAAACAATATCCATCGAATCAGCCTTGGTTTAACATCCTTCTTGTTGAATAGGTACCTAACAGCTGTATGGACAGAAAAAACAATCACTTTAGTACCTACCAAATATAATCTAAACTTGTCGAAGGCGAACACTAGAGCTAGCATCTCCTTCTCAGTCACTGTGTAATTAACTTGTGTAGAGTCAAGAGTCTTGCTTGCATAATTGATCGAGTGGAACACTTTATTGTTTCTTTGTCCCAACACTACACCCACTGCTACATCGCTTGCATCACACATGAGTTCAAATGGTAGTCCCCAATCAGGAGCAATTAAGATGGGAGCCTCAATTAAGTTCTTCTTCAACATCTCAAAAGCTTTCAAGCACATCTAATCAAAGTCAAACTTTACCTCCTTCTCCAACATACTGCACATAGGTCTTGCAATCTTGGAAAAATCCTTGATGAATCGCCGGTAGAAACCTGCATGACCAAGAAAACTATGCACCCCTTTTATAGAAATGAGAGGGGGCTATTTTTCAATAACTTCTACCTTGGCTTTATCAACCTCTAAAACTGACTTAGACACCTTGTGTCCCAACACTATCCTCTCTCTAACAAAAAAATGACACTTTTCCCAATTTAGCACTAAGTTAGTGTCTTCACATCTAGGAAGTACTTTATCAAGATTCCGGAGACATACCTCAAAAGACTTCCCAAAGACAGAGAAATCATCCATGAACACCTCTACAAAGTCTTCACCATATCATGAAAAATGGCCATCATACACCTTTGAAAAGTCACCGGTGCATTTCAAAGTTCAAATGACATGCGTTTGAAAGCATAGGTACCATAATGACAAGTGAACGTGGTCTTTTCCTGATCCTCGGGTGCAATCAAGATCTGGTTGTAATCGGAATACCCATCTAAGAAACCAAAGTACTCCTGCCCTGCTAGTCGGTCAAGCATCTGATCATGAAGGGAATAGGGTAGTGATCTTTCCGGGTGGCATCATTAAGTTTCCGGTAATTCATACAAATTCTCCAACCAGTCACTGTTCTAGTAGGAATTAACTCATTCTTTTTGTTCCTTACCACAGTTATACCTCCCTTCTTAGGGACACATTGCACCAGACTTACCCACTTACTATCGGAGATCGGGTACACAATTCCAGCATCAACCCACTTTATTACTTCCTTTCTTACCACTTCTTTCATCAAAGGATTTAGTCGACGTTGATGTTGTGCACTTGGTTTGTGATCCTCTTCTATGTAGATTTTGTGCATACATAACGTCAGACTAATCCCATGATTATCAACCATTTGCCATTCATTTGCTTTCTTTCTCCGCTTTAAGATCCTCAATTCGCGTCAACCTGTAATTCAGAGAACTCTGCAGAAAGTATAATAGGCAAAGTTTCATTATCACCCAAATACGCATACCTTAGGTGAGCTGACAGAGTTTTTAGTTCCAACTTGGGAGCTTCTTCTATTGATGGCTTTGGTGGGGGCCCTAACTCACGATCTAATTACTTCGCGCGAAGCTTACGTAAGTCAACTAGTGCTAGATTTAAACGTATTTCTATCTCTTGAGCGTTAGTATCTCCTTCAACCTCATGACCTACTAACACTCTTTCTAAGGGATCTTCGGGCACAACTACTTGTGATTCTACTATTTGATCAATCACAGTAATATGAGACAACTCTTCATAGATAGAAGGAAATTTTAAAGCGTGGTAAACATCAAATACCTCAACTTTATCATGTGCCCTCATAGTTAATTGACCAGCTACTAAATCAATCAATGCCCTACCTGTGGCCAAGAATGGATGTCCCAAAATGTATGGAACTTCATAATCGAGCTCAAAATCTAAGACTACAAAATCCACACGAAAAATCAATGAACCTACTTGAACTAACATAACTTCTACCACCCCTTCTAGCCTAGCAATGGATTTGTCAGCGAGTTGGAGAATAACAATGGTTCGTTTTGTACTACCTAACCCAAGCTTTTGATACAATGACAAAGGCATCAGATTTATACTTGCCCCCAAAACACACAACCCTCGGGCATGAACACTTTGCCCAATTGTAATCTGCACAGTAAAACTACCTGGATCTTTTAACTTTTTAGGTAGTCTGTTTTGGATTCTAGAGCTGCACTACTCAGTAAGTGTTATAGTTTCATACTTCGTGAGCCTCCTCTTGCTAGCCACAATGTCTTTCACGTATTTAGCATACTTCGGGATACCCTGCAAAGAGTCAAACAAAGGCAGGTTAATGTGAACCTGTTTAAGGAGAGAGAGAAGGATATCGAAACATTCATCCTCATTCTGCTTTTTAAGCCTTCGTGGAAACAGAGGTGGTAATTTCTTTTGAGGAACAGGCACCTCAACATTGGAGCTTTTTACTACCTCTTCGACCTTCTTTTCTGTGGTACCTGTTTTAGTTTTTCTCTTCTTTGGAGCCATTTCCTCTAATTTTAACCCATTTCTAGTACTTACCGCATGCAATTGCTTTGGGTTGCATTCAGTATCACCGGGTAGCCCACATTGGGGGCGCAAGTTCAGAGAATTGGCTACTTGCACAACTTTTTTCTCTAAACTCATTTGGGACATTTGGATGTTTCTGATGTTCTCATCCTACTTATCTACTCTAGCATTTATTTTGGTCCCTATTTCAGTCATGAGATTTTGGAGTAGCTCTTCATTGGTCATCCCCCCTTTTGGTGCACTAGGATTTGCGCTTTGGTTAGGATTCTGGTATTGTTGCCCAGCCCCTTGAGAACGGTATTGGTTAACCCCTTGCGCCTGATTTTTGGTTCTGGTTCCCACCCCATAAGAAGTTATGATGGTTTCTCCAACTAGGGTTGTAAGTGTTACCATAATTTTGCTGAACTCCACCCCTTTGTGCATTGCTCACATAGTTTACGAAATTCGGGTTTGCCTCACATTGCTCAGTTTCATGACCTCCACTACCACATACCTCACACCAATTGGCTGCCTGTTGTACAACGTTTATGGGTGCATGGTTTAGAGCCATTTGTTTAAAATGTAAGGTCATGTTATGTTGCATTGCATCTAATTTGGCATTTATGGCAGTAGCTTGATCTACATCTAAGATCCCCGCGGCCTTTTGGGTTGTGGTTCTAGTCATATCCCCCTTATATCCTGGTTCCCTTCGGAGAGTCTATCGAGTAAGTCGAATAAATCTTCACATGTTTTAGCTAGGGCCTGTCCTCCTGCTGCACTATTAAGAAGTACACGAGCATTATAATCTAAACCCTCAAAGAAAGTGTAAGCAAGTACCTCATTAGTTTACCTGTGGTGTGGGCAAGCATTTAACATTTGTTTGAAATGATCCCATGCTTGGTACATGTCCTCCCATTGATTTTGCCTAAAGAATAATATCTCACTCCTCAATTGTGCGGTTTTCTTGGATGGAAAGAATCGACTCATGAACTTCCTTGCTAGGTAATCCCAAGTAGTGATGGAATTTGGTGGCTCAGTATCTAACCAATGATTTGCTGCTCCTAACAATGAGTATGGAAACAACGTCAGCCTTACATAGTCCGATGAGACTCCAGTTGGGATGTATGTATCAGTGATCTCTATGAAGTTCATAAGATGGATTTAGGAATCCACGTGAGGGATACCAGTGAATTGTCCATTAGAATGGAGAAGTTGTACCATGCCCTGTTTTAGTTCAAATCTACCCCCCGGAGGAGGTTTCCTAATACTAGATGCCACATTGGCGGTGAGTGGGACTGCCACATCACGGACTGGTCTAGGAGGTACGACAGAGGGTACTCCTTGGTTATTCAAGTTCTCTTGGTTGTTCACGTTCTCCGAGTTATTCACGTTGTCTTGATTATTATCCTCATTGTTTCTCGAACACCTAACCCCAATTCTCATGGACGTCCTTGATTCATTTTTCTGCGCTGTCGTAAAATTCTTTTGGGTTCGTTAAGGTTCGACAAGTTCTCCCTTTCGAGCCAGACCTGAAAGTCAAGTGCCTGCAATATTCAAGCTAAGATCAAGTAATTAATACCTAAATATTCTAATTGTAGACTTAAGAAGATCGAATATAAATCAATTTATTAGTCCCCGGCAGCGGCGCCAAAAACTTGTTGCTCCTGAATATACACGCAAGTGTACGTGGTCGTGGAAGTAATATAGATTCTTAAAGAAACAAGTTATTGTTCCCAAGGGACTTCTGATCAATTTATATCAAACACTTAATTCTACAAATAAAAGTAACACTAACCGTTTAAGAGATTGTGATGATTGTTAACTACTACTAATAATGCAATAAGTAAAAGTAACCAATTGTGAACGACTTTAAAATGATGTTTGAAGAAAGTAAAAGACAATTCCAGGGGTTCAGCATGTAGTGAATTTCATGTATCATATCATCGGTTTAGAACTAACTTCAGTTGTCAAGTTACTGGTTTATAGGGTTAATTATATAAGTCGGGCTATCCACCTCTCGTCGCCTACTCTAATTAGCTATCTAACTACATCGTTGAGCGGGGATAAATAGACTAACTTGCGAGCATTTATATTTCATCCTATTTCATAACCAAGCAAGGTGTTCGTCCGGGCGTTACTCCTGAACACTAATCACCTCAATCAAATGGATCGATTGAGCTCTCTATATTCTCTAGTCTATCTAACCTTTCCTCTCCTGATTTTAAGATTAGACAATATATTTATCTTATGGTAATCAAGCATAAAATACTAAAATAAGAATGTAGAAGCAACTTATAATGACAACCAATAATTAATTCAAAAGGACTTTAATAATCAACAATCCATTCGTAGCTACAACCCTAAAACTAAGGCGTTTAACCACTCATGCTATTAGAAAACCACAAAATACAATTTTTCATGTGATTTCCGAAAAATAGAAGAGTTAGAAGATCAAAACCTATTACAAACGTTGATACTTTCTATTGCACACCCAATAAAAGTCGAACCCTAACTATGAATCCCTAAGGGTCTATTTATAAGAGTTGGAAAAGTTGGATACAAAACCTATTACAATAGGACTCCTTTTAACTAATGTTTTAGTTGAAAAAGTCGGCAACTTTATGGAGCCTCGCACCTAGCATCACACCTAATACTCTTTGTAGGACTTTCCACTTGGCGTACTGTGCCTAGTAGAGCGCCTGAGAAAGGCCTCTGAAGTTTACTCCTTGGCGCGTCGCACCTCTCAGCACGCCACAAACAGGACTCTGTCCTTCAGGCATTGGCGCGGCGCGCCCAACAGTACACCAGGCACTGTTGATTTTTGCCTTAGTCGTTTTCTTACATGTCTTTACTCCTTCCTTCATTTCAACTCCAATTCCTTCGAGAGTTCCTGAAACAACTAATCATGTGTGTAAGTGCACAATCATCACAAGTTACACCAAAAATCAAGCTATTAACTAAATATCATTCTTCAATCTAATCAATTCATGGGCGAATATTGACAACTTAGGCATATAAATATGCCTATGACCAACCTTCGCTGTCTCAAATTCAGAGAATTTTTAGTAAACACATGTTGCAAGCTACGATGATCAGTAAACACCTCACACTTGACACCATAGAGGTAATGTCGCCAGATCTTAAGAGCTAACACCACCGCTGCCAATTCTAAATCATGTGTTGGGTAATTCATCTCATACACCTTCAGCCTCCACGGTGCATAAGCTATGGCATTCTTATCCTGCATTAACACAACACCCAAACTCGAATGGAAAGCATCACAATAAACAATAAAATCCTTACTTTCCACTGGTAGTGCTAGAATAGGTGTTGTGGTCAAAAGAGTCTTGAGCTTTTGAAAGCTCTCATGACACTTTTCAGTCCATTCAAAAGGTACCTCATTTTTGGTCAACCTTGTCAGATGTGTGGCAATAGAAGCAAAGTTCTTCACAAATCGACAATAGTAGGTAGCCCGCCCCACAAAACTCGTAAGTTCAGTCACAAAGCTAGGCCGAACCCAATTCTTAACTTCTTCAATCTTTTGGGGATCTACCATTACCCCTTCCCTTGAAATTACATGCTCCAAAAAGGCAACCGAAGTCAACCAAAATTCACACTTAGAAAACTTCGCATATAACTTTTGTTTCCCAAGAATACCCAAAACAATATGAAGATGGTCGGCGTGCTCTTCCTTACTTTTCAAGTAAACCAAAATTTCATCAATAAATACTATCACAAACGAATCAACAAAGGGTTTGAACACCCCATTCATCAAACTCATTAAAGTTACGGGCGCATTTGTCAACACAAACGATATAACTAGAAACTCGTAGTGCCCATAGCGGGTCCTGAACGTCATCTAGGGCACATCTTCAAGTCTAATCTTTAATTGATGGTAACCAGACCTCTGATTAATCTTAGAGTAAACTAATGCACCTTGCAACTAGTCAAAAAGATCATCTATCCGAGGCAATGGGTACTTGTTTCGAATGGTGATCCTATTCAATTGCCGATAATCTATACACATCCTCATATTACTATCATTTTTCTTTACAAACAAGACATGAGCACCCCACAGCGAAGCACCAGGATGGATGAAACCTTTATCAAGAAGTTCCTGCATTTGAGCCTTAAGCTCTCTCAACTCTACCGGGGTCATGCGATATGGAGGGATAGAAATAGGGCGGGTACCAAGTTCCAAATCAATGCAGAAATCTATATCTCTATTTGGAGGCATACCAGGCAAATCAGTAGGAAACACTACTCTAAATTGTAACACCACATGAATAGACTCAATGGAGGGAGACTCCACCTCAACAACCCAGCTATGAGCCAGGTACGCCAAACAACCCTGCCCTACCAATTTCCTAACCCAAATTAAGGATATGATCTAAGCTAGCTTAGGCTTGTACACCCCTTCCCACTCTAATTTTTCCCTACTAGGGATCTCTAGAGTCACATACTTAGTATTACAATTTAACAAAGCATAATAGAGGGACAACCAAGTCATGCCTAAGTTATATCAAAGTCAGTCATGTCCAAAATCACCGAATTAGCCCAAGTCTGAAAACCCATAAACAAAATAGGAAAAACACGATAGACATGGCTGACTATGACAGACTCTCCAACTGGGGTAGAAACATGGATAGGGGCATCAAGTATATCACAAATCATATAAAATCCCAAGGCAAACTAAACGGACACATAAGAATAAGTAGAACCCGAATCAAATAACACATTAGCCATACAGTCACAGAGAATAGTACATGTGATCACTACATCAGACGCCTCCGCCTCAATCTTGCTCGAAAAGGCATAACACTGAGCCCTGTCATCATGACAGGCAGCTTCACTACCTGGCTGCAACGTACCTCTGCCTGAGTTACCATTTCCTCGACCTCCACAACCTCGCTGATTTCCTCCTCGCCCACCTTGTTGTCACGACCCAAGAGTACCCCCTAGACGTAACATGACGTACTTGACCACGAAGGGGTCTCATACAAGCCTCTAGCATCATCATGACATAAGAGATAGAAATAATGCGGAAAAATTTAAAACTTTTACAATAGAAGTTGAACTTCGTTTTTCATAAGGGAAACTCATAGAAATCTAGACTTTGTCTCATACACTATCTAAAACATTGGAATACAAAGTTTGGTACTTAGCACTTTACATCAATAATAGTCTCAATATGAGAACTACAATAGAAACTAAGAAATGGATAATCCGTCCTCGAACTTGAGGACTCACCACAACTTGGAGATAAGCAATCCAAGTCTTCTTCAAGAAAGAGAGTGTGTGTCACCTAGCCGGAACCTACACTTATAAAAATGTAGAGGAAAAAAGGGTTAGCACAAATATGTACAAAGTATGGAAACATGCATAAAATCCTTTAAATATGATAAAAAGGACATTTTTGTTGGAAAGTATGCCTTTGTTAAGTTTAGAAACCAACATGCATTTACAACGTACAACACAAGCCATAATCACATTTATACTCATTACATGGTAATATCAACACCATAGCTTCCCCTAAGGAACACTTGTGCAATGTGTAGTTGGCATCCCATAATACCAACCCTACTAAGCGCCCCCTTGAAGCTACCTTGGTCATGCATATCATCTTTAGACCTTATTATAATCATTAGTCACAAATAAGGAAATAGTCATACATTACTTGAATATAAGGAAAGTCATTCATAATAACTATCCATTCAACACACATGCATACATTTGTATCTCATCATAATATAAAGGAACCATCCCACAACATCCTACTAAGTCTACTTGTGAAATGTGGAAGTGAAGTCCCATACCCCCACTCCTACTAAGTAACTCACCAAGAAATCATAGTATAGTTCATGTCTTATTCATCATCTTTATTATGTAGGGAAAATAACATTAACCGACATAGATCATGTGAGCTACATGGAATCTGGTGTTCTATCCCCACACCGAAAAGAGGGTGTCCTACTTGCCTAAGGTAGAACTATCGTGATAGCTTTTAGGTGGATCCACTAGCTAAAGACCTATGTGGGCACATAGTTATGGGATAAGGAGATTGCTACTAAAAACTCGGACTTCTAGCGTAAAAGGTTTCCATCTCATAAGACAACCTATGTTGGGAAGCCGCAGTTGCTAAACGTAAAAGCTTCCTATCTCATTGTTCATATCCTCTCGGTGCTAAGCCTAATTCACTTTAGAAAGTCATATTAAGTCTTTACTTTGGTTCATGTTCAATAGAGAGTGCACTAGGCACTCAACCAACATTCATCATTTATTAGGTGAGAATGCCCTTTCGACCTTAGAATCATCCACAAGTGAGCAAACCTTTCACATTATCATTCATAGTGTTTTCATGAGAAATTGCCTTTCAATCAACACAACAACATCATCATCATCCTAGACAAGTTATACATGAACAAGTGTAAAGGGTAAGGGGAGAATATCCTTTCAACAATACCTCAATATACACAATAGTCATAGGATCTTTACATTTCAAGTGAATCATAAGTTCACATACAATTTTTATCAATCATGAACAATCCTTCACAATTTACCCCCTCCAAGGGTCATGGATCAAGTCTCACAATCACACTTACAAATACAACTTTAAGCATGAATAAACAAGATTCAATACTAGATTAACATTGACACAATTCATAGTAATCATCTTGCATCAATACACCCATCACAATTCATGAAATTAGGGTCATGGGGTAGTTCATGGGTTCATGGGGAGTTTTACAATAAAAATCACCATTAAATGTGAACTCATCCATAATATAAGACAAATAACATAATGAAATCATTTTTAGGAAGAACCCATGGTTAGAATGAAAACCCTAGTTTTTGAACAATATCCCAATTTCGAAATCAAGAGTTGAAGGGCTTCATGGAGAAAAGTGTTCCATGAATCAAGGTTCCCATACCTTAATTGAAGTTTCCCCACGAAATTGGAGTGAAAAGCTTGGAGCTTGAACCCTAATCTTGACCTTCTTCTTTGTTCTTCAATGGAGTCTAGAGAGAGAATCTTTTGGGAGAGGGAAGTGGGTTTTGTTTGAGTTTGTGAGTTATGAGAGTTAAAAAGGTTGTTTAATAGTTAAAGGTACTTAAATATACTTAAAATAACTAATAATAACCGTCCCCCACCCTTAATTAATTAGAATTTGTTAAAATGTTTGACCCTTAGCCGATTTGCATCAGCTTTTGCAGACCCTCACCTACGAAACCCCCACATACGATCCATAGGTAGGGTGATGCCACATACTGGTGGTTCGTCAATTGGGTGAGAGAGGGGAATCAGACAAGGGCTGGGGATACTAAGTCTCAACCCACGCCACCCACCTACGGTCCGTAGGTTGGGTGACGCCCTGTACTGGCCAGACGTCATTTGGTCCTGGGACTTGGAAGATTGGGGGAGCTAGGGAAAATCTAAGTGTTGACTCACGACTCCCATCTACGGGGCGTGAGTTAACCTACGACTCGTAGGTTGCATTTTGTAGTTCATGCTATTTTTTTACAGCTTTTGGGCACTCCCCTTGGTCCTCCTCAAGGACTCTTGGGGGGTCCTTGGGTGGGCCATGCCTTGCCGTATAGGGACTTAAACACTAGTGCTAACCTAGGGAGGTCATGTTACGACTCTTACCTTGACGTTAACCCTTATTAGGACACTAGGCAACACGTTAGGCTCTAGCTTAGGTCGTTAGATTTCTGAGGTGTTACACTTGTGGACGTCCTCAACCATCATTACCATTGCCCGCGGGTACCACTTCTCTAGTCTGCTGCTGCACGGAATCCAACATGCACGGATGGGGACAATCTCTCCTCATATGTCTAGGTTCTCCATAATCATAACAAGTACGATTGAAGGATGGCCTGCTGCCCGTCGAAGGTGTGGCTCCTTGGCTATCCTGAATCAAATTCTGAGGTGGAGTTCCCAAGTAATTA
This sequence comes from Solanum verrucosum, assembly GCF_900185275.1. Classification (NCBI taxonomy): domain Eukaryota; kingdom Viridiplantae; phylum Streptophyta; class Magnoliopsida; order Solanales; family Solanaceae; genus Solanum; species Solanum verrucosum. The sequence goes on from NW_026020009.1 coordinate 2,707,014, forward strand.
CTTGTAGAAGCGTGCATAATGGACTGAATTGGTTGGGCTGCAAGTGTCGGCCTGCCTGAACCTCTGGAGTAGGAACCCTGAAAGTTACATGTGCTCTTAGCCTTCTTACCCAATGCCTTAGCCTGACCATCTCACCTCACCCCCTCCACTTTCTTTATAAAATCTATTACCTCATTAAAAAATTTCCCCGCAGAAGTCATGTGTACAGACAATACATGTAACTTAGAATTCAGTCCCTTGACAAATAGATGGATCCTCTCTTCCTCAGTAGTCACCAATTGCGTAGCATATCTAGACAAAGCATGGAACTTAGCCTCATAAGCAGCCACAGACATACCACCCATCTCCAAAGCCATGAACTCATCCCTCTTACGATCTCTCAAAGTCCGAGGTACATACTTCTCCAAGAATAGAGCATGAAACTGGGTCCAAGTAAGTGGGGGTAAAGATGAAGATCTGCACTCCACATAAGCTCTCCACCACTTCTTAGCCTCACCTTAAAGTTGAAAGTTCACAAACTCTACCCCATGCTGATGTACAATTCCCAACTTATGAAGCCTCTTACAACAATCTAGGATGAACTCGTAAGCATCCTTACTTTCGGAACCATGGAACACAGGCGGTTTCAATTTCAAGGACTTAGTCAAGATCGCATTTCCATTACCAATCATAACCGGACCCAACAAGGATGGAAGAAAGCATTAGTACCTACAGTTCCACCCATCTTGGGGGACAGTTATAGCAATAAGAGGATTGGCGGGAGCTTGAGTCGCTTGAACTGAGGGAAGCACTCTAGGACCAACAAATCCTTTTAGGAACAACATAATCTGTTGAGCTAACACTAGGTCTAAGGGAGAATACCTATAGTCTCAGCCTGCACCTCTTCCTCTTGTCCAACATCCTCACCATTCTCAACCTCAACATTCTCCTCTATCTCTTTATGATGCGAATGAGGATTCTCATTTATGGGAGCATTCTCAACCAGAGCTCCATCCCTAGTAAGTGCTACCCTTCATCGGCCTCTACCCCTTGCTCTTCCTCTACTCCTGCCTCGACCGCGACTTATTGCTGTAGATTCCTCAGCTGGCGCATTGACGGGAGCTACGAGCCTGACGCTATTGAACCTAGTGTTAACCATCTGCGGACAAAAGAGTGAAGGAGATTAGATACCAATTTGGATCACCAGATACCAATTGGAACCAAGTTATAGCACGAAAGGAAACAAAAGAAAACAGAGAGATTTCCTAAAGTCCTATGGCCTCTCAAAGAAAAGTACAGACGTCTCCGTACCGTTCCGCAAGACTCTACTAGACTCGTTTCAGTACATTGATGTCAACGAACCTAGAGCTCTGATACCAACTTTGTTATGACATAGAGCATCGTGATTGGCACCCACACTAACCCTCCGGTGGGAGAACCATTAATACTAATTAGCTAACCCAAGAACTGCACAACTTAATCAATTGCTAGGCATTTAAAGATATGGAAGCAGGTTTAAATGCAAGAGTCAAATAGAGTTCCCATAAACTCCAAAAGATCTAACAACGACTAACAAAACAATGAGGAAATGCTCCCTAGAACTTGAAAGTAAATGTACAAAAAGTCTAACAAGGAACCATAAGTCTAAACGAAATGGGTACAAACCAATTAAATAGACGAATATCTAAAGTACTAATCTAACTCCGAATAAGATTGACTGAGCAAAAGGAGAACTCATGGTAGCCTAGAAGATCAGGCTCACCTTTGAATCCCATCGATCACTAGTCTTCTAGACGAGGTCTGTCAGTAGCTGCCTGAAGATGCCCTGTACTCAACAAACAAAGAGCAAGTGCAGTATCAGTACACAACCACAATGTACTGGTAGGATCACACGTCTATTTCAATGAGTGAAAGATATACAAGTAACCACAACACAATAAAACAGGCATATACCAAACATATACAATATCAATCATTATTTCAGGATCAATGTACAATTCCACGTTCTCAAATAACACATTTACGTGACAAGTCAATGGTCCTCTCATGGAGATCATACTCAAAGTGTTAGTTTATCGGTACGTGGTACCCGTTCCAAGTTAGTGTGTCGAATCATGATACCCGTTCCAATATGTATGTCGATACGTGACATCCGATCCGAATTAGTGTGTCGAAACATCACACCCGTTCCATTCAACATGTCACAATCAAAATCACAAGGTACATTCTCCAAATCATATAATCAAGTGTTGAGTCATGACATCCAATCATTCATTCATACTCATTTACAATAAGTGTGATCAACGTGCAACATTCACATACATACATGCATTATAATGAAGTAATTACTAACGTACGTCACACAAACATGAACTCACAACCATTACCTACCTCGAACAAAACTTGAACCTTCTTAAGAAACTTGATTCTTCCCTTTCTGGATTCTTTCTGCTTGTTCTTGGGGTACAAACAATCAACATAACGCGAGGATCAATTAACGAGGCCTAATTACCCGAATTAAAATCAAAATCATCAACCTTAGGCCAAACCCATGATCCTAATACACAGCTAGGGCTTTTTCCCACCATCTAAAACATTTCCAAATTCCTCCCCGACAATAATTACTCATGAATTTACATTCTACGGATCGATTAACGGATTATGAGAGTCTCAAGAATGGTGAAAAACTATCAAGAAGTAGCCCTGGTTCGTCTCCTAACTCTTAAGAATGAATTTTACAGAATAATGACTTTTTTGGGGTTTATTTCCGACTTAATTCATGACTAGCCCGCTATGACGACCACCATCCCGCCACAGCGTCCCCTTCAGCAGAAATAATCCCGCCCTACAGGCTTGCGCGGAGACAGAACGTTGGAATTAGAGTTTCAAACCCCTATTTCACAACATACCTTCAACCCATGACACTCAGAAACTATTGGTTCACGCTAAGATTAGTTTTGGGAGTTCTACTCGCCCGTATTTAATTTCGTAAAGTCGTACGAGCTCTTTTATGTCTTATCTATCCACTCATGAAATCAAATTCATTATTGGATCTCTCATCTGTTACCAAATTTCCCTAGACCTCACTGACTCCGATTTCGTCCAAATCTGGACTAGGCTAGGAATTCTAAAGTTACTATGAAGAAGTTTTCCGCCCTAAAATTTTTCCTCATTGGCTTTTCTATAACGATGGGAGAAGGTCGTTACTGGTGCTCGAGTGTTGTTTTTTCGAAAGAAAGTGTCACGATCCGAAAATGGGCCAAGATGACACCTACTATAACTTCGAGTAGGCAGGCCAAAATCCAATACAAAAGTTGCAGAAGATAACATTTAACAAATAATAATTAAGAATAAGCGGACCAAGAAGAAAATATAGGAAATAGACCATAATATAGATATTCAAGTACTAGACCAAATATATAAAAGAGGCCCAATAGTGACCAAGATGACAAACTAACACAACACATATCTCCGGACCTGGTGTCACCAATACAACATCTACTAAGTACATAAATATTATATATACAAGAGAACTGACTAATCAAAATACAAAATACAAGTCAGTACAAAAGGAAGAAAGCAACAAGTCTCTGAATACCATAAGCTTACCACGATTCGAATCTGTGACAGCCAAGGAAAACCCAACGCTCACTGGGGGTGTCTCGTACTGGGAGCTACTTCAAAAAATGATACAAAAGTGTAGTATGAGTATTAAGATATGGGGTACTCAGCAGACATCATAGGCCGATCAAGCTCAGAAAGATTTTTTTTTTTATATATATATATATATATATATATATATATATACACATATATATAAGCAGCACGATAGTTTTTACAAGAGTCTGGTATAAAGCTAGAAGAACATAAGCTACTGACAAAGAAGGCAACAATAGTTTTTACCAAACAAACACAAATAATTAATCAAACAATAAGATGTGGTGCTCATGTGGCCAATGCATGTTTAAGTAAAATGTTCTTGGATTGTCCCCTAGACACCCAAGATAACTACGAAACCAACATCAACTTATCAATATATGCAATAAAAATAAATTTTGAAATTCAGTTTGCGGGGCAGAAGCTTATTAACATATGCCTTATAAGGTGAAAATGGTACATTTTTTCTCAAAATCAAGTTTTCATCAGTAAAATTAATGAAAATCAGTTATCCCGATCCCTTGGAACCAAAAATAGTAGAAAATGAAGTTCAATAAATAAGAATCTCAAAAACCTCTTTCCTTTCAAAAATAAGATGCAATTATGCCATAAATATGATTTGACACCAACATAGTCAAGTCATCCTCAACAAACATCCAGATTACACACAAAACTGGGTAAACATTCTTCACAATGTAGGCATACTAACCTCAAACATCAATGAGTTCAAATTCATGGCCTCAGACCCAACAATTCAATCAATAAAGCAATAAACTCAACACACGAACTACTACTCGGGTGCCTTTTCCTTCCAAAAAGCTTCGGAACGCTGCCAAGCTGTCAATAATAGAAAGAATAATTCAATACAGAACTAATGATACCCATACCATAAATACAAATTTCAGACCAAAAATTGAGTCAAATGTTTTACCTCAAACGACGTTACAGAATTGCAAAACTAAAAATCTAATTATGTTCCTCTCAAGGTGAGGATCACATGTTCGAAAGTTAGGTGAAAGCGGAGTCAAATTCAGACCTCAAATGGTCCAAATACCATTCTTTGAAGACTTAGAAATCAAGGGATTTTAGACCAAAAATATAATTGAATCAACAAAGTAAAACTAGAATTATGTTAAGAAGGCAATAAGGAATAAAATTACCTCAGTATCACATGAAATGGGAAAGAAACAAGTGAATTTGCAAAAGATCGAGCTCCTCTACAATGTGTTTCTTTTTAGAATGAAAAGAATAAGGAAATGAATTAAATTACGAGTTACAACTGGCCGCTTATCGCTTTAGCTACCAGGTTGCCTTAAAAGTGACACAACTCAATAGGTGTTTGCAGAAGCGATTTCCACAAAAGCATCCAGCCATACAAAAAAGTGGTGCCCGCCCCCTGATGCCCTTCGCAAAAGAGGTCAAGGGCCGCTAAATCCATGACACCAATGGCTGCTGGATCAGCAGTTTGAAGTGCAATGCTCCAACTTCGAACGAATCCTCTGAAATTATTTGGGGTCCAAATGATGCAAGGGAAAAGTGTTATCCACTCAAAAATTATATTTTGGTCTATATGAACTCGATGAAACAACCAACGGAGGTCGTCTCATCAAAAAGTTGACCAAAGTCAACACTTACAACGAAAAGCCAAACAAAATGCTAAAAGCCACAAACTCATCCCAAGAGCCTCGGGAATGAAACCAAAGATTGTTATGAACCAAAGTCGACATTTCAGAGTTAATCGCATTGATGTAATACTCATCCAAGTGAGTTTACCAAGGATGTTGATGCAAGTCAAACTTTGGCCAAAACTTCAAAATAAAAGTGACTAACGACATAAAATCAAAATGATAACCTCAAAGCTCTAATCAACAATCCAACTATACCAAAATGACCCTTATGGAGTTGATGGAACTAACACAATCCTTATCCGACATCAAATCTTCGAATGTTGACTAAAGTCAACTCTTTTCATATCAAAAGCCTTCAAAATAGAAAAATTCACACCAAACACTACCGACCTCCTCAAAAAGCACGCCACCAAACCCATTTCGATACAAAAAACTGCAAGGAAGCTACATGAAGGGAAAAATAGTAAAAGTATGCAAAACATAGACATGACTTCGAGGGTCATTACAAAAAGATTGTCCTCTCAAAATATGTATTAATTGTCGATAATTGAGCAATGTCACAATCAAGAATAAGTATCCCATCCCAAGGAGTGATGAATTGGTTCATCTACTTCAGTGTTCTATATTCTTCTCGAATATTAACCTCCGATTGAGTTATCATCAGTTGATGGTTCAATAGTGTGACATTAAGGCAACTTTCTGAAATCGGTATTATTATTATGAATTCTTAATTATGTCCTTTAGAATAACGAATGCTCCTACATATCTCATTTTTCTAGGGTAGCGGTCACAAATGGTTACTTAGTATTGAAACTTAAGATGAAGATTGGTTATCATTAAAGGTTATTTTTGTGCTCTTGATTTTACTATTTTAATGTTTGATCACCATTAGAATATACATATTGTCTTTTATTGAACTAGAGCGAGGAATAGAGAGATAGAGCATGGAATACAAGGACCATTAATACCACTCAACTATCATTATTTTCCTCCAAATATACTTGACATTTCAAAAGCCTCACTCTCTGCTAGTTGACATGACATGTCATTAAAGTCTTTTTCTTAATAATATACATATTTGATTCATTAAACCCATTTAACTAAAATAATGATCACATTATTTTTTGAATATATATATATATATATAAAATAAATCTTCATACTTAAGAATCTTTTCTTATAATTAAACTTTTTATTTTTTTATGTTATAAAGAATAGATTTTTAAAACGTACTATAATCAATTTTTGAATACTTGTAAATATATACATTCTAAAAAAAATAATGATATACAAATCACTCATCAATGTTAATGTCATGACCCAGACCGTCGTGATTGGCACCCACACTAACTCTCCGGTGGGACAACCACTACTACAACTCAAACTAAGCAACTAAACCAAAACTAAGGCATTTAATATACGAAAGCAGGAAAAATACTAAGGAAAGAAATATAGTTCCCATAAACTCTAACAAAAGTCTACAATAATAAACTAACATTACGGAAGTAATGCCTAGAACCTGAAAGTCAATGTACCAAAACATATAACAATGAACCAAGTCTAAACAAGAAGGGTCACAACTCCAATCTAACAGCTAATAACTAACTATAAAAGTCTAAGTCCGAAATGTGGACATAGACGAAAGGAGACTCATGGCAGCCTGAAAGAATTGACTCACCCTTGAATTTGAACGATGATCACTGATCTCCTAAGCGAGGTCTGTCAGTAGCCGCTTGAAGATGCCCTGTACTCAACAAAAATAAGAGCAAGTGCAGTATCAGTACGCAACCATAGTGTGTTGGTAGGATCACGCGGCTATCCCTCTAAGTATAGCATATATAAATCATCATAACAATATAATCACATGCATATAACGAACATATAATTATATCAAATCATTGGTCCTATGATGGAACCTAAACCCAACCGGTTAGCATACCGGAATGTGGTACCCGATCCAATGATTATGTCGGAACGAGGCAACCGATCCCATAATTATGTTGTAACATGGCAACCGATCCAAGTTAGTTTTGCTGGAACGTGGCAACCGATCTATTTAACACACGACAATCACAATCACAAGTATATCCTAAAGATCATACAATTAAGTCATGATTTCATGGTAACCATCATTCATCTATCTCATTTACAACAAGTGTAATCAATAATGCAACATTCATATATATACATGTATCATAATGAAGCAAGAAAAAAAATACATCACACAATCATAGAATCAAAACCATCACCTACCTCGAAACAAGCTTGAAACCCTAAGAAACTTGATCCTTCCATTTCCGGATTCACTCTGCTTGTTCTTGGTCTACAAACAATCATAATAACATGGGAATCAATAAACAATCACTACTTACCCGAATTACCAACAATTCTATGAACCCTAGATCAAACCCATAATCCCAGTTATCTAAGATAGGATTGTTTCCAACATAGAATCTAGATCAAAACCCTCCCCCAACAATAATTACCCATTCTGTCATGTTCTACGGATCAAAAAACGGATTTGGGGAGTGAAAAACTTACTTTTAGCCTCAAGAATGGTGGAAAACTGTTAGGAGTCACCTGTGATTCGTTCCTTAGCTCTAAAAATAAAAAAATGCAGAATCAAGTCGTTTAGGGGTTTATTTACGACTTTAAGTCGCGTCTGGCCTGCCACAGCGACCCTCACCCCGCTACAGCGACAAAATCCAGCGCCAAAGCGGCTTGCACGAAACAGTGAGCTATTTTAATAATTCCAAAATCTTTATTTCACAACACACCTCTAACCCACAACGCTCAGAAAATACCCTTCACTCTAAGATCGATTCCGGGAGTTCTACTCGCCCGAATTTAATTCTGTAAAGTCGTACGGATTCCTTAACAAGTTTTCTAACCACTCATGTAACCAGAATTATAAATAAATCATCCTATTGTTACCATATTTCCCTACACCTTAAAGACTCCATTTTGTCCAAATCTTGACAAGGTTGGGAAAATTCAAATATTATGAAAAAAAGTTTTTCAGCCCCAAATTTTCCCCCTTTGGCTTCTTTATAACGACGGAACCCGGTCGTTACAATAGATTCCAATTTACCCATCACTCGTCCCCGAGTGACAAACTTAGGAAAAAAAAGGCTAAGGAAATAATGAAGTAGTACCTGAATCGACGAATAATTGGGAATACTCTTTTTGCACGTCCCTCTCGGTTTCCCAAGTTGCTTCTTTAACTAGACGATGCTTCCATTGGACTTTCACGGACTTAATCTCCTTGCTTCTCAACTTGCGCACATCACAATCAAGAAATGCCACCGGTTCCTCCTCATATTGGAGGTGCTTGTCTAACACAATTGAGTCTCATTTAATGATATAATCCCCGTCACCATGATACATCTTCAACATAGACACATGAAATACCGGATGAACACCCGATAGATTAGGAGGTAAAGCTAATCTATACGCTGCCGGTCCTACACATTCCAGAACCTCAAAGGGACCAATGTATCGTGGACTTAGTTTGCCCTTCTTGCCAAATCTCATCACCCCTTTCATGGGTGATACCTTAAGAAGAATATTCTCACTGGTTTGAAACATCATGTCTCTCACCTTATGATCCACATACTTCTTCTGTCTACTCTGGGCTACTAGAAGTTTAGCTTGAATACTCCTCACCTTATCTTGAGCATCCTTCACTAAATCAACCCCCAAAGATTTCACATCTCCAACCTCAAACCATCATATGGGTGATCTACATCCCCTCCCATATAATGCCTCAAATGGTGCCATATCATTCGCAATCTTCTTTCTAAGCTCTTCCAAGTTCTCATCCTCAAATTGTTTGGCCTTGATCTCCTCAATGAATGTGGCCCTTATTTCAATACTAGCTAACACCCTACCTCTTTCTGAGATGCCCAACTGCATGAACTTAGAATCTAAGGTATGAATTTCCTTAGCCGAACGTCGCTTGGATACACTCAAGCAAGCTATACTACCCATACTCATCATTTTTCGACTCAAAGCGTCTGCCACCACATTAGCCTTGCCCGGATGGTAGTGAATGGTGACATCATAATCTTTAAGTAACTCCATCCACATTCATTGTCAAATTTAGATCATTTTGAGTGAACACATGATGAAAACTACAATGATTAGTAAACACTTCACACTTAACACCATAGAGGTAATGTTGCCAGATCTTAAGAGTAAATACTACCGCTGCCAACTCCAAATCATGCGTTGGATAATTTCTCTCATGCACATTCAATTGGCGCGATGCGTAGGCTATAACATTCTTATCCTGCATTAACACCGCGCCCAACCCAGAATGAGAACTATCACAATAAACTATAAAATCCTTACCTTCCATCGGTAACTCTAGAATAGGTGCGGTGGTCAAGAGACTCTTGAGATTTTTGAAGCTCTTCTCACATTTTTTAGTCCATTCAAATGGTATCTCCTTTTTGGTCAAATTAGTCAAGTGATTGGCAATAGAAGCAAATTTTTTCACAAATCGACGATAGTAGCTAGCGAACCCCACAACAATCCTAACTAACATCACAAAGCTAGGCCGAACCCAATTCTTAACCGCCTCAATCTTTTGAGGATCTACCATTACCCCTTCTTTTGAGACTACATGCCCCAAGAATGCAACCGAGGTCAACCAAAATTCACACTTAGAAAATTTAGCATACAATTTTTGTCTCCCAATAACACTCAGAACAATACGAAGATGGTCGGCATGCTCTTCCTTACTTTTCGAATAGACCAAAATATCATCAATAAAGACTATGACAAATGAATCAAGAAATGGTTTGAACACCCCATTCATTAAACTCATGAAAGTTGCAGGCGCATTGGTCAAACCAAAAGACATAACCAAAAACTCATAGTGTCCATAGCGAGTTCTAAACGCCGTCTTGGGCACATCCTCATGCCTAATTTTCAATTGATGGTAGCTAGACCTTAGATCAATCTTAGAGAAAACTGATGCACCTTGCAATTGGTCAAAAAGATCATCTATTTGAGGCAAGGGATACTTATTTCGAATAGTGACCCTATTCAATTGCCGATAATATATACACATTCTCATACTACCATCTTTTTTCTTAACAAACAAAACTGGAGCACCTCATGGGGAAGCACTAGGACGAATAAATTCCTTATGAAGAAGCTCTTGGATTTGAGCCTTAAGCTCTTTCAATTCTGTTGGAGCCATGCGATATGGAGGGATAAAAATGGGACGAGTACCAAGTTCTAAATCAATGCATAAGTCTATATATCTATCCGGAGGAAAACCAAGCAAGTCACTAGGAAACACTTCTCTAAATTTTGACACCACAGGAATAGACTCAATGGATGGAGCCTCAATCTCAACATCCCTAATATGTGCCAAATAAGCCAAACAACCCTGCCCTATCAATTTCCTAAACCAAATGGAGGATATGATCTTAGCTTGCTTAGGCTTGTACACCCCTTCCCACTCAAATTTTTCCCTTCTCGGAATTTCTAGAGTTACAGACTTAGTATTACAAATAAGCACAACATAATAGGGGGACAATCAAGTCATGCCTAAGATTATATCAAAATCAATTATGTCCAAAATTACCAAATCAGCCCAAGTCTGAAAACCCATAAATAAAATAGGACAAGCACAATAGACATGGGTGACTATAACTGACTCTCTAACTGGGGTACAAACATGGATAGGGACATCAAGTAAATCACAAATCATAGCATATTCTGAGGCAAATCGCATGGATACATATGAATAAGTAGAACCCGGATCAAATAACATATTAGCCATCCGGTCACAGACAAGAATAGTTCCTGTGATCACCGCGTCAGACGCCTCTGCCTCATTTTTACCCGAAAAGGCATAACACTGAGCCCTATCATCTTGACGAACCACTTCCCTGCCTGGCTACACATTACCTCTGCTTGCATTACCATTTCCTCTACCTCCACGACCTCACTGATTACCTCCTCGCCTACCTTGTGGATGCCCTCGACCATTATTACCATTTCCCGCGAGTACCACTCCTTTAGTCTACTATTGCACGAACTCAAACACACGTGGGTGGGGACAATCTCTCCTCATATGCCCAGGTTCTCCATATTTGTAACAAGTATGATCAAAAGATGGTCTACTGCCCGTCAAAGGCGCGACTCCCTGGTTATCCTGAAAATTATGAGATGGAGTTTCTGAGTAACTACCTGCAGAGGCGGGCATAGAGAATGAATTGGCTTGGCTGCAAGCGTTTTCCTTACGGACCCCTTGGAATAAGAACCTTCAAAGTTACCTAAGTTCTTCGCCCTTTTTGCCCATGCCTTAGCTTGACCGTCTCGCCTCACCCCCCCCCCCCCCCCCCCACTTTCTTAACATAGTCTGTTACCTCAGTGAAGCTCCTCCCTGCAGAAGTCATAGGAACAAATAATACTTGCAACTCAGAATTTAGTCCCCTAATAAATAACCGAATTCTCTCTTCCTCAGTCGTCACCAATTGAGTAGCATATCTAGACAAAACATGGAACTTGGCCTCATAAGCAGCCACAATCATACCACCTTGCTCCAAAGCCATGAACTCATCCTTCTTGCGATCCCTCAAAGTCCTAGGCACATACTTTTCTAGAAACAGAGCATGGAATTGGGTCCAAGTATGTAGAGGTAAAGTTGAAGATCAACATTCCATATAAGCTCTCCACCACTGTTTAGCCTCACCTTGAAGTTGAAAGGACACAAACTTAACCCCATGTTGATGGACAATTCCCAACTTATGAATCCTCTCATAGTAATCTAAGATAATCTTATAAGCATCCTCATTCTCAGAACCAAGAAACACAGGAGGCTTTAGCTTCAAAAACTTAGTCAACATCTCATGCTTATTATCAGTCATAACAGAACCCAACAAAGGACGGAAGAAAGCATCATTACCTCCAGTCCCACCCACCTTGGGTGCAGTGCTAGCAACATGAAGGTTAGTATGAGCTTGAGTTGCTTGAGAAGAAAGAAGCACTCCAGGACCAACCAACCCTTTCAAGAATGACATGATTTATTGAGCTAACATTGGTCTATGGGGGGGGGGGGGGACATCGGTAGTCTCAGCCTCCACCTCTTCCTCTTGTCCTACATCCTCAACATTCTCCTCTTCAACCTCTTCATGATGCGCAAGAGGGTTCTTATTCATAGGAGCATTCTCAACATGAGCTCCATTTCCAGCAGGCGCTTCTCTTCCATGACCTCTACCCCTAGCTCTTCCTCTACCCCTGCCTCGACTGCAACCTCTCACTGTAGATTCCTCAGCTGGAGATTGACGGGAGCTACGTGCCTAATGCCGTTGAATCTAGTATTAACCATCTGCGAATAGAAAAGTGGAGTGGATGAGGTTAGATACCAATTGGAATCAAGTCATAGCACGAAAGGAGACAAGAGAAAACAGAGAGATTTCCTAAAGTCCTATAGCCTCTCGAAGAAAAATAAAGGCGTCCCCATACTGTTCCACGAGACTTTACTAGAATTGTTTTGGTACATCGAGATCAACAAACCTAGGCTCTGATACCAACTTTGTCATGACCTAGATCGTCGTGATTGGCATCCACACTAACTCTCCGGTGGGGGAACCACTATTACAACTCAAACCAAGCAACTAAACCAAAACTTAGGCATTTAAGTATACGAAAGCAGGAAAAATACTAAGGAAAAAAATAGAGTTACCATAAACTCTAACAAAAGTCTACAATAATAAAATAACATTGCAGAAGTAATGCCTATAACCAGAAATTCAATGTACCAAAACATCTAACAATGAATCAAGTCTAAACAAGAAGGGTCACAACCCCAAACTAATAGCTAATAACTAACTAGAAAAGTCTAAGTCCGAAATATGGACATAGACGAAAAGAGAACTCATGGCAGCTCGGAAGAATTGACTCACCCTTGAATTTGAACGACGATCACTAATCTCCTAAGCGAGGTCTGTGAGTAGCCGCTTGAAGATGCCCTGTACTCAACAAAAATAAGAGCAAGTGCAGTATCAGTACACAACCACAGTGTACTGGTAGGATCACGCGGCTATCCCACTAAGTGGAATATACATAAGTCATCACAACAACAAAATCACATGCATATAACGAACATATATAATATTATCAACATTTACTAACAACGAACAACTTCACATTTCTCAAGATACACAATTATATCAAATCATTGGTCGTCTCATGGAACCCAAACCCAAAGAGTTAGCATACCGAAACGTGGTACCCGATCCAATGATTATGCTGGAACATGGCAACCGATCCAAGTTAGTTATGCTGGAACGTGGCAACCAATCCATGCAACACACCACCATCACAATCACAAGTATATCCTCAAGATCATACAATTAAGTCATGATTTCATGGTAACCATCATTCATCTATCTCATTTACAACAAGTGTGATCAATAATACAACATTCATATACATATATGTATCATAATGAAGCAAGAACAAACATACATCACACAATCATAGAATCACTACCATCACCTACCTCGAAACAAGCCTAAAACCCTAAGAAACTTGATCCTTCCCTTTTCGGATTCGTTCCGCTTGTTCTTGGTGTACAAATAATCATAATAAAACGAGAATCAATAAACAATCACTAATTACTCAAATTACCAACAATTCTATGAACCCTAGATCAAACCCATGATCCCAGTTATCCAAGATGAGGCTGTTTCCATCATAGAATCTAGATCAAAACGCTCCCCCATCGATAATTATCCATTCTATTACGTTATATGGATCGAAAAACTGATCCAGGGAGTCAAAAGCTTACCTTTAGCCTCAAGAATGGTGGAAAACTGTTAGGAGTCGCCTGGGGTTCGTTCCTTAGCTCTAAAAATTGAAAAGTTCAGAATAAAGTAATTTAGGGGTTTATTTACGACTTTAAGTTGCGTCTGGCTCGCCACAATGGCCCTCACCTCGCTACAGTGGCCTCGCCAGAGCAACAAAATCCAGCGCCAAAGCGGCTTGCACGAAATAGTGAGCTATTTTAATAATTCCAAAATCCCCCTTTCACAACACACCTCTAACCCACGACGCTCAGAAAATACCCTTCACACTAAGATTGATTTTGGGAGTTCTATTCGCCCGAATTCATTTATGTAAAGTCGTACGGATTCCTTAACGAGTTATCTAACCACTCATGTAACTAGAATTATAAATAAATCACCCGATTTTTACCAGCTTTCCCTACATCTTAAAGACTCCGATTTCGTCCAAATCTGAACAAGGTTGGGAAAATCCAAATACTACAAAATAGAGTTTTTCGGGCCCAAATTGTCCCCCGTTGGATTCTTTATAAAGACGGAACCCAATCGTTATAGTTAACTTACATCAATTAATCATAAATTTTATAATGAATCAATAATATTAAATGTCAATTAACTATTGCAATAAAATTAATTGTGTATTTTGAAATTCATGCTTACTTTCTTGAAAAAAAATAGAAAGTGAATAATATTATTACTATTTTTTATCCAAAATAAATAAATACTATATATCTCAAAAGTCTCTTTCTATTCTAGTTGATATGTCATGTTATTAAATCATCATTTTAAAACATAATACACCTATTTTATTCATCAAACTTATGTCTCTACAAAACAAATATATAAATTACATGAGAATTTATGAAGATCATAAAAAAAAGTTAAAAAAAAAACTAATTCTTTTATATTTTTTTACCAAACAAATTTCAATGAAATAAACTTTGTGTGCAATTATTACTTGGTAAATTTCAAAATCCCTATGTAAATTATTTGAAAATTTTAAGCAATGTTTTTTTTATAAAAGTATTAAAATAAATTTGTAAGGTTGAAAAAAAAGTTGGTAAGAAAGAGAAAATTATTATTTAACTTTTTATTTTATTTTTTTAATTTTTATTCTTTTATGGCTACATTATATTATATTTTAACTTTTCATACAATTAAACACTAATATATATTTTTATCTCATCCCAACTTCATGAAATACAAGTAATAATTAATTGAATTGCCTATTTTAATTCAATAATATACATATTATATGAGATTAATATACTAATAAATAAAGATCAAAATTTTATTTTCTAATATAAATATTATTCACTTTCTCTTTTCTTTTCAAAAAATGATATTGTAAGTATGGATTTCAAAGTACCCAATTAATTATTTTTAATAATTATTTGACCTTTAATACTATTTTTCCATTATATAATATATGATTAATTGATGTAAGTTGACATTCATGAGTGATTTATATATCAATATTTTTTTGAATATATGTGTTTATAAGTATTCAAAATTGATGACATTATAGTAAGTTTTAAAAAACTATTTTTCATAGCATAAAAAATAAAAAATAATTATGATAAAAGATTCTTAAGCATGAAAATTTCTTCTTAATAAACTAATATATACTTTTTAGAAAATAATAAGATCATTATTTTAGTTAAATGAGTTTGATGAATTAAATAAGTCTATTCTTAAAAAAAAAAAAAGTTTCAATGGCATGGCATGCCATGCCAACTAGGAGAGAGTGAAATGATAAGTAAATTTGGAGGAAAATAATGATATTTAAGTGACATTTTGGTCCTAAATGAAACATAACTGATATTTTAAGACAATTCCCTAAACTTAGGTACCAATTAGGGAATTGACTCCGATAAATTAGAACTTAAGGGCAATGTTGTCATTTACAATTTATTTTTAGCTTTTCCCAGTTTACTTCTTATTTAAAAGTTTCAAAGTTTACTTCTATATTTTTGTAGTAATAATTAATTACTTTTTTAAATTTACTTCTAAATTAAATTTTTCAAAGTTTACTTGTATATTTCTGTAGTAATAATTAATTTTTTCTTGAAAATTTGAATTAAATAAACTTGTGTTAAACAATATTTAGAGTTTGAATATACTTTTTCTATATATGACATATACCTTTAATTTATAAAAATTAACATAATCATTTAATTCGAAAAAAATTAAAATTTAAAATGTATATATTTAAAAGGGATAAGGGTCTGAAAAATACCCCAACTTTGGTCGGATTTGCTGTTGCGATACTAAACTTTCATAAGGACCTATTACCTCCCTAGACTATTTAATACCGTATTTTTTACCCCCTAAACTATTTAATAGTGTATTTTAAAGGTATATATGTGCCCACGTGGACACATTACTATTTATAATTTTGCATTATTTTTTATGTCCACATGGGCAAATATATATGTTTAAAATACGGTATTAAATAGTCTAAGGAGGTAATAGGTCCTCATGAAAGTTTAGTATCGCAACAACAAATCCGACCAAAGTTGGGGTATTTTTCAGATCCTTATCCCTATTTTAAAGCAACATAAAAATTGCAATAAGTTAAATTTGACGATTCAAAGTAATTAAAGATAAAAAATTATGATAAAAAAACATATTGTAAAAAGTATAATCACACACAACTCTACCTTCATTAATTCAAATAAAATGAAAATATATGAGAAAAAATAGGACGTTGAATTGAAAAAATGAAAGCATAACTAATTATTTTTAAAATTATTCTATTATTATTGATAGAGTATTACTACAGTTGATAGATTATACATACAACTTAAATAAATTATAAATATACAATTAATGTTTCTTGGCCCGCACGGGCTATTGTTTACTAGTATATATAAAAAAAATCAAATTTTCTAAGCTTTTTGAGATGTAAGATTATTATAATACTTTATAATTGATTTCTTTAATATTTATTGTTCAGTTGGTAATATAGTTAACCGATTAAATCACTTGCGAGACGTTGATGGTTTATTTTATTTTTTGAAAATAATTCTCATGGCTACTATTAGGCATTTGAAAGAGAATTTTTTTTTTTTAATTAAGTATACCGATTAAAATATTATCTACTTGTACTATTTTCTTTAACAATTTTACTTCAAAATATAAGTCTAAGCCATTAGTGTTAGAGCGACTATTATTTTTTAAAGATCATTGAGTTATGCAATAATATTACTTTTCTTCAAATTCTTATCATTTAGTGACCTCAATTTTCTATAAATCATATT
Organism: Solanum verrucosum; assembly: GCF_900185275.1. NCBI lineage: Eukaryota > Viridiplantae > Streptophyta > Magnoliopsida > Solanales > Solanaceae > Solanum > Solanum verrucosum. The sequence continues at coordinate 2,724,348 of NW_026020009.1, forward strand.
AGTAAGTTTTAGTGATACGAATGTAAAACTGCAAAATAAAGGTTATGTTCAAGTTTATCCAAATGACAAAGAGGTGTTTAATTTATGGGATCCCAGAGGACTTTTCCATTGTCCCAACAATCACAATCACATTGACTTCAATTTTATTTTTTTTTCTCTTTGAATAAAAAAAACTTTTTAGTATAAATTACATACAAAAGAAGGTGAAAAAATTAATCGAATAAGTACCTTTTAATAAATAATTATTGATTTTACTGATACTTTTTACTTATTATCATTTGTAGCAATATATAATAATATTATGATAAATATGTCATATATATATATATATATATATATTATGCTTGTTTGGTAAGAAATTGACACATTATGTTATAAGTGTATTAAAATGTGTGATAAATCTATTATCAACAATAAAACTGTATTATATGTGTTCATAAATTGTTCTTTGTAATATGTATTAAAATTGTATTATAAATATAATAAAAGTGATCAATTAAAAAAATATTATTATTATAAATGATAAATATTTTCTCAATATAGTATATTTATAAGTAAGTTTTCTCTTCTTTATGGAATAAAGAAATGAAGGAAAATTAGCGCATAACTGGGGCCTCAAAATTGGGCCTAAGGCATATATATCTTAGTTACTTGCCTGTCCTTTCAGCCGGCCTGACTATCTGGAAAAATATTTTTCTTCAATGGCATTTTCCGATATTTTATATTTGAGTTAAAAAAGTTATTTAATAAAAATTGGTAAAGATTAACAATAATATTACCAAATTAAATACTCTTTTAGTTTCATATCAGACAAATATTTTTAGTAAGATACCCATATAATATGGGATAGAGGAGAGGGAGTAGTATTTTGATGAAATTTGAGTATTATTACAGATGATAATTAATAATGTCCAAGTTTTGATTAAAAGAAAATTAATACAAAGTAAAAATTTGCAACAATTGTGAAGGAAAATGACTTGTATCCAAAATTGAGAAAAATGTTTTGAAATGTATATTTTTTTTAATCCAACACAAGAAAATGACTTATTCTTCAAAAACTATTTCCCATCACACCATCCGGAAAAGTTTTTGGGAAATATTTGAAGTTGAAACTTAAAAAGAATTTTTAGAAGTATTGATAATTGTACAACCACAGTATCATGTGTACCACATTATTTAAACCCAACAAACATATGATTTGTTGTGTTGGGATCCAAAAGAAGAATTTGAGCAAAAATCCAATGATAGTGAAGACAAGGATGTAGACTGTAGCCTGCAATTTCCCTAAGAGTTATAGCAAGCATAGCATATGGCACAAACATAGGTTTGCTTCCACGCAATTTCTTAGATAAACACAAATTCTCAACAATGACGACCAAAAACAAAAATCTCACACAACAATAAAAAATCAAAATTGTAACATGCCAAATGCATTATTTTTCTTTGGAACTAAAACCTAATCGTAAAGAAATACTATTTGCTTAATCATATGCACAATATTGCGATAAAAAAACAAATTGGGTTGTATTTATACAGAGAAGTAATAAAAGGCTCGATAAGCCGCTGGTCTATCTCTATTCATGTATATATAATGACTACAAAGGGGATATTGGTAAGGGGAATAGGTAACCTAGTACAACACAAATTACAACTAGGAGTCCTACAAGTCTCAAACTATGAGTTCTACAAGTATACGGATATGAGTCCCAATATGCCCCCGATTGAACGTGTTGATATAACGGACAAATAAATGGGATGAGGATAAGCCCTTTGTAAAAATATCAGTAACCTGTAAGGGAGAAGACACATATTGGACAACAAGATCCCCTTGAGCAACTTTATCACATACGTAATGATAGTCAATATCGATATGCTTAGAATGATCATGAAATATTGGGTTGCGAGACATGTATGTTGAGCTGACGTTGTCACACAACACTCTAATAGGCTCATTAAGATAAAGACCAAGCTCACAAAGAACTGACGAATCCAAGAAGTTTCAGCAATAGTATAGGCAATAGCCCTATATTCAGCCTCTGTAGACCTTGAAACTGTGGGCTATTTCTTTGCACGCCAAGAAATAAGATTGGACCCCAAGAGCACAACAAAACCAGTAGGACAACAAAACCAGTAGTGGAACGCCTACTGTCAGGACATCTGGCCCAATCATCATCAAAATAAGCAACTACCAATGAATTGGAGGACGAAGCACGCAAGAACAGTCCATGTTTAGTACTACCTTGTAAGTACCTAAAAATATGTTTCACACAATGTAAATGAGTAGCACGAGGTGCATGCATAAACTGAGAAACAACATTCACATCATAGGCAATATCTGGACGGGTTTAAGTCAAGTATTGAAGTGCACCCACCATGCTCCTATATTCACTAGAATGTGAAAATAACTCACCATCCATAAGAGAAACAGTAGTGCGAGAAGCTAAAGGAGTACCAATTGGTTTACAAGTATGCATGTGAAACTTAAGAACAAGGTCTGAAATATATTTTTGTTGAGATAAATGAAGACCATCAGACGAGCGAACGGCTTGAACACTAAGAAATTAATGAAGTTCACCTAAATCTTTCATGGCGAATTGTCGGGAAAGAAGGTTAATAAATTGATCAAGTAGAGGTGAATGACTACCAGTTAAAATAATATCATCAACATAAAGCAAGAGGACAAGAATGCCAGAGGAAGAACGATGAACAAACATAGAGGTATCAGATTTGCTGCAAGTAAAACCATAAGATAGGAGAAATGTACACGTGAGGCTTGTTTTAAACCATAAATCACTTTGGTCAATTTGCAGACATGATAAGGGAAGTTAGGATGAATGAAGCCCGGAGGTTGTTTCATAAAGACTTTCTCATTAAGAATACCATGTAAAAAGTCATTTTTGACATCAAATTGACGAATAGGCCAAGAATTAGAAACAACTAGAGAGAGTACAATACGAATAGTAGTAGCCCGAACAACTGGACTAAAAGTCTCATGGTAATCTATGTCAGGTTGTTGGTGAAAACCTTGTGCTACAAGACGGGCATTGTAACGCTCAATTGACCCATCCGAATTAAATTTAATACGATAAACCCACTTACAACCAACTAAAGTCATTTGTGACTGAAAAGGAACAACTACCCAAGTTTTACTATCCCAAAGAGCATTAAATTCATCTGCCATAACTTGTTGCCATTTAGGATTTTTCACAGCTTGAGAGAAACAAGAGGGCTCACAATCATAAAGAGCGGCACTCAATGATAATATATTCATAGGCTTAGAAATATCAACTTTGGAACGAGTTTGCATTTGATGTGATGTAATGATATATGCGAAAGCATAAGAACTGATAGCAGACAACAAGCTGGATAAAGATGCAGAAATATCATCAGCGTGTGATCCACTAGATGGATCCATAGAAGGCGCTGGAGTTAATGAGGTAGAACAAGGACTAGATGGAGGAGAACATGAGGAAGGAATATGTTAGAAGGAGTTGCGGGTACACGTGATTGCGGAGTAAATAAGGGTGATGTCACAATAAGAGAATCTAGAGAGATGGATGGGGAAGACACTTTTGTAGGACAAGATAATGTAGTGTACGGGAATGATGAATCATGAAAGACAACATGACGACTAACATAGACACTACTGTATTTGGGATCTAGACAACAATATCTTTTAAAGTTAGATGCGTAACCTAAAAAAATGCAATGAATTGAACATGGTGTAAGCTTGTGAGATACTCGAGCAGAAAGGTTAGGGAAGCATGCACAACCAAAAACTCTAAGAAAATTCTAATCTGGTGGTCTATGAAAAAGTTTTTCAAAGGGGAAAAGGCCTTGCAAATTAGTTGTTGGCAATTTATTAAATGTATAAACAACATAATATACTGCATCAACCCAACATTGTGATGGTAAATTAGCCTCTAAGAGAATGGTACAAACTATTTCAATAACGTGTTGATGTTTCCGTTCGAAAACTCCATTTTGTTGAGGAGTGCCCGGATATGACTTACGAAAGAAAATGCCTGAGTTAGAAAAATGTGAGAGCATAGATGTGTCATCAAACTCGCCACCACCCTCACTTTGAAAAGCCTTTATTTTAGTGTTAAATATATTCTCTGCTAGATTCTGATAAGCACAAAAATGTGAAAACACTTATGATTTATTTTTCATAGGTACAACCATGTAAACCGAGAAAAATCATCAACAAAAATAACATAGTATTTAAAACCCAAGTTTGATAAAACTAGTGATTGCCAACATCTGAGTGAATAATATCTAAAGGAGAAGAACTACAATGATTCTCTAAATGAAAGGGTACGTGTTGAGATTTACCTAACCGACAAGGGACACAATCACTATTAATAGAACTGACAAAACAATGTAATTATTTTTCCTAAGACGATCTAGAGTATGAGCTCCACTATGGCCTAATCTACGATGCCAAATATTTCCAGATTGATGTAAAGCGACACAAGCTTGAGGATAAGAAGACACTGATAATGATGGTAGCGGATAAACATCACCCTCACTGGAGGCTTGCAGGAGAGTTTGACCCAATGCTTTTCCTTAATAGAAATAGAAGAAAAGTCAAAATTAATTGCACAATTGTTATCCTTACACTACTTGTTGACAGAAATTAAATTATGACTAAGTTGAGGGACGTGAAATATGGAGTGCAAGTGTAGTGAACGAGATGTAGAAGGTAACTGACAATATCCAATGTTCTTAATATTAAGCAAAGTACCATTTCTAATTAACACACGATCAAAGCATTATAAGGGGATTTTGACAAAAAAATACCTTCAGATGGGGTCATATGAGCAGATGTAGTTGAGTCAAAGTACCAAGTAGCGTCAATTGTTTCACCAACATACATAGTAGCAAAAGACTTAGGAAGATCATTAGTAACCAAAGCATAATTGAAATGATTAGTACACTATAATGTAGAGTGACTAGGATACCCACAAATTTGACAAACGGTAGAAGACAGGTGTGATCCTAAGACTCCCGAAGATGGTGATGCTGAACTAGCTGATTGTGAATGATAATAAATAGGGGAAACACTACCAACACCTGATGAAGACGGTTCATAAAAACCATTGCGTGGAGGGATGGATGAAGAAGCTTGCGCATCGTAATCAACTGGAGCTTAAGTTTTATTGATATGACCTGACTAGCATCCATAAAACGTCCAAGTAAGGATAACCAAATATCACACAATGTAGATAACAATTGAACATAAAAAGGACCTCACGAGATAATGTCGCAAACAGCCAAGATCGTACACTTTGATAAACTCTAACCCATGAACGATAGAGTGGTCTAACTTGCTGGTTGCCAGAAACATGGCATAAAAATTGAGTGGGTTGAGGTCTAAAGCCATCCACAAAGCCAAGAAGTTCATGAGAGATCAACAAACAAGTGAATTAAGTATGCCAAGTGAGATAATTTTCAATGAAATTAAGTTTGATAGTCACCAAAATTAGTGATATTAGGTACATCTAAAGCCGTGACAAAGTGGAAGGGAGATGGAATTGTTAGTTCTATTGTTCCAGTGTGAGGTGGGAGAGAAGGTAAGCAAATCTGGTCGATAGAAGAACCTGGAAGAATTCTTTGCCCAACATTCTGGAGAGGAAGAAGAGGAGAAAAAGAAGGCAAATGAGGAATTGAGAAGACTGAAGTAGACGATCCCAACACAACAATATATGTAGATTGAGTTGGTGTAGAATTTGTTGTAGAAAAAGGAAGCAAGACATCTCAAGAAGAGGGAATAAGCGGCTGGGAAGTCATTATCGGGAAGAACTAACAAGAATGAAAAGAATGACTTAGACTATTGAATTATTTTTGGATTGCCTTGAACTGCTGATACCATGTACAAAGAAGTAATAAAAGACTCGATAAGTCGTTGGTCCATCTCTATTCATGTATATATAATGACTACAAAGGGGAATAGGTAACCTAGTACAACACAAATTACAACTAGGAGTCCTACAAGCCTCAAACTATGAGTCCTACAAGTATACGGACTATGAGTCCTACAAGTTTACGGACTATGAGTCCTAATAGTATTGTCTATGTAATTGGTCTGACACTAACATAAATTTTTACTTAGTTCCTAATTTACTTTTACTATTGAGTATAGTCATTTTCTAAGCATTTACCAAAGCATCAAAATTATTATGTTCAAATGGTGGTACAATAAAAAGGTGAAAATCATTTTACACCCCTCTATAATATCCTAAAACAGTTGTTTATTACAATAAATATTTGCACTAAAACACTTGTTTAATAATATATATATATATATATATATATATATATATATAAATATATACTAGTTTTGACGCACGTGAATTGCACGTGCATATCATCAAATCATGTACTACACTATTTTTTAAAATAATGTGAATATTATAAAATTTAAAAATTAAGTAAACAATTATAAAATGAATGATAAAGTATATGTTCCTATGAATAGTGAATGTAAAATTTCTTATGTTTACTACTGAAAGTTAGTCACACTTAAAATCTATTAGTTACACCTCTTAAATATATTTTCTCCTCCCTTCCCATAGTGCATTACTTAGTTATTATTGTATTGTTGGTGTATTATATTAATTTAACATTCATGTTAGGGAGTGTTCAAATTTTATTGAACTTTGAGATTGTCAACGTCTGTAAATCAAACTTGAGTTTTTAAGAAGAGATGAATAGAAAACACAAATAAATCGTAGTTTAAAAATATGAGGAAACTCTTAAATGTATAGTTAACAAATGGTAGTATGAGTATGTCCACATTGTTTCTTATCATAAAAGTCGCAATCCTTCGGAAATGTCACAACTCATCGGAAAAGTCACAACTCTTTGGAAAAGTCGTAACCATTCAATGTGAAATGGCGTCTTCTTTTAATATAATATATTGTAATATAAATAAATAAATATACTCTAAAATAGATAAGATATACTAAATTGGGTGTTTTAAGAAGAAGAAGAAAATTAAAAATTTGAGAAAACCCCTCTTTTCATAGCCGACAAAGGGTAGTGCATGAAGGAATGCTTATTGCGCCGTATCATAAAAAAGTCACAACTCATTATAAAAGTCACAACCCTTCAAAAATTAACAACTCATGGTAAAATTCATTACTCTTTGAAAAAGTCACAACTCTTCAGAAAAGTCGTAACCCTGTAAATGTTGCAACCCTTCGAAAATGAAACAGCTCATCAAAAAATTAATAACTCTTTGGAAATGACACAACACTTCAATGTGAAAAGGTGACTATTTTTAATATAATATAATATAATATAAATAAATAATATAATACAATAACAGTATAGAAGATATACTAAATTCAGTGTTTTAAGTTGGGGAATTTACAATAATGCAACATTTAAGCTAGGTAGTTTATTCTTTAAATGTAGTATAGATAAACAAGATAGATATAAATTTTTCTAATTTTAATTTGATATGCAATTTAAAAAAATATAGAAGAATTTTAATTCAAGGATATGTAGAATATATAAAAATGTCTTTTAACTTTGTGGTCTTAAAGATGTACCTCCACCCCCCAAGAAAAAAGAACATTCTATATTAAACTGAATAAAACTAAAAGTACAACAAATAAATCAAAAACGGAGGAATATCTATTAAATCTAGTTTGGACTCTTCAAATAAGTTTTTGATCAAATCCTTTTTCTTCAACAATTTGAGACTTTCCATAGCTTGAACACCAAGTTGTAGTTTGTGCAATGGAAAATCATTGAACTTCTTGTCAAGTAGAAGTTGCTGCAAAACTATATGGCTTTGAAAATGGGTATACATTAATTATCTTGATAGTCTTGTCGTTTGAAGTTGAGTATTTCTATTCTCTTTGTTGCAACAATTTTTGTTGATCTCTCTAGTTTTCCCACAAAAAAAAAATAGTAAAATTGCATAATTGAACAACTCTCACAATCTTCCTTGTTTTAAGAAGAAGAATAGAAAACTTGCAAAATTTGTAGTTTAAAGTGTGAGAAAACATCTCTATTTGTAGACAATAAATGATATTATGAAAAAGTGCTTATCGTGCCTTATTAGATAAGTCACAACCCTTAAGAAAAATCACAACTTTTCAGAAATGTCATAACTCATCGAAAAAGTCACAACCCTTCGAAAAAGTTACTACACATCAATGTGGAAAGATGTCAGCTTTTAATATAATATAGAATAAATAAATAAATATAATAGAAAATATAGAGTAATAAATTGGGTCTTTTAAGTTGGGGGTATTATAGTAATTTAAATTCAAGTTAGGAAGTTCATGCTTTCAAGGTAGTATAGGATATATATTTGTGCCCGTGCGCGCACGGCCCGATGTTTACCTTATAGAATGATCTTACGTTTTTTTATTAAGCTAGCTCATTGTTAATATTTTCACAAGTTTTTGCAATTTGAAATTGCATCATGTTAATTGTTATCGACAAGGGTTGTAGTAAGTATTCCTTTATCCTTAATCAAAAGTTGCGAGTCCTATTTATCTCCATAATTAATTCATTATTCTAGCTGGAGTATTGTGTCGTGCTGCTAGCGTAGTCGAACATTTTGTATTTTTCTTACGACCCAGACTGTCGTGATTGGCACCCACACTAACCCTCCGATGGGAGAACCATTACTACAACCCGACTAAGCAACTTAACAAAAACTAGGCATTTAAACATACGAAAGAAAGTTTAAATAACAAATGAAAATACGGAGTTCCCATAAACTCCGGAAGTTTAAATAACCAACTAACATAACTATTGCGGAAATTCAACCCCTAGAACCTGAAAGTCATTGTACCAAAACATCTAAATTCAACAATTCTAAGAGAAGGGGGCTACAACCCCATCCAAACATAAGAAATATCTAAAACGGTCTGAGTCCAAAAAGAGTGGACTAAACTAAATTGAAGGACTCTATGGCAGCCTGAAAGAACTGGCTCACCCTTGAATTTGGTCTCGATCATTGATCTCCTAGTTGAGCTCTATCAATAGCCACCTGAAAATGCCATGTACTCAACAAAGAACGAGCAAGTACAGTATCAGTACACAACCACCATGTACTGATAGGATCACGCGGCTATTCCAGTAAGTGAAACATATATAGGCAATCACAACATAGTAAACATGACATGAACATAATCTCTCTCTCTCTCTCCCTATATATATATATACATACCTCAGTTAACATTTCAGGAGCAATGCAGAATTCCATATTCTCAATAACAAGTAGATATGACAATTCAATGGTCCTCTCATGGAACCCATACCCAATCCAATGCATGTGTCAGAACGTGACACCCGATCCAATGTATGTGTCGGAACATGACACCCAATCCAATCAACACAACTACAACCACATTGACACTCGTAATGCACATACTCATAATCATACAATCTAGTGTCCAATTATGGCATACATTTGTTCATTCATACTCATTTAATTAGGTTTGATCAATAGTGATTCACCTCTATACATACATGCATTACAATGAAGTAATTACCAACATACATCACACAACTATGAAATCAAACCATCACCTACCTCGAAACCAAGCTTGAATCCCCCTAAGGCACATGAATCTTCCCTTTCAGAATTCTTTCCGCTTGTTCGTGGTGTAAAAACAACAAATTAATTCAAGGATCAATAAACAAGGCCTAATTACTTGATTAAAATCAAAATTATCTACCCTAGGCCAAACCCATGATATCAATACCCAACTTAGGGCCTTTTCCACTATTAGTTTCAGGTCAAAACCCCCCCCCCCAATGATAATCACCCAAGAATCTAAGTTCTACGGATCGAAAAATGGATTAGGGGAGTAAAAACCTTACCTTTTGGGCTAGAAGAGGTGGAAAACAGTTAAGAATTTGTCCTAGGTTGTTTCCTAGCTCTCAAGAACGAAAATGCAGAATAAGAATGCTTTTGGGGTCCAATACTGACTTAATTCGTGACTGGGCCGCTACGGCGGACCCTATTCGCCACAAAGGCCTCGCCCTGGTGGCTTGCGCTGAGACAGAACGTCGGAATTATAGTTTTAAACCCCCAATTCATGACACACCTTCAACCCTTGACATTTAAAAACTACCCGTTCACGCTAAAATCAGTTTTGGGAGTTCTACTTGACCGAATTTGATTCCGTAAAATCGTACGGGCTCCTTAACGTCTTAGCTATGCACTCTTGTAATCAAATTCATAAGTAGATCCCCCATTCATTACCAGATTTCCCTAGACCATACCTGACTAAGCTTTTGTCCAAATCTGGACTAGGCTAGAAATTTCCAAGTCACTACCCAAATGTTTTCTGGCCCAAATTGTTTGCCCATTGGCTTTTCTATAATGATGGAAACATGTCGTTACAATAGATACCAATTACCCATCACTCGTCCCTGAATAACAAACTAGGAAAAACTGGCTAAAGTAAGACTAGAGTAGTACCTGAATCGTCGAGTAACTGGGATACTTGTCTCACATTTCCTTCTCGGTTTCCCAAGTAGCTTCCTTAATCAGACGATGCTTCTATTGAAATTTCACAGACTTAATCTCCCTGTTCCTTAGCTTTCGGACATCACGATCAAGAATTGCAATCGATTCCTCCTCATATCGAAGGTTTTTGTCTAACAACACTGAGTCCCACTTTATGATGTATTCTCCGTCACCATGATACTTCTTCAACATGGACACATGGACACATGAAACACTGGATAAAGTCCAGATAAGCTAGGAGGTAAGGCCAACCTATAAGCAACTGGCCCTACACAATCAAGGATCTCAAATGGTCCAATGTACCGAGGACTTAGCTTGACCTTCTTGCCAAATATCATCACTCATTTTATGGGTGACACTTTGAAGAACTTGCTCACCGATCTGAAATACCATGTCTCTTACCTTACAGTCTGCATACTTTTTATGTAGACTCTAGACTGCTAGAAGTTTAGCTTGGGTGTTTTTCACCTTATCTTGAGCATCTTTCACCAAATCAACCCCCAAATGTTTCATATCTTCAGCCTCAAACCACCCTATGGGTGATCAACATCCCCTCCCATAAAGTGCCTCGAACAGTGCCATGTCACTACTGGAGTGGTAACTATTATTATAGGAGAACTCATACAACGGTAGTAACTTATCCCAATGTCCTCTGAAGTCCATCACACATGTCCTCAACATGTCCTCTAACACCTGAATTGTCCTCTCTGACTGCCCGTCCATTTGTGGATGAAAGGCTGTGCTAAAGGTTAGTGGAGTGCCCAACTCCTCATGCAATTTTCCCTAAAACTTGGATGTGAACTGTGTACCACGGTCCAAGATGATAGAAAGGGGCACTCCGTGCAACCTCACTATCTCCTTCACATATACCTTAGCCAGCTGCTACTCTTTATAGTCTACTCTGACTGGAATAAAGTGGGCTTACTTAGTCAGTCTGTCAACCACCACCCAAATGGAGTCAAACTTTCCCAAGGTCTTGGGGAGACCAACCACGAAATCCATACTTATTCTTTCCCACTTCCATTCTGGAATTGGCATTCTCAGAATCAAACTTGCAGGCCTTTGGTGCTCATATTTTAATTATTGGTAGTTTTGGCACTTAGCCACAAACTCAGCTATGTCGTTCTTCATGCCAGGCCACCAATAAAGTAGTTTGAAGTCTCGGTACATCTTGGTCACACCCGGATGAATAAAATATCGTGAACCATGAGATTCGGTCAACAATTTCTGAATCAAGTCATCTACTCGAGGAACATAAATCCTTCCTTTAAAATTGAACACAACGCCCGCATAAAAAGTTGCATCTTATGCCTTCCCAGACACTATCTTCTTTCTGAGCTCATTCAAACTCTCATCCTTAAACTGTTTGGCCTTGATCTCCTCAATGAATGTGGCCCTCACCTCAATGCTAGCTAACACCCTACCTTTTTCTGAGATGCCCTACTGAATGAACTTAGATTCCAAAGTTTGAATTTCCTTAGCCAAAGGTCGCTTCGATACACTCAAGCAAGCTAGACTACCCATACTCACCACTTTCCAGCTTAGTCCGTCTGCCACTACGTTAGCCTTACCTAGATGATACTGGATAGTCACATCATAATCCTTGAGTAACTCCATTCACCTTCGTTGTCTTAGATTTAGTTCCTTTTGAGTGAATACATGTTGTAGGCTACGGTGGTTAGTAAATATCGCACACTTGACGCCATAAAAGTAATGCTGCCAGATCTTGAGAGCAAACACTACCGTTGCCAACTTCGGGTAATTTCGCTCATGCACTTTCAACTACCACGATGCATAAGCTATGACAGTTTTATCTTGCATCAACAGTACACCCAAACCTGAATGTGAAGCGTCACAATAAACAATAAAATATTTACCTTCCACCGATAGTGCCAAAATAGGTGTTGTGGTCGGAAGAGTCTTGAGCTTTTGAAAGCTCTCTTCACACTTGTCAGTCCACTCGAAAGGTACCTCCTTTTTGGTCAACCTTGTCAAATATGTGGCGATAGAAGCAAAATTCTTCACAATCCAACGATAGTAGCTGGCGAGCCCCACAAAGCTTCTAACTTCAGTCATAAAGCTAGGCTGAACCCAATTATTAGCTGCTTCGATCTTTTGGGGATCCACCATTACCCCTTATCTTGAAAATATATGCCCCAAAAAGGGAACTAAAGTCAACCTTAACTCACACTTGGAAAACTTGGCATATAAATTTTGTCTCCCAAGGACACCCAAAACAATACGAAGATGGTCGGCATGTTCTTCCTTACTTATCGAATAAACCAAAATGTCATCAATAAAAACAATAACAAAAGAATCCAGAAATGGTTTGAACACACCTTTCATTAAACTCATGAAAGCTGCGGGCGCATTTGTCAACCCAAATGACATTACTAAAACTCATAGTGCCTATAGCGGGCCCTGAATGCCCTTTTTGGTACATCCTCAACCCTAATCTTTAACTGATTGTAACCGGACCTTAGATCAATCTTAGAGAAAATGGATGCACCCTGCAACTGGTCGAACAGATCATCTATCCGAGGCACTGGGTACTTATTCCGAATGGTGACCCTATTCAATTGTAGATAGTCTATATCTCTATCTGGGGGAAATTTTTTCTAAAAACAGAGCATGAAACTGTGTCCAAGTGAGTAGGGGTAAAACTAATGAGCTGCATTCCACATAGGCCCTCCACCACTACTTTGGCTCACCCTGAAGCTGGTAGGTCATGAACTTTACCCCATGCTCGTGTACAACCTAACTTGTGCAGCCTCTCATAACAATCCAAAATAAACTCGTAGGCGTCCTCACTCTCAGAACCATGGAACACATGCGACTTTAGCTTTAGAAACTTAGTCAACATTTCATGCTCATTACCAGTCATCACAGGACCCAATAGGGGACGAAAAGAAGGCATCGGTGCCTACAACTCTACCCACCTTGGGAACAGTAACAACAATAGAGGGGTTGACGGGAGTTTGAGTTGCCTGCGCTGCGGGAAGAACTCCAGGACCAACCAATCTTTTCAGAAAAGTCATAATCTATTGAGCTAACACTGGGTCTAAGGGAGGAATACCTATAGCCTCTGACTGTGCATCCCCCTCTAGTCCAACCTTCTCTTCATCGTTGATATCCAAATTCTCTTTTACCTATTCATGATGTGCGGGAGGAACCTTATTTCTGGGAGCATTCTCAATCGGAACTCCACCCCTAGAGGGTGCTACCCTTCCTCGGCCTCTGCCCCTTGCTCTTCCTCTACCTCTTCCTCAATCGCGGCCTCTTCCTACAGACTTCTCAACTGGATAATTGACGAGAGTTATGGGCCTGGCGACGTTCAATCTAGTGTTAACCATTTGTGGACAGAAGAGTGAAAAAGATTAGATAACAATTTGGATCACCAGATACCAATTGGAATAAAATCATAACACGAAGGAAGAAAATGACAGAGAGATTTCCTAAAGTTTTGTAGCCCTCGAAGAAAAGTACAAACGTTTTTGTACCATTTCACAAGACTCTACTAGATTAATTTTCGTACAATGAGATCAACGAAGCTAAGGCTCTGATACCAATTTTGTCATGAACTAGACCGTCGTGATTGACACCCACACTAACCTTCCAGTGGGAGAACCATTGCCACAACCCGACTAAGCAACTGAATAAAAACTAGGCATTTAAAGATACCAAAGAAGATTTAAATGATAAGTGAAAATACGGAGTTCCCATAAACTCTAAAAGTTTAAATAACCAACTAACTTAACTATTGCGGAAATGCAACCCCTAGAACCTGAAAGTCATTGTACCAAAAACATAAGAAATATCTAAATCAGCCTAAGTTTAAAAGGAGTGGACTAAACCAAATTGAAGGACTCCATGACAGCCCGAAAGAAATGGCTCACCCATGAATTTCGGTCTCGATAACTGATCTCCTAGTTGAGGTCTATCAATATCCGCTTGAAGATGCCTTGTACTCAACAAAGAACGAGCAAGTGCAGTATTAGTACACAACCACAGTGTACTGGTAGGATCACACATCTATTCCAGTAAGTGAAAACTATATAGGCAGTCACAACATAGTAAACATGACATGTACATAATATATATATACCTCAATTAACATTTCAGGAGTAATGCACAATTCCACATTCTCAATAACAAGTAGCTATGACAATTCAATGGTCCTCTCATTGGACCCATACCCAAACTATTAGTGTGCCGGAATGTGACACCTGATGTAACACCCCGTAACTAGAAAATAACTAGAAAAAAAGTTAAAAAGTGGAAATAGTCATTTTTTGAAATAATATAAAAATATGGAAATTTGTTAAGTATGTTAAGTTGAATTTATGGTCAACTTCAAACGATCATAACTCGTAGCTCAGGATGAGTTAGGTGTGTTTTCAGATATCGTAGGAAATATCTTGGAATAATCTTTCCAACGCCGCCAAGTTTTTGCGATTCCAAGTTTGTATGAGTGAGATATGTCTATTCGAAGTTGGGTTGTTCAAAAAAGGAAAGTCCAATCCAAATTTTGAAAGGGTAATTTGGTCTTTTCGTTACCCAATTAATTTAATTCGTTTTAGTGAATTAATTATGGGTCAAAACTGAATTTGGTCAGTTTAGAAAAGTTGAAGTTCACACTAGGGCTTGGAGAAACGAGAAGGGAGGAGAAAGGAGAAGAAAGATCAAGATTTCATCGTTTTCGTAAGGAGTTGATTTGGGGTTTTGTCAAGGGGTGATCCCTACGAGGTATGTGAGACTTTCATAACGTTGGGTTCATTTACCCATGTGCCAAACATGTTTATTTCAGCGTGAATTCGTCCTAAAAGTGTTTGAAAGTTGATGTTCTTGATATTTATTCTTGATTTTGATGTCGTTCTTGAATTGGGCTGATATTGAGAAGTTTCTGAGATCATTACGTCAAATTATTGAGTTGTTTGGAGTTAGGTTCTTAGGTACATTTGTTGGGTATCTATATCTAAAAGGAATTTGGGAAAAAGAACCGAGTTTGAGCGAATTGGGGCTAGAAAACAAAGAAGGAAAATAGTGGGGCAAATCTGGGTACTGGCTCCGCTTCGCGGACCTACTCCTTAGATTTGGTAGAAGTTATTTTGCGGAGCGGAGTGGTCACAGACCGTTCTGCCTCAAAAAGTATTTTCGTGACCAAAAATTTAAATACATCTCCGCGTTGCGGACCTGATTTTAGACAATGATTTTTGATCTTTTCTCATGTTTAGCTATCTAAAAACACTCCTAAACATCATGAGATCTTTCCTATCACAAATCACCATCCTTGAATCTATAATTCAATTCGAGGAAAGTTAAGAGTCAAGTATAGAAGTTAAGAAGAAAGTCAAGATATGTTTATAAAGTTTTCAAAAGTCTTGCACAAACATTTTAACTTTGTTTTAAGACTTAAGTTTGAGTTAAACAAAGAGTAAAGAGTTGAGTTCATTTCTCCAAAAGTTATAAGGGAACTAAATATTCCCAAGAGTTTAAAATGTTTTCACATTTGAACAAGAAAGGGAAACACCGATTTCCAAGAGAGCTTTTAAGCTAAGTTTTAAGTAATCTCAAACCAAAGAAAGAAGTTTTGTTTTAAAAACATATGAGCTAAGTATATTTTGGGAGTAGTATTGAGCACTGATATGGGGATGCGAGTTCATAATAACTCAAGTCTCCATATACCATGTAGCCATCATGGGTAGTAAATGATCATACTTTTTAGATGATTCCTTAAGTGCTTTTTGGCAAGAGACTAGTGGATCCACTTAGTTAAGGCGTTCTATATGACGGCAAAGTATAGGATAGTTCTGGCAGCGTGAGCAAGACGATGTATCACCATTTAGGCTCATAGTGGTGGTTGTCGGTTAGAGAAACTCCCACATAAACTATATTACTTTGATTTATGAGTAAAGTTGAGTTTGTTCTTGCATATCTTTAGCAAATTGAGTTGTTATTTACTGTTCTAAATGCTTTGTATAAATTGCACTATTATTGTTGTTTTACACTACATTTTGAGTTGAGTTATTCATGAGTTGAGTAAAGCCAAGGTAAGTGTTCCTTTCATATCCTTTTCAAGCTTAAGTTGTGTTTAACATTCCAACTCGCATACTCGTACATTCAATGTACTGATACCAGTTGGCCTGCATCGTCTTATGATGCAGACACAGGTAACCAGGATCAACATCCATCGCCTCATTGATCAGGTTGAGCAGTCAGAGTCAGTTGGTGAGCCTCCTTGCTTTTGAGAGAGTCCTTTTCATAATTATTTAAGCTTTTTAGTTGTTAGGATGATCGGGGGTCCTTTCCTGACATCCCTCTTTGTTTTAGAGGCTTCATAGACAGTTAGTAGTCAGTTGTCTTTACATTATTATTTCATATGTTAAGACTTGAGTTGCCAATTTGGCGAAGTTGAATGTTTGACCTTTAAACATTCTTAGTTATTTTATTTAACAGTTGAGTTATCTTGCATTTGAGTTCTTTTCTTAATGCATAAAGTCTTCCATTGAATAAGTAAGCCAGGCCAAGGGTTCGCTTGGGGCCAACAATGGTTCTCGAGTGCCAGCCACGTACGGGGTGTAGGCTCGAGGCGTGACACCTGATCCCAATTAGTATGCCAGAATGTGACACCCATCCAATGCATGTGTCAGAATGTGACATTTGATCCAATGTATGTGTTAGAACGTGACACCCGATCCAATCAACACAACCACATTCACACTCATAATGTACATACTCATAATCATACAATCAAGTGTCGAATCATGGCATACATTTGTTCATTAATACTCATTTCATTAGGTTTGATCAATATTGCTTCATTCCCATACATACATGCATCATAATGAAGAAATTAGCAACATACATCACACAAACATGAAATCAAATCATCACCTACCTCGAAACCAAGCTTAAATCCCCATAAGACACTTGAATCTTCCCTTTACGGATTTTTTCCTCTTGTTCATGGTCTAAAAACAACAAATTAATGCAAGGATAAATAAACGTGGCCTAAGTACCCGGATTACAATCGAAATTATCAACCCTAGGCCAAACCCAAGATCCCAATACTCAGCTTAGGGATTTTTCACCATTAGTTTCAGGTCAAAACCCTCCCCCAATGATAATCACCCAAGAATCTAAGTTCTACGGATCGAAAAATGGATTAGGGGAGTAAAAACCTTACCTTTCATGCTAGAAGAGGTGTAAAACCATCAAGAACTTGCCCTGGATCATTCTTAGCTCTCAAGAACGAAAGTTGCAGAAGAAGAACGCTTTTGGGGTCCAATCCCGACTTAATCCGCGACTGGGTCGCTACAGCGGACCCCATTCTGCCACAACGGCCCCGCCTTGGAAGGATAAATCCCACCCTAGCGGCTTCCGCGGAGACAAAATGTCAGAATTAGAGTTTTAAACCCCCATTTTACAACACACCTTCAACCCTTGACATTCAAAAACTACCCGTTCACGCTAAGATCAATTTCGAGAGTTCTACTTGTCCGAATTGGATTCTGTAAAGTCGTATGGGTTTTTTTAACATCTTAGCTATCTACCCATGTGATCAAATTCATAATTAGATCCCTTATTCATTACCATATTTCCCTAGACCATACCTGACTCAGATTTCATCCAAATTTGGACTAGGCTAGAAATTTCCAAGTCACTACCCAAAAGTTTTCTGGCCCAAATTCTTTGCCCATTGGCTTTTCTATAACGACGGAAACAGGTCGTTACAATTTCCAAATTTGGTGTATAATGGACGGAAAACACATGTGGATTATTTTTAATAATAATTTGGAATATATAATGTTAGCAGTGTTTTCTTACTTGAATAGCACACATAAATGTGTTAGCAAGTTATAAATTATAATAAGAATACATAATTTTTAACCACAATTAAGTTATATACATGTACACACATATTTTACAGTTATTCATTTTACAAAAATATTAGATCGTCTTTCCATCCAAGGTACTCATTGATGTTCAATTCATACATTTTTCGGGTATTTAAGATTCTATGGCGATACTCCCACATAGCGAGCCTAGTAGTCGTACAATCGCAACTTCCTGGTATGACTGAACTTTCAAAAGAGCACTGTTAGCACCGTTTACTTCATACATAGTTCATTAATTCAAGAGATCAATTGATTTTATGATCCTTCCTCTTTAATTAGTTTCAATCCATTGCCAAAGAATGTGCAAGCACGGGCCAAATAATAATCATAACAAACTATTTCGATAATCAAATTATATAAAAAAGCTCGAAAATTTCAATTAATTCTGTTTTATCTACAAAATTTAGTGAAAGAATTAGTTATTGCTCACTAATAAATTCATCTTTGTATTTTGATGAACATCTGGTTTGAAGAAGTCTCAATCCATCTTGCTAAATTTTTTTAGCACATGAACACACATGAGTATCTTTCCTTTGATAGATCAAACAATTTCTTACTTAAATTTTAATATTAATAAGATTACTCAAAATCTAGTGGCCTTATGAACCCCCTAATTCACTAACTTTAAAATAAAACTAAATATATATTACATGCCAGGAATGGAAAAGCACATCAAAATTAGCATTCTCATGATTATTATATAAGCTTCATGGAATCTTAGAAAGGCAAACCCAAAGTGAAATAAGTGTCTCAAAAAAACATGCAATACACTATAAATACAGCCAACTGCAAAACTCGAATGAAAAAGTGAAACTAAAACACAATCGAGAGCGGATGAAGATGATATGGATAAACAAATCAATGAATCACCGTCGATCATTCTGTGTGGTTGACAAAAAATCTCTACTGCCATAAAATCATGAGCACATAAAACTTAAACCTAGAAATTAACAGAGAAAAGAGATAAAATCCAGAGAAAATTGTCACAATTACTCAAGTTCTAGGGATATGGGAACAGAACTATGAAAGATTTAAGCTCTAGAGAAAGAGGAAAAATAGAAAAGTGGTATCTTACGTGTCTTTTCAATGGAGGATGAAAGACACATATGTATAAGTGCAGTAACAAGTCAAAATTGCCCTTGGATTAAATTTTAATGACCAATAAGCAAGCATGTTGAATATATATATATATATATATATATATAAAGACACATATGTATAAGTGCAGTAACAAGTCAAAATTGCCCTTGAATTAAATTTTAATGACCAATAAGTAAGCATGTTGAATATATATATATATATATATATATATATTAGACAAACCTTTTGTATCGACAATTTGAATCTATTGTCTTGACTTTACGCACAATAGACAAAATCAATACAAAAAGTTCATCCATTAATACTGAATATAATTATTATAGAAAATACATATTATATTCTTTATTGTAAAATAGGTTTAAGTAATGGGTGAGACCAGTGGTATACACAGAATTTTTTGCAACCGATGTTATCTTTTAACAGGGCCGACTCAATAAGATTGGGGGCCTCAAGTGAAACTTAAGAGAGGGGCCCTAATATTTTATATTTTTCATCATATATACTTTTAATTAAAATGTACTTTTAATTTCTAACTTTTTTAGATGCGAAGTCATTGTCTACTGTTTTATAATAGATTTGTTTTAATAATTCCTTTTCAATTGATAATATAGCTAATTTATTCAATCTCTCTTGAGACATTTTTAATCTTAAATATATAAGATTTAATCAATTTTCGTTTCAAAAAAAATTCTTTGGGCTGAGACAACAATTACAAGAACTATTAACATTATTCTATAAGCAATATGTATATTTAGAAAATAATGAAGTCTTTTTATTTTTATTGAGTATTTTCATTACATCATTATCTTCCACAAATATTATTTCTCTTAACACTTTTAATTCAAAAAATAAATTTAAACCATCAATATCAAAATAACTATTATGTGTTAAAGAAAGCTTAAGGTTAAGACAATGCTTATTAAAATTCTCTTCATCTAGTGATCTCAATTTACCCCTAAATAAGAAACCAAAAATATTTTCATATGCTTCAATTGGTTCAATTCGTTTTTGAAGTGTAGTGATGACTTTAGTGACCTATGGGTTGAGTTGGCTCTGCCATATAATATATATATATATATATATATATATATATATATATATATATACACACACACATATACATACAAAAAATAAAAAATAAAATAACATTTTAACCTTTTCTAGATAGATTTTCATTTTGAAAATAATGTCATTAAATATAATAATGCTACATATTTATTTTTATATAAAATATCAAAAAATAAAAAATAAAAAGCAAATGACCAAAAGAAAAAACGGAAAAAAAATGAAATGGTGCCGGAGATCTAACTCACAAATCCTCGCGCAATAATTTACACACTAAACCAACTAGGCTCCGTAACCTTTTGTGTCAGTAGTCAACACTGTAGATGTGTCTGATAAATTGAATTATAACTATATATATTTTCTAAAATAATACTCTCTCCGTCTCAATTTATGTGATACTTTTTTTTCCCTCAATTTATGTGACACTTTTTGATTTCAAGATTCAAACAAGTCTATCTTTGACGGAAAAAAATTCATATATCTTTAAATATTTTCAATCGTTAATTCTAACTTATTGTACTTTTTACATAATTTACAAATTTTTAAATTTCATTTAAAAAAAGTTAAAAATTCCATGAGCAAATTCTCGCACAAATTTAAAATTAAATTTCTTTACTTATGACTCATCCAGTTTTTACAACTACTACTAAACTTATCATGTTGTAGCAAGCTACATTCTCTCATTTGGTTATGTTTTTTGATGTCTCCCAAATGACACTTTAAGGAGGAATAAAGTGGACATTGTTAAAAAATATATAGTAACTAATTTAGGTTGGGATCGAACTCCATAGGGAATGTGGTGAGAAATTGTTAAGCTGAACAATGCATAACTGAGAAATGATATAATCTGAACAAGGATATGGATATGGATAGATGTATAACTGAAAGATAAACCAAATGCACTGACCAAGTACTAATCATGAAGATAGCATACTGAACTATATACTAATATAAATGCTGAAAATCTGGTCAATGCAATTAGAGTTTGGCTGTGGGAGCTACTATTAACCGACATAAAACACATGAGCTAAATGTGGAGTTCGATGTATATGCCCCATCGAGAGGACCCAATATACCTTCCCAGGGGTACAAAGGCATGATTGTGGTGTGATCACTAAAATTGATGCCTAACTGAGGGGACTTATAAACCTACGTGGGCACGTAGTTCTGGGACTTTTAGGGTACGCTCAATCCTAGTCCAACTCGGTGCTAAGTCTACTCCCAACTGAATGTATATGAAGCTAAAATTCACTAAGTACCGAGTATTTATACTGGATATGTGACATTCAAAATCTGAAGCATGATTCTCTATATAACTGACCTAGCAAGTAAAATTCATGAACTAAGAGAATTTACACAAACTAGGGTTCTGATTTTTATACAAGGAATTATGCAACGTTTTCAACAAAATATGATATTTAGACTATGGTTGCTATAGCAACTGAAATCAGAACAATTCTCCCAGATTTTACAAACTCTAAGTCTAAACAAGCTATGTAGAATCACGGAACTAATTGAAATCTAGGGACCTAATGGGTGAAAGGAACCCACTAGTGAAATCCCACATACCTGGTAAAGAAATATAAGGAGAAATCCTTTGGATTTTTGGGATGAACTTTGAAGAACACTGCTGCTTGTTCTTGAAAGAAACTACTGCCTATTTCTCTTCTTTTCGTTCTAATTTGGATGATTTCTGGACAATGAGGGTTCTGGGTGTTTGACTAGAGTATTAGGCTTAGACTGAGTAAAATGACGTAGTTTAGGCATTAAACGACGTAGTTTAAGTGCCTAATGCATATGGAGAAGGACCAAAATAACCCTGACTTAAAAGCTGACGAAGGCAATTCACGATAGGATTGACGGGCCATCGTTTGAACCACTGCCCGTCAACTGGCTCGTGGTTCATGGTCTGCCCGACAGGGCTACACTAAAATAAGCATAACTTTTTACTCCGAGCTTGGATTTTAGCAAACTCAGTGGTGTTGGAAAGAACATTTAATTATCTTTAATTTGATAGGTAAGGGCCACTTAATTCACTTTGTGCTAAACGATATGAACCATTTGAAGTTTACCAAACAACCCTTTTTTCTTAATAAGTGTCGACCCTCACCAAGGGCCAGACCTATGGTCCGTAGGTCCAACTACTGACCATATTGGTCGACCGTGGGTGGGATCTGAGACCACTATATCCTGGACCCCAATGATAGGACCTGACCTACGGACCGTGTGTCAGACCACAGACCATCGGTGGCTTCCGTTGGTTCTGGCAACAGGTCCTAGAAAGTTATATCTTTTTCCTATCTTCTCGAATCCGAGGTGTTACATACAAGCTAGAGTATTATGGATAGGACGGAGATTACTGCCAGTGGGCTTATTGGTTAGGAGATGCTAATGGGGTGTAGATAAGAGCAAACATCCCATCCCTTCCCAATCTTGATCACACAATTGTGTGAAGATGGATGAGTTTTACTTCTAGGGAAGACTGATGTGAGGATCACCCAAGCCTCCTCCATTGATATCCGGAGGATTAAAGCTTAATATCTACAAAATTTTGTGGCTCGCAGGAAGCCGTAACCACTAGACACTACATATGTGTTTGATCCTACACTCTTGTCACTGAGGCCACTCCATCCGCTCCTTCTATTGATTATACCATGTCCTTTCTCCATACCCTCTACTTCCACTACTACTGCTGCTGCACCTTCCCCAGCTCCTATCTCCTATACCCTATTAACCAAAGCTATAATTTATCAAATTAGTGATCTTTCACGGTCTATGGATGTGAGAGCTGCGAGGTTTGAGAAGTACTTGGCCAAGACGATTGATAGGGCTATTGAGGATGCTTTAGCTCCACTAAGGGTTCGATTGACTTAGTGCCAAACATCTGTTTAGTCACATGGTGTGAGGTTAGATAACCTCACCACTAGATTAGAGGCCCGTGAGAAGGCTTAGTATAGCTTAGATGTACTATTTTAAATGAGGGGTAAGCTTGACACTTAGAGGGTTGATATAGATAAGCTTAGGTCTACAGTTATATCGATGTTGTGGGGTGAGGCTCCCTACCTTATGTGCTTGTGTTTGTGCTTCTGGTTGTGCCTAGTGGTGAGTTCTTTTAGAGTGTTGTCACGCCCCAAGCCTACACCCTGGACGTGGTCGTCACTCGAGAATAATTTCTGGCCCCAAACGAACCCTTGGCCTGGCTCAACTCTTAGCGGAAGACTTACTCAACATAAGATAAACTTAAAATATAAACGTTACTCAGCTATCTCAAAAGATTAAATCAGAATGCTTAGAAATAAACATTTAACTAGCCAAATAGGCAACTCAAGTCTGAACATAAACAACTGAAAATGAAAAGACTCATGAAATACTGTTTATCTATCTATGAAGCCTCTATTACTATGATGGGTGTCGGGACAAGACCCCCGATCATCTTAACAAACTAAATAACATAAAATAAATGAGGAATCCTCCAGAAGCAAGGAGGTTCACCAAACAACTATGGAGCTCGACTGGATCAACGAAGCGCTAGTTGATGATCCTGGTTACCTATAAATGCATCATGTAAGATGCATGCCAAATGGCGTCAGTACATGGAATGTACGAGCATGTAAGGGGAATACTGAACATAACCTGCACGCTTAAACTGATAAAAAGGAAACATACTCACCTCGACTATACTCAACTCAATAACTACTCATGGAAACTCAACTCAATGTAATATAAAACGACGATAAAAATGCAGTTTATATAAAACATGTAAAACAGTAATAGCGACTCAGTGTATTTAAAACTACAATAATAACTTAGTTTGTATATAGAAATACAAAATACTCTGTTTGGGAGATTCTTTAACCGAAAACCGTCACTATGAGCTATGTGATGATACAACATCTAGCCCACGCTGCCAGAACTGCCCTATACTTTGCTGGGGTATAAAACTCCCCAACTAAGTGTATCTACTAGTCTATGCTTAAAAAGCAATAAGGAATCATCTAAAAAGTATGGCCCTTTCTGCCCACATTGGCTACATGGTTTATGGGGGCAGTGAGTTGTTAGAACTCTCCCCCATATCGGTGTTCAATACTACTCCCAAAATATAAGTTAGCTCATTATGTTATAAAGAAAACATTTCCTCTTCCTCAACTTTGAGATTATTACTCAAAATGTTTTCTCTTAAAAGAGATAGTGCTAATGATCTCTTTTGCAAATCGGTGTTTCCTTTTTTCCTTAAATGTAAAAACATTTCTCTAGGGAATACGTAGTTCCCATCTATAATTTTAAAGAAAATGAACTCATTTTTACTCTTTCTCAAACTCAAATGCTCAAGTCTTAAAACAAGTTTTAAAAAATTGTAAAAGACTTCTCAAAATGACTCGAAGAACTCTCAATACTTGACTCTTAAATCTACGTTGAATTTGAATTATGAATTAAAGGTTAGGATTTATGATATGAAGGATATTGTGATGATTAAATGAGTTTTAGATAGTTAATCATGAGAAACAATCAAAAAACACTGTCTGGGGAGCAACTCCGCGACGCGGAGATGAAAAACAATGGAGTCCACGTTTTCTCCACGACAGAGAGGGAAATTTCTATCTAGGGGAGCAAGTCCACGACGCGGACTTGGACGCCACTTTCTGCCCGATCTTTTCTTCTTCTCCCAAGCTCGATTCAACTCATACCCACTAAAATTCTTAGGTAAAAACTCTCGAATTCTTATTACATAGGATAATTTCATTCGAAACCCACTCAAGAACTATCAATTTACTCAACCCCTTAACAAAATCTTCGCCTCAAGAACTCAATCACACATGAGGATTCAAGAACGAATAATAAATCTTCAATAAACTCATCAAGAACTTATTTTCTTAATCTCTAGGAATGAATTTGATAATGTAAAACATGATTGGCCTGTGGGTGAACGAACCCAACACTATGAAAACTTACATACCTTGATTTGGTGAAATAAATCCTCGATTCGCGATGACCTTGTTCGTTCTTCCTTTTCTCCTCTTTTCCTCTTTTTGAATTCTCCTCTAAAACCCTAAGCGTAGTTTAGGATTGTAAAATTGGCCCACATCAGATTTGACCCCAAAATATTTACTAAAAACGTTTTAATCTGATTGGGTATGGAAAAGACTAAAGTACCTCTCACATTTTCGGGTAACTTTTCTTAATTGAATTACTTGGCTTCAAACAGGCATATCTCCCTCATACAAGCTCAAAAATTAGCAAACTCAGCAGCGTTGGAAAAAGGATTCCAAGAACTTCCTTTTGATATCTTATAGGACACCTAAATCATCCTGTACTAAAAGTTATGGTCATTTGAAGTTGACTCAAAACTCACAACTTAAGCATAACTTTCAAAATTTCAAATTTGGCTCTTTCCAAATTACTTCTTTCTAACTTTAGCTCTTTCTAAGGCGGGATGTTACAATATCTCCCCCTTGGGAACATTCATCCTAGAATGAGATCACTCTGAAGTAAAACTAAGGGTGGAGGCATCTAACACCCAACTCAAACACTGAACATGCAAAGTAACACAACATTTCAACTGAGAAGTACTAAGAAAAGAATTAGTACCTTCATTGGGAACTTCTCCGAGCTCAAAGAGATGTGGATATCTCTTCTTCATATCCTCCTAAGCCTCCTAAGTAGCTTTCTCAACAAAGTGATTCTTCCATAAGACCTCGACTAATGCTACTTCCTTGGTTCTCAACTTGCAAACCTGATGATGCAGAATCTGAATGGGAATCTCTTTATAAGATAGGCTGTCCTTAATACCAATATTTTCAGTAGGTATAATAAGTGAAGGATCTCCCATACACTTCTTCAACATCGAAATGTGAAACACCTGATGGACTGCTGCTAATTCTGACGGTAACTCCAATTCATAGGCTACATTGCCAATCCTCTTGAATATCCTGTAAGGACCAATATACCGGGGACTGAGCTTCCCCTTCTAACCAAATCTCATGAAACCCTTCATGGGTGACACCTTCAAGTAAACCCAATTATCTACCTCAAACTCTATGTCTCTTCTCCTAACATCAGTATAGGATTTCTGATGACTCTATGCTATTTTAAATCTTTCTTGAATAGTCTTCACTTTCTCCATAACTTGATGAATCAAGTCTTGTTTTATCAATCCAACTTCACCAACCTAAAACAAACCAATAGGATATATACATCTTCTCCCATAATGTAACACCTTGGTATTTGAAAGAGCTAAGAATAGAAAGAACTATATTGGAAATAGCAAAATCTAAAATTTTGCAAGTTATGCTTAAGTTATGAGTTTAGGGTCAAGTTCAAATGACCATAACTTTCCGTACATGATGATTTAGGTGGACCATAAAATGAAAAATGAAAGTTCATGGAATCCTCTTTCTAATGCCATCGAGTTTGCTAATATTCGAGCTTGTATGAGGGAGCTATGCCTGTTTGAAGTTGGGCTGTCCAGTTAAGGAAAGTTACCCAAAAATATGAGGGGTATTTTGGTCTTTTCCTTATCCTATCCGATTTAATTCATTTTTTGTAGTTAATTAGGGGTCTAAACTAATTTGGTTATGTTTACACAATCCTAATTTACGCTAGGGTTTTAGAAAAGAATTCAAGAAGAGAAAAGAGGAGAAAAGTTAAGGTGTTCATCAAGAGTAAATGTTTTCACATTTAAAAAGAGAGGAAGCACCGATTTCCAAATGAGTTTTTATGAGAAAATGTGACTACCAACTCTTTTAAGAGAAATATTTTTTTGAATAATAATCTCAAACCATAGAAAGAGTTATGTTTTATTAAAACATATGAACTAAGTTATATTTTGGGAGTAGTATTGAGCACCGATATGGGGGAGAGTTCATACAACTCACAACCCCCATAAACCATGTAGCCAACATGAGTATAAAGAGTCATACTTTTTAGATGATTCCTTAATGATTTTTATCATAGAATAGCAGATCCACTTAGTTGAGGAGTTCTATACCCCGACAAAGTATAGCACAGTTCAGGCAGCGTGGGCTAGACGTTGTATATCACATATCTCATGGTGATGGTTGTCGGTTAGAGAATCTCCCACAGAGTTACTTGTATTATTATATACAAAACTGAGTTATTATTGTATTTTTCAATACATTGAGTTGCTATATATTATTTTAAAAGCTTTTCTTTATATTGCATCTTTATCATTGCTTTATATTGTAATGAGTTTAGTTGAGATGAGATGAGGTAAGTGTTTCTTCCGTTCCATTTCAAGCTTATGTCTTATTTTAGAATTACCCTCACTTGCTCGTACATTCCATGTATTGACGCCATTTGGCCTGCATTTTTTATGATGCAGATTCAGGTAACCAACATCAACATCCAACGCTTTGTTGATCCAGTTGAGCTTCTAAGTTATTGGTGAGCCTCTTTGCTTTCTGTAGGATCCCTTGTTTACATTATTATTTTTGTCTTATTATTAGGATGTCGTGGGTCTTGTCCGATGTCCATCTCCGTTAGTAGAGGCTTCATAGATAGAGAGACACAGTTCATAACTCTCTTCATTTTCATTCATTTATGTTGAGACTTGAGTTGCCTCTTTAGCTAGTTGAGTGTCTATTTCAAAAACATTCTAAGTTATCATTGAGTTACAGTTTACTTTTAAAAGTTCTTTTATTATGAGTAAGTCTTCTATTAAGAGTTAAGCCAGGCCAAGGGTTCACTTGGGGCAAACTATTAATTGGTGTGAAGCACGCCACATCTATAATTAGGAGGCTGCAACATTTAGGAATTATCTCACTTCTTTCATACTCTTTTCGTGTGATAGAGTTCATCTCTATAAAAGTTTCTTTCTAATTTGTGCTTGCACATATATTTTAGATCATGCCTCCACGAAGAAATCTCTGAGGTCATCCTACTAGGAGGAATGTTGAGGATCAAGGGGTACCTAATGCACCAGAAGTGCAACCCCAATGACAGGTCACTAATGCTGAATTTCAGGAAGCTATCCAAATGTTAAGTCAAGTGGTGACCAACCAAGCTGGACAACAAAGAGAGAATCGACAGGAAGTGGTTGATACTTCCAGGATCTGTGAGTTCTTAAAGATGAATCCTCCAAGCTTCACTAGTTCAAATGTCACAGAGGATCCGAAAAACTTTGTGGAAGAGTTACATAAGGTGTTTGAGGTTATGCATGTTACTGATGCTGAGCGAGTGGAACTAGCTTCATGCCAACTAAATGGTGTTTCTAGAATCTGGTTTGACCAATGTAAGAAGGGTAGAGCTTAAGGTGCACCGATTATGAGCTGGGCTATGTTCTAGAGTGCGTTCATTGGGCATTTATTTCCCTGTGAGCAAAGAGAGGCAAAGGTAAGAGAATTCCTCACTTTTAAATAGGAATCTATGAGCATACATGAGTACAACCTCAAGTTCACCCAACTTTTCCGTTATGCCCCAAAAATGGTTGCTGGCATGAGGAGCAGGATGAGTCTGTTTGTTGCTGGGTTGTCTCGTCTATCAAGTAAGGAGGTTAAGGTAGTTGTGCTAATAGGGGATATGAATATAGCAAGGGTGATGATATATGTGCAACAATTTTAGGAAGATAGGTGAGAGATAGACAGGAGTTCAGAAACAAGAGAGCTAAGACTGCAGGAAATGAGTCTGGACAATAGAAGAGTAATGCAAACTTGTCATTTTTCCAACAAAAGCAAAAGGAACTTGCTCCATAATCTGCTAGTGCACCTGCACAAACGAACATAGGTGAGTTGAATAATCAGAATTCACAAAATTTTAGAGCTAGACCTGCATAGTCTTAAAGTAGTGTGGCACAAGGAGGAAATGGGACTTACACATGTTCTAAGTGTGATAGGACTCACTCAAGAGTGTGTCGTGATGACTCCACTGGTTGCCTCAAGTGTGGTCAGAATGGTCACTTTATGAAAGAGTGCCCTAAGAACAGGAAAGGTAATGGCAATGGGGGCAACATAGCCCAATCTTCTTCAGCGGCTCCACCAAACAGAGTTGCACCTAGAGGAGCTACTTTAGGGACAGACGGAGGGGCAAACCGTCTATATGCTATCACCAGTCGCCAAGAGCAAGAGAATTCTCCAGATGTTGTCACTGGTATGATTAAAATCTTTAATATTGATGTATATGCTTTGCTAGATCCATGAGTGAGTCTATATTTTGTGACTCCTTATATTGCTATGAATTTTGATATTCTTCCTGAGAAACTCTTTGAGCCCTTCAGTGTTTCTACACATGTTGGTGAGTCTATTCTAGCGGAGAGAGTTTGTCGTGGTTGTTCTATTTTTGTAAATCACAAGGACACCATGTGGGCACATAGTTATGGGATAGGGAGATTGCTTCTAGACTTCCCAAACCTATTGTATTGAGGGGGAGCTTCCATCTCATGAGGTTACTTTAGATGACCCGGCCTTTTGAATTGATGGGAGGGCCTCTACCTCTCATTCCATATCCACTCGGTTCTAAGCATTACTTTCCCAAAATTTACGTATTTAGTCTTGAATTGTATTTACATGTGTGAAGGAGTATCTTACCCTTCATTTAACACAACTAATAAAATAGCTCATGGATTCAATTAGGTGAGAATGGACTTTCAACCTTAGAATCATCAATAGGTGAGTAAACTTTTCACATCATATTAATAGTGTGTTGATGAGAATGATCTTTCAATCAACACAACAATACTATCATACTCATAGACATTACATGCGTAGTCATGTGTAAGGGTATAGGGAGAATGATCTTTTAACAATACCACAATTACACCATAGTCAATGAATCTTCACTTTCTAAGTGAATCATAATGTCATACACAATTCTCATAAAAATGTACCAACCCCTAATAATTTGCCCTTCAAGGACCATGAATCACATTCAACCCAAACATATAGAATTACTACATTAGATATGTGGAATATCATGATTCAATAAACTCAATCACTATAGACATAATCAATCGTCATGCTTCTATAATCAATCAACCCACATCATCAATTAACAATTTCGCAATATGGGGGGATTCATGGGTTCTTGGGGGAATTTGATCATAAATAAACATTATATAATCAATTCAATCATTATCCTTCATAATTAAACAATTGAAAACGTTTTGAAAGAGAACCCATGATTTAGATTGAAACCCTACCTTTTGGGGAAATTGAAAGCTTTGAAATCAAGTTTTGAAGGGACTCCATGGGTGGAAGCTACCTCTAGATGAAAAGCCCCCATACCTTGATTAAGAATCTTCAAATAAATTGAGAAAGAAGCTTTGAAATCACCAAACCCTAGATCCAATTCTACTCTTCTTCTTCTATGAGTTTTAGAGGGAGAAATATTGTAAGGGAGATGAACTTTTAGTTTGGTTTGGGTGTTTGTGAAAAATGACTTAGTCTGGGGGATTTTGACTTAAAAACGACTTATATAGTACCCCTAAAAATACCCAAAATGACCCCACTTTAATTGGACTAAAATAGGAAAAGACATAACTAACCTTCATTAAGTGACCTTGCCCATGTGTCACGAGCCGTGGCAACGACCACGATCTGTGGTCCCACTCGTGAAGTGTGGGGCAGTAGCTAGGCATATGGTGTCTTTAGCTTACATTCCCAAGGAAATCCCATAAGGGGCTCCACGAACCGTGGTCAAGACCACGAGCCATGGTCCCTCTCGTGGTCCTTGAGGCAGTAGCTATGCTACTTGATGACCCTATCTCGAATGCCCAAGGCATCTTCACGAGGGGCTCTATGAGTAGTGGTCAAGACCACTGGCCGTGGTCTCTCTCGTGGACCTTAAGGCAGTAGCTAGGCCACTTGGGGGATTCTCCTCCTTGGCCAAGGCAACTCCACGAGGCCTCCTACGAGCCGTGGTCAAGACCACTAGCCATGGTGATGGCAGTGGAAGTTGAGGCAGTGTGCCCAAGTTTTGGGGAAGCCTTGGCCTTTGGCCTTGGCTTGGCCCCTTTGCCTTTGCACTTGCCCTTAGCCTTGACCCTTGTCATCCTCATTTCAACTCTAGATGGTCTACTACACTACGGGGAGTCATTTTATGATTTTTAATTATTTCGTTTAACTCTAGTTCAACCTATAAGTTTCCGGGGTGTTACATTATCTCCCCCTTGGAAACATTCGTCCACGAATGACGATTTAGAAATCTTATGAAAATAAAGACTCAAGACTAGCAGCCCATCATGCATACAACATCAAAATAATGCACAATCTAAATGAGGAAAGGTCAACTCCATCTCAAGACATAATCAATGCAACACAAGGAAGTAGGAGCTACATCCACAACCCATTATGCACAAAACTCATCATTTCACATAAACATATGAGGAACTACCTTCTCCACTCAAAGCAAGCTCAACACAACATTATGGAGCTGATATACCATTTCATCAAAAGCATAACTAAGCGTGTTCATCAAATCATCTCATCATCTCATTAAGTCAAATATGCACTTATTATACTAAAATGCACAACAACAAGAAGGACTTATAAATCATGAAAACTCATTTCATACTAAATATGAATTCTCACAAGAACATGCATATCATAAGGAAAAATCATGAAGAACACATATAACACACATGACTCCCAAAACACCAAACTCAAGAGAACTACTTACCTTAAGCTTGGATAGGAGTAGAAGGAAAAAAATGAGGATAGCGGGATTTCATATCGGCCTCAACCTCCCATGTAGCGCTCTCAACTAAATGATTCCTCCATAACACCTTTATAGAAGCTATTTCCTTGTTTCTTAACATCTTAACTTGTCGGTCTAAAATCTCTACCGGAATCTCTTCATAAGAAAGGCCCTCATCAACTCCCAAACCTTCTAAAGGAATGATGGATACCGGATCACCAATACACTTCTTGAGCATAGAATAATGAAATACTGGGTGAATCGGAGCCAACTCATTCAGCAAGTCTAACTCGTAGGCAACTTTCCCAACACATTTCAAGATTTGATATGGGCCTACATACCGGGGACTAAGTTTCCCTTTCTTGCCAAACCTCATCACACCCTTCATAGGTGAGATTTTTAAATAGACCCAATCATTAACTTCAAATTCTAGATCCCTTCTACTAACATCGGCATAAGACTTTTATCGACTTTGGGCCGTCCTCAACCTCTCTCTAATGAGTTAGACTTTCTCAATGGCCTCATAAACTAATTCGGGACCAATTAGAGAAATTTCACCTACCTCAAACCAACCAAATGGAGATCTACATCTCCTACCATACAATTCTTCAAAAGTAGCCATGGCAATGCTTGAGTGGTAACTATTGTTGTAGGCAAACTCTACTAACGGTAGATGGTCATC
This sequence comes from Solanum verrucosum, assembly GCF_900185275.1. NCBI lineage: Eukaryota > Viridiplantae > Streptophyta > Magnoliopsida > Solanales > Solanaceae > Solanum > Solanum verrucosum. Next base: position 2,757,244 of record NW_026020009.1, read on the forward strand.
CAAATTACCTTTGAAGTCTATAACACATGCCCTCAACATATCCTCTAGGGTTTGGATAGTGCGCTACGCTTGACCATTCGTTTGAGGGGGAAAAATCGTAAGCTTGACCTTACTACCAAGTCCTTTTTGGAATGCCTTCCAAAAATGTGAAGTAAATTGAGTACCCCGATTTGAAACGATAGATAAAGAAACTCCATGCAACTTCACTATCTCCTTGATGTACAATTTGGCATAGTCTTCCATCGAAAATGAAATCTTGATAGGGATAAAGTGGGCGAATTTTGTCATTCTATCCACAATGACACATATAAAATCATGTTGCCTTCGAGTACGAGACAAACCCACAATAAAATCCATATTCACATCTTCCCACTTCCAGGTGGGAATATCTATATCTTGAGATAAGCCTCCCGACCTTTGATGCTCGGCCTTAACTTGTTGGCAATTTGGATGTTTGTCTACAAAACCCGTTATATCTTTTTTCATACCATTCCACCAACAGACTTCCCGTAGATCATGATACATCTTGGTGGCTCCCTGATGAATAGAATATCGTAAACCATGAGCTTCTTCTAGAATTCACTCTCTCAATCCATCAATATACGGAACACATAATCGGCCTTGGTACCTAAGCACCCCATCTCCCCCTTGGGAGAAAGCCTCAACGGATTTGTTGAGTACCGATTCTTTCAACTCAGCTAACATAGGATCAAGGTCTTGCTTGGACTTCACGTCCATTACAAAGGATGATTTGGAACCATTATGGACTATGACACCACTCTTGGTGGAATCCACTAATTGGACACCTAGCCGGGCCAACATATGCACATGACAGACTAACCTCTTCTTCTCATCCTCTACATGGGCCACACTACCCATGGACAATCGGCTAAGGGCATCCGCAACTACATTAGCTTTTCCGGGTTGGTAAAAGACACTCATGTCATAGTCCTTCAAAAGTTCTAACCACCTTCTTTGTAGGAGATTTAATGTTTTTTGGCTAAACACATATTGAAGACTCTTGTGATCAGTGAACACATCAACATGCACCCCATATAGATAATGTCTCCATATTTTCAAGGCAAATACTATTGCCGCTAATTTGAGATCATGGGTTGGATAATTCTTTTCATGGGTTTTGAGTTGCCTTGAAGCATAGGCAATCACCTTACCATGTTGAATAAGGACACATCCCAAACTCACTCGAGAGGTGTCACAATACACAACAAAGCAATTGGTACCCTCCGGTAAGGTCAAAATCGGAGCGGAAGTAAGTCTATCTTTCAACTCTTGGAAGCTTTTCTCACAAGCCTCCGACCACACAAACTTAGCTTTCTTTTGAGTCAAGGCCGTCAATGGAGAAGCAATGGAGGAAAAACCCTCAACAAACCTCCTATAGTAATTGGCCAAACCCAAAAAGCTTCAACAAACCTCCTATAGTAATTGGCCAAACCCAAAAAGCTTCAACAAACCTCCTATAGTAATTGGCCAAACCCAAAAAGCTTCTAATATCGGTAGATGTTAGAGGTCTAGGCTAACCCTTGACCGCATCCGTCTTCTTAGGATCTACCTCAATACCCTTGCTCGACATAATTTGACCAAGAAAGGCTATGGACCTTAGCCAAAACTCACATTTACTAAACTTAGCATATAATTGGTGGTCTTTAAGGACTTGCAATACAATTCTCAAATGGTTCATGTCCTCATTTTCACTCCTTTAATAGATCAAAATTTCATCAATAAACACTATCACAAACATATCAAGGTGGTGTCTAAACACTCTATTCATTAGTTCCATAAATGCCGCCGGGGAATTTTTCAATCCAAACGACATAACCACAATCATAGTGACCATACCAGGTCCTAAAGGCCTTCTTGGGAATGTCAACCCCTCTCACCCTTAGTTGATGGTAACCCGAACGAAGATCTATTTTGGAGAAATAGTTAGCCCCTTGAAGTTGATCAAACAAGTCGTCAATCCTAGGAAGGGGATACTTATTCTTTATGGTCACCTTGTTCAATTGTCAGTAGTCAATAAACATTTTGAGGGACCCATCCTTATTTCTAACAAACAACACCGGAGCACCCCATGGTGAGATACTTCGTTGAATGAAGCCTTTGTCTAACAAATCCTTGAGTTGCTCCTTCAACTCTATCAACTCGGCCGAATCCATTCTATGAGGAGGAATGGAGATAGGTTGCATATCCGACAAGATATCAATGCTAAAATCTATTTCCTATTGAGAAGAAATGCCGAGAAAATCATCGGGAAAGACTTTTGGAAATTCACTCACCATAGGGACCGACTCTAAGGAAAGGGTTTTGGACTGAACATCCATCAACCTAACAATATAGTAAATGCAACCTTTGGAGATCATTTTCCTAGCTTTGAGGCAAGAGACAAATTGACCTCTAGGGATATAATTTCCCCCCTTTCACTTTAAAGTAGACTCATTTGGAAATTGAAACTTTACTACCCGAGTCCTACAATCAATAGAGGTATAACAAGCATTCAACCAATCCATACCCGAAATCACATCAATTAAACATGTCTAACTCCACTAAATTCACCAAGGTAACTTTATGGGACAAAGAAATAGGACAACTCCTATAGACACTTTTTGCCACTACCGAGTCACCATCCGGGGTAGAAACCGAAAAAGGCTCTATTAACACTTTGGGGAGTATTTCAAATTTCATGGCCACAAAAGGTATCACAAAGGACAAAGTGGCATCGAGATCTAACAATGCATATACATCAATGGAAAAACCTTGCAACATACCGGTCACTACATTCGGGGAGCTCTCTTGGTAACCTTGGGATTGAAGAACATATAAGCAGTTTTTCTTGGGAGCATTAGAATTTGAACCGCTAGGAGAAGTTTGCTTATCTTCTCTCCCCTTGGCCGCAAGGTTTGGGAAATTCTTCAATTGATGCCCAGTCTTACCACAAGCATAGAAAACACCCATGCCGGCAAGACATTTACTATCATGTTTCTTACCACACTTAGCACATGTATGCCTCACCATAGAAGATCCACCACTATTGCCTCCTTGAGGCTTAGGGTTAGAAACTCTATCTTTGTTGACCTTTGGAGCACTAGAGGAGCCTTGGTTGGAGAACCTTCTCTTGAACCTTGGTCTACCTTGACCCTCGAAGTTACCCTTGGAAGAATTCCCATCATCGGACCTTGCTCTTTTTACTTCCCGATTCACTTGCTTGATCTTTTGTTCCTCAATTTGTTTGGCATGGACCATGAGACGTGAAATATTCATACTTGGGATTAGCATTGCCGAATGACATTCATTGACTACTAAGTCGGATACCCCCTTGACAAATTTGTTCATATTGGCCCTCGAATCCGCTACTAAGGTTGGAGCATACTTGACAATTGAGTGAATTTGAGGGCATATTCCTTCACAATCAAACCACCTTGTTGAAGATTTATGAACTCTTGCATTTTTCATTCCCTGAACTCTAGGGGAAAGAACCTATCAAGGAAGACCAACTTGAACAATTCCCAATCTATCGGGCCCGCTTTTATGGGTCTTTCACCCTTCCATTGCTCATTCAATACTTAAGCCAGATCCTTCAATTGATAGGCAGCTAGTTTCGCCTTTTCTTGTGGAGACACTCTCATAGCATCAAGCACCTTATAGATCTCATCAATAAACCCTTGCAGGTCCTCTTCCACTTTGAAGCCATGGAACACGGGAGGATTCATCCTACTAAAGTCCCTTATCCTTGAAGAAGTTGTACTCACATTGGAGTTCACATGAGTCCTAGTATCCCTATTGACTTGGGCCGTCACGGATTGGGTCAATACTTGGAGAGCAAACCTTATTTCAACATTTGTCATAGCCCCCTGCATCAATAGGAGCTTAAGAAACTTGAGGACCTTGGGGACCTTAGGGAGGAACTCCCTCATTCACATTCTTTTCTTCCATCTTTCTTGCATTCACCCTTCTTGTATTCATATCCTATAGACACAATAGAAGGATTAGGAAAAGGACTTCATAGAATTAAAACTCTAAGGCACAACTAAAGAGTAATGAAAGAAGTGCACTTTCCTAAGCATCTTATAGCCTCTCATTCATAAATGTGGCGTGCTTCACCCTCATGAACAACACTCTACTAGACGTGGTTTGTGAGACGTCATCCTAGAATCATTCTAAATCTTATTCTCTGATTACCAAGTTTGTCACGACCCAGGGGTACCCCCTAGATGTAACACGGCGTACTTCACCCCGAAGGGGTCTCATACAAGCCCTTAGCATATCATAAACACAAGTAATACAAATGATGCGGAATTAAAAGTTTTTACAATTGAAGTCTTTTAATAATATCAAAATAGAAGTATAGACATTGTCTCATTAACCATCTAATACAATAGAGAATCAATAAGGGTCATAACCCTTTTCAAAATAGTCTCAAAAAGAGAAAGTAAGATAGAAACTAGAAATGACAACTTCTTCCTCGAACCATGAGAACTCACCGAAAGCGTGGAGAATAGTCAATCCAAGCTCTTGATCAAGAAGGGAGCACAACTCAATAACCGGGACCCTACACTTGTAGAAAAATGTAAATAATATGGGTTAGTACAAGGATTGCACTAAGTATGGAAGCCATGCAATAAAATCCTTGAAACATGCAAAAAGGGACAATTTAGTTGAAACCATGCACTTTAACATTTTTAAGAGTCATCATACACAATAGAGTAAATATATAAGTCAAACCCATTCATAAGAAACCCTAAGTTATACTTGTGCAATGCATAGACAGGATCCCATAATCCTATCTAATACCAAGTACCACTTTTAGGCCACAATAATCATACATATCATAACTTGTCCTCATCCATAGCCAATGTTCATAAACAAGGAAACATTCAAGTTCATTAACTTGTAACAAGGAAAGTCACTTATACCAAAAATCCATATCATACGTGCATAAATTCATATGTCTTCATAGCATAAGGAAACCACACCATAAACCCTTTCCAAAGCCTACTTGTGCAATGCATAAGTTAAGTCCCATACCCCCACTCACACTAAGTAGAACTCCTTGAGAAGTCATATGTGTTGTTCATGTTCATGTTCTTATCATAGTTCATATTCTTGTCATGGAGGGAAATAACATTAACCGACATAGACCATGTGAGCTACATGGAATACGGTGTCATGTACCATACCGAAAAAAGATGTCCTACTTGTCTAAGGTAGAACTAAATGTATTAGCTTTTAGGTGGATCCACTAGATAAAGACCTATGTGGGCACATAGTTATGGGATAGGAGATTACTTATAGAAACCCCAAACCTAATGTATTGACGGGGGAGCTTCCATCTCATGAGGTTACTCTAGATGACCTAGCCTTTTGAATTGACGGGAGGGCTTCTACCTCACATTCCATAACCATTCGGTGCTTAACAATACTTTCCCAAAATTTATATATTTAGTCTTGAATTGTATTTACATGTGTGAAGGAGTATCTTACCCTTCATTCAGCACAACTCATAAAATTTCTCATGGATTGAATTAAGTGAGAATAGACTTTCAACCATAGAATCATCAATATGTAAGTAAACCTTTCACCTCATATTCATAGTGTGTTCATGTAAATAGCCTTTCAATCAACACAACAATACTATCATAGTCATAGACATTACATGCATAGTCATATGTAAGGGTATGGGGAGAATGATCATTCAACAATACCACAATTACACCATAGTCAATGAATCTTCACTTTCTAAGTGAATCATAAGGTCATACACAATTCTCATAAACATGTACAAACCCTCATAATGTTCCCTTCAAGGACCATGAATCACATTCAACCCAAACATCTAGAATTACTACATTAGATATGTGGAATATCATGATTCAATAAACTCAATCAATATAGACATAATCAATCGACATGCTTTTATAATCAATCAACCCACATCATGAATTCACAATTTAGCAATGTGCGGGATTCATGGGTTCTTGGGGGAATTTCATCTTAAATCAACATTAAATCATCAATTCAATCATAATCCTTCATAATTAAACCATTGAAAATGTTTTTAAAGAGAACCCATGACTTAGATTGAAACCCTAGCTTTTGGGGAAATTGAAAGCTTTGAAATCAAGTTTTGAAGGGACTCTATCAGTGGAAGCTACCCATAGATGAAAAGCCACCATACCTTCATTAAGAATCTTCAATGAATTTGAGGAAGAAGCCTTGAAATCACCAAACCCTAGCTCCAATTCTACTCTTCTTCTTCTTTGAGTTTTAGAGAGAGAAATATTGTGAGGGAGATGAACTTTTACTTTGGTTTGGGTGTTGGTGAAAAATGACTTAGTCTAGGGGATTTGACTTAAAAGTAACTTATATAGTACCCCTAAAAATACCCAAAACGACCCCACTTTAATTGGACTAAAATAGGAAAAGACGTAACTAACCTTCATTAAGTGACCATGCCCAGGTGTCAAGAGCCACCTTCATGAGTCGTGGTGAGGACCACGATCCATGGTCCCACTCGTGAAGTGTGAGGCAGTATCTAGGCACAATGTTTCTTTAGCTTACATACCTATGGCATTCCCATGAAGGGCTCCACGAGCCTTGGTCAAAACCACGAGCCGTGGTCCCTCTCGTGGTCCTTGAGGTAGTAGTTGTGCTACTTGATGCCCCTAACTCGAATTCCCAAGGCATCTTCACGTGGGGTTCCACAAGCCGTGGTCAAGACCACTGGTCGTGGTCCCTCTCGTGGACTTTGAGGTAGTGGTTAGGCCACTTGGGGCTTCTCCTTCTTGGCCAAGGCAACTCTACGAGGCCTCCCACGAACCGTGGTCAAGACCACTGTCCATGGTGATGGCCATGGAAGTTTAGGCAGTGTGCCCATGCTTTGGGGCAGCCTTGGCCTTTGGCCTTCGCCCCTTTGCCTTGGCACTTTCCCCTTAGCCTTGACCCTTGTCATCCTCATTTCAACTGTAGATGGTCTACTAATCTACGAGGAGTCATTTTATGATTTTTAACACTTTCGTTTAGCTCTAATTTAGCTTGTAAGTTTCTGAGGTATTAAAGAAGTAGATAACTGGGTTTAATTGATGATTCACCCATGAAGGATGTTATGTGGTTTGGCAAGAAGGGGAAGCTTAGTCCCTGATATACTGGCCGTTACAGGATATCCAAAAGGATTGACAATGTAGCTTATGAATTGGAGCTACCGTTAGAATTAGCAGCGGTTTATCCAGTATTTCACATTTCAATATTGAGGAAGTGTATGGGCAATCCTTCACTTATCATACTGACTGAAGACATTGATATTAAGGTTAGCTTGTCTTATGAGGAGATTGATGTCTAGATTTTAGATCATCAGGTTCGCAAGTTGAGAACCAAGATAGTCAAAGTTCTATGGAGGAATCATTTTGTTGAGGAGGCTACTTAGGAAGCTCAAGAAGATATGAAAAAGAGATACCCACATTTGTTTGAGTTTGGAGAAATTCCAAATAAAAGTACTAATCCTTTTCTTGGCATTTATTTTAAGTTGAAATGTTGTGTTATTTTGCATATTGAGTGTTTGAACAGGGTGCTAGATGTTACCACCCTTGGTCTACTTAGAGTAATCTCATTCAAGGACGAATGTTCCCAAGGGGGAGATATTATAACACCTCGGTATTTGAAAGAGCTAAGAATAGAAAGAACTTGATTGCAAATAGCAAAATCTGAAATTTTGCAAGTTATTCTTAAGTTATGAGTTTAGGGTCAAGTTCAAACGACCATAACTTTCAATACAGTACATGATGATTTAGGTGGCCCATAAGATATCAAATTAAAGTCCACGGAATCTACTTTCTAATGCCATCGATTTTGCTAATTTTCGAGCTCCTATGAGGGAGATATGCCCGTTTGAAGTCGAGCTGTCCAGTTAAGGAAAGTTACCCAAAAATATGAGAGGCATTTTGGTCCTTTCCTTACCCTATCAGATTTAATTCATTTTTAGTAGTTAATTAGGGGTCTAAATTGATTTGGTTCAGTTTACACAATCCTAATTTACGCTAGGGTTTTAGAAAAGAATACAGGAAGAGAAAAGAGAAGAAAAGTCAAGGCGTTCATCAAGTTTTGAGAAATTAAAGTTTGTTTTGCTAAGGGTTTGATCCCTAAGAGGTATGTGAGATTCTCACAGTGTTGGTTTCGTTCACCCACACGCCAATCATGTTATTTTCAGCGATGTTTCACTCTTGAAGTTGGAGAATTTGAGTTCTTGATTTGTTTCTTGAAAGTATTGTTTCCGTTCTTGAATTAGGATGGGTTTGATGGGTTCTTGAGATAAAAGTTAGTGAATTGAGGGTGGTTTGGAGTAGATTATCATGTACAAGTTGAGTATTCGAATCTAAGTGATTGGAAAAGAAACCATTCGATTCTAGGCGAATTAGGGTCGAAAAACGAGTAAGAAGAGATCGGGAAAAAATAAGGTACCAGGTCCGCGTCCCCAAAGTGAAATTTCCCTTTTTACATTGCAGAGAGAAGCGGACTCCACTTTTTCAAAAATTATTTCGCGACCAAATATGATAATTCATCTTCGCGTCGCTTACTTGCTCCCCATACAGTGGTTTTCAACAGTTTCTCATTATTAAGTATCTAAAACTCATTTAATCATCACGATATCCTGCCTATCACGAATCATAACCTTGAATTCATAATTCAAATTCAAGATAGAGTTAAGAGTTAAGTTTCGATAGATCTTCGAGTCATTTTAAGAAGTCTTTCTATAAACTTTTGAACTTGTTTTAAAACTTGAGCATTTGTGTTTGAGAAATAGCAAAGTTGAGTCATTTTCTTTAAAATGATATACGGGAACTAAGTATTCCCAAGAGTAAATGTTTTCACATTTAAGAAGAGTGGAAACACCAATTTGCAAAAGAGTTTTCATGAGCAGTTTTGAGTACCATCTCTTTTAAGAAAAAGATTTTCTTGAGTAATAATCTCAAACCACAGAAAGAGTTATGTTTTTTTTTAAAACATATGAGCTAGTATATTTTGGGAGTAGTATTGAGCATCGATATGGGGGAGAGTTCATACAACTCACAACCCCCATAAACCATGTAGCCAACATGGGTAGAAATGGTCATACTTTTTAGAAGAGTCCTTAATGCTTTTTAGCATAGACTAGTGGATCCACTTAGTAGTAGGTTTTATACCCTGGGAAAGTATAGGACAGTTCTGGCACCGTAGGCTAGACGTTGTAGCATCACATAGCTCATAGTGATGGTTGTCGGTTAGAGTATCTCCCATAGATTTACTTGTATTTTTATGTACAAAACTGAGTTATTATTGTATTTTTTAATACATTGAGTTACTATCTATTTTTTTAAAAGCTTTTCTTTATATTGCATCTTTATAATTGCTTTAAATTTAAATGAGTTGAGTTGAGTTGAGATTAGATAAGTGTTTCTTCAATTCCATTTCAAGCTTATGTCTTGTTTTAGAATTCCCCTCATATGCTCGTACATTCCATGTACTGACGCCATTTTTCCTACATCTTTTACTATGCAGATACAGGTAACCATGATCAGTATCTAGCACTTCGTTGATCCAGTTGAGCTTCAGAGTTGTTGGTGAGCCTTCTTGCTTTCTGGAGGATCCCTTGTTTAGTTTATCATTTCAGTATTATTATTAGTATTTTGTGGGTCTTTTTGATACACTCAAATTACACCCCCCTTAAAGAAGTACAAACGATTGTTGTAAAATAAGGAACCTAACTTGTAGGTTGGGGTCGATCCCACGAGAGAATATGGTTCAGAATTAAACTTAACTCACTATTATTTCCATTTGTCAAATAATTTTCGAGAAAAGTAAAAATGGGAGGGGGGGGTTGTATCTAAAATAATAGATTGTTGATTAAATAATAAGTAAACAAGATTCAAACTTTGAGTTATCAATATAAGAGAGAAACTAGGGTATATCTATTCCCCACAAGCTCTTAGCGTAGTAATCCTAATAATAGTAATCATTTTCTAGTGTTTTACATGCAAAGTTGGTAAGTTAGGTATCCCTAAGTGATTGGTCCTCCAAGTAGGGAATTTCACCACGCACCTTGGTTTGGCTACGAGTGTATTCTTTACTAACCCTTACCTTTACCTCAGATTAATCATCATATCAATGTATGGTTTAGTTTTCACCCTCACTCCAATTGACACTGGACTGTTAGATAGCATCCACTAAATCTCTGTTGTTTAATCCTTTTCTCATCATTACCTCCTTGGTCTGGCAAGTAGGAACGAAGTGAGTTCTACGTTTGCAACCATTAAAAAGACTTCTAAATGAAAGGATTAACAATACATGCATAAACACTATTGAAGAATTACTTAAATATTATTCATACTTTGTTAATTGCTCATGTAATGACCCTAAAAATGAACTAGTGAAACTAGAGCCTAACGTGTGTGCATTTGTGTTTGTCTTGAGTTTTGAAGTGGTTTGATGTTATCCCGAGTCAAGGTTGAAGGATTTAGGGGTTAAACACCAAGGTACGACTCCCCTTGGACTACACTAGGGGTCCTTGAGGAGGACCCTAAGTCTAACCCCCCAAGACTCCTTGAAACCACCAAGCTACCCAATATATGGTGAACCACGAAAGGGGACCACTCCCTGTAGGTCCATCCACTCCATGTGGATGGCCTCTGTGGGTCATGGCACCCAACTCCATGTCTCTGAACCAAACTAATATGTGAGAGTACGAGGCGACAACCCATCCATGGTCCGTGGATGGGGGGCCGTCATTTGGCACCGGCAATCTGGGTTTTTATTTCACCTTGTAGGGGTGAATTAGTAAATACACCCCAAGTCTTTTTAAGTGCATGGACGGTTATTTTAGGTGTATTAACATATTTTAAGAGTATTAAAACACTCATTTAGATTTCATCTCTCAAAATCAAAACCCTTCCCTCCTAAAAAGTTCTCTCTAGAAACTTCATCGGAGATCAAGGTCAAGTTCAAGCTAGGGTTGGGGATTTCAAGGTGTTTCTTCTTCAATTTCGTGGGATTATTCAAGTATAATGTATGGTGATCCTTCATCTATCGTTAGTTTTCATCCTAGAGTGAATTTCAAAGAAGTTTCAAGGTTTTCAAGTTTCACAAAAACCCTAGGTTTTACTCAATCTCATGGGTTCTTGCATCAAACGTTTTCAAATTATAAGCTATGATTATATTGATGTTTAATTGATGATTTAAGATGAATTTACTGTATGAACCCATGATTTCTCCGAATTCTTAAATTGTGACTTATAAAGTGGATTTGATGATTGTGAATGAATGATGGTGGATTTATGATTAGATTGATTTGGATTATTGAATTGTATCATGATTTATGCCTAATTATGGTGAATTTCTGGTGAATTGAGGATTTTTTATCCTAGCCTTGAATGGGCAAGTTTGACCTAATTCCATTTTAAAGTAGAATTGTAATTGAATTGTTGATCCACTTGAAAGGTGGAGGTGTTTAATTACTTTGTCTATTGTGATCATGGCCTTGAAGGCATACTTTGATGAATTAAAGTATTATCATGATATTGTATATGTGAATGTATAATGTGAAGTATTTACATGAGATTTCAATTATAGAATGATGATCATGTATAGAGTGTTGTTGTGTTGTTGATTGATAGTATATTCTCTCTTAACACTCATGAATGAAGATGATGGAATGTGAAGTGTTCTATAATGATGAATGTGATATATTGAATTGGTTGGGTAATGCATCATTTTGTTGTATTATTGAATGTATTATGTTGGCTTGGTAGGCTTAGGCATCCTCCTCTTGTATAATGAATGTATTTTGACTTAAGTGTCTAAATGAACATAATTTGGCCTAATGTTGGTTGTCTCTTTGCGAATGAATGAATGAATGTCTAGAGTTGGTAGACCTAATGTTTGTAGCCTTTCTATAAATGTCTAATGAAGAATTCTAGGCTAAACCTTGGATTGGTAGACTTAATGTTAGTGGCCTTTCATGAGGAATCTAGGTGCTAATGTGAATGTAACACCTTGGTCCGGTAGACCTAATATTGGTGGCCTTTCCTTGTGTGTGTGTTAAACCTTGAAGCGGTAGACCTAATAGTGGTGGCCTCCTTCTTGTGTGAAATGATAGAGTTAGAGATGGTAGACCTAATGGTGGTGGCTCTCACTAGGAAAGTCAATGAGCTATCCTTAAAGTACCTTGAAATAGTAGGCTTATTGGTAGTGGCCCATCTTGGGAAAAGTAATTTGGGTCGGTAGGACTAATATTGGTGGCCCTCTCTAGTACACTAATGTTAATGAAACTACTCTTTGGGAATGTAGGCTAAGCACCGAGAGGATATGGTTAGATGAAGGTTCTCCAAACGTTATTTATGATCTCAATGAACATCTTTCATATCCCATAACTATGTGCCCACATATGTCCTAGCTAATGAATCCACCTAAGCTAGATGAACCGGTCTTCCTTCGACAAGGAGATCAACCCTTACGCTGTGGGATAGTACATCGGATTTCATGTCTAGCTTCCATGGTCTATGTTGGCTAAACACTTATTTCCATCATGTGAGATCTGCACTCTAGTTACTTGATAGGTACTACAAAGTATAGGTAGTAGTATGGGATGCTTTCTATACATTGCACGAGTAGGCTTTGAAGGGGCTATAGTGAGTTCTCTAAGTCTTAATGACTAAATTTGTGAAAGTCCTCTAAATGCATGAATGTGTCCTAAATGAACCTAATGAAGAATATTGGCTTAAATGCTTAGATGTGAAGATGTATGCTATACTTGGATTGTATAATGAGACTACTTCCTTGTCATGACTTATTGTATATGAATGTGCATTTTCTAGGATGACTTCAAAGAAGTACTTAGTGTGAGTAGTAGTATGGGATGATACTTGCACATTGAACAAGTATGACTTAGAGTTGTCATAAATGTTGGTCTTAATGTGATGATGTGATTCATGTAATATTTGTGTCTCTTAAATGCTTTATTGTGTAAAGGTGGAAATGATGAATGGTAAGTTCACTTTTGGTGACCTTAAGGTAGTGTCTCATTGTGGGTGGTGGTATGAGACGCTACCCATACATTCCACAAGACATAGCTTGAGGGTTACTTGAGGTGGAGGCTCAAGTTGAAGGTAAAGGGTTATATGTGATTTTTGCTCAAATGTGAATTATGTGCCTTTGTATATTGGTTGTGACTTATATTGTGCCTCTTGTATCAATGTTGATGAAGTTTTCCAAAAATGGCATAAAGCATGACTTTCAACAAAAATGTACCTTTTAAAGCATGTTTTTGCATTGTCATCACACTTAGTACATCTTTGTGTGCTAACCCATATTTTCTTATTTTTACTACAAGTGTAGGTTCCGATAAGTGATTGCATTCTCTAGTGAAGCTTGGGATTAGAGTTCTCTCAAGACGTCTTTTGGCATGTCCTCATATGTCGAGGACAAAGACTTTTATTGTTTCTAGTTCTTATGTTTTATGACTTTTGTCTATACCTCGATTGTAAAGGGCTATGACCCTATCTTGTTAAAGTTTGTCTAAGATGGCCATGTGAGACTTAGTATTCCGCTGCTTTATAAATGAGACTTTTAAATGTTTTGAATAGTATGGTTTTGAATAAAAAGTTTTATTTCCACACTATTTCTCTTGTCTATGCAATGAATGAGCTAAGAGGCTTCTATTAGACCCCTTCGGGGTCGAATACGCCGTGTTACGACTAGGGGGTGCTCTCAGGTTGTGACAAACTTGGTATCAGAGCATAAGATTTTGGACATGGTTTTTAGGATCAATGTCTCACAAGCCACGTATAGTAGAGTCTTGTTCATCAGTGTGAGTCGCGAAACATCTATGAGCGAGAGGCTATAGGACGTTAGAAAGTTACACTTCGTTCATATTCTTGAAGTCGTGCCTTAGAGTTTACCTTTATAGATGTCATTTTCCTAATCCTTCTCTTGTGTTTATAGGATATGAATGCAAGAAGGATGCCCGCAAGGAGAGTGGAAGATGAAGTAGTGAATGAGGGAGTTCCTCCCCAAGGTGATCAAGGTCTTCAAGGTAACGAAGTGCCTCAAGAGAATGAAGTTCCGGTGGTCCCCCCGGACATGACCACTAAAGAGATTAGGACGGCTTTTCTAACCATAGCCCGAAACATGACGGTTCAAGTGAATAGATATATGGGGCCTAGGGTGAATGTTAATGAGAGTACCGTGACCTCAAGATTGAGAGACTTTGTGAGGATGAATCCTCCTATTTTTCTTGGCTCTAAAGTGGGAGAAGATCCCTAAGAATTCTTGGATGATGTTTATAAGATAGTCAATGCTATGGGAGTAACTTCTAGGGAAAAAGCGGAGTTGGCTTCCTATCAATTGAGAGAAGTGGCCCAAGTGTGGTTCACTCAATGGAAAGCCAATAGGCCGGTTGAAGCTGGTCCTATAGAATGAGAGGAGTTTAAGAGAGCTTTCCTTAGTAAGTACTTTCCCCATGAGAAGAGGGAGGTTAAGGTGGAGGAGTTTATAAACCTTAGGCAAGGGAATATGAGTGTGGAGGAGTATTCCTTGAAGTTTACCCTATTGTCTAAGTATACTCCATCCTTGGTGACTAACCCTAGAGACGAGATGAGTAAGTTTGTTACCGGTGTATCCGACCTAGTTAAGGAAGAGTGTCGTACAACGATGCTCCATGATGATATGAATATCTCTAGACTTGTTGTGTATGCTCAATATATTAAGGAGTCCAAACTTAAGAGGGTGAATAGGGATTTGAAGAGGGGTAGATTCGATGAGCAACGTCAACCTAGGTTTAAGAAGAGAGCTCTACGCCAATATTCTTGAAGTGCTCCTAAGGCTAGTGAAGAGAGAGGTAGTGGACCTCCATTTGCTAAACCTACTTGTCAGAATTATTGTAAGAAGCATCATGGCAAGTGCCTAGTCGGTACTAGTGGGTGCTATGGTTGTGGAAACAATGATCACAAAGTGAAACATTGTCCTACTCTTACGGCTAGAGGAAGGGAGGCAAAACTAATTTCTCTTAATGGCCCAAATCTTGATGCTCCAAAGAAGAACCGTTTCTATGCATTTCAAGCCAAAGAGGGCAAAGGAGCTAATTCGGATGAAGGTACCGGTAAGTTATAGTTCTTTTTTGTTGTGATGATATCCTTGTTTTGTTTCATGATACCCTTAGTTGGGTTTTCTCCTAAGTGGGGGATGGTATGTTGAATAGTAAGGTTGTTTAGAGTGTTGATGTCCTTATCTCTTTCCTTCTATTCTTATTCAAGCTTCAAACCAAGAGTTCCTTATAGCTTGTTTCATGTGTTGGAGTATTGTGTGAATATGAGTTTCCATGGTCTCCTTACGTTATGCATGTTCTAATTGAATTCTTGTTTAAATAAGAAAAATGAGATTTCATGAATTGTGGTCCTCATGTTAATATGCATCTATGATGAGTTGCCTAAATGTTTCATGAGTTGATTTGTTGAACATGCCTAAATGTGCCTTATTGAAAAGTTGCATAATGAGCTTTTATGAGAAAATTGCTTAAATGTGCTTAATGATGTTTTGATGAGCATTATTTGATTTGGAGAAGGAAGTTCCTCCAATGAAATGAAGAATGTGAAGTTTTGATGCATAATGAGTTGTAGATGTAGTTCCTTCCTTCTTATTGTGTTTTGAGCTTATTGATGTGCAGTTGATGTTTCCTCCTAGTTGTGTGCATTTATATTGATGTTGCATGCATAATTGTGGGCTGCTAGTCTTGAGTTGTTACCCCTTGATGTGTTTAAAGTGTCATTCGAGGAAGAATATTCCTAAGTGGGGGATAAGGTAACGACCCTAAAAACGAACTAGTGAAACTAGAGCCTAATGTGTGTGCGTTTCTGTTTGTCTTGAGTTTTGAAGTGGTTTGATGTTTTCCCGAGTCAAGGTTGAAGGGTTTAGGGGTTAAACATCAAGGTACCACTCCCCTTGGACCATCCTAGGGGTCCTTTAGGAGGACCCTAAGTCTAACCCCCCAAGACCCCTTGAAACCACCAAGCTGCCCAAAATATGGTGAACCACGGAAGGGGATCACGCCCTATAGGTCCATCCACGCCCCGTGGATGGCCTCTATGGGTCATGGCCCCCAAAGACATGTCTCTAAACCAAACGACGAGGTGACAGTACAGGGCATCAACCTATCCACGGTCCGTGGATGGGGAGCCGTCATTTGGCTCCTGCAATCTGGTTTTAGTTCGGCCTTGCTGGGGTAAATTGGTAAATTCACCCCAAGTCTTTTTAAGTGAATGGATAGTTATTTTAGGTGTATTAACATATTTTAAGAGTATTAGAACACTCATTTAGATTTCATCTCTCAAAATGAAAACCCTTCCCTCCTAAAAAGTTCTCTCTAGAAACTCCAATGGAGATCAAGGTCAAGTTCAAGCTAGGGTTGGGGATTTCAAGGTGTTTCTTCTTCAATTACATGGGATTATTCAAGTATAAGGTATGGTGATCCTTCATCTAGGGTTAGTTTTCACCCTAGAGTGAATTTCAAAGAAGTTTCAAGGTTTTCAAGTTTCACAAAAACCCTAGGTTTTATTCAATCTCATGGGTTCTTGCATCAAACGTTTTCAAATGATAAAATATGATTATATTGATGTTTAATTGATGATTTAAGATTATTTTACTCTATGAAACCATGATTTCTCTCCATTCTTATATTATAACTTATAAAGTGGGTTTGATGATTGTGAATGAATCATGGTGGATTTATTCTTAGATTGATTTGGATTATTGAATTATTGGTGAATTGAGGATTTGTGAACATAGCCTTGAAAGGGCAAGTTTGACCTAATTCCATGTTAAAGTAGAATTGTAATTGAATTGTTGATCTACTTGAAAGGTGGAGGTGTTTAATTACTTTGTCTATTGTGATCATGGCCTTGAAGGCATAGTTCGATGAATTGAAGTATTATCATGATATTGTATATGTGAATGTATAATGTGAAGTATTTACATGAGATTTCAATGATAGAATATTGATGTTGTATAGAGTGTTATTGTGTTGTTGATTGATAGTACATTCTCTTAACACTCATGAATGAAGATGATGGAATGTGAAGTGTTCTATAATGATGAATGTGATATATTGAATTGGTTGGGTAATGCATCCTTTTGTTCTATTGTTGAATGTAAACTCTTTACTTGGTAGGCTTAGGCATCCTCCTCTTGAATAATGAATGTATTTTGACCTAAGTGTCTAAATTCACATAATTTGGTAGACCTAATGTTGGTTGCCTCTTTGTGAATAAATGAATGAATGTCTAGAATTAGTAGACCTAATGTTTGTAGCCTTTCTATAAATGTCTAATGAAGTATTCTAGGCTAAACCTTGGATTGGTAGACTTAGTGTTAGTGGACTTTCATGAGGAATCTAGGTGCTAATGTGAATGTAACACCTTGAACCGGTAGAGCTAATGTTGGTGGCCTTTCCTTGTGTGTTTGTTAAACCTTGAAGCGGTAGACCTAATAGTGGTGGCCTCCTTCTAATTTGAAACGATACACTTAGATATGGTAGACCTAATGGTGGTGTCTCTCTCTAGGAAAGTCAATGAGCTATCCTTAAAGTACCTTGAAATAGTAGGCCTATCGGTGGTGGCCCTTTTTGGAAAAGTACTTTGGGTCGGTAGGCCTAATGTTGGTGGCCCTCTCTAGTACAATAATGTTAATGAAACTATTCTTTGGGAATGTAGGCTAAGCACCGAGATGATATGGTTAGATGGAGGCTCTCCCAATGTTAGGTCGAATGTCAATGAAAATATTTCATATCCCATAACTATGTGCCCACATAGGTCCTAGCTAATGGATCCAACTAAGCTAGATTAACCGGTCTTCCTTTGGCAAGGAGATCAACCCTGACGATGTGGGATAGTACATCGGATTTCATGTCTAGCTTGCATGGTCTATATTGGTTAAATGCTTATTCCATTATGTGATATGTGCACTCTAGTTACTTGATAGGTACTACAAAGTATAGGTAGTAGTATGGGATGCTATCTATACATTGCACGAGTAGGATTTGAAGGGGCTATAGTGAGTTCTCTAAGTCTTAATTACTAAATGTGTGAAAGTTCTCTAAATGCATAAATGTGTCCTAAATGAACCTAATGAAGAATGTTGGCTTAAATGCTTAGATCTGAAGATGTATGCTATACTTGGATTGTATAATGAGACTGCTTCCTTGTCATGACTTATTGTATATGAATGTGCCTTGTCTAGGGTGACTTCAAAGAAGTACTTAGTATGAGTAGTAGTATGGGATGCTACTTGCATATTGCACAAGTATGACTTAGAGTTGTTTTAGATGTTGGTCTTAATGTGATGATGTGATTCATGTAATGTTTGTGTCTCTTAAATTCTTTATTGTGTAAAGGTGGAAAGGATGAATGGTAAGGTCACTTTTGGTGACCTTAAGGTGGTACCTTAGTGTGTGTGGTGGTATGGGACGCTACCCATACATTTCACAAGGCATAGCTTGAGGGTTACTTGAGATGGGGGATCAAGGTGAATGTAAAGGGTTATATGTGATTTTTGCTCAAAGGTGAATTATGTGAATTTGTATGTCGGTTGTGACTTATATTATGCCTGTTGTATCAATGTTCATGAAGTTTTACAAAAATGGCAGAAAGCATGACCTTCAACAAAATGTCCCTTTTAAAGCATGTTTTTGCATGGTCATCATCCTTAGTACATCTTTGTATGCTAACCCATATTTCTTATTTTTACTACAAGAGTAGGTTCCGACAAGTGATTGCATTCTCTAGTGAAGCTTGGGATTAGCGTTCTCTCAAGACCTCTTTTGGTATGTTCTCATATGTCAAGGACAAGAACTTTTATTATTTCTAGTTCTTATGTTTTAAGACTTTTGTCTATACCTTGATCGTAAATGGCCGTGACCCTATCTTGTAAAAGTTTGTTTAAGATGTCCATGTGAGACTTAACATTGCGCCGCTTTATAAATGAGACTTTTGATTGTTTTGAATTGTATGGTTTTGAATAAAAAGTTTCATTCCGGACTATTTCTCTTGTCTATGCAATGAATGAGCTAAGAGGCTTGTATTAGACCCCTTCGGGGTCAAGTACGCTGTGTTGCGACTAGGGGCTGCTCTCGGGTAGTGATAGCTCATGGTTCTCACAACCCTAGTTATGGATTTAGCTACTCATACTTGAGAGTTCACAATTCATAATTAGGTTAAAAGAGTTCATGAACTTACAATTAGAATAGATGAAAACCCAAATCTTGAATTGGAATTCAAAGTAAAAATTTTATCAAACGAATTCCGGAAATCAAATTGCTAAGAGTTTGCAAATTAATTCCCAAAAAACAAAAAATAGAAGTTTACAATAATGTCTAACCCCCAAAAATGAGGATTACAACTCCTATTTATAGAAAACAAATCCAAAATAAAATATGAAACACAATAAGGAAATAAACTTTTAGAACGAGACTTCTATCGATGGCACGACATACGAACCGTGGGTCGACCTACGGTCCGTAGGTCCCCCTCCGTGGATCCACACTTAGACAAATTAATCATGTACTGGAACATTCAACTTTCTGATCTCCATCGACGGATGTGCAGGATGGCCCGTGGGTCGACCTACGATCCGTCGTCTGCTCCGTGGTTCCGTACTTGGTCAGACTTTCATGATTTTCCACCTACGATGCATCTCCTACTGTTCGTGAACTAGACTACGGTCCATCCTGGAACTCCGTGGATTGAATACTGAAACTCAACTCCCAAACCAGGACCTATGATTGCCCATCCACTGCCCGTTGTTCGACCTACAGTCCGTGAGTGGCTCCGTTGGTGGCTACTTTTGCACTTTTTAGCTCACATCTTCATCAACCGCATCAAAGCCTATTTCCTGTAAGAATTACACATAAAATATTATTTCTAATAAATAATAGCCCAAGACACACACAAACTTTAAGTGAAGCGCATCAAAAATACCGTTAACTCATGGTATATCAACACCCTCAACTTAAACTTGTTTTTCCTCAAGCAACACACTAAACTCTAAACAACACTTATGTAGAAGCATATATAAAAACTCAAGAAATCACATGGCTTTCTCAATCAATTCCATCACATTAGTTCAAATCTTTTCATCTAGACTTAACAAGCTAACTCATGCGGATCAAAACATGACATAGATCAACCAATAGACATCACAACACACACTTTTCACAATCACCAAGGTACCAATTCTCCAACAATGTAACTACAGCCCTCACTTAAAAAGAAATCCATTTTAACACATAATAGATATGACTTTAAAATTTAGGATTTATTCAACACTCATGCTCAAAAGTGACTTTGTAACACCCCAGAAACTAGTAGGGTTTAGGGTTTAGATTTTAGGGTTTAGGGTTTCGGGTTAGAACGTCAAAGTACAACCCGTCAAAGACCAACCAAGGACCCTCGAGGAGGACCTTAGAAAAACTTCCCAAAACAGTGGACCTACAGTTGGACCTACACCCCGTAGAGGGGTCCGTGCCTCGTGGGTGAGGGGTCGTGGGTCAAGGTATCAAAAACCAGGCTCCAGTCAACCCAAAAATGGTTCATCACCATGACACATGTGTCCATCCATGGACTGTGGACGTGGTTCAGTGAGTGCTGGCCTGGAGACAATTTTAAGGGTTAAGTTAGGGGCACTTTGGGGTTTTCCAGTTTTAATTGGGATTTAGTGGTGTCATTTTAACCTCATCTAGACTAACTATATAAAGAGTTTAGACCCCTAAATTCATTTATCCTAGTAATTATTTCAACTCATCAAAAATAACCCAATTCTCTCCAAGAAATTCTCTCTCTAGAAAAAAGAAGAAGAAGAAGAAGAAGAAAGAAGGGTCAAGCTAGGTCAAATTCCTCCAATTTTCCAAGATTTGTGAGGGCTTTGTATCCAAGGTATGATAGCTTATTCATCCATGGATCCCCCTAGAATTCCCTCAATTTGATGAAGAATTTCCCAATTCAAGTTAGGGTTTCTTCAATGTTGTGGGTTATGGTGTATGTTGATCCAATTGAGTGGATATTGATTGTATATGATTGAATTAGTAGTGAGTAATGTTATTATGAATAAAATACATGTTTTCTATGTCTAACCCTATTCTAATTGATGAAATTGAAGTAATTTGTGTTTATTCCTTAAAGAAGGGAAATTGAGGATTTATAGATAATATTCAGGGGTTGATGATATGTGTAGTAATTACTAGAGAGTAAAAACATGTAGACATGAATTGAATTAGATAAAAATCAAATGTGATGGATCATGATTAGTAATGCTTGAGATTTATCCTTTATGATGATATATGACTAGAATTGCTTACTAATGAAGCATGTGATTATAATGTCTTGTGATCTAGGCCTATTTGAGGATTGTAAGAAGTAAAGCTTTAAGTGTAAAGCTAAATATGATGAATTATGTATGCTAAGGCTTTGAGAGTGAAGTGCATATGGTTATGATATGTTGTTGTGTTGTTGAAAGGATATTCTCATATACAGACTTAGGCATGAATATGGTATGATATGATATTAAAGGTTCTCTCACATAGAATGATTCAATGTTGAAAGGCTTGCTAACTAAAATGAATCAAAGCATGCTTAGTTATGTTAGCTTGAAATTGTGTCATGAAATCCCTTCATGTATAGCTTGACTTGGTAATACAGGACTATTTCATGGTGTCTTGAGTATAAGATCTCATGGTAGCGTTGGATTGAGAAATCATACCCTTCATAAGGTTAGCTTGAACTAGCATCATAGAATGCTTTCATGGTAGCATGCCTTGGTTAGGCCGAACCATTTCATGGCAGCTAGGATTGAGCAATAGTACCCTTCCTTGAATATCTTGGACTTGCATGATAGTATGTTTTCCATGGTAGCTTGGTCTAGCCTAGTATGGTGTTATTCCTTGGTAGCCTATAAATGATAAATTGTAATAATTTATCTATGATGGCTTAAAGTGGTACTTAGTATGGATGGGATTATGGGGTCTTATCCATGCATTGCACAAGTATGACTTGAATCTACTTATGAAGTTTTTCTCTTGTATGTTGTATACTTAACTTGGATTGTTGCTATAGTTTCCTTCCTTGATATGTTTGACTACAAGTGAAGGTTCCCTTGTCTATGAGAATTAAGCTAAGGATGAGATCTAAAGATGGTAAGTAAGAATATAATTTCCTAAAAGAGGTACTTAGTATGGGTGAGATTATGATGTCTAATCATGCATTGCACAAGTATGCTTTGAGGTTACTTAAGAAGTAGTTCTCTTATGTTATGAAGATCTAAGGATTTACTATGCCTCTGACCATGTTATTATCTCTTATGCTTATGGATTATGGCTTATGGCTTATGTTGAATAATGTTTATCTTATGTATATGTTAGAGATTATATTTATGATAATGTTGTTATGCTCTTATGATGTTATGCTAGCTATCATATTTAGTACTTAATTGTACGAACACATACTTTTGCCTACATTCTTTTCAAATGTAGGGTCCGGCGATCTTGATTTCATTCCCGTGGCTAACATCTTAGTAGAACAACCAAGTAAAGATTTGGTAAGTCCTCATAGCATCAGACCATTATGCCCTTTTATGTTTAGATTTTTGTATGGGCTGTGTCCCTAAGACTTTCATGTATTAGATCATTTGAGACAACGTTAAAGACTTCCGCTTCATTTTATGAGACTTCGATTGTTATGAAAAATGTTTTAAATTTCCGCACTTTTCTATTATCTTATGTTATGATATGCTAAGGGGTTTGTATGAGACTTCTTGTCTTGTACGCCTTGTTACATCTAGCGGGCACCCCTAGGTCGTGACAAACTTGACAGTCATAACACAAGATTTAGAATGGTTCTAGGATGTCATAAACCACGTCTACTAGAGTCTTGTTAATAAATGTGAAGCGCATCACATTTATGAATAGGAGGCTATTAGATGTTTAGGAAACTTCACTTCTTCATTATGTAAGTCGTGCCATAAAGTTTAACTCTATTAGATCTTTCTCCTAATCCTTGCCCATTGGTTTTCAGTTAATGACTACTACAATGGCAAATGCTAGAAGGAATAAGGAAGACAATGAGGATCAACAGATTCTTCCCCAAGCTCCTCCTCAAGCTCCAATTGATCCTGAGATTATAAAAAATGTGATGATTAGGTCAGCTTTTCAATTGTTGGCTCAAGCCATGACGGAGCAAGCCAATAGAGAGGTAGTAGCCCCGTGAACCTAATTATGGGTACGACCACTTCAAGAGAGAGGGACTTTATTAAGATGAAC
The DNA here is from genome assembly GCF_900185275.1 of Solanum verrucosum. NCBI lineage: Eukaryota > Viridiplantae > Streptophyta > Magnoliopsida > Solanales > Solanaceae > Solanum > Solanum verrucosum. The sequence goes on from NW_026020009.1 coordinate 2,780,579, forward strand.
CCTCCATAGTTTTATGGCTCCAAGGTGGAAGAAGATCCTAAGGAGCTTATAGATGAGGTTTATAAGGTATTTGCCAATATGGGGGTGACTTCGGTATAGAAAGCGGAGTTAGCTGCTTACGCATTGAAAGGTGTTTCTCAAGTGTGGTATGAACAATAGAAGGATAAGAGGTAGGTAGCAGTGGGTCCAATAGAGTGAAAAGTGTTCAAGTTGGCGTTTCTTGATAGGTTCTTTCCCCTAGAGTTGAAGGAGGCTAAAATGCAAGAGTGCATTAACCTTAGGCAAGGTAGCATGAGTGTTAAGGAGTATGCCTTGAAATTTACCCCACTATCCAATATGCTCCAACTATAGTGGTGGAGTCGAGGGCTAGGATGAATAAGTTTATAATGGGAGTGTCTGACTTAGTAGAAAAATAATGACGTATGACAATGCTTGTTAGTGATATGGATATCTCACGTCTTATAGTGATTTCCCAAAAAATTGAGGAATCAAAACTCAAGGAAGAGAAATCTAGGAAGAAAAAAAGGTCTAGGATGGATGATGATAAGTCTTTTCATGATAGATCTGATGGACATAGTCGCTCTAGGAATCAATAAAGGTTTTCCGGACAAGGTTCTTCTAATGCTCTTAAGTATAAGGAAGATAGGGTGTCTAAACCTAAGCCATCTAGAATTAATAATCCATTCCTATGGCCTACTTGTACTAGGTGTGGAAACAGGCATGAGGGTAGATGTTTAGCCGGTAAAAAGGGTTGCTTTAGTTGTGGTGAAATTGGTCACCAAATGAGGAATTATCCTAAGGCAAAGGCTAAAGGAAGAGAAGATCCTCCTAAGCAAAACCGGTTTTATGCACTTCAAGCTAGAGGTGACCATCAGTGTGTTGCCGATGTGAATCCCAGTATCTTGATAGCTTCTTAATTGATGTTTGTGATTTTCTTGATTTTGGATGTTATCCTTGTGATGTTTTGGTTGCACTTCTATTATGCTCCTATGTGATTGTAAAACCCGTATAGTCAAATTTTTAGTTCCCGAATGAGCCTATCCATGAGTGGAAGGGAGGAAAGTCTATGTCCTAATTTGGGTTATGTCTTGTCTTGAAAATGACTTTGAGGGTTACATATACCACCTAGTTAAGGTTAGGAAGAAGAGTTCAAGTGTTGACCAACTCCAAAGAATTAGTTATCTTTTAAGATTGATCTTAAGTATGGTCATTTTTAGTAGGGTGTTTAGAAAACAACTAGATGTGGTAATTGAGTAAACTCCTGTGAAGGGTAGTAGTATAGTCCACCATGGTTTAGAATCATCTTGTGTGGTGGATGTGAAAGCTTAGTGATGTTTAGGTCCGGCCTTAAAATTGAAATATATGGTGCTTATAGAGTCCACCTAGGCTTACTCCCAAGGGGGAGATGGTGTACTTAGATAGCAAGATTGTGGGATGTTCTTAATTATTATGATTAGGGTTACTTGAAATTCTCACCCTAGAAAGGTGTAGTGAGTTTGGGAAGTTTAGTCCCCATCTTGTAGACCCCTATAAGATCCTGAGATGATGAGTTCCTCTTAGTAGTATTATGTTTTGGAGGCATGCGTGATTTAGATGTTTCCATGATTTCCTTATGTGGTGCATGTTCATGAAAACTTGTGAATTAAAAGAAAATGAAGTTGCATAATAGATTTCCTCATGTTGTAGTGCATTGAGTAGAGTTGCCTATAGACTTCATGAGATGAATTGATGGACATGTCCTAGCTTGGAGTTGAGAGATTCTTCTTTGGATAAAGGTTATGAGTATAGATTGCATATAGGCTCCATGAGAGTGTGTTGAGCATGCTTTTATCTTGGAGATGGTAGTTCCTACTTCCTTGTGCTGCATTGAGTATGTTTAGCTTGGAGTTGAAGTTTTCCACTTTGGATGTGTTCATTTAGAAGTGTTGCATGCATGATGGATTGCTAGTCTAGAGTCGTAACCTTAAGAAAATGCCTAGAACGTCATTCGAGGACGAATGTTCCCAAGGGGGAGATATTGTAACACCCCAAAAACTAGTAGGCTAAACTAGAGCTTGACGGGAGGGTTATAGTCGTGAATAACTCCCCGTACTTAAAATGAAGGGTTTTGGGTTAAAACATCAAGGTACAACCCCTCAAGGATCAACCAAGGGCCCTTGAGGAGGACCTTAGCAAAACTACCCAAGATAGTAGACCTACTATTGGACCCACGCCCCATAGGGGTCATGGGTCAAGGTCTCGAAAACTAGGCTCCAGTCACCCTAACCACAGTTCACCCGCACACCACGTGGGTACATCCACAGACCGTGGACATGGTTCCGTGGGTGGTGACATAGAGACAATTTCAAGGGTTAAATTAGGGGTACTTTAACCCTTGAAGTGGGATTAAGTGGTGTCCTTTTAACCTCATCTAGACCAACTATATAAAGACTTTAGACCCCTAAATTCATTGATCCTAGTCATTATTTCAACTCACCAAAAAGAACCCACTTCTCTCCAAGAAATCCTCTCTGTAGAAAGAAGAAGAAGAACAAGGGTCAAGCTAGGTCAAATTCCTCCAATATTTCAAGATTTGTGAGGGCTTTGTATCCAAGGTATGATATCTTATTCATCCACGGATTCTCCCATTTGTGGAGCCCCGTAGAATTCCCCCAATTTGTTGAAGAACTCCCCAATTCAAGTTAGGGTTTCTTCAATCTTGTGGATTATGGTGTATGTTGATCCAATTGAGTGGATATTGATTGTTTATGATTGAATTACATGTTTTCTATGTCTAACCATAGTCTAATTAATGAAATTGAAGTAATGTGGGTTTATGCCTTAAGAAGGGAAATTGAGGATTTAGAGATAATCTTCTAGGGTTGATGATATATGTAGTAATTGCTTGAGAGTAAAATCATGTAGACATGAATTGAATTAGATAAAAATCATATATGATGGATCATGATTAGTAATGCTTGAGATTTAGCGTTTATGATGATATATGTGTCACGACCCAAAAAAATGAACTAGTGAAACTAGAGCCTCACAAGTGAGTTTGGAGTTGAGAACTTGATGAAATGAGGAGAAATGACAGTGACGTCCGAAAACTAGTCGTTTGAACTAGTAAGTGGTAAGGGTCTTGTCGTTGAAGTTTGGAGTGTTGTTTAAGGGCTTAAGGGGTTGTTAACTAGTTGATTAATCACATTTATAAGCTAGCAAGACCTTAAGCTAGGTCATGAAATCATTTAGAACCGAGACCCTAAAAACAGTCCCCTAAAAACAGTTTTTAGTTTTAAGTTAGGAGTGAGGGTCAACTTTAAATGGTCATATCTTTTAGCTCAAAATGAATTAGGTGGACCATTACCTATCCAATTAAAGGTATCTGAGTCCTCTTTCCAACGCCACCGAGTTTTCCCTTTTCCGATCTCGGAGTAAAAATTTATGCCCAAAATAGTGAAGCACTGTCAGCAAGGACGAGCTTAGACGGGTTTAGTGGAAACTTTTAAGTGGGTCCTTATTTATTTTCCTAAGTTGAGCCCCTTTTATTATATGCCTTTCCTAGCAATTATAAAACCCTTCTAGACCAAATTCTTCCATTTTAAGTCACTCCAATTAGAATTAAAAAGAACTCACCTCCTCTCAAATACTTTTCTCTCTACAATCCTCCATTTTAAGAAGGTCAAGAACTTGGAGCTAGGGTTTGGATTGAAGGTGGTTTCTTCATCAATTTTCTTGGGGAATCTTAACAAAGGTATGGTGACCCTTGATCCTTGATTATCTTTCCTTCAAGGAATCCATTCAAAAGGGTTTCAAAATTCTTCAAAGAACAAAACTTCTATTTTCTATTCTAGGTATGGGTTCATGGGTAAAATGTTTTCAAAGTCATTATATTGGTGAATTGAAGTTCTATTTATGATTTTAAGATGATTTTTATATGAAACTTCTTCAAGAACCCATGTTTTCATTAAAAGCCTAGAATTTGCTAATGAAGTGGGTTTAATGCCTATGATTTAATGTTGATGAAATTGTGTTTAGATTGGATTGTATTGTTGATTTATATGGTTTTCTATACCTATTTATGATGAATTGTTGGTATATGGATAATTGAGGATTGTGGCCTTATGGGCAAGTTATGAAAGAATTCTCTTGTGGTAAGAAAAATGGTTGGGACTTGAGTGTTGTTGATTATGGCTTTGGAGGATGGTAAGTTGGCTTAATCTCATATTATGGATAAAAAAAAATTGTTCTTGCTTGGTTTGATCCACTTATGGTGGAGGTGTTTAATTATGGAATGTATTGTGACCATGGCCTTGAAGGCATAGTATGAGAAATATAAGTGTTACATGACACTTTTATGAATGGACATTTAATGGAGCTAATGTGATCATGTTATGAACGTAAATATGTTGTTATTGAAATGATTTTTTCTCAATTTGACACTCATGAATGTTGATGATAGAATATGAAGGATTCTCCAATTTATTGCATATCTCGAATAGGTAGAGCTTGTGCATCATTTTCTTGTTTAAATGATTATATTATTGGTTGTTGAATCTTCGGATCGGTAGGCTAGTAGCACCCTTCCACTCATGATAATAATGAACCTTGGAATCGGTAGGCTTATCGCACCCTTCCATTAATGATAGTAATGAACCTTGGAGTCGGTAGGCCTATGGCACCTTTCCATGAAGGTTAATGATGAGACTTGAACCGGTAGGCCCATGGCACCCTTTCAAGAGGAGTTAATGAGCTTTCCTAAATGAACCTTGAAACGGTAGGCTTAAAGCACCCTTTCACGTGTTAATGAATGTAATTTGGAGTTGGTAGGCCAATGGCACCTCTCATATGTGATAATGTCAAGGTAACGAACTATTCTATGGGAATGTAGGCTAAGCACCGAGTGGATTTGGTTAGATGGAAACTCCCCCAATGGTTAGGCATGAGTTTCAACGATCGTCTACCTTATCCCATAAACTATGTGCCCGCGTAGGTAGCTAGTGGATCCATTAAGCTATATACACGGGTCTTCCTTAGGCAAGTAGACCACCTCTTTACGGTGTGGGGACTTATGACACCGGATTCCATGACAAGCTCTCATGGTCTATGTCGGTTAAATGCTTACTTCCCATCATGTGAGATTTCATTATGGTTTCTTGATAGGGTCTACAAAGTGTAGGTAGTAATATGGGATGCTACCTATACATTGCACGAGTAGGCTTGGAGAGGGTCATAGTGAGTTTCTCTAAATCCTAATGTATGTGACACAATTGTGGCCTAAATAAGGTTATTAGAGAATGTTGGCTCTCAAATGCTTAAGATGAGATGCATGTTATACTTGGGTTATATTATGTGTTATTTTCCCTTGTCATGTCTTAATTAATGATATACCTCTTATGTATGAATATTGTGCAAAGGTGAAAGAAAGGAATGATAAGTTACTTTAAGTGACCTAAATGTGGTGCCTTAGTATGGATGGTGGTATGGGACGCCATCCATACATTGCACGAGGTATAGAATAAGGGTTATTTGAGGTGAAGGTCCAAGGTAAAGGTTTTCATGTTGATATTGTTTAAAGGTGATATTTTGACTTACTTGATGTTTATGCTTGTCTTGTATGTCTTTTATGCAATTGTTCATGATACTTCAAAAAGTGGCATAATGCATGGTTTCTAGCCAAAATGTCCCTTTTAAAGCATGTTTTGCATGGTCATCATACTTAGTACTTAATTGTGCTAATTCCATATTTCTCTATTTTCTACTAGTGTAGGTTCCGGAAAGTGAGCGGGTTCTATAGTAAGCTTGGAACTTGAAGTTCTTCCAAGATCTTGTGGTATGTCCTCATATGTCGAGGACAAGACTTTTCTATTCTAATTTTATGATAAGATTCTTGTAATAGACTTAATAGACTTGTTTTGATTGTAAAGGGCCGTGTCCCTACTTATGTTTTGTGATTGTGTCTAAGATGGCCATGTGAGACTTAGACTTCCGCTGTGTGTTTTTAAAGTTGTTTTAATGAAGCTTGAATGTTTGGATGTAAATAAGTTTTTAATTCCGCACTATTATCATTATTGAATGCAATGAATGACTATGTGGCTTGTATAAGACCCCTTCGGGGTCGAATACGTCTTGTTACGACTTGGGGGTGCTCCCGGGTCGTGACAAACATGGTATCAGAGCATAAGATTTTGGAAATGGTTTTTAGGATCAAAGTCTCACAAGCCACGTCTAGTAGAGTCTTGCTCATCGGTGTGAGTCGCGACACATCTATGAGCGAGAGGCTATAGGACGGTAGAAGTTACACTTCTTTCATTATCCTTGAAGTCGTGCCTTAGAGTTTGGTTTATAAGTGTCCTTTTTTTAATCCTTCTCTTGTGTTTATAGGATATGAATACGAGGGCTAACCAAAGGAGAGGGGAAGGGGAGTTAGGTGATGAGGGAGTTCCTCCCCAAGTTGTGCAAAATGGTCAAGGTGTGCAATGCAATCAAGTTCCTATAGGTAAGCAAGAGAATGAGGTTCCGGTGGTTCCCCCGGATATGACCAATGAAGAGATTAGGTCGGCTTTCTTAATCTTGGCCCGAGCAATGGCGGCTCAAGTGACTAGAGATATGGGGCCTAGGGTGAATGCTAATGAGGGTACTATGGCTTCTAAGTTGAGAGACTTTGTGAGGATGAATCCTCCGGTGTTTCTAGGTTATAAGGTGGGAGAGGATCCCCAAGAATTTTTGGATGAAGTGTATAAGGTAGTGAGTGCTATGGGGGTGACTTCTAAAGAAAAGGCGGAGCTTGCCTCCTATCAATTGAAAGATGTTGCCCAAATTTGGTTCACTCAATGGAAGGCTAATAGGCCGGTGGAAGCGGATCCTATAGAATGGGAGGAGTTTAAGGAAGCTTTCCTTGGTAGGTATTTTCCCCGTGAGAAGAGAGAGTGTAAGGTTGAGGAGTTTATCAACCTTAGGCAAGGTAATGCGAGTGTGCAAGAGTACTCCTTAAGGTTTACCCAATTGTCTAAGTATGCTCCATCTTTGGTGTCAAATCCTAGGGATGAGATGAGTAGGTTTGTGACCGGTGTATCCGACCTAGTCAAGGAAGAGTGCCATACGCAATGTCCATAATGACATGAACATTTCTAGGCTCATAGTGTATGCTCAATCCATTGAGGAGTCCAAACTTAAGAGGATGAATAGGGGTGTGAAGAGGGGTAGATCGGATGAGCAAGGTCAATCTAGGTTCAAGAAGAGGAGTCAAGACCAAGATTCTTCAAGTGCTCCTAAGGTTAACCAAGAAAAAAATGGTGGATCTCAATTTTCTAAACCTACTTGCATCACTTGTGGCAAGAGGCACTATGGGAAGTGCCTAGCCGGTACTAATGGGTGTTATGGTTGTGGGAAGAATGATCACAAGGTGAAAGATTGTCCTACTCTTACGGCTAGAGAAGGGAAGCCAAGCAAGCTTCTAAAGATGGAACGGTTCCTATCCCTCCAAATTATGGTCGTTTCTATGCTCTCCAAGCTAGCAAGGACAAAGAAGCTAATCCGAATAAAGGCGCCGGTAAGTTTTAGTTCCTTATGGTCATGAATATCTTGATGAGGTTTCTATGTTGTTGTTTTTCATGTTTGCCTTAGTTGGGTTTTCTCCTAAGTGGGGGATGGTATGTTGAATAACAAGGTTGTTGAGAGTGTTGATATCATTATCTCGTTCCTTCTATTCTTACTCAAGCTTGAGACCAAGAGTTCCTAGTAGCTTGTTTTATGTTTTGGAGTCTTTGTGAAAATGCGTTTCATGGTCTCCTTATGTTATGCATGTTCTATTTGAATTCTTGTTAAATGATAAAATGAGTTTTCATAAATGTGTTCCTCATGTTGATGTGCATTTAGTTGAGTTGTCTATATGCTTCATGAGGATAAATGTTGAACATGCCTAAATATGCTTTAGTGAAAAATTTGCCTAATTGTGCTTTTGCGAGTAATTGCATAATGAGCTTAATGTTTTGTAGTGAGCATGATGTGATTGGAGGAGGAAGTTTATCCAATGAAAAAAAAAAAATGAGAAAGGGGAAGTTTTGATGCACAATAAGTTGTGGATGTAGTTCCTACTTGCTTGATTGGTATGAAGTTTGTTCGAGCCTCTTGATGTGGAGTTGATGTTTCCTCCTATGTTTATGCATTTATGTTTACATGTTACGATTGTTGGGCTGCTAGTCTTGAGTTGTTTTTCCCTTAATGTGTTTAAAGTGTCATTCGAGGACGAATGTTCCTAAGTGGGGGATAATGTAACGACCCAAAAAAAACGAACTAGTGAAACTAGAGCCTCACATGTGAGTTTGGAGTTGAGAACTTGATGAAATGATGAGAAATGACAGTGACGTCCGGAAACTAGTCGTTTGAACTAGTAAGTTGTAAGGGTCTTGTCGTTGAAGTTTGGAGTGTTGTTTAAGGGCTTAAGGGGTTGTTAGCTAGTTGATTAATCACCTTTATAAGCTAGCAAGACCTTAAGCTAGGTCATGAAATCATTTAGAACCGAGACCCTCAAAACAGTCCCCTAAAAACAGTTTTTAGTTTTAAGTTAGGAGTGAGGGTCAACTTTAAATGGTCATATCTTTTAGCTCAAAATGAATTAGGTGGACCATTACCTATCCAATTAAGTATCTGATTCCTCTTTCCAACGCCACCGAGTTTGCCCTTTTCCGATCTCGGAGTAAAAAGTTATGCCCAAAATAGTGAAGCACTGTCAGCAAGGACGAGCTTAGACGGGTTTAGTGGAAACTTTTAAGTGGGTCCTTATTTCTTTTCCTAAGTTGAGCCCCTTTTATTATATGCCTTTCCTAGCAATTATAAAACCCTTCTAGACCAAATTCTTCCATTTTAAGTCACTCCAATTAGAATTAAAAAGAACTCACCTCCTCTCAAATACTTTTCTCTCTACAATCCTCCATTTTAAGAAGGTCAAAACTTGGAGCTAGGGCTTGGATTGAAGGTGGTTTCTTCATCAATTTTCTTGGGGAATCTTAACAAAGGTATGGTGACCCTTGATCCTTGATTATCTTTCCTTCAAGGAGTCCATTCAAAAGGGTTTCAAAAGTCTTCAAAGAACAAAACTTCTATTTTCTATTCTAGGTATGGGTTCATGGGTAAAATGTTTTCAAAGTCATTATATTGGTGAATTGAAGTTCTATTTATGATTTAAGATGATTTTTATATGAAACTTCTTCAAGAACCCATGTTTTCATTAAAAGCCTAGAATTTGCTAATGAAGTGGGTTTAATGCCTATGATTTAATGTTGATGAAATTGTGTTTAGATTGGATTGTATTGTTGATTTATATGGTTTTCTATACCTATTTATGATGAATTGTTGGTATATGGATAATTGAGGATTGTGGCCTTATGGGCAAGTTATGGAAGAATTCTCTTGTGGTAAGAAAAATGGTTGGGACTTGAGTGTTGTTGATTATGGCTTTGGAGGATGGTAAGTTGGCTTAATCTCATATTATGGATAAAAAAAATTGTTCTTGCTTGGTTTGATCCACTTATGGTGGAGGTGTTTAATTATGGAATGTATTGTGACCATGGCCTTGAAGGCATAGTATGAGAAATATAAGTGTTACATGACATTTTTATGAATGGACATTTAATGGAGCTAATGTGATCATGTTATGAACGTAAATGTGTTATTATTGAAAGGATTTTTCTCAATTTGACACTCATGAATGTTGATGATAGAATATGAAGGATTCTCCAATTTATTGCATATCTCGAATTGGTAGAGCTTGTGCATCATTTTCTTGTTTAAATGATTATATTATTGGTTGTTGAATCCTCGGATCGGTAGGCTAGTAGCACCCTTCCACTCATGATAATAATGAACCTTGGAATCGGTAGGCTTATCGCACCCTTCCATTAATGATAGTAATGAACCTTGGAGTCGGTAGGCCTATGGCACCTTTCCATGAAGGTTAATGATGAGACTTGAACCGGTAGGCCCATGGCACCCTTTCAAGAGGAGTTAATGAGCTTTCCTAAATGAACCTTGAAACGGTAGGCTTAAAGCACCCTTTCACGTGTTAATGAATGTAATTTGGAGTTGGTAGGCCAATGGCACCTCTCATATGTGATAATGTCAAGGTAACGAACTATTCTATGGGAATGTAGGCTAAGCACCGAGTGGATTTGGTTAGATGGAAACTCCCCCAATGGTTAGGCATGAGTTTCAATGATCGTCTACCTTATCCCATAAACTATGTGCCCGCATAGGTAGCTAGTGGATCCATTAAGCTATATATACGGTCTTCCTTAGGCAAGTAGACCACCTCTTTACGGTGTGGGGACTTATGACACCGGATTCCATGACAAGCTCTCATGGTCTATGTCGGTTAAATGCTTACTTCCCATCATGTGAGATTTCATTATGGTTTCTTGATAGGCTCTACAAAGTGTAGGTAGTAGTATGGGATGCTACCTATACATTGCACGAGTAGGCTTGGAGAGGGTCATAGTGAGTTTCTCTAAATCCTAATGTATGTGACACAATTGTGGCCTAAATAAGGTTATTAAAGAATGTTGGCTCTCAAATGCTTAATATGAGATGCATGTTATACTTGGGTTATATTATGAGTTATTTTCCCTTGTCATGTCTTAATTAATGATATACCTCTTATGTATGAATATTGTGCAAAGGTGAAAGAAAGGAATGATAAGTTACTTTAAGTGACCTAAATGTGGTGCCTTAGTATGGATGGTGGTATGGGACGCCATCCATACATTGCACGAGGTATAGCATAAGGGTTGCTTGAGGTGAAGGTCCAAGGTAAAGGTTTTCATGTTGATATTGTTTAAAGGTGATATTATGACTTACTTGATGTTTATGCTTGTCTTGTATGTCTTTTATGCAACTGTTCATGATACTTCAAAAAGTGGCATAATGCATGGTTTCTAGCCAAAATGTCCCTTTTAAAGCATGTTTTGCATGGTCATCATACTTAGTACTTAATTGTGCTAATTCCATATTTCTCTATTTTCTACTAGTGTAGGTTCCGGAAAGTGAGCGGGTTCTATAGTAAGCTTGGAACTTGAAGTTCTTCCAAGATCTTGTGGTATGTCCTCATATGTCGAGGACAAGACTTTTCTATTCTAATTTTATGATAAGGTTCTTGTAATAGACTTAATAGACTTCTTTTGATTGTAAAGGGTCGTGTCCCTACTTATGTTTTGTGATTGTGTCTAAGATGGCCATGTGAGACTTAGACTTCCGCTGTGTGTTTTTAAAGTTGTTTTAATGAAGCTTGAATGTTTGGATGTAAATAAGTTTTTAATTCCGCACTATTATCATTATTGAATGCAATGAATGACTATGTGGCTTGTATAAGACCCCTTCGGGGTCGAATACGCCTTGTTACGACTTGGGGGTGCTCCCGGGTCGTGACAAACATGGTATCAGAGCATAAGATTTTGGAAATGGTTTTTAGGATCAAAGTCTCACAAGCCACGTCTAGTAGAGTCTTGTTCATCGGTGTGAGTCGCGACACATCTATGAGCGAGAGGCTATAGGACGGTAGAAGTTACACTTCTTTCATTATCCTTGAAGTCGTGCCTTAGAGTTTGGTTTATAAGTGTCCTTTTTTTTAATCCTTCTCTTGTGTTTATAGGATATGAATACGAGGGCTAACCAAAGGAGAGCGGAAGGGGAGTTAGGTGATGAGGGAGTTCCTCCCCAAGTTGTGCAAAATGGTCAAGGTGTGCAATGCAATCAAGTTCCTATAGGTGAGCAAGAGAATGAGGTTCCGGTGGTTCCCCCGGATATGACCAATGAAGAGATTAGGTCGGCTTTCTTAATCTTGGCCCGAGCCATGGCGGCTCAAGCGACTAGAGATATGGGGCCTAGGGTGAATGCTAATGAGGGTACTATGGCTTCTAAGTTGAGAGACTTTGTGAGGATGAATCCTCCGGTGTTTCTAGGTTCTAAGGTGGGAGAGGATCCCCAAGAATTTTTGGATGAAGTGTATAAGGTAGTGAGTGCTATGGGGTGACTTCAAAAGAAAAGGCGGAGCTTGCCTCCTATCAATTGAAAGATGTTGCCCAAATTTGGTTCACTCAATGGAAGGCTAATAGGCCGGTGGAAGCGGATCCTATAGAATGGGAGGAGTTTAAGGAAGCTTTCCTTGGTAGGTATTTTCCCCGTGAGAAGAGAGAGTGTAAGGTTGAGGAGTTTATCAACCTTAGGCAAGGTAATGCGAGTGTGCAAGAGTACTCCTTAAGGTTTACCCAATTGTCTAAGTATGCTCCATCTTTGGTGTCAAATCCTAGGGATGAGATGAGTAGGTTTGTGACCGGTGTATCTGACCTAGTCAAGAAAGAGTGTCATACAACAATGCTCCATAATGACATGAACATTTCTAGGCTCATAGTGTATGCTCAATCCATTGAGGAGTCCAAACTTAAGAGGATGAATAGGGGTGTGAAGAGGGGTAGATCGGATGAGCAAGGTCAATCTAGGTTCAAGAAGAGGAGTCAAGACCAAGATTCTTCAAGTGCTCATAAGGTTAACCAAGAAAAAAATGGTGGATCTCAATTTTCTAAACCTACTTGCATCACTTGTGGCAAGAGGCACTATGGGAAGTGCCTAGCCGGTACTAATGGGTGTTATGGTTGTGGAAAGAATGATCACAAGGTGAAAGATTGTCGTACTCTTACGGCTAGAAGAAGGGAAGTCAAGCAAGCTTCTAAAGATGGAACGGTTCCTATCCCTCCAAATTATGGTCGTTTCTATGCTCTCCAAGCTAGCAAGGACAAAGAAGCTAATCCGAATAAAGGCGCCGGTAAGTTTTAGTTCCTTATGGTCATGAATATCTTGATGAGGTTTCTATGTTGTCGTTTTTCATGTTTGCCTTAGTTGGGTTTTCTCCTAAGTGGGGGATGGTATGTTGAATAGCAAGGTTGTTGAGAGTGTTGATATCATTATCTCGTTCCTTCTATTCTTACTCAAGCTTGAGACCAAGAGTTCCTAGTAGCTTGTTTTATGTTTTGGAGTCTTGTGTGAAAATGTGTTTCCATGGTCTCCTTATGTTATGCATGTTCTATTTGAATTCCTGTTAAATGCTAAAATGAGTTTTCATAAATATGTTTCTCATGTTGATGTGCATTTAGTTGAGTTGTCTATATGCTTCATGAGGATAAATGTTGAACATGCCTAAATATTCTTTTAATTGCATAATGAGCTTAATGTTTTGTAGTGAGCATGATGTGATTGGAGGAGGAAGTTTATCCAATGAAAAAAAAAAAATGAGAAAGGGGAAGTTTTGATGCACAATAAGTTGTGGATGTAGTTCCTACTTGCTTGATTGGTATGAATTTTGTTCGAGCCTCTTGATGTGGAGTTGATGTTTCCTCCTATGTTTATGCATTTATGTTTACACGTTACGATTGCTGGGCTGCTAGTCTTGAGTTGTTTTTCCCTTAATGTGTTTAAAGTGTCATTCGAGGACGAATGTTCCTAAGTGGGGGATAATGTAACGACCCTAAAAAAATGAACTAGTGAAACTAGAGCCTCACAAGTGAGTTTGAAGTTGAGAACTTGATGAAATGAGGAGAAATGACAGTGACGTCCGGAAACTAGTCGTTTGAACTAGTAAGTTGGTAAAGGTGTTGTCGTTGAAGTTTGGAGTGTTGTTTGAGGGCTTAAAGGGTTGTTAGCTAGTTGATTAATCACCTTTATAAGCTAGCAAGACCTTAAGCTAGGTCATGAAATAATTTAGAACCGAGACCCTCAAAACAGTCCCCTAAAAACAGTTTTTAGTTTTAAGTTAGGAGTGAGGGTCAACTTTAAATGGTCATATCTTTTAGCTCAAAATAAATTAGGTCACCATTACCTATCCAATTAAAGGTATCTGAGTCCTCTTTCCAACGCCACCGAGTTTGCCCTTTTCCGATCTCGGAGTAAAAAGTATGCCCAAAATAGTGAAGCACTGTCAGCAAGGACGAGCTTAGACGGGTTTAGTGGAAACTTTTAAGTGGGTCCTTATTTCTTTTCCTAAGTTGAGCCCCTTTTATTATATGCCTTTCCTAGCAATTATAAAACCCTTCTAGACCAAATTCTTCCATTTTAAGTCACTCCAATTAGAATTAAAAAGAACTAACCTCCTCTCAAATACTTTTCTCTCTACAATCCTCCATTTTAAGAAGGTCAAGAACTTGGAGCTAGGGCTTGGATTGAAGGTGGTTTCTTCATCAATTTTCTTGGGGAATCTTAACAAAGGTATGGTGACCCTTGATCCTTGATTATCTTTCCTTCAAGGAGTCCATTCAAAAGGGTTTCAAAAGTCTTCAAAGAACAAAACTTCTATTTTCTATTCTAGGTATGGGTTCATGGGTAAAATGTTTTCAAAGCCATTATATTGGTGAATTGAAGTTATAATTTATGATTTTAAGATGATTTTATATGAAACTTCTTCAAGAACCCATGTTTTCATTAAAAGCCTAGAATTTGCTAATGAAGTGGGTTTAATGCCTATGATTTAATGTTGATGAAATTGTGTTTAGATTGGATTGTATTGTTGATTTATATGGTTTTCTATACCTATTTATGATGAATTGTTGGTATATGGATAATTGAGGATTGTGGCCTTATGGGCAAGTTATGAAAGAATTCTCTTGTGGTAAGAAAAATGGTTGGGACTTGAGTGTTGTTGATTATGGCTTTGGAGGATGGTAAGTTGGCTTAATCTCATATTATGGATAAAAAAAATTGTTCTTGCTTGGTTTGATCCACTTATGGTGGAGGTGTTTAATTATGGAATGTATTGTGACCATGGCCTTGAAGGCATAGTATGAGAAATATAAGTGTTACATGACACTTTTATGAATGGACATTTAATGGAGCTAATGTGATCATGTTATGAACGTAAATGTGTTGTTATTGAAAGGATTTTTTCTCAATTTGACACTCATGAATGTTGATGATAGAATATGAAGGATTCTCCAATTTATTGCATATCTCGAATAGGTAGAGCTTGTGCATCATTTTCTTGTTTAAATGATTATATTATTGGTTGTTGAATCTTCGGATCGGTAGGCTAGTAGCACCCTTCCACTCATGATAATAATGAACCTTGGAATCGGTAGGCTTATCGCACCCTTCCATTAATGATAGTAATGAAACTTGGAGTCGGTAGGCCTATGGCACCTTTCCATGAAGGTTAATGATGAAACTTGAACCGGTAGGCCCATGGCACCCTTTCAAGAGAAGTTAATGAGCTTTCCTAAATGAACCTTGAAACGGTAGGCTTAAAGCACCCTTTCACGTGTTAATGAATGTAATTTGGAGTTGGTAGGCCAATGGCACCTCTCATATGTGATAATGTCAAGGTAACGAACTATTCTATGTGAATGTAGGCTAAGCACCGAGTGGATTTGGTTAGATGGAAACTCCCCCAATGGTTAGGCATGAGTTTCAATGATCGTCTACCTTATCCCATAAACTATGTGCCCGCATAGGTAGCTAGTGGATCCATTAAGCTATATATACA
Organism: Solanum verrucosum; assembly: GCF_900185275.1. Taxonomy (NCBI): domain Eukaryota; kingdom Viridiplantae; phylum Streptophyta; class Magnoliopsida; order Solanales; family Solanaceae; genus Solanum; species Solanum verrucosum. Next base: position 2,796,078 of record NW_026020009.1, read on the forward strand.
CCGGTCTTCCTTAGGCAAGTAGACCACCTCTTTACGGTGTGGGGACTTATGACACCGGATTCCATGACAAGCTCTCTTGGTCTATGTCGGTTAAATGCTTACTTCCCATCATGTGAGATTTCATTATGGTTTCTTGATAGGCTCTACAAAGTGTAGGTAGTAGTATGGGATGCTACCTATACATTGCACGAGTAGGCTTGGAGAGGGTCATAGTGAGTTTCTCTAAATCCTAATGTATGTGAAACAATTGTGGCCTAAATAAGGTTATTAAAGAATGTTGGCTCTGAAATGCTTAATAATATGAGATGCATGCTATACTTGGGTTATATTATGAGTTATTTTCCCTTGTCATGTCTTAATTAATGATATACCTCTTATGTATGAATATTGCGCAAAGGTGAAAGAAAGAAATGATAAGTTACTTTAAGTGACCTAAATGTGGTGCCTTAGTATGGATGGTGGTATGGGACGCCATCCATACATTGCACGAGGTATAGCATAAGGGTTATTTGAGGTGAAGGTCCAAGGTAAAGGTTTTCATGTTGATATTGTTTAAAGGTGATATTATGACTTACTTGATGTTTATGCTTGTCTTGTATGTCTTTTATGCAACTGTTCATGATACTTCAAAAAGTGGCATAATGCATGGTTTCTAGCCAAAATGTCCCTTTTAAAGCATGTTTTGCATGGTCATCATACTTAGTACTTAATTGTGCTAATTCCATATTTCTCTATTTTCTACTAGTGTAGGTTCCGGAAAGTGAGCGGGTTCTATAGTAAGCTTGGAACTTGAAGTTCTTCCAAGATCTTGTGGTATGTCCTCATATGTCGAGGATAAGACTTTTCTATTCTAATTTTATGATAAGGTTCTTGTAATAGACTTAATAGACTTCTTTTGATTGTAAAGGGCCGTGTCCCTACTTATGTTTTGTGATTGTGTCTAAGATGGTAATGTGAGACTTAGACTTCCGCTGTGTGTTTTTAAAGTTGTTTTAATGAAGCTTGAATGTTTGGATGTAAATAAGTTTTTAATTCTGCACTATTATCATTATTGAATGCAATGAATGACTATGTGACTTGTATAAGACCCCTTCGGGGTCGAATACGCCTTGTTACGACTTGGGGGTGCTCCCGGGTCGTGACAATATGACTAGAATTGCTTAGGAAAGCAGCATGTGATTAAAATGTCCTGTGATCTAGGCCTATGTGAGGATTGTAAGAAGTAAAGCTTTAATAGTAAAGTTAAATATGATGAATTATGTATGCTAAGTCTTTGAGTGTGAAATGTCTATCATTATGATATGTTGTTGTGTTGTTGAAAGGATATTCTCATATACACACTTATGCATGAATACGATATGATATGAAAGGTTGTCTAACATATAATGATTTTAGGTTGAAAGGATTTCTCACCTAAAATAAATCAAAGCATGTTTAGTTATGTTAGCTTGAAGTTGTGTTATGAAATCCCTTCATTAATACCTTGACTTGGTAAGACAAGACCATTTCATGGTAGCTTGAGTAGAAGATCTCATGGTAGCCTTGGATTGAGAAATCATACCCTTCCTAAGGTTAGCTTGAACTAGCATCATAGAATACTTGCATGGTAGCATGACTTGGTTAGGTCGAACCATTTCATGGTATCTAGGATAGAGCAATAGTACCCTTCCTTGAACATCTTGGACTTGCATGATAGTATGCTTTCCATGGTAGATTGGTCTAGCCTAGTATGGTGTTATTCCTTGGTAGCCTAGAAATGATAAATTGTAATCATTTATGTATTGTGGCCTAAATTGGTACATCGTATGGATGAGATTGTGGGGTCTTATCCATGCATTGCACAAGTATGACTTGAAGCTACTTATGAAGTGTTTCTCCTGTACGTTGTATACTTAGCTTGGATTGTTGCTATAGTTGCTATCCTTGACGTGTTTGACTGAAGGTGAACATTCCCTTTTCTATGAGAATTAAACTAAAGATGAGATCCAAAGATGGTAAGTATGATTATAATGGCCTAAAAGTGGTAGTTAGTATGGGTGAAATTATGAGGTCTCGTCCATGCATTGCACAAGTATGCTTTGAGGTTACTTAAGAAGTAAATCTCTTATGTTACGAAGATCTATGGATTTACTATGCCTATGACCATGTTATTATCTCTTATGTTTATGGATTATGGCTGATGTTGACTAATGGTTATCTTATGTCTACGTTGGAGATTATGCTTATGATAAAGTTGCTATGCTCTTATGATGTTATGCTAGCTATCATATTTAGTACTTAATTGTACTAACGCATACTTTTGCCTACATTCTTATCAAATATAGGGTCCGGCAATATTGACTTCCATTCCCGTGGCTAGGATCTTAGTAGAGAAGGCAAGTGAAGATTTGGTGAGTCCTCATAGCATCGAGGATTTGACCACTATGCCTTTTTATGTATTTCTTTATGTTTAGATTTTTGTATGGGATGTGTCCCTAAGACTTTCATGTATTAGATAGTTTAAGACACTGCTAAAGACTTTCGCTTCATTTTTTGATACTTCGATTGTTATGAAAAATGTTTTACATTTCCGCATGTTTCTATTATCATATGTTATGATATGCTAAGGGGCTTGTATGAGACTTTTTGGAGTCTTGTACATCTTGTTATATCTAGGGGGTACCCCTGGGGCGTGACATACTTCAAGTACAGCTAGTTCTCAATACCAAAGGCTTGCCCTTATTTTCACTTCATAGACTCTCCAAACTAGTCACTGGGATCACTATATGACTTTCTTAGCTTGTAACATAGGCTTAGGGTCAGGAAGGGTACATTTGGGTACTTTTTGTCGCTTTTCTGCCCTCTTTGACATTACATTGGCTTTTTACCTCTTTTTTCAACCAATTCTTGACATATTTTTACTTTCTGCTCTTTCCCTAGACTCTCTTCAACCCATATGTGATTTTACATTTATCGCTCTTATTTTTCACATTCTTCTTTTTCTTTGTTTTCTTCAGGATATTTTTCATTGCTCTTGTTGTTTCTTTTTAATTCAACCACATCTTTTTCTTTCTTTTCTTTTCTTTTTCTTTCTTCTACACAAAACTCTTTTGATACCCTTTTTCTTTTGGTTTCCTTTTTTATAGCCAACCTCAACTTATGCATTTTGCATGAGTTGAGGTGCACAATATCCGATATCGGACCAGTGCCAAGATTAAGGTAACTTTTTGAATTTGCCACTTTCAACTTAGGATTTTGTCCTAAGTCAAGGTGCACATGTCCAAGGAGGTACCAGGGCCAAGACAATTATTTTAGGGAAGGTGAATTATGTGTATTAAAAGTAGTGGTCTACATTACGCTCAAACATTTGGATCAAAGGGAACATTTATTTCTTTTGGTTGAATCATTTTAGGCTTGAGTGGACTTATTTGAACAAGGGCCTATGATCATTTCCCAAATTCTAGCCTAGATTATCTTTGCAGGACCAACGGGGCAAGATCTAGATTGGCACATACTGTATGAACATTCAAACTTCCCTCACACACACTTGGCACATTGTTTCATCATCGGATTATTGAATTACCCAGTTCTGGTTTTTAGCTTAAGTCACGCTATCATACTGATTCATTATCATGTCATATGAAGATCCAACACATTCAACTCATTCAGCCTATAGATCTAGCACATTTTAAAATTTTTGGACATGTATCAATTTCATGCTTTTTATGCCATCATGCATTCATTCTTCTACTTACTTCTACACAACATTCCTAAACATGCCGGTTCAATAAAAAAAAGTAAATAGTCTCTTGGGGGAAAATAATGCAGGCAAGAAAACCCCAAGAGAGGATTATGAGTTGGGTTGCTCAGACTTCACCCTATCTCTCATAATCCATTTAACCCACCCTCAACAAAATAAGGTGCAATTTCCCTCAATGCACAAACAAAAAAAAACATAGGGTGAAGAAAACATGTGGTGCAAATGTGCTGAGGACACATAAAGAAGCAGGTGGGTCCGGTTTCCCGGAACCCGCTTGATCAACACTAGGGACGCCATCAGTAGCCCCCTCACCAACTATAGGAGCACAATCAGTAGTTCTTAAAATACCAGATGGGCCAACATCTATCTCACGGGCCCGCTGCTGCCTCATCTCCTCATCAACAATGGACTTCCTTTGGGCCACCTCGAACTGTTATCGTTCTTTCTTCCTCAATCGTCAAGCCTCTTCAATATCGTAAGTGTGGTCAGAGCGGTGGCGCTTCCCAGTAGCATGGAAGAGTCTGGTGGTGGCATAGTATTTCCAAATATAGCAGTCATCACCACCTCATCCTCCGGTACAGCAGGAGCAGACTCTGGCACATCAAGCAGTAACATTAGCACGGAGGCTAGCCAACTCCGTCTGGAAGGTAGTCACATCTATGGTAGGGGCATGCCTCTCCAAGACTCTCAACTCGAAAGCATCCAGACGTTTATGAACGTGTTGAATCTTCTAATCCATCATCTGCTCCATCCTCACCTCTGACTCCTCAATAGAGCGTTGCATCCACGACGTCATATGTTGTAGTAAAGTGGCCATATGGGCCTCTAGCTTCTGGACTCGGCCCAGAGGAACGATAATAGACCTTGAAGTGGTAGTGGCTCGGGGCCTTACTAGTGGCTAAAGAAGGTGGAGCCTGGGCATTTGCTCTACATGCGCAGCGAGATCAGCACCCAAAGGCGGTACATCAACCTGTGGCTCCCTCCGCGATGTAGCAAGGTTGGCATCATCCTGAATGAGGCTGATGTCCAGTATCTTGGTCGCCTCAAGTAACCTATCGCAATGCCAAATAGGCATTGAAGCCTCCCTGTAGAGAAGGAATATTAGACACGGGAAAGGCAGGGTGGTGGTGATCTCAACGGCCCTCTCGTGGATCTATGCTATCAGGATGCAGGCAAAATCAATCTCCAGACCCACCATAATAACTGCTATCATCACGACCCGATCCCATGTAACAAAATTGTCTGCCTAAGTAAGGGACAATCGATTGTGAACGAATAACCAGAAGAACTTCGCAGTGAAGCTCAGATTCACCTTCCTAATACCCAGAGTAGGAGTCCGTACCCACTTAGTGCGCTCCCCATCCTCGGTAATATGACGTGCCATCCACCTCAAAAGTGTCTCCTTCTGCTCGGTATCTCTCAGAAATGCCCCGCTCTAAATGATGTCATCTTATTCTCATACTCTGTTGTATTAATCAGTACAATGTGTGTTAGGCCATAGATAAATCGCCGGATAGTGGTCTCAGAGATGTTTACGGGGAAGTTCCGTATCAAGGTCATCTAGAGTGAGGAATGAGCTACGGGTTTGGCTTGTTTAGAGATGGAATTCCAGAAGGTGGCAGTATAAGAGGCATCAAACTCTCTGGTCATCTCCTCGTTGTAGGTCCAAGGGCTCCGTGCCATCCACTCACATTTGTGACTCCTGAAGAGCTCCTCAATAGCTGGTATAGTGTGGATGGTGCCTGTAAGGACCCTGCGCTCCTTAGTAACGTTCCGAGTCAATCTCCTATGTTCATTCAATATGGTGCCATTCTCATATAATTGATACAGGCCCGCAATGCACCATTTGTTTGGCTCATAGGCATTGGGAGCAGGCTAAACTCTGGTAGGTACCGGGATGTCGCCTGAGCTATCAGCATTAGAGGAAGAAGTGGTGTTGCTGCTAGTACTAGAGTCGGACTGCGACTCTGAGTCAGACTGTGTCTCTCCAACTTATCTCGGCCTCTCCTCAGACTGGGGGAAATGGCCTCGTCATTAGTAGATACCACCTGCCGGGACTATCTCCTAGCGGTCGGTGGTATAATGGAGGAACCCCTGGTGGTGGGTGGGACATACTCTTTATCGATGTCCTCATCGAACAGGCGTCAGGAAGGGGCTATGGATTTGGACTTGCCCTTCTTGGTGTATACTAGTGCTTGTTTTAGGGCCATGGTACCTATGGAAGACTTGTTAGTACCAAAATAAGGTACTAAGACTCATGGAATAATTTTAGAACAAGACTCGGACCCAGACAAAAGCTAAACAATTTCTTAGACAGCAGCTGAACTGGCAACCCATGGTGGGTACCTTCGGTCTGTCGATGGAACGACAGCCTATGGGTCCCGTCCATAGGTCAGGGGTCACATAGTTGGGTTGAAAATGGGGAACCACGGATGTGCAGAACGGTCCGTCGATCAAATGACAGACTGTATTCCACACCGAGGTTCCAGACTTGCACCAAATTTGTTTTCTACTAATCCACAGAACTCAACCTATGGTCCATAGGTTGACCTACGATTTGTGGGTGGAATTTATGGATCAGGTCTGTGGCAGGCATCATACTTGAACTCACAATTAATGCAATATTTTAAGAGACACTCAATCAAACTAAGCCTAGACATGCATTTCAACATATATTTTGGTAGTTCATCATCCTTAGGGTTGTGATCATTCAATTTCATTCACATTCACTCAAAACCATTGAACAACCCTAAGTCAAAAACTCCCAATTAGACCTATTAACCGATTTAGTTGGTTTTAATTCATTACACACTCACATACCATCATTTCAAGGGTGTTTCTAACTAGAATTCAACATTGAAATAGGAGATTAACAACCCAAGGTCAAGTTCAACTTCATGATTTCAAATGATAAACAATGACAAGTTCAAAGTTACGTTGAAATCGCTTACCTTACAAGCAAATCAAAGTTGGTGAATGTGTTAGTGCAATGAAATCCTTGTCCCTTTGATAGCCTTTGACATCGAACCTAGATTTTGAAAGTGTTGGGGAAGAACATAGAAGTGTTGGAATGATTTGGGAGAGAAGAGGGGAGATTTGGGATTTGGAATTGATTTGGATCAGTTTTTGGGAGTGATTTGGGGGTTATTAATGGAATAATATGGGTAAGTGAAGGTCTAAAAGGGTTGAGGGGAGAAAAATGAAAGTGGGAAATGAATTTGAAAGTGAAGGGTTATATTGATTGGGGTCCGGGTCGGGTCAGGCAGCAACCCTAACTTGTACTCACGAGACCCCATTGATGGTCCGTGGGTCGACCTACGATCCATCGGTCGAGTCCTTAGGTCACTCCGACACTTATCAAAAAGTTAGAAATCTTACCTAGGATCTACAAATGCCATTCATGGTCCGTGGATTGACCAATGGACCGTCGATGGAGTCCGTAGACCACTGCACAATTGGTTTCTGCAGATTTTACCTTTTCGTCGCTCCACACGTAGCAACCATTAGGACTTTCTTTTTGCATTTTCTGGACACTTTTTAGACACGGACCTATTCTATATCTAGCCAACACTAAACAAAAAATAAAATAAATACATATCTAAAGAGCTACAAAAGTCAAAAAGAGAGAAGAAAATTCCTATATACAAAAGAAAATCCTATATTTGGCTAGATTGTAAATATTGGGTTGCGTCCTAAGAAACGCTTGATTTAACATCGTGGTATGGCATAGACACCTTGATTACTCAGACTTCATCAAGATAATAGGCCTCAATCACTTCTTGTATACTCTCAGATTTGCCCATATAGACTTTGATCCTTTGTCCGTTCACTTTGAACCTCGTTCCTTCCTTGCTCTCGAGCTCGACCTCTCCATGTGGAAATACTTGAGTGACTCTAAATGGCCCGTTACACTTGGACTTGAGCTTGCAAGGAAACAAGCACAACCTTGAGTTAAATAAGAGCACCAGATCACCCACAACAAATTCACGCTTTTCAATATTTTGATCATAGTACTTCTTCATCCTCTCCTTGTATAACGCTAAACTTTCATAAGCTTTTAGGCGAAACTCATCAAGCTCATTCATGTCATTCAGTCTTTGACTCAATGCGGCGACCCAATCCAAATTCTACTTCTTTAGTGCCCATATTGCTTAATGTTCTAGCTCTACAGGCAAATGTCATGAATTCCCATATACAAGTTGGTAGGGGGGCATACCTATGGGAGTCTTGAATGCAGTGTGATAGGCCCATAGAGCATCATCAAGCCTTTTTGACCAATCAGTTCAGTTGGCATTCACAGTCTTTGCAAGGATTTGCTTTATCTCTCTGTTTGACACCTCAGCTTTCCCACTAGACTGTGGATGCTAAGGGAGTGGCTACATTGTGCCGAACCCCATATTTCTCTAGAAACGCTTTGAACAACTTGTTACAAAAATGAGAACCTCCACTGCTAATAATTGCCCTAGGTGTACCAAATCTAGAGAATATACTATTTTTCAGGAATACGGTGCCACTCTTTCCCTCATTGTTTGCAAGCGCAATTGCTTCCACCCATTTCGATACATAGTCAACCGCAACAAGAATATACTTCATCCCATGCGAACTTACAAATGGCCCCATGAAGTCAAGTCCCCAGACATCAAATTACTCAATCACTAATATCGGTTTCATAGGTAGCTCCTGCTTCTTTGAAATTCCCCCTTATCTTTGGCAACGGTCACAAGACTTGGCGAAATCGTGAGCATATTGGTGGATGGTAGGCCAGTAATACCCACACTACAAAAATTTTGTGAGCAGTTTGGATACCACGTGCCCACCAATAGGCGATGAATGACACACCTCTAGTATACTCATCATCTCAACCTTGGGCACACAGCAACGAATAATCCCATTAGGACAAATACGGAACAAGTAAGACTCATCCCAAGAGAATATCTTCACATTAGACATGAATTTTTTTCTTTGGTGGAATGACAAATCCGGTAGAACCAAATCACTTGCCAAGTATTTAGCAAAATCTATGAACCAAGGGATAAGATCATAAGAAGCAGCCAATACTTGTTCATCACGGAATGCCTCATTAATCTCAACTCCAACCTCAAGCTTGATCATAGCTTCCTCCTCTAATCTAGACAAATGATCAGCAACCTGGTTTTATGTTCCCTTTCTATCTTTTACCTCGAACTCAAACTCTTGCAACAAAAGCACCATCTAATCAATCTCGGTTTTGCATCCTTCTTAGCCATCAGATACCTCAATAAAGAATGGTCAGTATGAACTATGACCTTAGAACTAAGCAAGCAGGACCTAAATTGCTTGAATACGAAAACCACAACAAGGAGTTCTTGTTCAGTCACAATATAGTTCTTTTGGGACATATTCAAAGCTTTGCTGACATAGTAAATCAGATGAAGAATCTTTTCTCGCCTTTGTCCTAATACTTCCCAGAGCGCCACCCCACTCGCATCACGCATGACTTCAAACGGTTGTCCCCAATACGGTGAAATAATGATAGGTGTAGTAGTTAACTTGGCCTACAACTGTCCAAATGCTCTCAGACAAGCATCATCAAAATCAAACTTGCACTCCTTTTCGAGCAGCTTACACAATAGGTGTGCATTTTTTGAGAAATCTTTTATGAACCTCTGGTAGACACTTGTATTTCCAAGAAAACTTCGAACACCTTTTATAGAGATGGGTGGTTGAACCCTTTTTATTACCTCAAATTTGGATCGATCAATCTCAATACCTTTCTGTGAAATCCGATGACCTAGAACTATCCTCCCTTTCACCATGAAGTAGCACTTTTCCCAATTGAGTACAAGATTGCACACTTCATATCGTTTCAGTACCTTAGCCAGATGCATCAAACAACCATCAAATGAGTCACCTACCACAGAGAAATCATCCATAAATACCTCAATTGTGTCCTCCACCATATCTGAAAATATCGACATCATACAATGTTGGAAAGTCGTTGGAGCATTACACAACACAAATGACATCCTTTTGAAGGTGAAAGTCCCATATGTACAAGTGAATGTGGTTTTCGCTTGATTATTTGGAGCTATGGAGATTTTATTGTAGCCCGAATACCCATCTAGAAAGAAATCCCAACCCTAACCAGTAAGACGATGTAGCCTCTGGTCCATGAACGACATCGGGAAGTGATCTTTTTTAGTCCAGGCATTTAGATTGTTGTAGTACAAGCATACTCTCCATATAGTCACCGGACTCTTTGGGACCAACTCATTTTTTGCATTAGAAACCACAATAATCCCACCTTTCTTGGGTACACAATGAACATGACAGACTCAACTACTATCTGCAATGGGGTATATGAATACAACATCCAACCATTTGATAATTTCTTTTTTCACTACCTCTTGCATAGGTGGATTAAGTCTCCTTTGGTGCTCAATACTTGGCTTGCTGTCTGGCAGGAGTTGGATTTTATAAGAACAAATGCCAGGAGGAACCCCAATAATGTCCGCAATAGTCCATCCAATAGCTCGCTTGAACCTTTTTCAACACAGAAACCAATTTCTCTATATGCTCCTCACTCAAATCAGCAGCAATGATTACCGGTAAAGTGTCATCTTTCCCCAAGAGTACTTACCTCAAATGAGATGGTAGAGCCTTGAGCTCCAATCTTGGAGCCTCTTTCACAGAAGGTTTTGCAGGTGGAGAGTCGCGATTCTTCATATCTAACTTCAATCTTTTTGGTTTGTAAATAATTCGAACCTATCAAGTGCGGGAACTAATTCATCATAGTATTCAATACCATCACCATGAAAATTCATCATTACCGCTACCAGTGCATCAACATCCAACCTCTCTTCAATAGACACTTCAGAACCTTGTTCCACAATATAATTCACCACCAATACTGACTTAAGATCGCTTTCCTTCTTCATAGACCTACAAATATTAAAATTTACCTCCATATTATTCAGTCGAAACTTCATCTGCCCTCTCTCCATATCGAGTAAGGCACGCCCAGTAGCAAGGAATGGTCTCCCTCAGATAATGGGAACCTAAAAATCAACCTCACAATCAAGTATCATATAATCCACCAAAAAAATGAACGACTCCACTTTCACAAGGACATCCTGGAGAACACTAATAGGCTTCTTCACAGTTCTATCAGCCATGAGACGCATCGCAGTCAGTTTTGGAGCCGCTAATCCCAATTTCTTCTAGATCGACAATGGCATCAGATTAATGTTGGCACCCAAATCACACTAAGCCTTTGCAAAGTTCAACATCCCAATGGTACAATGAATAGTGTAAGCTCCAGGATCTTCTTTATTTTGCACCAGTGACCGCATAGCAATAGCACTACAATGTTGTAACCTTTCTTCATCCTCAAAACTAACAGTTTGGTCACCAAGTCTTTCATGAATTTTGCATACCCAGGCATCTTCTCCAAAGCTTCTATCAATGCAACATTAATGGAAAGTTGTTTCAACATAGCCATGAACCTGCGGTATTTTCCTTCTTCGGTCATTTTCACCAATCTTTTTGGGAATGGAGGTGGAGTTCTAGGCACGGGAACGACTTTTTAGGTCACCTCTGCTTGTAGCATTTTTCGACTCTCCAGTAATATCAATCTCGTCTCCATCTTTTTCTACCACACTTTCAACCTCTGACAGCATAGGGGGATTAATGGTTTGTTTACCTCCACGAGTAGCGACTGCCATACAATGCCCATCATTCTTTAGATTCTGGATGGTGTTCCTAGGGAGTCTGCCAGGCTGACGTGGGTTCACAGTAGTGGACAACTAATTAAACTACTGCTCAAGTTGCTTGATTGAAAATCCATGGGCATCAACTTTTTGACCAATTCCAGACAAGTCATTTCGCATCTCTTTCACAATCTCATCAGTTGCATCAAACCTCTTCATCATCTTTTGCATCATATACTCAATGTGTGACATACTACAACCAGCCTCTCTCTTACCAGATTCTCTATTATCAGGTGGAACATAGGGCCCAACTCTCTCATTTTTGTTTCCATTAATTGTTTTGGTTGTAGTTCTTATCACGATTGTAGTTCCCATCCTGGACATATTTTCCCTCTCGATTGTAATTTCCATAGTTCCGACCTTGGTTTCCTTGACCTTCGCACCAATTACCCGAGTTGGAACCTTGGGCGTTGGTTTGGAAACCCTCGGTCTGATCATTAACCAAATATGCATCCTCCTCATAGTAACATTCCTCTACTGGTGGTGGTGGAGTTCTAGTTAAGTACTTTACCGCATTCACCTTTTCTGCATTTCCACTAACATGTTTCAATACCAAGCCCAGTTATGTCCTCATCTGAGCCATCTCTTCACGAATGTCATCGTTGGATTGACTGGGTACAGTTTGGACAACAAATGTTCTTCTACCATTATTCGGCTTTCTAGTGCTCCATGCCTTATTATTTTAGGAAATATTCTCTAGTTTCTCAATGATCTCCTCAAAAGTGCACTCACCATATGATCCTCCAACAATAGTATCTAGCACAACATTTCCATTGTCATCCTGCACTCTGTAGAAATACTCATTCAATGACTCATCATCTATGCGGTGATTCGGAACACTTCTGATGAATACAGTGAACCTATCCCATGATATGCTTACGGACTCTCCAGGTAGTGCTACAAAGTTATTCAGTTTATCCTTGTGATTTAGCTTCTTAGACATCAGAAAATACTTCACCATGAACACCTTATGAAATTTGTCCCATGTATGAATCGAATTGTATGAAAGCTCAAAAAACCATACTGCAATATCACCGGTCAATGACAAAGGGAAAACTCTCAAACATATGACATCCATATCCAATTTCGGTCGCCCCACACAACTCTTACAGACACTTCTCATTTTAGCCATGTGACCGTGTGGATCTATCAAAGCTAGACAAGAAAACGACCCTCTTGTTGTAAACATTTAAATTAGACTGTTGGTCACCACAAATGTATTCCCTAGAGGTAAAGGAGGAAGAATAATGAGCCCTTCTGATTCAATTGTATTGTAGTCAACCATGTAGTTATCACGCAATCTCAGTATTGGTGGATTCTTCACTCTTTCTGCATGTCCGATTAGATTACCACCATGGACCTGAGCGTGCACATTAACAACCCCATGAGGCTGCATTTCAACTCCATCACCTAGATTATCTCCGATTGGATTGTTGTGAACCCTTGAATATTTATTTTTCTCAAAGTTTTACTCAAATCTAAATCGTAGGAGGGCAATATGAGAGAGAAACTAGAGTATATGTGTTCCCCACAAGCTCTTAACGCAGCAATCCTAATAATAGTAATCCTTTCTTACTATTTTACATGCAAAGTTGGTAAGTTAGGTATCCCTAAGTGATTGCTCCTCCAAGTAGGGAATTTCACCACGCACCTCGGCCTGGATACGGGTGTATGCTTTACTAACCCTTACCTTTACCTTAGATTAGTCATCATATCAATGTATGACTTAGTTTTCTCCCTCACTCCAATTGACACTAGACTATTAGATAGCATCCACTAAATCTTTGTTGTTTAATCCTTTTCTCATTCATTACCTCCTTGGTCTTGCAAGGAACGATGTGAGTTCTAATGTTTGCAACTGGTAAAAAGACTTCTCAACGAAAGGATTAACAATACATGCATAAACACTATACAAGAATTACTTAATTATTATTCATACTTTGTTATTTGCTCATGGTTTACACAACCCTAGTTGTGGATTTAGGTACTCATTCTTGAGAGTTCACAATTCATAATTAGGTTAAAAGAATTCATGAACTTACAATTAGAATAGATGAAAATCCAAGTCTTGAATTGATATTGAAAGTGAAAGTTGTATCAAACGAATTCCGGAAATTAAATTGCTAAGAGTTTGCAAATTAATTCTCAAAATCCAAAAACTAGAAGTTTACAATAATGTCTAACCCCCAAAAAATGAGGATTACAAATCCTATATATAAAAAAGCAAATCATAAATAAAACAAGAAACAAAATAAGGAAATAAACTGCTGGAATGTGGCTTCTGTCAATGGCACGACCTACCGACCGTGGGTTGACCTACGGTCCATAGGTCCCACTCTGTGGATCCACACTTAAACAAATTAATCAGGTACTAGAACATTCAACTTTTTGATCTCCATCGACAGATGTGCAGGACGGCCTGTAGGTCGACCTATGGTCCGTCGTATGCTCTGTGGTTCCACACTTGGTCAGACTTTCCTAATCTTCCACATACGATGCATCTCCTACGGTCCGTGGATTGGACTACGGTCTGTCCTGGCACTCCGTGGATTGAATGCTAAAACTCAACTCTTAGACTAGGACCTAAGACTGCCCATCCAATACCAATCGTTGGACCTACGGTCCGTGAGTGGATCCGTTGTGGCTACTTCTGCACTTTTCAGCTCGCATCTTTATCAACCGCATCCAAGCCTATTTCCTACAAGAATTACACATAAAACATTATTCCTAATAACAAAAAAGCACAAGACACACACAAACTCTAAGTGAAATGCATCAAAAATACCCTAAACTCAAGGTATATCACATGTCCCGACGTCCATCTCAGTTAGTAGAGGCTTCATAGATAGATAGACATAGTTCATGATTCTTTTCATTTTCATTCGTTTATGCTGAGACTTGAGTTACCACTTTGTCTAGTTGAATGCTTATTTCTAAAACATTCTAAGTTATCATTGAGTTGCAATTTACCTTTAAAAGTGCTTTTATTATGAGTATGTCTTCCGCTAAGACTTAAGACAAGCCAAGGGTTCGCTTGGGGCCAGGAATGGTTCTCGAGTACCGGCCACATCCAGTGTGTAGGCTCGAGGAGTGACACATAAAGAGCCTCATAAGGAGACATATAGATTCTAGAATGATAACTCTTGTTCTAAGCAAACTCTACGAGGGGTAAGTGATCATCCCAACTACCCTTGAAGTCAATCACACACGGCCTCAACATATCCTCTAAAGTCTGAATCGTACACTCTGCTTGACCATCTATCTAAGGATGAAAAGCAGTAATAAAGTTCACCTTTGAAACCAAAACTTTCTGGAAAGACTTTAAAAATTATGCAGTGAATTGTGCACCTCTATCTGAAATGATAAATACTAGAACTCCATGAAGTCTTACTATCTTCTGCTGAATGGGTAGTCTTTACTGGTAATAAATGGGTTGATTTAGTCATTCAATCTACAATCACCCAAATCGAATCATGCTGCATATAAGACCGTGGTAAACCTGTAATGAAATCCATATTGATCATCTCCCACTTCCATTTCGGATGATCTATATTCTGAGCCAGACCACCGGGCCTTAGGTACTCTACCTTGACTTGTTGGCAATTCAGGCACTTAATAACAAACTCTGCAATGCCCCTGCTCTTACTACTCCACCAATAGACTTCTCTCAAGTGACGATACATCTTTGTGGAACCCGGATGGATAGAATATTTGGAGCTATGACCTTCCTCCATGATCCTCTCTTGAAGTTCATCCACCTTGGGTACACACAATCTACCTTGATACCTTGATACACTATCTCCCCCTTGTTCAAAATCCATTACTTTCTACTTATGAACATGTGCCTTTAGTACAAGCAAAATAGGATCTTAATCTTGTTTCTCTTTCACTTCAGACACTAATGATGATTCAGCCCCATTCATCACCACCACTCCTCATTCAGTGGAATCCATTATCCAAACTCCCAATCGTGCAAGTTTATGCACATCTTTTGCTAACTCTTTCTTTCCTTCCTAAACATGGGTAGTACTACCCATAGACAATCTGCTCAAAGCGTCAGCAAAAAAATTAGCCTCACTTGGATGATAGAGAATACTCATGTCATAATCCTTCTGTAATTCCAACCACATCCTCTATCTGAGATTAACCTCTTTCTGACTAAATACATACTAAAGACTCTTGTGATCGGTGAACACGTCTACATGACCACCATAAAGATAGTGATGCCATATTTTCAAAGCGAATACTACAACAACCAACTCTAGATCATGGGTTGGGTAATTCCTCACATGAATCTTAAGATGTTTGGAGGCATAGGCTATAACCTTGTCATTCTGCATCAATACACAACCCAATCCAACTCTGGACGCATCACAATATACCACAAAACCTTGCATACCCTCTGGTAAGGTCGACACTGGGGTAGTAGTCAACCTAGTTTTCAATTTCTGAAAGCTTTTCTCACAAGATTTAGACCATTGAAACTTAATTGTTTTCTGAGGCAACTTGGTCAACGGGGATGAAATAGATGAGAACCCCTTGATAAACCTTCTATAATAGCCAGCCAATCCCAAGAAACTTCTAATATCAGTTGGAGATGTGGTCTAGGCCAGTTCTGAACTGCCTCAATCTTTTGAGTGTCAACTCGAATCCCATCACCAGAAATAATATGGCCTTAGAACGCCACTGATTCAAGCCAAACTTCGCACTTGGAAAATTTAGCATACAACTCTGTATTCTTAAGGGTTTGAAGAATTATTATGAGATAGGATGAGTATAAGGAAGAATATCTATACCGAAGTCTATTTCTCTCTCTCAGGAGGGACTCCGGGAAGATCATCTGGAAAGAATTTTGGAAACTCACTAACAACTGGAACTAACTAAATAGGTGGTGTATCGACACTAGAGTCATTAAATCGGACTAAGTGATAGATTCACCCCTTGGAAACTAAATTTCTCGCCTTAAGGAACGAAATAAAACGACCCTTTGGCACTGTTGAACTACTCTTTCACTCTATAACTAGCTCATTAGGAAACTGGAACTTTACTACTCGAGTTCTACAATCAACTGAGGCATAAAAGGCATGCAACCAGTCCATACCTAGAATAACATCAACATCTACCATGTCAAACTCAACTAAGTCGGACATGGTGTCCTTGTGATTGACAAAAATGGTACAATCGCGATAAACTCTCTTTGCTAGAATAGACTCACAAACCGGTGTAGAAACACTGAAGGGCTCACAAAGTTGATCATGAAGAATATAAAATTCATGGCAATATAAAGAGTCATAAAAGAAAGACTCGCTCCTGGATCTACCAAAGCATAAACAACAAAAGTAAAGACTTTGATCATACCAGTTAAAACATCTGGTGAATCATCTTGCTTTCGGTGACTAGCGATAGCATATAGATGGTTTGATCCTCCTCCAGTTCCTGAAGTAGCTCCTCTAGGTGCATCTTTGTCTGGTGGATCCACTAAAGAAGATTGGGCTCTGTTGCCCCCCATTACCACTACCTTGCCTATTCTTTGGACACTCTCTCATGAAGCGACCATTTTGACCACACTTGAAACAACCAGTGGAGCCATCACGACACACTTCTGAGTGGTTCCCACCATACTTAGCATATGCAGGAGTCTCATTACCTCTTTGTGCCACACTACCTTGAGACTTTGCAGGTATAGCTTTGAAATTCTGTGAATTCTGATTCTTGAAATCACCTTTGTTCCATGGTGTCGGTGCACTAGCATACGATGAAGCAGGTCCATATCACTTTTGTTGAAAAAATGACCGGTTCGCATTACTCTTACGTTGCCCGTAACCATTTCCTGATGTCTTCGCCTTCTTATTTTGGAATACTTCTCTTTCCCTCAGCTTATCTTCCTCAACCTGTTGTACATGGATCATAAGTCTTGCTATGTCCATATTTCCTATTAGCATAGCTGACTTGCCCTCCTTACTTGATAGACGAGATAACCCAGCAACAAATAAAATCATCATGTTCCTCATATCAGCAACCATCTCCGGAGCATAACAGGAAAGTTGGGTGAACATGAGGTTATACTCATGCATACTTATAGATTCCTGCTTAAGATTTAGTAATTCTCTTACCTTTGCCTCTCTTAGCTTACGGGGAAAGAAACGCCTTGTGAAGGTACCCTAAAACATAGCCCAGCTCACAATCGGTGAACCTCAGCTCTACCCTTCTTCCATTGATCAAACCATACTCTAGCAACACCCTTCAGTTGGTTCGCAGCTAGTTCCACCCGCTCAACATCATCAACATCCATAACCTCAAACACCTTCTGCAAATACTCAATTACACTTGAACCTGTGAAATCTGGAGGATTCATCCTTAAGAACTCACAGACTCTGGATGTACCAGCCACGTCTTGTCGACCGCTTGACTCAACATCCTAATAGCATCTCAGAACTCAGTACTAGTGACCTCTCCTTAGGGTTGCACTTCAGGTGCATTGGATACCCCTTGATCCTCTACGTTCCTCTTAGCAAGATGACCTCAGACATCTCTTCATGGAGGTATGATCGGAAAGATATGCACAAGCATGAATTAGAAGGAAATTTTATAGAGTTGAACTCTATCGCACGAAAAGAGTATGAAAGAAGTGAGATAGTTCCTAAATGTAGCAGCCTCCTAATTATAGATGTGACGTGCTTCACACCGATAACCAAGACTCTACAGACATGGCTTCATACACACCCTAGGACTCTTGAACTGTGTGCTCTGATAACAAATTTGTCACTCCCCGAGCCTACACCCTGAACGTGGTCGACACTAGAGAACAATTTCTGGCCCCAAGCGAACCCTTGGCCTGGCTCAATTCTCAGCGAAAGACTTACTCAACATAAGATAAACTTTACTCAACTATCTCAAAATATAAACTCAGAATGCTTAGAAATAAACATTTAAAAGAGGCAACTCAAATCTCAACATAAACAACTGAAAAATGAAAAGACTCATGAAATACTATCTATCTATCTATAAAGCTTTTATACTATAAAGGATGTTGGGACAAGACCCCCGATCATCCTAACAAACCGAATAACATAAAATAAATGAGGGATCCTTCAAAAATCAAGGAGGCTTACCAAACAACTCTGGAACTCGACTTGATCAACAAAGCATTGATGATCCTGGTTACTTGTATATGTATCATGAAAGATGCAGGATAAATGGCGTTAGTACATGGAATGTACGAGCATGTAAGTGGAATACTGAACATAACCTGCAAGCTTGAACTGATAAAAAGGAAACATACTCACCTCGACTCTACTCAATTCAAGAACTACTCATTAATACTTAACTCAATGCAATATAAAATGATGATAAAAGTGAAGTTTATATAAAGCATGTAAAAGAGTAATAGTGACTCAATGTATTTAAAAATACAATAATAATTAAGTTTATATAAAGAAATACAAAATACTCTGTTTGGGAGACTCTCTAATCGACAACCATCACTATGAGCTATGTGATGATACATCATCTAGCTCACACTGCCAGAACTATCCTATACTTTGTCGGGGTATAGAACTCCTCAACTAAGTGGATTCACTAGTCTATGCTTAAAACGCAATAAGGAATCATCTAAAAAGTATGACCATTTCTACCCACGTTCACTATATGGGTTATGGGGGCTGTAAGTTGTTAGAACTCTCCCCCATATCGGTGCTCAATACTACTCCCAAAATATAACTTAACTCATTATATTTTAAAGAAAACATTTCTTCTTACTTATTACTCAAAAGGTCTTCTCTTAAAAGAGATAGTGCTCAAAATTGGTGTTTCCTCTTTTTCATAAATGTAAAAACATTTCTCTGGGGAATACTTAGTTCCCATATATCATTTTAAAGAAAATGAACTCAACTTTACTCTTCCTCAAACTCAAATGCTCAAGTCTTAAAACAAGTTTAAAAAATTTATAAAAGACTTCTTAAAATGACTCGAAGAATTCTCAAGACTTGACTCTTAACTCTACCTTGAATTTGAATTATGAATCCAAGGTTATGATTTATGATATGAAATATATCGTGATGATTAAATGAGTTTTAGATAGTTAATCATGAGGAACGATCGAAAAACACTATCTGGGGAGCAAGTCTGTGACACAGAGATGAATTATAATATTTGATCACAAAATAATTTTTGAAATAGTGGAGTTCGCGTTCTCTCCGTGATGAGGAGAGAGTAATTTTTCTCTGAGGGAGCAAGTCCTCCACGCGGACTTGGGCGCCAGATTCTGCCCGATCTTTTCTTCCTCTCCCAAGCTCTATTCAACTCATACCTACTGAAATTCTTAGGTAAAAACTCTCGAATTCTTATAACTCAGGACAATTCCAGTGAAACCCACTCAAAAACTATCAAATTACTCAATCCTTTAACAAAACTTCGCCTCAAGAACTCAATCAAAAATTAGGATTCAAGAACGAATAATAATTCTTCAAGAAACTCATCAAGAATTGAATTTCTTAATCTCTAGGGATGAATTCGATAATGTAAAACATGATTGGCCTGTGGGTGAATGAACCCAATACTATGAAAACTTACATACCTCGATTTGGCGAAATAAATCCTCGATTCGCGAAAACCTTGGTCGTTATTCCTTTTCTCCTCTTTTCCTTTTCTTGAATTATTCTCTAAAACCCTAAGCATAGTTTCGGACTGTAAAACTGACCCAAATCAGATTTGACCGCAAAATATTTACTAAAAATGTTTTAATCTGATTGGATAAGGAAAAGACTAAAATACCTCTCACATTTTCGGGTAACTTTCCTTAATTTAACTGCCTAATTTCAAACGGGCATATCTCCCTCATATGAGATCAAAAATTAGCAAACTCCGTGGTATTGGAAAGAGTATTCCAAGACATTTTATTTGATATATTATAGGCTACCTAAATCATCATGTACCAAAAATTATGGTCGTTTGAAGTTGACCCAAAACTCACAACTTAAGCATAACTTGTAAAATTTTAGATTTGGCTATTTCCAAATTACTTCTTTCTAATTTTAGGTCTTTCTAAGAAGGGATGTAACAAGTGTTGTTGTTCAACCGAGTGGAGGCGATGTGGAGAATTGTTATGTTTGTGATAAGATAGAGGATGAGAGGTTCGATGGTGATTTGGCTGAGAAGAGTGATGAGGAAGAACTGAAAAGAGAAGAGGATGAGCAGATGATTGCACTAACATTGACAAAGTTGTTGGATATTGAGGAGACAATGGTCCACAAAGCATTGGAGAGATCTCTTGAGGATATCTCCATTGTTGGCACTAGTGGAGTCTTTTAAGACTCCACCATTCCTATTGATATGCTGGGCACTGATACCCTGGTTGAGCCTTCATTGCTACCTCCAATAATCATATTGTCGGGAACTGATGCCTCGATAGATACCACTCCTCCCGAGACTCCTGATGAGAGTACTCCAAAGGCATAACCTGTAAGGGGGACTTTTATCCCTCCTCCCATACCGTATTACTTATTTCACATTAAGGACACTACTCTTACTATTTTGGTGGGGTAAGGGCACTTGTGTCAATATTCCTCTTTTTTTATATATGTTACATTCAATTTTTGGATGATTGTAGTGTTTTGTTTTGTTTCTATTATAGTGTTTTGATTGGTTTATCTCATTTTGTCTATTTCTCTCAAAATGCCCCATGAGTTTTGAAAATCTTGAAATGCTTGAGTTTTCATTGATAAAAATTTGAGTATCGATTGCATTCAATATTGATATCTTAAATAGTACTCATGATGAGCATGATGTATAGTACGAAATTGAAGTGGTTACACTTTAAGAGATTTTTTTAAATCTTGTGTTGTAGTTGCGTGTTAATATGAGCCTTGCAATGAACATCACATGTAAGCGTTTTATCTTTTTTGGCTATCCTAAATGATTGTGTTTGAAGTGTCGTTTGTAGTAATGTCCCAATTGGAAGAATGCTTGTTGAATCCTAGAATTTGCCTTTTTAGTCCAATTTTCTAGCCTAGGTGAATGCGAGAAATGATCTTGGTCAACTTTTGAGAGAGAACCCAAATTTCCATATATTTGTGTGACTACTTTGTGAGGGTGTGCAACCATTTTGGCACTTTTTGAGCATTAACCATTTGTTGATGTGACACCCCAGATCCGAAAGAGGGCGAAAATAGCAAGATTTGAGAAGTTGCAGGTGCCAGCCACGAGGGCCACTAATATACGTTTCAAGAACACCTCATCCAATTCTAGCTGTTCAACAATCATAAATCAGTATAAAACCCAACTAAACGAGTTGGGGTCAAATCCCACAGGGAGCGGTATGTGTTTAAGATTCAATTGAGAAGTATGAACATGGTAAAATCAGTCATAGGAATAAACATTATCAAATAAAGAGATCATTCAAATCAGGGGGTGACACGAATGTCAAACGGGGGTTTCGGTTTTTATTATCAACTACAAACAGCGGTAAACAATATGAAATAACAATAATGAGACTGGTTTTTGAGATGTGATCGATTATAGGTTAATATGGACAAATGGGTAATTGCAACTATTAGTAAATAGCTAGATATCAGTAGGTAAACTAGGCTATAGGGGAGGTAAACTTTCTCTCGAACAATTTACCCCGAATAAAGTTGATTTCTCTCGAACATCAACAAGCATGCGGAATAAGACCAGACCACACCTTAACCAATTCACTCTCTTGAGCTGAATGTGTAGAATCAAGTTTAGGATTCAGTCTCTCGAGCTGAACCCAGGTCCACTCAATACCCACAAACCATCAATCAAAAACCTTAGTTCTAGAACCTCTCTCTCGAGCAAGCCAACAACACAAAGCTAGAACTGCATTTGCAACTAAAATTCTTAAATTAAACCACAACTAATGATTGAACTCACTTCTAAATAGTATTTAAACTAACAATTAGCAATACCCATAAGCTACATCAGCCCATAATCACACCCCCAATAATTGGGGTTTTAGCTAGACATCACAAATAGATAAAAACAGTTACCAAATTATCCTGCAGGTGGTGTGAGACAATAGCCTGATCTGGAATGGGAAGAGAAGTATGGGTCTCAGGCACCCTGATCCTAGACGGATCATGCATCTTCATGGATCGCAGCTCAGCTCTTCGGCCCAATAGCAACTACTAATCCTCAAGCCTAGAGATGGCAGCCGGATGGTTCTGGTACTCACCCTCACTCTCAGAAGTGGTGAGGTGAGTGGCTTATATTTCTTCATTGTCGGAGCTGATCTTCGGTGATGCAAAAGCAGGTACCTTGCCTTTCCCTTTGCCTTTCCCACCTGTGGTAGGAAGTTTCGTTGCCTTTGCCCTGATGTGGCTCCATCCTCATTTATAGCGATTCCCTTTTTCCCTCTTGAAGGGTGGTAGGTCTCAGTGTTCTACTTTGGGTCTAACCATATCTGCAAAAATACACCAAACTGAGTTAGAAACAATCCAAGAAAAATGTAGAAATCATGATGCTAAAAGACTCACCGAACCGATCAGCAAGTCACTGAATCACTTTGGCGAGCCAGATCGAGCTCACCGAAAGAATTGGCTAAAAAATTTCCCATAAAAATAACATGTCGGCAATGGGAGGGGCCTTTCGGAGAATCGGCGACATCATTCGGCAAGCACAGACTAGCCAGCCAAAGTTATAGTATGTTTTAAGGGTTGGGGGCAGAAAGGGAGATCAAAGGAGACTTTCAGCGAGTCCCCGAGTGAATTCGGCGAGCTCAAGATTCTCGCCGAAAGTTACAAAACCAAAATCAACTAAACCATGAAATTAAAGGCAATCAAGGGGGATTTCGGCGAACTGCGGAGTGGTTCAGCGAGTTCGACCCAGGTCGCCAAGCTACCCAACGTGCCTATTTTCAACCCAAAATCAAACACGCAGCCCCCGAAAAGAAAATCAAACCACATACTAACATAATTAAGCTTAGACCCATATCACTCATGCCACTGGGGTACTCAGACTTTCCTCGATTTGGCCAAAATTGGTCATTTGATGACTTTAGCCATTGAATGACGTCAAACGCTCCATCATTGGGCAAAACATGTCATTTAGCACAATTTGGGGTTAATCAGACTTCATGCGGACTCAACAACAATTTCACACAATCGAAAAGATTACGATCAATTTTAAAGCATGAAAATCAGGGAATCAATAATTTAGGCAATTTAGGTACAATATCGAAATTAAAATCAACAAACTAGCACACATTTATGATTTCAAAGGGGCCCAGCACACATCAACACAATCTATAACAATGCATTTGAGTTTAACCTCTAATTAAGAGTTTGGGGTTTAGAAAAACCAACCTTTAATGCCAAACTATGATTTGAAATGCTAAGCAGCAAAGAATTTCAACTCCGAACACAAGAATGATGAGCAAAAAGCAGTAAAATGCAAAATATAGGAAATTTAAAGTGTGGGTGTGATTGTATGAAATTAAAAGTGAGGGAATGTGAAAGAGTTTGAAATTTTAAACCTTTGTCCTTTTAAAAACCATCCAGTTTGCTTCCTTTCGGCGATATTATTTTGCCTCGCCGAACCACTCAGTGACTCATCGAGTGCGTATTTATCTTGCCAAGTCTTACAGGACCTCTAGTTAATTTAGGGGTCCAAACGGTGGATAAAGTCCGGCTCTCCGCCTTGTTTGGTGAATCGCCGACTCGTCCATGGGCCCACCGAGTTTTATAGACTCAAACACATTGTAATTTTTCAGCTGCACAATCAACACACGTTATTCCAAAGTTAAAATAAAGCAATTAAAACTTAGGTTGCCTCCTAAAAACTGCCTTAGTTAATGTCGTGCACGACGCAAGTCCCCACTCAAACTTCATTTTTGGGTTTGCCATAGTATCACTAGGCAACCCCCTTTGTTGTCTCGGGTTTAAATGAGAAGAAATTTGACCCATTTGGGTCTCCAAAATTCTTGAAAGAAACGGAATGAGAGGTCACCATCTGGTTAAGGATCGATACATCTTCCTTCATCTCCTTCAAAATTTTATCGGACCCTTCAACCTTGTTGAGAATACGAGAGTGCATATCCACATCCCGGCCATGCTCAGAATCTTTGGGATTTTGACACTCGTGGTGAGGAACATACCTATCCCTCTCCCATTCTCTTTTGTTTTGGGTGGCGTTACAATCGCGCCACTCTCTATCCCGATATCTCCAACCCTTATCTCTGTTCTAACCTTGGTTACCACCCGGCCTTGGGTAGTTTGCACGATAACCTCCTCCTTGGTTGGCTAGGAAGTTCACTTCCTCATTGTACAGCGCTTCTAACGTAGCCTCATCGGGGTTTACACAACCCACACCCACAATATTGACACTCCTCACCAGCTCCAATGACATATTTTGCCAAAATGTCAAGTTGGGTCATCATCTTTGCCATGTTTTGGTCCCTCTCTTGATCTTTCTCAAGCTGCTCCTTTGTCAATTTAAAAGTGAGAGGGGAGACTTAATCTTCACGGGTGTACCATGCCTGGTTAATTTGGTCATACCATCCAAGAGTTGGGCTACTACAATGTAAGGTTGTTGCATTAAACCTCCCGGAGAAAGTTGATCAGCCACTCCCTTGTTCACCGAATCAAGGCTTCGGTAAAAGTATTGCAGCAAAACATTGTCGAGCAATCCATGAGTTGTGTATTGCATCAAAAACTTCTTAAATCTTAGCCAAGTCTCATGGATTTTCTCACCCTCTAAACTCTTGAAGCTTTGGATGTTGTCCCTAAGTGTCATCATCTTCGAAGGAGGGAAAAATCGCACTTGGAATGCAGTGACAAGCTCTTCCCATGAAATGATAGAATCTCTTGGCAACTCAGCCAACCACTTACATGCTTCTCCCATTAGAGTAAATGGGAACAACCTCAACCGGGCGACTCTTAGGATATGTTCTTAAAAGAGAATGGCCCGCAAATATCAACAAAGTTCCTTATATGCTCATGGGGATCCTCATGAGCCAACCCACCAAACAACCTTTTCAATTGCAAGAGCTGCAACATGGTGCTTGTAATGTGGAACACAATGTTTCCTTCAGCCGGAGGCAAGCGAATGAGACCAACTCCATCACCTAGATTTGGGTCATTGACATTAGGTTCATTGACATCATTTAGGTTTCCGATGACATCTTGGTGGCCCACTTGGCTACCATTGCTTCCGTTGAAATTCATTTCCAACGTTTTAAACAAGCAACATGAAAACCAAAACTAAAAGCAAGTAGATTCAACTACAACTAAAAAGAAAAAAATTCAACTTCACAAAAAAGAATCTCAAATGACACCACTCCCTGGAAGCGGTGCCATTTTGATATACGTTTCAAGCACACCTCATCAGTTCTAGGTGTTCAATGATCGTAAATCAGTATAAACCCTAACTAAATGAGTTGGGGTCGAATCCCTAAGGGAGCGGTACGTGTTTAAGATTCAATTGGGAAGTATAAACATGGCGAAATCAGTCATAGGAATAAACATTATCGAATAAAGACATCATTCAAATCATGGGGTGACACGAATGTTAAATAGGGGTTTTGGTCTTAATTATCAACTACAAACAGCGGCAAACAATATGAAATAACAATAATGAGACAGGTTCTTGGGATGTGACCGATTACAGGCTAATATGGAAAAATTGGTAATTGCAACTATTAGTAAATAGCTAGATATTACTGAGTAAGCTAGGCTATAGGGGATGTAAACTTTCTCTCGAATAATTTACCCCGAATCAAGTTGATTTCTCTTGAACATCAACAAGCATGCAAAATAAGACCAGACCACACCTTAATCCATTCACTCTCTCGAGCTGAATGTGTAGAATCGTGTTTAGGATTCACTATCTCGAGTTGAACCCAGGTCAACCCAATACCCACAAATCATCAATCAGAAACCTTAGTTCTAGAACATCTCTCTCGAGCAAGCCAAGAACACAAAGCTAGAACTGCATTTGCAACTACAATTCTTAAATTAAACCACAATTAATGATTAAACTCACTGCTAAATAGAATTTAAACTAACAGTTAAAAATACCCATAAACTAAACCAGCCCATAATCACATCCCCAAGAATTGGGGTTTTAGCTAGACATCACAAATAGATAAAAAACAGTTACCAAATTGATTATCCATCAACTGGGTAAGAATGATTTGTCCTTACAATAATCCAATTTGAAGAATCTCCAACACCCACTTCCAATTTATCAAAAGTGAAAAACTTCAATTCTTCAATGCTTAGGAAAAACAAGAGAAAACTTGTGTCCAAAAATGTGATAAAGAGTAATTGCTAGCCAAATTGATAAATTTGATACTAAACTAAATGTTCAAACATGTATTTATAGTCGCCAAAAATGTGATGCGAAGAGACACTCAGCGAAGTAAGTCGGGCTTGACGAACCATTCGGCGAGCCGCCCTTTGGTCAATTCCATCGCCCTTTTTGCCTTGGTATTCAACATCCTCAAGGTCTGTAACTTTGGGCGATCTAGTACTGCATCACGGGACTACTCAGTGATCTGCTGACTACTATTTTCTGTCGCCAACTTGATTTCTTCCCTCAGGACTTGGCACACTGGAACTTTAGGTGGTCAGATAGCCATTCGGTGAGTCGCCAAGTGAACTTGGAAATCACTAGGCTGTCTTTCTTCATCCTTTCAGCCTGTTTTGTTGCTTTTTGCTTGTTAGTTTCCTTGCTTTGTTCCTCAATTCATATTCCTTAAAATCAAGGGTTTTACATCAGTTATTGGAATAAAATAAACATTTAAGGACACTAAATCTATATAAACAAAACCCTAAATGAGTCCAAATCTCAAACTCATCATCTACCCACGGCCCGTGGATAGGATGATGGACCGTAGGTGGGGGTCCGTGGACTAGGCACCCAAATTTGTCCAGAGGCCCAGGAACCACGGTCTGACCAACGGACTGTTGGTCAAACCATGCTCCGTGGTCCAGGGTCCATTGTCTGTGGGTCAATAGCTGGCGGTTATTTTAAGGGGTAGTTAGGTCATTTCCTAATTATTTTATATTGATACTATGTCATTCTGCCTATATCTAGGACCCCTATATAAATTATTACAACCCTCAAATTAGTTCATTCAACTCATTCTCTCAAATTCACCAAAAGAACTCCTAAAGCCTTCATGTCATATATTTCTCTTTCTAAAACTTAAAGAAGAGGAAGAAAGAGTTTGAGCTAGGATCAAGGTCATGTTTCCATTCCTCAAGCATTTTTGGGATTTGTAATCAAGGTATGATGGCTTTGCATTCATGAAATCCTTTCTTCCATGGAGTCCCTAAGAATCACCAATTGAGAAGAGGAAATTCCCCAATTTGAGTTAGGGTTTTTCTTCCAATATTGTGGGTATTGATGAATGTTGATCCAATTGATTGAGTTATAATTGTTTATGATTGAAATGATAGGAATACATATTTTTAGGATGAATTTACATGTACATATGCCTAACCCATCTCTTGAAAGATGAAATTGATGTAAATGGGTTTTATGCCATGAAATAAGAATTTCTGGGTTTTGATGTACTCAATCTAGGATTGATGAGATATATTAGAATTGAACCCTATATAATGAATCATGATTAGGATTGCTTTGAGATTGAAGCTTATGAGATGATTATGATATTGAATTGCTTGAGATTGAGCATATAGAATGACTATGAGATATAGTGCTTTGAGAGTAAAGCTTATGTTTTCAATTGTTGACTATTGATGTAATTGTTGTGGAAGGGATAGGTCCCACATGAATTGCTTATGTTATGCATGTGGAAGGTTTTCTTACCTTGAATGATTCTTGGTTGAAAGGATTGATCACCTAAAATGAATCTAATGCTAATGACTAAGATATTGATGAGGCTAGAGGCGTTACCCATGACCTCCAAATGAGTTGGATATGAGGCGATTACTCGTATTCCATGAAGTAGAATAAAGAGGTGATTATCCTTATTCCTTAAAGTTGAACAAGAGGTGACTCCCCCATGTTTTTAAGATATGATTTGGTCAAGAGGTGAATACCCATAATCCATATGTATGTTGGACAAGAGATGAATACCGATGATCCATATTAAGAAGGACTAGAGGCGACTACCCATGTTCCTTTGCAGAAAGGCAAAGAGGCGATTTCCCATGTCTATAAAAGATAAACTAGACTATGTTATGATGAATGATGAGCTTGAATTGTTGCTTGAATTGCCTTTCCATGATGAGTAAGGTTGATTGAGGTTACTTCAAGAAGTATTCCTCCTATGTTGATATGATCTATTATGTGCATTGATTATACTTTATGACCCTTATTGTCTAACTCTTATGTTTATGTTGATGTTTATACTAGCTATCATATTTAGTACATATTTGTACTAACGCATAACTTTGCCTACATTTCGTATCCAAATGTAGGGTTCGGCGATCTCGACTCTAATCCCCATGGCTAGGATCTTAATAGAACAAGACTTGAAGATTGGTGAGTCCTCATATCATTCGAGGATTTGGCCACCATTTCTCTTATGTTCTTTCATTTTATGTTTTAAACATTATTGTATGGGTTGTGTCCCAAGATATTCATGTTTTGATGTTGGTTGAAAAATGTTTTAAATTTCCGCTCATTTCTATTATCTTATGTTATGAAAGCTAAGTGGCTTATATGAGACCTCTCAGGGTCTTGTATGCCATGTTATATCTAGGTAGTACCCCTGGGTCGTGACAGTTGACATCCATATGGAAACCTCTTGAGCCAAATCGCCCCTAACTCCTCACCTAATATCTTTTTTGATGCATTGGTTTGTTTGAATTGCTAACTTAGACCAAAATCCTATGTTGGGGTGTCAAATAAAGGAGGAAGGAAAACCAAGTGAATGGCAAAGAATGATCAAATGAGACTCAACTTTGAAGTTTGTTAAAATAAGTAACTATTCCTTATAAAATAAAAGGAGATATTGCGATAAACACTATTTGAAAATTTGAATTGAAAAATAGAGTTTGGTGAAACAAAAAGCGGTTCTCAATGAAATGATTGACAAGTCAAAGTTTGAGTTCTCAAATGAAAAAGAATGATAAGAACTTGAGAAGAGGTGAAGATTATTGTAGCAATGCTTTAAAAAGGTGAAGTCACTGAGTCAAACTCACCATGCCTTAACCTTCAACCCTATTACAAGCCTAAAAGACCTTTGAGATATTGCATGAACTAGGTTGTGTGATGATTTGAAATTATGGGAAAACCTATCGGATGGTGCTTGCATGTATTTTTCTTTTGGGAGAATTAGAATCTTATTGATTCCTTACTTCTTTATGAACTTTCTTTGTTAGAGCATGTAATCATTATTGATGTGAGGGCACTTGAATGCATTTGTTGAAACATGGTCTGCATTAGAACATAATCTGTAGTGAGCCTCGTCTTGGATTGATACCAACTAGTCAACATTTGAAGCTTTTTTATCATGATTGAATGGTGCATGTTATTGAGAGTAGTCTTGTAATTGCACTTTCATGTAAGCTCTCATTGAAAAATTTTGTAAACATCCTTGTTGAACTAATTGTGTTCTTGATTTACTTGAGAACAAGCAAAAAATTTATGTTCAGGGTGTTGATGAGTAGTAGATTTACACTCATTTGAGACATATTTAGTTCAACTATTACTTTCCTCAATGCCTAATTATTTCCTATTCTAATAATATTTTGATGCTTTGCAGCGATGAATGATATGGGAATAGGCAAGGATGAATGTTTGGAAAACCGGCCAAAAACATGAAAAGAAGTGTAAACTCCACATTGTTGACCGCCTAACAAGAAGGGAGGATCACCCAAGTGCCATGACATCCCCGAATTAACAATCCACACCAATTGAATTAATTAGGGTAGGTTGGCAAACTCAAAATGAAATGGTGACTCGTCAAATTAAAAAGGTGAACAAGATGAGCATCGCCGAAGGTGACAATATTTGGAGAAATATTGAAGGCTTAAAAGGCGAACAAATGTGGTACTCATTTATCCACCAAATGTGAAAGGTAGTCTTGAATGAGCTCGTCGACTGAGGTTCAAACACTGAAAGCCTAAGCGAAAAAAAAGGCGAGCTACGAAGCAATTGGCGATCCACCGAATGTGCTTGGCGAGCCCGACTAACATCGCTAAATAGATCACACATTGAATTTTTGGCAAAAGTTTGGGAAATTATAAATATCCCAAAAGATAGAGAAAGAAGGGTGTAAAAATTATTAGAGAGTTCTAATTATTTAGAAAGAGAAACACTTTACTTTGTGAAGGACACTTTAGTTTTGGGGTTTTTAACTTTTTCTCTTGTAATTAACAATTTAAAGTTGAATTCAAAGTGGGTTTTGCATGTACTTTCTTAATTTCACGTGGCCCGTGCCTACTTTCACGCAAGGTTTAATTTCCATACACTTTGTGATGAGTGGCTAAAACTCCGAAGTCCACGAATGCAATCATGGGGTTGCGTGTTGATTTAATATAGTGAGTATTTTGTTATGCTCTATTTTGCTATTGTTCATCCATGGATTTTGGCTAGTTAGCATGGGGTTAATTTATGGGTTAAGGTTGCAAACATAATTCCCACTTATGATCTGTGATTGATGCTCGAAAGAGATTGATTGGAGTGGATAATTTGTTCGATACATGCAATTTAGGTTTGATGTTTAAAATTTTCTTGAAAATAGAGAATATGACTTGGATCGTTTTACCGTAATTTTGAATCAAAAGAGAGAATATTGTAAGGTGTTCAGTTATTTAGCTATGCACATAAATTAGACCGAAAGGAGAATCTACGAATTGATGCTATGAGATAGAAAGAAGATTAATGTCATTGAATATGACCTAGCCAATCCATAAATGTTAAGCACTATAGAGAAACACAATTACTCCTATGTGATATTGATTTCCAATCCCCGTACCCCTAGATTACTTGTTACTAATTGAATTTCTGAAATATTAGTTTAATTGTGACTGCTGATAACAAAATCCTTTTCGTAAATTTGATGGAATCATCCACCCAAATGTTCTTATTGCTACAATTGAATTGATTTACATTCCAAATTTCTTGATAGAAATATCTAGTCTATATTATTATCTGTGGGATTCGACCCCGACTATTCATTGGGTATTTTGATTGACTACTACCGCTTACTATTTGGATTCATTTCAGAGAATAGTTTGAGTGTTATCATTGATAGAAACCCAACTTAGTGGAATAGGATGACCTTGATGTCATAATATGGCTATAATACAAACATGTGAAAGGTAGAGGACTTCAGAGGCTACAAAGGAGCCTCAGCCGGCATGGCCTTTACTTTGACCAACTATGGCTCTCGAGCTTTAAGTGGCCTTTAATAAGTTACTTAAGTCTTGAGAGATGTGCAACATGCTCCAACTACATCTCCATTATCACTACAAGGTCAACCTTCAATAAGGTTGCCTAGGTTAAAGTTCAACTATCTCTCATGAATTAGAAACTTATTATTGTGGTCGGAGCTATGCGTCTTAAGCATCACAAGATGATTTGAGTGATTTAAAGACTATCTCCTCTGAGGTTTTATGGGGGAAATCAGAAAGGATGCACAAGAGTTTGTTACTACTATCCGTGAGTGGCTAAATACATTGGGACTAGTGGATTCTAGAAGAGTCGACTTCGCTTTCTTATCTACTTGATGGTCTAACCAAGCAGTTGTGGCATTCTTGCTTGTATACTTGTCCAGATGGGTCACTTTAAATTTCTTCGGTTGGGTTCTTTGAGGCCTTTTAAGCCAAGTTTGTCCCGTGGAACATTAGAGATAGACTCCGTGATCAATTTATAATGTTGGAGCAGGGCTCTATTGAGTCAGAGTATTAGATGAGGCTTCACGATCTCTTCCGCCATGGTACAATGATATTACCTACCAAGCATGAAAGGATTCATTGCTTTGTTCTTGGGTTGAAAGTTCAGTTGAATATTGAGATCCAATCTATGGTTATAGCAGGCCACTCCTTTCTTGAGGTAGTTGATCCTGACCGTACTATGGAGTAGCTCTATTGTGAGGCCTATAAGGGAACCAATAAGAGTACTTGGCAACATGATAGTTACAATGGGTCCCATTCTAGGCCGAAGAACTCATACGATTGGCCATACAATGGTTTCAACAAGGTAAATGTTGCCAGCAAATTAACGTCTCACTAAAGCTTCAAAACATGACTAGAGGCAGTTGCATTGGTAGCCTCTCCAGCTAGAGGCAGTGATGACGGTCAAGATCAGAGATGTAGAAGCATAGGATTGACCCCTGGGAGGAAAGTCTAGTTTTAGGTCAGATGCTCAAGGTAGAGGTAGCCAATCCTATTTTTATCAAGACCCAGTAAGGGAAAAGCCTGCGAAACCAATACTTTTATCATAGATATTTTTTATGCCATCAGTCCACCTCGACTTTATCTTATTCGGGCTTTACTTTTTCATGTGTTTGTGTATTATTCTTCATGATTAAGTATGATTTCATAGCCCTTGGAAGCATCATTTTGTGTGTTGACCTACGTGGTTCAGTCTTTAATAGTGGATTATTGTTTCAATCTTAATTGGTGACTATCAAGGGGTGTAACACCCGATTTGACCTTATTGTATTTGATATATTGGATTTTGATCTTATCTTAAGCATGGACTGGTTATCCTCCTATATTGTGGTCTTGGATTGTTTATCCAAGACCGTTAACTTACCCATGCTTGGTATCCCACCGGTGGTATGGTATTGTAGTACATGTTGGTTGGAGATACTTCTTTTATTAAAGCCCATAGGTTAGTTGCTAGCTGATGCTTATATTATTTGGCTTGTGTGCAGAATGTGAGAAGGGAGATTCCTTCGATCGATTCATTTTATATAGTTTTCAAGTTCATAGTGTGTTTCCTACTTACTTACCTAGCCGTCCCCTAGAGCGTGGTATTGATTGTTCCATTGTCCTCGAGACGGGCACTCATCCTATTTCTATTCTACCATATCGGATGGCTCCCAACCTGAAGGAGCTCAATGTTATGCTTCAGGATCTCTTGGGTAAGAGATTCATTTTGCATAATATGTTTCCTTGTGGTGCCTCTAACCTATTTATGAAGAAGAAGGATCGATCTATGCAATTGTGTATTTACTACATACAACTAAATAAGGTGACGGTAAGGCATAGTTATCCTATGCCTCGTATTAATAAGTTTTTTGACAAGCTGCACAGTGTCGTAGTGTTTTCGATAATTGATTTGAGATTCAATTACTATCAGCTGAGGATTAGGGCAATGGACATTCTGAAGACTGATGAGTGGTGAATTTCCACTCATTGGAGGATCTTCTCTTAGTTATTTTGGCTTGCTTTTGTTTAGAATAGGTCCTTTTAATGTGGTTTTCTTCATATTTGTAGGAAAATGAAATGTAGAATAGATTTAGAAGATATTTAAAGAAACCAAGTGGAATTAGAGCCATAAGAGGTCAAATTGGAAGAAAGTATAATTGACTTAGAATTACTCATCATGACCGCGTGATACAGAGGTCTCTATAGCATTGCTTAAGCTATACAAATCTCGCAATCGTGTGACCTAGCAACACTGCTAATTGTAATTGGGTGAGCTAGCAGTTCTGACCGCAAAGGGTAAGATGCCTAGCGCTTGGTCAGATTGAGAATTTCACCAAATTGATTGTCAAAACCCCTTTTATACTCATCAATAGTCATTTTTCATCTATGCAACATTCCATATCAGATTTTAGGATAGTTATTCATCGCTTAGCTTATTTTGAAGACTAATTTGTAGATCTTACATTTGGTGTTGAGACACTGAAGGCAAGTTGCCTCACATTTCATTTGCGGATTCGAAGATTGTATTCTATCTTAGTGAATTTCTTTTACCCATTTTCATTCACTTGTTCTTAATTGCTATAAAGGTGGGTATAATTGTGTGTGTGCAATTGGAGATTTTATGATAGAAATAGACAAAGTTATTTCGGTATTTGATTTATTGCTCTATTGTTTTCGGAATTCCTTGTTTCCATGTTTGATTTCATGAAATATCTTCAATTTAGTTTTCATGTTTGAATTTATGGGTTGAGAGTGCACACTCAATTTTAGTGTCTAATCTTCGTGGGTTGCTTTAAAATAGAATCTGTGAAGTGAAAAATTAGATTGATAATCACATCTTAGCTTTGAATCTTGAATTTGAGACCGAAAGGAGAAAATTTGGGGTTTCACTGTTGAATGCAAGACTTGCTTGAAAGACAGGTCTAAGTTAAGCTTTAGGTTGTTTTGTTAAATTACATGATTGAGACCGAAAGGAGATGTCAAGAAATAGTCCTTTGAAACCGAAAAGAGATTATGATTAACCTATGATAACCAATTTCGCAAAGTGCAAGTTTTGGCTTAAGTTTATAGAATTCTCGGGACACGTTGTGTCCAAGGACAACATTATGGTAGATCCGACGAAGATTATGGATATTTATTATTAGGCTAGGCCCACCTGTGTTACTGAGAATCAACGCTTTATCAAATTAGTGGGCTACAATAGACTGTTTGTGGAGGGCTTCTCCACCATTGCATCACTTTTGACCTGGTTGACTCACCTTGATGTTCCATTTGAATGGTCTTAGGAGTGTGAGTTTAGATTTCAAAAGCTCAAGAAGTTGCTTACTACTTCTCTTTTAGTGACTTTTCAAGTTAAGGGTGATGGCTTAAAGGTGTATTGTGACGCACCAGGCATTAGTTTGAGTTATGTATTAATATAATGGGGCCTATAGTTTATGTGTCGAGGAATCTTAGGGTGCATGAGCGTAACAATCTCATTCATGATTTGCAGTTTATGACAATAGTTTTTGTGGTTAAAATTTTGAGGCACTACTTAAATTAAGTTCTATGTGAGGTCTACATGGACCACACGAGTCTTTACTACATTATGAGCAAGAGGGAGCTTAATCTGACACAACACCGATCGATTGAGCTCTTGAAGGACTACGACCTCTCTATTTTATACAATCTGAACAAGGAGAGTGTAATAGAGGACACCTTGATCCAAGGTGTTGAGTATGAGTAGTCTAGACTTTTCTTTATAATGTGGAGAGGACTTTTGCTTTAGGCATATAGTCTTTAGGTAATTGGATGATTCGTCTTGATATTTTAGATTCACGGTAGGTGTCGTCCTATGTGGGAGTTTAGTCTTTTCTGTTAGAGCAGATTCGTTGTTTGCTATTTTGGGGATGTGACCTTTATTGCCATTTGAAATCAGGTATTAGGAAGTGATTTCAGATATGCTATGTTAGATTCCAATAGGGTTTTAACGCAGACTATAAATTTGATTTGGTTCAGGCTAGGAGTATTGTTTTGATAACTTTGGAGTGGATAGCGTTGCATGGTGGCACAATGATGATGATTTGACATGTGATCCTTCACGAAAACCTTTAGTTATTGTAGATTCAATGTATGCTTACAAAACTCTATTATTCGTCACAGATACAAGGTCTAGTCATATGATTATAAGCCGTAGTCTGTGATTCAGACTTATTTCCTCAATGGAGTTAATATATATTGGCTTGGCTCTATTGGTTACTTTGGGATGCCTATCAACGATTCGCGGTCTAGGACACATTCTCCAGCTCTAGATTTGTTGGGTTCTATTCTCATTAGTCATAGCAATTTTGTGTACTTGTCTATATGCCCAAATTACACCTCTTTAAAGAAGTATAAGCCTAAGTTTTTCAGATAAAGAACCTAATAGAGGTTAGGGTTGATCCCGTGAGGAATGAGGTCTAGACTTAGGCTAATTAACGGTTGATTATACTTTTAGTCGGATTTTTCTGTAAAAGGGGGCTTTTGTAACACAAAATATTAATTGACTGAACTCGGTAACAAGTAACCAAGTAAACATGATTAAATGTTTTATAAAATCAATACAATATGAAACTAGGGTATATGTGATTCCCACTATTTCTTAACGCAGTTAACCTAATATTGGTAACATTGTCTAGTGTTTAGCATGATATGTTGGTAAGTTAGGTATCTTCTAAGTGATTGATCATCTAAATAGGAAATTTCACCATGAAATTTGGTTGGTATACGTGTGTGTGCTTTCCTAACCCTTACCCTTGACCCCAAATTTTCACAAATATGGTTCACACTATTAGACAACGGATTATCATACCATAGCTCCATTATTTAATATCTTTTTTTATTTGTAACTTCCTTGGTCTGGCAAGTAGGAATAAGGCGGGTTCTAACGTAGGCCTTGATGAGTGGTAGTTTTATACTCATTTGAGGCCTTTTTAGTTCAACAATTAGTGTCCTTAATGCATTATTATGTCCTATTCTTGTGATATTTTATGATTTTCAGCCATGAAGGATAAAAGAAAAGGAGAGGGTGACTACTTGGAAGAAAGGCAAAGAACATTGAAATAAGTGTAAACTCCACACTAGAAATTCGCCTAACTAAAAAGGTGGATCGCCCAATTGGCACAACCTCTCCCAAAGTGACAGTGCTCATAATGTAATTTAATTGAGGCAGGTTGGCGAACCTTAAGCAAAACGGTGACTTGCCAAAATTGAATAGCGAATAGGAAGATCATCACCTAAGGTGATAGGACTTGGATGAAATACGAAGGCTTAAAAGGCGAACAAGGGTAGTAATCGGCGGTCTGCAAATGGGAAAGGCTTACTTAAATGAGATTGCCAACTGAGGTTCAAACACCTGAAACATGAAGAAATTGAAAGTCTAGCTGAAGAATAGACGGCGACCCACCGATCATTTTGGGTGAGCCCGATTAATATCACCGAGTTGGTCACAGATTGAATTTTGGGAAACTATACATAACCCAATGGAGAGAGAAAAAAAGAGTTCTTAGTAGAGAATTTTTCAGAGCTTTTAGAGAGAATATGTTGAGAGCTTTTGTGTATGAGATATTTCACCTTGTGAAGAACATCTTTAGTTTTGGGCTTTACAATTTTACTTTTGCAGTTGGCAATTTAAAGTTGAAATCAAAGTGGGTGTTGATTATAATTGCTTAGTATCATAACATTCATGGTTGCTATCATGATAGGTATTATTTCTTTACTTTTTATGAAGGATGGTTAAAACTCCAAGTCTAGAGGTGCAATTTTGTTTTGCACTATTTTATTACTGTTCAACCATAGATTTAGGCTAATTAGCATGAGTTTAACTTATGGATTTAGGTTTAGAACTAAATCCTTTTTTCGATCTCTGATTGATGCTCAAAAGAGATTGACTGAAGTGGATAATTAGTTTAATACATGCAATTTGGGAATGATGTCTATAGTTTTCTT
Source organism: Solanum verrucosum (assembly GCF_900185275.1). Classification (NCBI taxonomy): domain Eukaryota; kingdom Viridiplantae; phylum Streptophyta; class Magnoliopsida; order Solanales; family Solanaceae; genus Solanum; species Solanum verrucosum. The sequence goes on from NW_026020009.1 coordinate 2,833,844, forward strand.
GAAAGAGGGAATATAGTTAAAATCTATTAGCCCTGAGTCTACTCCAAACAGAGATATCGTAAGGTATTATGTTATTTAGTTATGAACATAAATGAGACCAAAAGGAGATTTCTATGAGAATTAAAGAAGATTAGTGTCTTTGAAGATGACCCATCCTATCCATGAATGTTTAGAACTATTAAGCAACACAATTACCCCTATGTGACATCGATTTCCTATCTCCGCACCCTTAGATTACTTGTTAATTTCTTAAATTTCTAAAGTTTAGTTTAAATGTTGCATTTGATACTACAAACTCTTTTAGTAAATTTGGTGGAATCATCCACCCATTTGTCTTTACCTACTATAATGAACAAGTCCAAATTCTTGTTTTCTTAGTTGAATTCTTATCATTATACCAGTCCTTGTGAGATTCGACCCCAACTCTTAGTTGGGTATTTTGTTGACAATGATCACTTGCTTTTTTAGTTTGTTTTTTAGATTACTTTGAGCGTTATTAAAAATGCCACCACTTCCGGGGAATGGTGGCTAAGAATTCAATTAGTGAAATTCGTTTGTAAACTTATTAAATTGTAGTAGTTTGTTGCTTGGAATTGTTGTATTGCCGATTTGCAGATCTTAATATCAGTGATAATGGTAATGTCAATGATAGTCACTGTGGGCAAAATGACAACATGGGTGACACAAAGGAAATGCACATGAATGTCATTGCAACCAATGGAGTTATCCAGTTACTGCCGACAAGAGGGAGGGCGGTGTTACATGTAACAAGAACAATGCTACAGTTGCTCCAAAAGAAAATAATTTTTGGAGGATTGTCTCATGAAGACCCTCATGAACACCATTGAAATTTTATGGATATATGTGGGTTTTTCGTGTTCAAGAACATCTCTCTGGAGTCCATAAGGTTGAAATTATTCATGTTTTCATTTATGGGGGGAGGCCGCAAGATAGTTGGAATAATTACCAAATGATTTTATCACTTTTTGGGAGGATTTGAATGAAGCTATCTTAGAAAGATTCTATCCTCCCTCGAAAATTGTTGAACTTAGGGACAACATCCAAAACTCTAAAAAAGTGGGAGGTGAACCTCTTCACGAAACATGGTTACGACTTCGAAAAATTGGTTCTACAATGTCAAACACATGGTGTTCCACACAATTTGCTACTGCAATAATTTTAATGTAGCCTTTATTCAGTCAACACGGGCTTGGATGAACAACTTATCCAAGGTGAGCTGATGTGATAATCATTTGATATATCAATATTGTTGCTAGATGATATGACAAAAGTGAACCAAACATGGCATACTAGACAGGATCAAGTATCTTCTCAACAATGGGGGGAACAATCAAAGATAAAATGGATAAGGATCACGAGCGTGATGATAACATGGCTAATATAATGACCCAACTGACTTGCTATTCAAATATGTCATGAGAGGTGGAGAAAAAATGGTAAATCTTGTTGGAACAAGTAGAGGGCAGTGCCCAAAAGATGCCAAGTTTGAGGCATTACACAATGAAGAAGTGAACTACTTGGAAAATCAATTTGGGGGTTCTCATCCTAACTACCCAAGACAGGGTGAGAATCAAGGTTGGAACAAAGATCAAGATAATAGTTGGAGGGATTGGAGAGATTTAAGGTTGCAATTACAGAGATATGAAAGCTGAAAAAGATAGGTATGTAACTATCATGATCACCCAAAACCAAAAGAACTAGTTGGACTAGAAGGAAACCGAACTGAAGAAATGATTATAAGGATCTTCTACAAGGTTGAAGGATCCGACAAGGTATTGAAGGCTTTTAAAAAATTACATCTCCACCTTGACTCAAGTAGTTACTTCTCATTTGGTGTCTATAAAGCAACTATAAACTCAAATGTGTTCGATATCCACCTATTTCAATCCAAGGAAAAAGGGAACACTGCCAAGTGACACCATCCCAAATCCCAAAAATGAATCCTGATGAAGTGAGAATTGTGTTGTGACATGATGTTAATAAGATGCTTCTTGGGAGACAACCCACATTAATTGTATTGCTTCAATAACTTGTGTTGTGAGTACTGGTTGAAAAGAATATGAAATGGTAGAAAAGTAACTTAGGTGATGCCAAAACCATGTTGGCGATCCATCGAATTCATTGTGCGGACTTCTTCATGTTCGCCGTCTGTGCTAAAATTGAAAAAAATAGTACTATCAACTTCGGCGTATAGGGAACAATCAGTGATCCACCGACGTGCATAAAGCAGACTCCATCAAGTTTTTCGAATCGACCTTTAGGTTTAGTATTTGTTTAGGCCTCATCGACAATCTTAAGCTTCTTCAACAATTCACTGAATGTGTTCGATGACGTAAGTCACAGACCGCTGAGTATGGCTAAGTTAAATAGGCTAAGAGTCTTTTCAAGTTCTAAAGGAAAACCTTTCATCTCTTTGAGATCATTTTCTTCCCAAACTCCTCATACCTTTATTTTTGTGCTTTTCTTACCTCAATTGCGTGATTTTACTTGGTTGGATTGTGGTGGAGTTCTTGCCTCTGGATCCCAAACTTATTCCCCTTAATTTTGTGCTTAGTTAGAAATATCTGAGGTTAGCTTTCAAGTTTTATCTTATAATTTGAGATAAACGATGATTTTTTTATATGGTCTTGGTATTAATGTTGATATATTACTGTCTAATTTGTGTGGGTAGTGCTTAATGCATTGTATTGAATTGTGCCCATAAGTAAGGATAATTGATTTTGTTCCTGAACTTGTTAAAATACCCTATTAAGGTTTAATATTGAAATTGAATCCTTATTTGCATTGGTTCTTGTTTAAATTGAATGTGAGTGTAGTATGATTAGTCGGTGTTACCTCGAAGACTTGAATTTTCCCAATGATAGATAAAGTGATGAATTTCTTAAGGGCATATCGTGAATTTGGGCAATACATTTTGAAATGAAGTCTGCGTACATATGGGTAGTAAAGCATGTGAGTAGACTGTAAAAATAATTGGGTATGGAGTATTGTTGCGTATTGGTGTTGAAATTATGAAAATAGACAATGGCTGAATATTACTTGTTCGGTGGGCTTGTATTAGCTCACCAAAGTGATTTGGAAAATCTCCGATTAAGTACTGAACCGCCTGTTGTGCTTGAATACGTGACCCGAGTACTATCCAATTCGGCAGACTTGTCTTAGCTCACCAAAACCTACTCGGTGTATCACCAAGCTGGAGTGGACATCGCTCTTTGTGCCTGTTTCTATATTCCCCTTTTTGGATTGTATTTTGTTATTTTTATTTATATTTTTAGATAATGTAGTAGGTTGATTTTATTTATGATATTTTGGTTTTTGTCTCATTTTATCTCTCTTAGTATTTCTCCATGAGTTTTAAGTTTTGGCTTCTGTTTTAATTATTGAAATTTGAGCATTGATTATGTCAAATATCGATGTCTTGAATATTACTCATGATGAGAGATGTGTATTATGTTGATGTGGCAAAAAGAAATCAGTGTGACTTTACTTTTGAATGATATTTTTTATTCTTGTTTTGACTAGTTGTGTATTGATGTGAGACATGGAACGAATATCGTATGCACGCTTCTTGATTTGTAGTATTATGCTAAATAACTGGGTTTGTTGTTCCATGTGTGGCGAGGTCTTACTTTAAAGCATGCTTGTTCATTCCTAGAATTTTCCTTGTTAGTTTAATTATATAACCTTGGTGAATGCAAGAAATGATCTTGGGCACATATTTTGAGTGGAACCCTAAATGTTCATACCTTTTATTTCTACCTTGTGAGGGTGTACATTCATATTGTCACTATTTGATCCTAAACCATTTGTTTTAAACCTTGTTGAAACATCTTGAACCAAATATATCCCTAACTTCTTATCCATAAATCCTTATCTAAGAATTGGTTTGTTTGAATAGACAACTTAGGACAAATTCCTAAGCTGGGGGTGTGGAAAGAAATGAAGAAAGAAAACCAAGTAAAAGTGAGACTCAACTTTGAAGTTTGTTGCAAAAAGAAGAAACTCATCCTTATAACAAAAACTATGTCTGAACAAAAGCTTGAAGATGAAATGAAAAAGAAGGTTGTGATGAAATAAAAGGAGTGTCCAATAAATTGAATGAAAATGAAGTTTCAGTCTCCAAGTAAAGATATGGAAAAAAAAACTAGAGAAGAGGTGAAGATGAGTACAAAATTGCTTTGAAAAGGTGAAGTCACTGAGCCAAATTGATCATACCTTTACTCTCTGCCCCAATACAATCATGAAAAGACCATTGAAATCTTGCATAAACTAAGTTGTGTGATGATTTGAAAATATAACCGAACAAGGTGGTAATCGGTTATCCGCTGAATGTGAAAGGCAGACTCAATCGAGTCCGCCAACTTAGGTTCAAACACCTGAAGCCTGAAGAAAAATAAGGGTGAGCTAAAGAGAAAATGGTGATCCGCCGAATGAGTTAAGCGAGCCCAACTAATGTCGCCGAGTGAGTCGTGTATAGAATTTTGAGCTAATTTTTGGGGAAACTATAAATAGCCAAAAAAAGAGAGAAAATAGAGATGTCAGGATCTAGAGCTTTTACTTTTCCAAAATTCAGTGTTCTAATATACGTTATTTTTTGTATCAAGAACTAGATTCATTACTTAGTTTTTAGATTTTTCAAATACTCTTGTAACTGACAATTGTGAATAAAACCTGAAGTGGGTATTGAAGATTGTTGTTGATTTCTAACTATTTGGTGTTGTGTTTTGCTCTATTTTATTAATGTTCATCCATGGATTCGGGATATTTAGCGTGGGGTTAATTCATGGGTTAAGGTTGCAAATTTAATCCTAGTCTACATCTTCGATTGATGCTCGAAAGAGATCAATTGAAGTGGGTGAATAACTTGGTACATGCAATTTAGGTTTGATTTCTATGGTTTGCTCGAAAGAGAAATATGGTTCATCTCTTGTTGTCAAATCTGATCAAAAGAGAGATCCCCCAAGGTAATGGGGGTATTTTTTATTTACATAGATTAGATCGAAAGGAAATTTTATTATATGATGCTATGAGAACGAATGGAGACTAGTGTCATTGAAGATTACCTAGCATATTCATGTTTGTATAACTCTATTGAGTAAACACTTGTACCCCTATTTGACATCAATTCTAATCCCCACACCCCTAGATCTTCTCTTACATGTTAAGTCCCTATTTTTTTAGTTTAATTGATACTAAAACACTCTTCGTAAATTTTGTGAAATTATCCACCCAATTCTTCTAAGGTACTACAATAATTAAATTTGCATTCTTAATTTCCTAGTTGAGTTCTCATCCTTAAACCACTCCTTTTGGAATTCAACCCCAACTCTTTGTTGGGTATTTTTATTGCTAACGACCGATTACTCTTCTAATTGTATTTAGGTTAATTTGAGCGTTATCACTTATCCTAACATAACTAATACCATCATAACTTGTATTCAAACTTAACAGTCTCTAAGGATTCTATAGCTACAACCTATGCAAATGATCAACCTAGACTAAGGCTTATCAACTAAACGCTAATCTCAATAACCTTAAATGGTAAAAATATAATTAAAGGATCATGTAAATCTAAATTCTTATCCTAAACCTCCCTAACGATCAAATACTATATATATATATATATATATAAAACCTAACTAAGCCAAGTCGAATGAAAAGAAACCATAACCTATGTCGAGGATGAAACTGCACTTGAACCTCTAATTAAATCGAAACTTCTCCTTCTTGAAGGGACTCCAAATGATGCCACCGCTATCAAATGAGTGATGAGAACATCTAGACATGCAAAATGATACCCATATTTCAATGAAAGAATTCGAACACAAAAATTGGGTCAAAATAGGATTGTGGGACTCATTTGCAGAATCACAAAATTGACTCCCTCACGAAATCTCATTTAACTCAAGGAACATGTGTCCCTTATATGGGCATAATCTGTGTATTAAAGGGCCCAAAACAGTCTCTCCACATTCAAACCAAAAGATGATAAAAATTGAGATTAACAGAGGAAATTGGGTGAGATTACAATTTTACTAGGACAATTAACGACCTCAAGATACACCCACCACTCATACAACAATTCCCACTGATCCCCACATGTATCCAGCGTCACTTAGCTTAAAATATCACCCTAATGACATAGTTCTTTTGTAAACTGCATGCTGAAATTTGAGAAGAGGTTATTTAACCGTTATTCTTTTAACTCTTTGAATGCGGGGAATGTCTGCTAAAGCAGTAGTCAAGTTTATCGACCCTCCCTGAATGCGACAGCTTGCCTGAAAATGTGAAGGTCAGGTCAACTGACCCTCTGCAAATGTGGAACTCATCCCACAATGGTGGTAGCTGAAGGCAAAACACTCCGCGAATGTGGAGATCATCCCGTGATTGGGAAGGTCAAATGCTGCCCAAGGCTCGTTAACACGGTGAACAAACATGTGTTGCACCAACAGTGGTGTATCAACATTGTTCCAAGTTAAGAAATTTCCCCAACGGTACTTGAGATTCATTCGGAACCCCGTGGATAGAACAGAACTATGCTACCCTACCGAAATCAATATTCTAAAAACAACACAATTAAGAGAATAACTAATAGAGTTCATCCTGAAAGAATCTTAACCCATGTCAACACTTACAAAGGCAAGCACAACAACAAAATGATAAACACCACATAATTATCCTGATCATCTCTAGATATGAACCAAAGGTCATTCGTGACCAAACTTGTCATTTCAAAGCTAATCGCGCTGATGGAATTCTCATCTGAGTATGTTTTCCAAGAATCTTAATTGAACTCAACCCTAAGCCAAAATTTCACAACAATCTCGTCAAATGGATCAAGCTCACTCTGCAAGCCTCACGATTCAAACCAACTATGCCACTAGCCTAAAATGGATCTTCTAGAGTTGATATAACTGACGAAAAACTCAAATAACATCAAATTCTTTGAAGGTTGACCAAAATCAACTCTTCTACTTAAAAACCTCCCAAATAAGAAAAACTCACCCAACTCAGTCCTAAAAACATCAGTAAATGTGCCATACATACCAACACACTAAAAACAGTACATAAGCTACATGATGGGGTAAAATAGTAAAAGTACATAAAAGCACATATATGACCACGAGAGTCATTATAATTCGTTTCAAAGAAACAAAAGAAAAGTAGGAAGATAGAGAGGTTTCTCATAGTTAGAAAATAAGATAAAAATAGAGAAAGATAAACAAAAAATAGACCATAATCAGAAAAGTTATAGTCAGTTTTTGCTTGAAAGAAACCAAAGAAAAATTAGAAAGAGAGAGAGGTCTGAAGAAATGAAATAAATTCATATTAAAAAAAATTCAAAATCTATCTATTTTTTAATCAGGGGATTGACACCTTAGCTGAAGATAAATTTCAAAATCTAATTCAAATTATATGGTCCTAGTGTAAATGAACCATTTTGCCTAATTCAGATTGCCTGATCTAACTTATAAATCTAATCACAAATATTATGTAATAAATTTGTGTGTAATGGTCAAGACTAGTAAATTTTAACACTTCACAATTTTTGGTTGGTCATTATTTTTACCGAGGATAACACCTCATTTGAAAATAAATTTTCAAAATCTAATTCAAAATGTATTGCCATACTCTAACTTAAATATACATGCATTAATAATATTTTATCATTTGCAAAGATTATTTTCCTTTACTGTGAACAAAGTTGTTCAATAGAACAAACAGTAAAAACACCTTTCTATGGTAAATTATTTGTGTCTATAGATTCTCAATAATCACTACCAGTACAACAATAAGAAAAAATCAATCCCCACATGGTTATAGAACAATGAATGCATCTCGAACACCTCCACCCCCTCAACCCTACCAGAAATAACAACAACCACCACACCTACATGACCATGGAGAAATGGAATCACCATTAAGGACACTACCACCTCAGCCCCATCTCAACCAACAAGACCAAACCAACTCATACATGTTACCCACAAAAATTATTTTTGACCAACCTAAACAAAAAAAGAAGAGAGGTCAAATGAGGAAGTCTTGCTACTGGTTGTTTGGGCCTTCCTACTTGAAGTTCTAAAGCCCCTAGAGTTTCTCCTTAAGAAAACACCTCTAAGAAGTCTTGTGGAAGGACCCAGGGATCCGAAAACTAGAAGCAACCACAGTCTTTAGGTATATATTTTTTTATATATTGCTTTGATTATGTGTCTAGCTTATAATTTAAGAAGGATTTAACTTATATACACTTGCTCAAATTCATTTTGTGGTGAATCATACAAATTGAAGTGTTGGTGGTGGCGTTACTAGTGGCATTTGATGAGTTGGTATTTTACCAACTCATTAGACACAAATTCATGAGATATAGTTATGTTTTAATGCTAATTGAATGTATATTAGGTCCTAGTTCTTTTCTAAGCGGACAGTCATTAGAAAAAGAAAGTTTGATGAATTTGAAGCTGAAAATCACTAATGAGCACAGTCGAAGGAACAAGCGTCCCATAGGAACAAACATGCGTCTTGATAAGGCTCAACTACCCATCATTTGAATCATAGAGTAGACGGTTTCTAGCAATATATAACCCAACAAATAAGGTTGTGGTCGAATCCAAAAGGAACAATGTGTCGGCAATAAAAAAGATAAAAAAAAAATTTCAGCTACAAGTTTGAATCCAAACGAAAAACATAATTATAATATGAAGATATTTTAGGTAACAATCACGGATAGAGGCAAAGGTCTTCTCAAGCAAGGGTTTCAAAGAGATTTGAGAATGAGGATTTAATTCATGATCAAATGATCCATAAAAATAACCAAGCATTATATTGATAATCAAGGGTAAGTCAGTTATGCATTGACTTCTCAAGTACCCACATACATCTCCCGATCACAATAAAATATAGCAAATTCAACAATCCAATATGGCAACACTAGGATTATTCTCTATGTAGATCAAATCCAAAGATGAGAATTAGGCACTATATCTAGATTGTTTCAAACTCTAGTCAATTAGCCAAATCGTAAATCATGCTAATTAATATTTCCTATACTTAATCCTCTTTTTCAAGTAAGATCAAGATAAATAGGAAAGTCCTTGGGTTGATCAATCCCTTGGAAGTCAATTTAAGCATGAAATCAATAAGAGAAACAAAGATCCATAGCATAAATAAGATAATATTTAACTAATTTGCAAAAGCACAAAACAAGAGTCAAAACCCAAAAAAGATTATTTCTAGATAAAACTTCAAATCATCTTTAAACCATTAAACCTACAATCCATTCACGACAAAACAACAGAAATGCAATAAGGGTGAAAATTATTATAATAGAGAATTCAATCTTCAATCAAAAAGGAGAATTGTTAGGAAACTTACTATGCAAACCTAAACTCAATCTAAGAATATGGAATATTCTTTTATCTCAAATGGAATTATCAAAATATGGTCGTGCATGTGTGTAAAAATGGATTTTTGCGATCAAAAGGTGAATTTTTGAATCTGCGCAGACGCCTGACAGTGTACTCTTCAAATTTGCATCATTTGATGATTAGTGGTTTTGTTGATTGCAATCACGACCATTGCACAATCCCAATGCTTTAGTTCTCAATTGACTTCGTTTGCAACCCTTTGAAAACGCAATCGTGATGCATAAAGTCCTGCTATTGTAAAATTCTTAATTTTAGTCCTCTTTTTGCCTCGATTATACTTGGTTACTTTATTTATCCTCTCAATCACTTTATTCTTAATTTTCTTCAAAACATGAAGAAAACCAAAGTAAAAGCACACATTCTCACATAAACAAGGCACTAAAGTAAGTTTAAAGAAAAGATAACTTGGTGAAATTACCCGCTTAGCAACACCCCACAAACATAAATCATTGATTTTCGTCAAGCAAGTTAGAATAAAAGTTTCAAGAATCATTTCATTTCAAGCACACACATCATTCCAATTGTTTCAAACACAAAGAATAAAACCTCAATTGGTACTAACAAATAGTCACCACATGAAAATTTCAAAAAAATTCCCCTCATTATCACAACACACTTTCAAGAATCGTGAATTATCAATTGACAACAAATCATTCTCAAGAAATGAATCGAAATCATTAGCTTCTTCATATGCTCATTTGACACATTTTTGAGTTGTCAAAATAACAACTTTCCTAATTCACGTGCCAAAAAACTTCACACACAAGTGTCAACAAGGCAAGAGACTAAAGCACAAACAATCACAGTCACAAAGAACATCTATAACACAAATACCACGCTATTGGCTTGCCCTTATTTTCAATCATTATTGGCTCAAAAGCGTTCAGTAGAAGATCACAAAGGAATTTTATCAAGCTTATAATGTAGGCTTAGGAATGTTTAAGATAATATTTGGGTAAAAGTTGCTACACCCTCCTTGAACACTACACACAACAATTCCATTTTTCTCTTCACCACTAATAACGCTCAAATCACCATCCAAAATCAATTAAAAGAGTGCGCGATCGTAGTCGGTACAAAAATCCACAGGAAATGGTATATCGTAGAGAATTCTTTATCAAGACATTTGGATTTTAAATTAGCTCATCTGAAATAGTAAAAATAATTAGGTGGATGGTACCACCAACTTAATATAAAGCTTTTCTTGTTATTTATCACAATTAAACTAAAATTCAAACGAAATCACGAATTAACAAGCAATCTAAGGGTGAAGGGATTAGATAACAATGTCATATAGGAGTAATTATGCTTCTTTATAGTGATGTGTATACATGAATAGGCTAAGTCATCTTCAATGAACCCAATCATCTTTCGATCTCAAAGCATCTATGCCTAGAATATCCTTTCAGTCTCATCTAATGTCAATTCTAAACAACCCATTACCTTACGCTATTCTCTCTTTCAACAATTGGGCAAATTGATACGACTCATAACCTCTCTTTCAAGAAAGTCAGGACATCAAACCTATAGTTCTAGTATTGAACTAATTATCCACTCTAATAAATCTTTTTCGATCATCAATAGGAGATCAGAAGTAGGAGTTAAGTTTGCAACCTTAACCCATAAGTTAAGCCCATGATAATTAGACCAAATTCATGCATGAACAACAACAAAACAGAGAACAACACAATACCCACTACATTAAATTAACACCCAACCCCATTAGATCAACCCTAGATCTTGGGTTTTAGCCACCCATCACAAAAAGTAAAGAAAGTATATCTTCCATGAAAGCAGCCATGGGAAACTTGAAATGAAGCGAGTAAACCCATTTTGGATTTAACTTCTAATTATCTAATTCAAGATTCAAATTGTAAAACCCCAAGAAGACTAGAAAAATTATTCTAAAAAGTAAAGTGTTCTCACTCAAAACTTTCACCTGAACTCAATAATTCAACTCTCTAGTTGAACTCTATTACAATTCTATCCTTTGGGCTATTTATACTTTACCAAATGTTTTCCCAAAAATCCACAATGCAACCAACTCGACGACATTAGTCGGGCTTGCCAAACTCACTCGGTGAATTTCCCTTCGCTCATCAGCTCGCCTTATGATGCTCTAAACGTCAGGTGTTTGAACCTTAGTTGACGAACTCGATTGAGTTTGCCTTCCACATTTGTCGAATCGCCAAATACAACCTTAGTTCAGCATTTGAGCATTAAGTCTTTGCCTTGCACACTTTCACTTTGGGAGATGTGCATCACGTTCGTTGCACTGACAGAGTGGGCGAGTTCATGCTTAGTAGGTGATTCTCCCTTCATGCTAGACGAACAATGTTCAATTTGCAGTTCTTTTTGTATTTTTGGCCCTTATTTCAAATATCAGTCCTTGCCTTGTACAATTACCTTCATGACTGCAAAATCATCAGTATTCTATTAGAAAGGGACAAAATTAGGCATTTAGGACACTGAATATTGATCTAAATGGACCTTATATGAGTGCATATATACCATCTATTAACATCCCAACTTAAACTTTTGTTTGTTTTCAAGTAAATCAATAACACAATAAGTTCAATTAGGGTTTCTACAACAATACTCAATGAGAGTTAACATGCAAGCTCCATGGAAAGACTACTCGCAATACTACGTTACCCTAAATCATGATTAAAACAAGCTTCAAATAATGACTAGATAGTCTCAACAAAAGCTCAAGCTCAATTTAGCTTCTTATCTAATGCAAGAACATGTTTCAACAAATGCATTCATGTGCCCTCACATCAAGAACGATTACATGCTCTTACAAACCAATTTCAACAAAGGTATAAGGAATCAATGCAACTCTTACTCTCTCAAAAGAGAAATGCATGCAAGCTTTATCCCATAGGTTTGCCCATATGTACCAATCATCACACAACCTAGTTTATGCAAGATCTCAAAGGCCATTTAGGCATGTAATGGGGTGAGGGTTAAGACATGGTCAATTTGGATCGGTGACTTTACCTTTTCAAAGCATTGTTGCAAGCATCAACACCTTTTCTCAAAAAAAAAATCTTATTTTTCAATTGAGAATTCAGCCTTAATTAACTTGTGACTCATTTTATTTGGAATCCCCATTTATTCCATGCGATTTACTTTTTCATTTTTACTTTTATCTCATTCGTTTCCTTTTTTCACACGGAGGGGTTCCTTATTTTAGGTAACACTTTCAAGTTTGACTTTCAAGATTGAGCCTCATTTTATCTATCTTTTCCCTTTACTTGGATTTCATTCATCCTTCCTTTCCACACCCCCAACTAAGGCTTTTGGCCTTAGTTGGCTATTCAATCATCACAATGCTTCAAAAAGGATTTTATGTGAGAAGGTAGGGACAATTTAGTTCAAGAGGCTTTCTTTGGTTGAAAAAAATCTATTAGGCTCAAATGGTGACAAAATGGTTTCACATTCTCACAAGGTAGTCACAAATGGTTTATGAACAATTTGGTTCCCTCATTGAATTTTTCCCCAAGATCATGTCTCACATTCACCAAGATTCACACAATTGGATTTACAAGGCAAATTCTAGGACTCCGCATGCATTCTATCAAGTAAAAAAACTCACCACACACGGCACTTCGAAATACACTCATTTAGCACATCCCAAAAAGTTCAAAAGTGTATGTGCGATGTTGATTGCAAGGCTCTCATCAAAATGCATATAGTCAACAAAATATTCAAAGAGATCGTTCAAAAATGTAACCACATCAATTTCATTCTCGCAACAGCAACACTATGCATCATGATCATAATGAGTATTTTTTAAGCCCTCAATATTGAAAAAAATTGATTCTCAAATTATATGTATGAAAAATCTCAAGCATTTCACGATTTGAAAATTCATAGGGGATTGCATTCATGAAGAGAGAACGACACTTGATTAAAGAGACACAATTAATTAAAATAAAATCACTCTAATATTAACAAAACATTAACTACAAAATTTAAAAAGATAAAATAACAAAATACAAACAAAAGGGATTATTGGCACGAAGGCCCTCACCCTACCAAAAATAAAAATAGTGTCCTCAATGCTAAGTAAATAAAATACTGGGAGACAAAGATATAGAATCCCCCTGAAAAGTTATGCATGTGGAACACTCTCATTTTAACAACCCAGAAAACTAGTAAGACCAAGCTAGAGCCTAATGGAAACTAGTAGGTGAAACTAGAGCCTTACGTGTGAGATTTTGAGTTTGATGTTGGGTTGAAGGTTGTAAAATGACTTCCCCTACATAGAATAAGGGTTATAGGGGTTAAAATTCAAGGTACAACTCCCCAAGGACCAACCAAGGATCCCTGAGGAGGACCCTAACAAGTTAATCCAAAACTGCCCAAAAGGGGGCCACCCACAGATGGGCATCTACGGACAGTAGATGGACCCACTCCCCGTGGAAAGGGGTCATGGGACAAGGCCACATTTTCGGAGTTGCAGACCTGACCTACGAACTAACACCATGACTCGTAGGTCCACTCAGGATCCGTGAGTGGTGGGCGGGAGTCGTGGCCTGCAGTTCTGTTAAGACTCGGCCAACAGGTGGGTTAGTTTAGGTAATTCATTTATTAAGTTGTTTACATTAGGGGTCATTTAATATGGGTTTATTTCATATATATATATATATATATATATATAAAAAAAAGTATTTAAAGGCATTAAACACCTCATTAATTCATTATAACCCAAGACCCCAAATCAAAATCGAACTACCTCCCTCTCCAAGAATCTTCTCTCTAGAACCACCATCAAAGAACAAAGAAAGAGATCAAGAAAGCTTAAAGGAAGGATATTTTCAATACAAATTTGGTAAGATTCTACACCTAAAGTATGGTAGTTTTCATCCTTGGGTAGCCATCACCCAAGGAGCCCCTTCAAAAACTTTTTATCTCAATTCTTGAAAACCCAAATAGCTAGGGTTTCAACTCAACCCCATGGATTCGTTTCAAAGTTGATTTTCAAGGTTGAATTATATTTGTGTATGAATGTAAGACTGATTTTCTATGATTATAACTTGAATCCTTCAAGAATCCATGAGTTTCCCCCAATCCTAGCTATGATTCTTCTCTACATTATGAATGGTGTTGCAAGTTGGTCCAATTGATTGGATGTGAGTTGATTATGATGTAATTGCATGATTTAAGTATAATTCCACATGTATACTTGATTAACCTAAGCTCCTACAATGAAATTGATATAATCTAGGGTTATATCATTAAAGAGGCAAATTGAGGGTTAGGTGTGACCCTCTAAGAATGATGAACTTCTTGATGAATTGCCTTAGATTAGATCACCTAGACATGAACCCCTTAAGAGTAAACCTTCAAGACATCAATTGACTTGATTATGACTTATATGATGGATCATGGGTGTGTAGTTTTGAGAATGAGTTTATATGTTCCTATATGACTATAATTGATCAAGAATGAGGCATATGGTTAGGTTACCTTAAGAATTAGGTATATATGATAATGATGTGAGGCCTTTCTTGATAGTAAGGCTTGTAGTATGAAGATGAATCCTAAGGCTTTAAGGGTACAAGTTACTATGAATAAGTTAAGAATGTTAAGGCTTATAGAAGGAAGCAATTAGGAATGTTAAATTGGATATGGCATTATTGTGAAAGGGCTTCATCTACATGACCTCTAATATGAGTATATGAGTCTATGCATGGAATGAATGTTGTACTTGAGTTATGACTATATCTATGTCTCATGTGATGCATGCTAGATATGTTGACGTGACATGATCCTCGAATTCAAGATAAGAGGGGTACGTATAAGTATTATATTATGTGCATGTTTATGAATACTTTGAGAATAAAGTGTCTATTATGATAATGTTGTTGTTGTGTCATTGGAAGGACAATCACACACACACCCCAGGGATGAATATGAATATGATGTGACTAACGTGTTGCTTGTGGTTCATGGCCCTTGAAGGGTAAAGTTGTGAGGGTTTGTACATCTTTTGTGAGAATTGTGTATGAGCTTACGATTCACTTAGAAAGTTAAGTCCTTATGATTATTGTGTAATTGTGGTATTGTTGAAAGGTAGTTCTCCCCATACCCTTACACTTTATTATGCATGAACTATTATGACTATGATGATCTTGTTGTGTTAAATGAAAGGCTATTCTCATGAACACACTATGAATATGATATGAAAGATTTACTCACATATTGATGATTCTAAGGTTGAAAGGACATTCTCACTTAACGAATCTATGAGCTATTATGATGTTATATTGGTTTGAGTGCCTAGTACATTCTTTCATGGATAGGAGTATGAGATGGTTTCCTTCACACTAGTAGTTGGGTTCCCAATATGGTATCTCATGAGATGGAAACATCCACGTTAGTAGTCAAGGTTTCTAGTAGCAATCTCCCTATCCCATAACTATGTTCCCACGTAGGTATATAGCTAGTGAATCCACCTATAAGCTATTATGTACGTTCTACCTAAGGCAAGTAGGACACCTCTTTCCGGTGTGGGGGGTAGAACATCGGATTCCATGTAGGTCACATGGTCTATGTTGGTTAAGGCTATATTTCCCTATATGATACGAATCTGAATTATGATAAGAGCATGAGTTATGTATTATGGTTCCTCAAGGAGTTCTACTTAGTATGAATGGGGGTATGGGACTTCATCCATGCATTGCACAAGTAGGCTTTGAAAGTGGGCATGGTATGTCTCTTTTATGATATGATGATTATGAGTTGAATGTATGCTTTATATGACTTATGAACATGAACTATACTTATGACTTCTTAATGAGCTTTACTTAGTGTGAGTGGGGGTATTGGACTTCACGTATACATTGCACAAGTAGACTTATGAAGGGGTTATGGTATGGGTTACTTATGCTATAAAGATATATGAATTATGTATGCATGATATGGATTGTGGTTAAAGGTGACTTTACTTATTTCAAGTTATGAATATGAATGTCTCCTTGTTTGTGCGTGTTGGCTATGGATAAGGTTATGGTAAGTTATGCATGACCATGGTGGCCAAGAAGTGATACTTAGTGTATATAGGATTATGGGATCCTATCTATGCATCGCATAGGTATGGCTTAAGGTTGCGTATGTGATAGTCCTATTATGATGAGATGATCTTTGTATTTGACTAAGTGTATGAACTATGTCTTTTGAATATTGGTATATGTATTACGTTTATGTTGGAGACTATGATTGTTATTATGATGATATCCTTTATGCTATGATGAATTGTACATGAGTTGTCTTATGAACTACATTCTTTAACTATTTCAAAGATGATGTTCAAAAGTGGCATATAGCATGGTTTCAAACAAAATGTCCTTTTTATGCATGTTTTAAGGATTTTCTTGCATGCCTTCCATACTTAGTACAATTTGTGCTAACCCCATCTCTCTATATTTTCTTTAAGTATAGGCTTTGGAGATATTGGATTCCATCCTCGTGGCTAGGACCTTAGTAGATCACGAAGAAGAATATTGGTGAGTCCTCATAGTATTCGAGGGCTTGACCATATGTCCTTTTATATCTTTCTTTTATGTTTTAGACTTTTTTTTAAGGGTCGTGTCCCTAAGATTGTATTCAAAGAATTTTTAATCCAAATGTTATAGATGGTTTGATACATAGTGTATAGACTCTCTCATTTTATAAAAGACTTCGATTGTAAAGAAAAGTTTTAAATTCCACACTATTTTCCCATGATCTTATGTCTATGCTTATGCTAAGGGCTTGTATGAGACCCATTCGGGGTCAAGTACATCGTGTTACGTCTAGGGGGTACCGCTGGGTCGTGACACTCATCTAGAGTCTCTGGTGGAGTATCCTAAAGTGGAGCGTTGATGCTTGATAATAGGATCACAGGAGGCGGAAAGGAAGGCTCGGCTCGGGCATCAGTGCCCGTCACAACAATGAGAAGTGTGGAGGAGTCTGGAGTGACTCCATTAGACCTGGCCTTGGTAATCTCTAAAAGAGACCTCCCTAGGATAGCCTGAATGATGACCTCCTTAGTCTAGTGCATCTCTGTTAGGGTTTCATCAATCACTTGCTCATCTTGTCTCAACCCTTCCTCGTCAGTCTCCCCAACTAAGTCTTCATCCTCATGATCCATATCTAAAGCAACCTAAGTTAGAAAAGAGGAAGGTCCAACACTAGGCATCTCGAGTGTCGGTGTAGCAGCATCTGAAAGGGGAACATCGCCCCAAAGTGTCGAGATGTCCATGGACTGAACCTGAACCACCTCATCCCTCAACATGGAAACCTCAGCTCTAAGGGTGTCCAAACCACTTGAGATACCCTTGGCTTCTCTTAAACTTCTATTCTCGCAGTCAAATTATCTAATCTCAGAGTGTGGCCCTCAATTGTCTTCTCATACTTGACCACTTGCTCAGTCAGAGGATCCACGGTATTCTGGATAGCCTGGTCAATGATTCAGGGCAAGTCCTTCTCTACCTAGGCAGCTCTAACATCCGCGAACTGGCAAGACTGCCCATGAAGATTAGTTAAAAATAAAATCCTAATTTAATCTAAAAATCAAAAACTGAAGATATTATACTCAAAATTAAAATTCTAGATAACAATAGGTTGCCTCTCATCAAGCGCACAATTTCCTATTGTGGCATGACGTCGGATGTATCACCCTTGATGTTTCAACTTCGAGGCAATCAATCTCCTCCCCTACTTCTAATCAAGGCTTCATTGAAATTCACGAGGACAACATGAGAGTATCAAGAGTCTCACTTGATCTCTTCACTTCGAAAATTAAAATTTCTTACCTAATTTCACATCGTTCTTTCTTTGAGGATCATTGTGCAAGAGTGAGAGGATCACTAGGATTTTTGAACATTGAAGCTCATAATTGTTGGCCTTCAAGTGAGTCACACTCTAACTTCCAAATGAATAAGAGTTGACATAAATGATATTTTTGGCTTTTTCTTACAACTCTAGTATCGTTTCTTCAATTTTGGAATCATGGATTATTATTGCCTTGATTGGCTTGCAAATACCCAAGTATTTTTCCATGTTCATCACAACCATATTTTCATAAGACTGCAACTCCAACTTTGCATTTTTGACAACTTAACAAGGAGCATGACATATTCCAATTCGTTTTCTCACATTAGTCTTCAAAGTTGTAATTACAAACTCAAGTAGGATCATTTCATGGAACCGAGTTAGGTGCAAGTTGCGGAAATCATCCCCCATTTGGAACATTAGATGTTATAGCCTATCACCGTCTTCAAGCTTTTTGACCAAACTCATGAGAAAATTTTGACTAACCACACCCATTTCTTCACATATGTCTTCCTCTAGAGAGGCATCCATAAAAATTTCCCCAACATGAAGTCTTTCACCACAAGGCCCTCGGTCATAAACATAAGGATTTCAACCACCATGCATTGTTTCATCACAAGAAGCCATAGAACCAACACAAAAAGGAAAAAAAATATTCAAAGTGTTGATAGAAACAAGCTATAAATTATAATTGAGAAAGGCTTCCTCAGTATTGGAGTTGCAATTGGCGTGGTACAATGATTGATCGACGATTCACCGGTCCCTGTGCAAATGCTCCTGTGAGAATTGAAGGTCAAACGGAGGAAGCATTTGGCACTCTAGAATTCCTTAATTGTGTTATGTCAGTCTAGCACAAGTGTAAAGATGAAAGTTGAAGGGAAAATACCCAATTATAGAAACTAGTGCTTTGTTTGGAAGGTTCCCAAGATAGAATGGGGATTTGTGTAGTTATTTAACATTATCATCTTCCAAATTAAAGATAGAGCGTAGATACTCTTTTGGTAAAAAAAAAAGATATTCATCGAGTATAGCGAAGAACTTCTTAGCTTGTAGAGTAAGAAACCTCCGATTTTTGTAATTCTGAGCTTGGATTTTAGGTTTTAGTAATCAAATTGACTTGGAATCAATTACACATGTCAACCATTATGAAACCCACTGCTACTATAATGCATGTATTGAATTGGTAAATATCAATAAAGAACTTCAATTATTTGGCACTTTCCACTTCCGATTTGCTTCCCAAAAATAATGAAGACATATATACACAAAGCTTCTTGCCTCTACTTGTTTCCAGAGCATGACAACCTCCCAAAAGGTTTCTTAGTGGGGTTTTCTGAAGAGGAAACACCAGTAATGCCACTACCAACACTTGAATATGCATGATTCACCATAAAAGGAATTTGAGCAAATGTGCATAAGTTAAATCCTTCCCTAATTAGAAACTAGATTCATAATTAAAATAATGTGACATAATATATACATAAAGCTTGGGGTTGCTTCTTGTTTTTGGACCCCATGAGCCTCCCACGGGACTTCTAAGAGGAGTTTGAAGCTCTATGTGCTTCAGAAATAAGAGTAAGAGAATGGCCCAAACCATTAGCAAAAGACTTCCTCTCCTGACCTCTCTTCTTTTTTATATTTATGTTGATGAAAAATGATTTTTGTGTGTAACATGCAAAAGTTTGTTTGGCCACTCGAGTATATATTCCCTATGTCCATGTAAATGGTCTTGTTGGTTTATTTGGGGTGGCAGCGGTGGTGGATTTGATAATGCTGCCATCGCTCCATGGCCATGTGGGTGTGGTGGTTGTTATTCTTGTTGGTAGGGTTAAGAAGTGGAGAAGTTGGGGGTGCAATCATTGGTCCATGACCATCCCCAGCTAGCATACAACTAAACCCGAAACAATATCGAACAATCCTAAAACATGGTATCTAAGAAGAGAAATAAGAGTGACTAGGCACCCATCACCAATTTACTATAATCAACATGCATTTACATAGTCAAGCTCAATCTATAATAGAAAGGATGTCGTAGCCTACCTGTAGGTCGACCGCGCGTGCTCCAAATCACAATGCCAGAACTTTTCCTTTCCGAACGGCCTCTAAATGTTGTCACCCTATAAAAATAGGATCTAAACGTTAGTACAGTCGTTTAGACACCAAAACACACCATATGGAAATAGGCTGATTTTAGAGTCAAATGGGAATTGTGCGACCCATGCCAAAATTTCTGGAATTGACTCCGTCAAAAGGTCCTAATCAATGCCTCGAATTGGTGTCCCAAAATGGAACACAATTTAGGGATAGAAACAAAAGGTTTGTTCTAGACCAAACTCAACTTTCAACAGCTAATCGCGCTGATGGAATTCTTATCTGAGCTCGTATGTTCAAAATGTTGACTAAATTCAAACATAGGCCTTAACTTGAAAGTTAAAATGACTAATCCCATAGACTCGCAGTAAAAGCCTTGAGAGTCATGCCAACAAAGCTACATGCCTAAAATGACCCTTTCAGAGAGGATGGAATCATCAAAATTGGATTCTGAGGTCATGTTTGAGAAATTTTGATAAAAAATTATCGGTCAATGTTCAAAAGCTCCAAAATGCTAAAACTCACATGAAAACCAAATGACCGACCAGGTGACCAAACTGTTAGTTCCAGCAAGTCATAAATGACTTGGGGTTGCTATATGATTACTCTAAATGATAAATAGGAATCATAAACACATAAATGACTTGGAGAGTCAATACAACAACCACTACTAAAAGGACTTTCATCTGTGAAAATAAGAGTCAAGAAGTACCTGAAGGCTCAAACAAGAAACGAAACTACTCTCACATATCATGCTCGATCTCCCATGTAGCCTTCTCAATCGGACAATGCCTCCAATAGACCTTAACCACAGGAATGGCTCTCAAACGCAACTGCCGCACATCTTTGGCTAGAATGGAAATTGTCTCCTCTACAAAATTCAAATGATCATCCACCTTAACTGCATCATACGGGATCACATTAGACTCTTCAGGAACATACCACTGCAGCATTCAAACATGGAAAACCAGGTGGATAGATGAGCCTACTGAAGGTAGAGTCAACTCATATGCAACCTCACCAACTATCTCGAGGATCTCAAAAAGCCCAATACAGCTGGGGTTAAGCTTGTCTCACTTCCGAAACCTCATCATGCCCTTCATGGGTGACACACGGAGTAAGAATCTATAACCAGCTGAAAACTTCAAAGGCTGCCTATGATCAACATAAATTTTGTGTCTATTCTAAGTTGTCTTAAGCATGTCCTGAATCACCCTCATCTGGTCCAAAACCTACAGAATCCAGTATGTGCCCCGCGGTCTAGACATTGTGGATTAAACCAACCAATCATAGAATGACAACTCCTACCATATAACATCTCAAATGAGGTCATCAAAATGCTCGAGTTGTAGTTATTGTACGAAAACTCTACTAAGGCCACTAACCTTCAAACTCCAAAACACATGTTTGAACGTATCCTTAAGAACCTGAATAGTACACTCTGACTGGCCATTAGTGTGCGGGTGGAAAGTTGTGTTAAGGTCAATGCGAGTGGCCAACTCCTCCTGAAAGGTCCTTCAAAAGCTAGAAGATAACTAAGCACCCAGATCTAATATGATACAGATAGGCACACAATGAAGGTGAATTACCTTTCGAATGTTAATCCGAGCTAACCTCTCGGCACTGAATGAAGATTGAACAACGAGGAAGTATGCTGACTTGGTCAACCGATCAATGATGACCCAAATGTTGTAGACGCCTCTAGAAGTCTAAGGAAAACCTTCCACATGGTCCATAGTGATGCAATCCCACTTACACTCCACAATGGGCAATCTTTTAAACTCACCACCAAGTCTCAAGTTTTCGGCCTTCACCTGTTGGCAACTCAAGCAACAAGACATATAGCCTCTAATATCTCTCCTCATATCACTCCACCAACAATGCTTACTCAAATCACGATACATCTTTGTGGTGCTCATATGGATAGAGTACCTAAAATCATGGGCCTCAAGAAGTATCACATTGATCGAACCCCAACACTAAGAACACAAATACAGGCTCCAAACCTCAAAACCACATCTGAATCTAAGGTAACCTGAAGGACATATCTCCCTAACACCCTATCTTGAAGTGCTACAAAGAGCTCATACTCAATCTAGTGACCACAAATCTGATCAAGCAATGAAGTCTAAACTCCCACATAGGCTAAGACATACCTAGAATCTGAAATAGCCAATTGAATCATCTTATTAGCTAAGGATTGAATGTCCAAAGCTAAAGGTCGCTCTATAGTAGACAAGAAGGCTAGACTACCTACACTCACCACCTTCCGACTAAAGGAATCCACTACCACATTCCCTTTGCCCTGATGATAGAGAATATAGATTAGAAGCTCAGTGTAATGATGTTGCCTCGAATTAAGGCCCCCCTTGCTCATAATGTACTAAAGACTCATGTGATCAGTGTAGATCTCACAACGAACTCCATACATGTAGTGACTCAAAATCTTAAGCTCAGAAATTACCTCCGCCAACTTCAAATTATGAGTAGGGTCGTTACACTCATGCAACTTAAGTTGCCTTGATGAATAAGCAATAACTCGGCTCCATTATATAAAAACATTACCCAAACCAATATCGTATGTGTCACAATATACTGTGAAGCCCTCGCCCTCAATTGGAAGACTCAAAATAAGAGTAGTAGTCAGTAACTGCTTGAGCTTACAGAAGCTCAACTCATACTCCTTAGACCACTCAAAGGAAACATCAAGGTGAGTCAATCGGGTCAGAGGTGTTGCAGTAGTGAAGAAACCCTCCACAAACCATATATAGTATCCCGCTAATTTGATGAAACTCTGAATGACATTAACCAAAGTGGTCCTAGGCAAATCACGAATAGACTCATTCTTCACTCGATCTACCATGATGTCATCCTTGGACACAACGTGCACTAATAATGCTACAGACTCAAGCCAACACTCGCACATTGACAACTTGGCATAAAGTTGTAGATTTCTCAACGTTTGGAGCACAATCCTAAATTCTGCTCATTATCACTCATGCTCCGCGAGTATACTAGGATGTCATCTATGAACACATTGACAAATGAATCAAAACGACCTGAACACCTGCATCATCATGTTAATGAAGGCCACGGGGGAATGATTCAATTCAAAAGACATCAGTGGGAACTCGTAGTGACCATATCGACTCCTCAAAGTAGTCTTATATATATATGTTGCCCTAATCCTCAGTTGATGGTAACCAAACCTTATATAAACCTTTTAAAACATTATGGCACCCTGAAGTTGGTCAAATAGATCATCAATCCTGGGCATGAGGTAACAGTTCTTCACCTATCCTTATTCAACTGTCTATAATCAATACACATGTGCACCGTACCATCATTCTTCTTCACAAAGAGAATGGGAGCTGCCCAAGGCGATACACTATGCCTACTGAACCCTTACACAAGATATCTTGTAGTTGAATACTGAACTCCTTGATCTCTGCACGAGACATACGATATGGAGGAATAAAAATAGGTCGAATACCCAGCTCAAGCCCAATAAGGAAATCAATATCACTCTCAAGGGTAGGCCATGAAGGCTAGTAAGAAACAGATCCAAAAAGTCAAGGACAACTAGAACTGACTCAACTGGTGGACCTCCCTACTCACATCTTGCACATATGCCAGATTAGATAAGGACACACTTTACACTAGCCTTCGAGCCTGAATAAAAGAGATAACTCCAACCGATGTGCTACTAAAAGAGCCCAACCAGATCACTGGGGAAATATCAGGCATGGATAAGGTAATGGTCTTAGAGAAACAATCTAAAACTTCACGATAGGAGGATAACCAGTCCATGGAAAGAATCACATCAAAATCAAGCATATCAAGTAGTATAAGGTCGGTCCGGGTGTCATACCCCTAGATAGTAACTAAGCAAGATTGAAACAGTTTATCTACTACTAAAGACTCACCCACGGGGGTTGATACATGCAAAGGTGATATCATAAGATCAAAACGCATACCCATACGAGAAGCATAACAACCAGAGACATAGGAATAGGTAGAGCCTAGATCAAATAAAGTCAAGGAAGGTTGATGGCATAAAAGAATTTTACCTATGATCACATCATATGATGCCTCCGTCGTCACCCTCATTGGAGCTACATAGAAATGTCCATACTCACCTCTACCCTAGCCATATGCCCTACAACCTAAATTGTCTCCCCGAGGACCACCCCACACGCCCTATTGTCCCACCGCGATGGTTTGATCATTACCTTAACCCTTAACCGAGGTGCTATTGGTGGAGTTGGTAGATTTGTTAGTGGAGAGGAGGCAATCCACCTATGCAAAGGGAAATCTCTGGCCCAATGATCAAACTCTCCACAGTTGAAGCAACCCAGAGATAATGGACTCCTAGAAGAATGTCGAGCCTAACATGAAGCATAAGACTGGGACATGTGACTCAGATTCGAGCAAACCTCAATTCGGCTATACCTGTCAGCCTTCGAAGTCTACAATAAGGCCTGAACAAGACGATTGAGCTAACCCTGCTGGAACGATTATCGAGTTGTATCATAAGTGTATCTGCACCTAGAATGGGACCAACTATAGATTCCCTTATACCTAGTTGCCTTGTTGCTGCCTCATTGGTCCTCACGATAGAGTTGCTCAATAGTGCAGGCATGGTAAACAACATCCAGAAAGGAATGACCTGCTGAGACCATAGAGTGAGTCTCAATCCGCAGTTGAAGCCTCAACCCACAAACAAAGCATTGGACTATCTCCTAATCAGTGAGTAGAATCATAGTGGCATGGTGGGGAGTTTACCTCACCTCATACTTTTTCACGCTCATGGAGCCCTACTCTAACTTAGAGTGCTAATTCCAAAGTTGATCTCTGACATTGTGAGGGATGTACCTGGAAAAGAAGGCCTCAAAAAATATGGTACATCTAACTAGAGGAGACCTAACTGATCTTGTCTCTATAAAGGTATGCCACACCTACCTAGCTAGTCCATCAGACTAATAAGCAGTGAAATTAGCTCCTCTCGACTCCACTAGTCCTAATGTATAAAGCCACTCTGGGCAAGTAGTTAGAAACTCGTAGGTATCATCACCCACATCCCTAGAAAACCTCAGAGTTGAAATCCTATGGAACACTCTGAGCATCTTCTGCTCCTCTAGAGGCATAGCTCCAGCTGCAATCACGGGCTAGCAACCCCCAAGTGGTACCTCAGCCACATGTGCATCTGCTACAGGCCGATCCCGCTAACCTGGTCGGGTGTTGGGGCACGCAGCATGCCTCCAAGTATAGTCAGGAGCTGATTAATGGTTGCCTGAAGATCTGGAGCCATAGTTGGTCTAGGTAGTTGAAACGACCCCAAAAATGCCCGAAAATGTGCTTCGGAAACACCTATAATTGTAATTTCCATATATCTCAAAATCCGTGCATGATTTCGGAAATCCGACTTCATATTCTTGTTTAGGGGGTCAAATTGAGTGGGGAATGGGTCTAACCCAAATTTTAGAGCAACCGTATCAAAATCCGAAATTTCCAAGTGAAGCCTTTTCGAGGGTCTACTTTGGAGGGTCATATCTCCTAGCACACAAATTATTTGGGTGGCCAATAATATATCCATGGAAAGCCCTTTGAGTTAGCTACCTAACGCACTTCGTTTCACCTCATTCGGAGTTCGGACGAAGAAGTTATGCCCATTTTCGTAAAGTCTGTCCGGCAGGGAATGCAATTTCCAGTAGCCTTTTTTACTGTTCACCCGCCCCTTTTTTTTTTCTAAGTGTTGGACGAATTTTTCTTCCAAAGGGCATATGTTATTTCCTATATAGCATTAGTTCAAATTTCATCTCAAAAACATTTCCAAAACACCTCTCCCATACTTAGACACATTTTCTCTCAAGTTCTCTCAAGAACCCTAATCCAAAACCTTCCTCAAGATTGAAGAGACTCTTGTTCCAAGCTGCAAGCTTCCATTGATGACACTCTCAAGACCTTCATAAGAACTCAAGGTATGTGGTGTTGAACTCATGGGTCCTTCCACCCATAGTGCCTAGACTCTATTCTACTCACTAATTCATGGTTTAAGTTAAGATTCATATATTAGTCTTGTTCTTTGTAATAATTTCCTACACATCGAATTTTAAACATGAAAAGTGATTGTTTTGAGCATGTTGTGACCCTAGAACTTGAACCTAAATTTGGAATGGATGTGGAGATTTTCATGTGGTATTGTGGGTGTTAAAAAGGTGTTGTTGTAGGTTGTTCATTGGTTTGGCTGCATAATTACTACCCTATTTCCCATGCTCTTTGATTCCATTACATGCCTTCAAGGTGTTTGACAAAATGTCCAACTATGGAGAATTGATAAATTGATGCTTTAAAGCTTGAGTTATGAGATGTATGGAACTCCAAAGATGTGTTGATGACAAACTAAGCTTGTGTATATGTTCATTCCATACGTGAGATTGCATTAGAGCCTAATGAGAATTTCCTATATAAAGTGTTGCATGACCATGCCCGGTCTGGGGGAAAAGAACCGGACAACCATGTGAGAGGTTTATATCTCACCACCTAGGATGCTTGGGGTGTGACCAACATCAACCATGTGAGAGGTTTATATCTCACCACCTAGGATGCTTGGGGTGTGACCAACATCAACCATGTGAGAGGTTTATATCTCACCACCTAGGATGCTTGGGGTGTGACCAACATCAACCATGTGAGAGGTTTATATCTCACCACCTAGGATGCTTGGGGTGTGACCAACATCAACCATGTGAGGGGTTTATACCTTGCCACCAGGGTGTCCGGGTGTGAACGGCATCCCCCATCCTAAGTTGGGGTTATAGATTGGTTGGATCATGCATACACATATGATATCTACTACTAGTATAGATTTACTTAAACATGTTTTGAGTTCACTTTGATCATGTATCCTCATATTGTTATTCATAATGCCTATGAAACTATTTCTTGTATTTCGATTGTGTCCTTGTCTATTGTTGTGTTGCACCCCGCATACTTAGTACATTCCAAGTACTAACGCATATTTTGCCTACATGATGTCACCATGTAGGGACCGGAGTTACTCTTGATCCTTCTCTTCATTCACGTGGCTAGTACGGTGCTTATCCGAGTTGTTGGTGAGTCCTCAATGATTCGAGGGCTATGTTATGTTTTCTACTCCTATGTTTTGAGACTTTAGCTTGCAATTGTATTTTGACTATGAGGGGAGCCGGTAGAATGTCATGGCCCCGTCCTATCTATGTATGTAGAGGTGTGCGTTGGACGAGTATTTTGTAAATGAGCTTGACTCTTGTTCTATGATGTCATTTTGAAATGGTTTGCCCTTAGTCCCTATTTCCCGTTAATTATTGTTGAATGTACTTCCGCGACCGATGAAGTGTGATGACAAGTTTGAGAGGCTTGTTTGGGGTTCCTTCGGGTTCCTCATTCGCCATGTCACGTCTAGGCCCTAGGCTTGGGTCGTGACAGTAGTGGTTGAGCTTGTCCTGGCCCCACTGGTTGAGCTATAACTCGAGAAGCTAGAGGGTCCACTGTTGGTTCTGGCCTCTCTCTCTATCTGGGGTTGGTGTTTCACCCCTATCTGATAGGGGAAGTTTCCTTTACCTTCAGCCATCGCAAGGCGTGTATGAGCCATCTTGTGAAAAGAGTGAAACAAGTGAAATTTCAAGAAATCAATAACATATACATTTCACATAAGCAATACAAATGAAAGAAGTTCCCAAGGTCCCCTATAGCCTCACAAATATAGGATAAGGATGTTTCTGCATTGCTCTGTAGGACTCTATTAGGAATTAGCTCTATATAACTGAGACCAGTGAACTTGAGACTCTAATACCAACTTGTCATGACCTGATTCCTACAATCATGTTGGCAACTACTGTAACCCACAATTATTTAAGACAACATATACCCAGAACAATAAGTAATGTGTAAAAGTTTAGAACTAATTAACAAAAGAAAAACTTAAACAACAAATGAAATAGAGGCAGAAGGAAATCAAAATCTATATACAAGATAATCCCTTCTAGAACCTGGAAGTCACCAGCATAGAGATGTTTAATATGAAAATACAAGTTTGAGAAGTGGACCATAACAAGACATCTCAACAGAAGAAGACTAGCTAAACATATATACAAAATGAGACAGATTCAAAATGCCAAGAGCTCACCCTCATTTCTGATCCCTAGAAGTTGCAAAAGATGGCACCAATGATCACTGTTGGTAGAAAGTATTAGGACCTGCATCACGAAACAGATGCAGAGTGTAGAATGATTACCAAAACAAAGGTACTCAATAGGCATCAAAAGCCCACTGAGCAAGAAAGGTAAAGCCAATATGAAAAAATAGAATCTAGACACAAATAGAAGTCAAAGTGGATATGAAAGAAAGCATACGAGCATACCAAAAGTAAGTCTAAGTGCAGCTAACTAAACCTAATTGGACCCTATAAGCCCAGAAAGTACACTCGTAAGAAAGTTTAAAAAAAATACTCGAAAAGGCCCCATAAGCTCGACAAGTACATTTATTAGCTAAGTTTATTGAAAAAAGAGAACCACGAAGTAAAAGACTGGCTCCCAGCCTAAGTAACCATAAAATCTAATCGACTCCTAGCCTAGCTAGCAAGAGTGACAATCAATATAGGCCGCCTAGACATGCAGTCCACTCCCAGCCAAGCTAGCAAAAGTGATCAGGGGTCGTGTCAACTTCGAAGCAGATCTCATATATAAAGACCACCAGCCAGCCAATCCACTCCCACCCAGCTAGTAAGAATGACCCCGGGGTCTGTCAACTACAAAGAGGATCTCAAATAGGCTCCAAGCCACTGTGGACATTCACTCGCAAAAAATCACAAAAGGCTCCAAGTGTGGGACACTCCGATCATGAGAAAGCATAAAACCACTGGTAATGCATCGGAGACACAAAAATAGGGGAGAGAAGGAATAATATCTATAAAGCTACAAAAATTGTCTATACTAAGGCTAATACTATCAGACTCAAATCTACTACTCTAGTCTACAAGGAACTAATCCGTTCAAAATAGCATCAGAGACAAAACATGACTACAAGGATCGCAACTCTAAGGCTACCCTAGTCTAACCCTAAATTATGGTTGAACATCCTCAATACAGAAAATAATAATGTTATTATACACTACAGCATGCACTAACACACACAAACCCCTAACTAGCATGGTACTAAACCACAAACAATATCTATTAATCCAAAAACATGGTATCTAAGAAAAGAAATAAGAATCACTATGTACCCACCTCCAATTCACTCAAATCAACATGGATATACACATTGAAGCTCAGTCTAAACATTAAGGATATCTTAGCCTACCTGTAGGTCAAACGTGCTTGTTCAAAATGACAAGGATGGAACTTTTCTTTTCTGAATGGGCTCTAGATGCTGCCACTCTATCAAAAATAGAATGACAACGTCAGCATGGTCGTTTAGACAACAAAAACATACAAAAAGGACCAATTTCAGAGTCAAATGGAAATTATGGGACCCAGACCAGAATTTCCTAAATGGACTTCGCCAAGAGATCCTAATCAA
This sequence comes from Solanum verrucosum, assembly GCF_900185275.1. Lineage (NCBI taxonomy): Eukaryota > Viridiplantae > Streptophyta > Magnoliopsida > Solanales > Solanaceae > Solanum > Solanum verrucosum. Next base: position 2,863,771 of record NW_026020009.1, read on the forward strand.
TGCCTCAAACTTGTGCCCCAAAATAAAACACAATTTGAGGCTCGAAACAGCCAACACAAACATCATGCAAAAAATTTAACAATTCACTCAAACAAGGAACACCACAACAGATTCCAACTCAAATTCACATCAAATGGAGGTTGCACAACACTTTACAATCACTCCCCAATGTAGCCTTGATAATTATTGACGCGCGGGACTTCGAATCACCCAATTATAAGCTCAAACAAGGGAGAAAATATAATTTAAACCTTGTAACTTAAGTTGCCATCATGACTAGTTTTATTCAAAGACCAACCTGATCTTCTCTATGCAAACGTGAAGAAACCACCGAGAACGCGGCAAGGGCCCCATAAATGCGGCCAAGAGAGAACCGGGGGCCCCATAATCTTGGCAAGGACCTCGCAAACACGGCCACTAGGCTGCCTGAACTCTGTGAATGCGGACAAGGGCCAGCGAACAAAAAGGCCAAAATGTCCTACACCAGCTGATGCATATCAACTAGTTTTTTCCAAGTTGGAAATCTCTGACATGGTGTCTTGAATTAGTTCAGAGCCCCATCCGCGCAAACAATATATACAACCCTACCCAATTAGATTGTTTGAGCTCTACAAAGCAATCAAAATTTCCATGCGAGGTCATCTCGGCTAAAAGTGGGTCTTATCTACAAACTCTATTTTTAACCAAAATCTCCAAGAGGGGTCGAAATTATCCCCGAAGCCTCGGGATCCAAATGAAGGGTCATCCTATACCAAACACAACAATCTATAGCTAACTGCATTGACAAAATTCTCGTCTAAGCTCGTTTACTCAGTGTATTGACTAAAGTCAATCTTAGGCCTTAACTAGAAAGGCTAAACGCCTAATCACACAGACTCGCACTAAAAGCCTAGGGAGTCATGTCAATTACACTATTAGCCTAACTGACCCTTCTGAAGCTGATGAAATTGTCATAATTGGTTTTTGAGGTCATCTTCTTGAACTTTTGATTAAAAATGACCATTCAAGGTTCAAAATCTCCAAAAAAAAACACAAACTTGTAAAAACCAAATGTGCGACCAAGTGATGGAACTGTCAGTCTCATCAAGTCATAAACGACTTGGGGTCACTTAGAAATGCTCTAAACGACAAATAGGAGACATAAACATAGAAATGGCATGGAGGGACATTACATTGTGTATGCAAAGTTTTTTAAAAGAAAATTATATATGACATATGTTAAATTACATAGGATGTAAACAAAAACCCTCGCCCAAGCTCTCTAATGACATCTTGACATGTCTGAGCTTCTTTATTGAGAGACTGAAAGTTGGTTTTCTGTTATCTTGGAGTAGGATCACTCTCTAATAGGGTATCCACATTAATAGAGAAACCTGAACCAACAATGGGAATGTCCACACGACTATTTATTAGAAGAAAACAACTTCACTACTTTCTTCAAAATGTCTATTGGTGAAAGAAAACAGTGTGCAGCCTTGTGAAAAAATTCAAAAATAGCTCAATTTCTAGATATATGTCCTACGGGTAAAATATTTAGACAATGTCATTTCCATCAAAAGTTACAATGGAGGAGTAAAAATAAAATAGTATATCATATAAGGGAAAAGATAATTTCTAAAAGACACAATTTTTACATTCCCTTTCTACTTTCTATTATTCTTCACTTTTAGTATTATTCTTGTACAGGTAGGGCGAGCGAAGAAGGAGAAAGTACCAACTTAAGTAAAGGAATAAATAAAGAGGAGTAAGATGTTAGTGACTTAGCCCACTCAGGAGTTAGTTTAGATGTTTGGTTGCTTCAATTTGATATAAGAACCAACAGAATTACTCAAGTCCAACTTTTTCCAGAGCCGACAAGGGTGCCATAAGGCTTTTACTAAAGCAGACTCACAAAAAGATGGGTATAGAGAGCTTTCCCTAATTAATGGATAGGTTGCCTCCTAGTTTCAAACTCTAATCACTTATAGAAACATGGAACACTTCTCCATTGCCCCAAGTCTTGCCTTATCAGAACCAATATTTTCCTTGTCATTAAAATGGTAAACAGGAAAAATTAAAGCTAATTAAAGTTGTGGAGTTTTCCTTTATCTGTAGACTAAGCAATAATAATTTTTTATGGATTTTATGATAGAAGGTAGAGGAATACTTACTAGTCAGGATGAGTTAGAGTATACTTTAACCAGAAGGGAGTTTATGTCAATGTAACATTGTGTTAGTGAAGGCCAAGTATAGGTGTTAAATTAAAGAGCAGAGTATTCATGAGGGTATAGACCTAAGCTAGGCTTATGATTTTTTAAGGGAGAACCCCATGGTATTCAGAGGGTTATAGAACTAATTAGGTAATGATGTATAGTGAAAGGGCAAATAGTAACTAAGTTGTGAAAGGGAGTGTGAAGCTAATATGTAAATAGGTAGACTAGGAGATAAAGATTTACTACCTTTCATGACATCTTAGTGGGCGTGTGTTTCTTAATTTTATCTAGTAGTTGTAAATTAGTATAGTATGCAAACAATTATATTAATATCTTTGTTTAGTACTAGACACTAAGCTTGAATTTGAGATGAGTGTCATGATAAAAAGGATGACAATATGAGGGTGACGATATTAGTTTTTGGATTTGATTAGATAGATTTGATATAGAGTAGGTGAGGACCTAAGGTGTTAGTTTGCATTGAATGTGAGTTGTACAAGTGTGATATTCTGAATCTTAGATGTGAGAAATGAGTGTGGCTAAGTCATTAGACTATCAAGTGCAGTAAGAGGTGTACCCAAGATCGTATGTAGTAAGACAAGGTTTATATTAAGTTTATGATTTTTCTATGTGCGCTTAGATAGTATATTTGAGTTATTAGTATGGAGTAGACTAATGTAAGCATTTTTTTTATTTCCCTCAAGAGTTTGATCAATGGAATCATATAAAGCCAGTGATGAGTCTCTTAAATATAGTTCAAAATTCCTCAAATTAGGTATATATGAACTTAGAAGGACAATGTTAGTGGGCCAAGAAGGAGAAGATAGACTATTAAGAGTTAGATTAAGAGACTTGATAAGCCAATGCAGGTAACGATTATATAAAGACTTCTATAGAAGCAAGCAGAGGTTAATAGAAGCATCTCAGAAAGAAGATTAAGAAGGAATCTTATTGTCTGCACGTGGACATCTTTGTAGCAATGAGAGTAGCCTTTCTCGAGTATTAGAGTAAATAAAATATAGACTAGTTTAGAGATGATGGAATAGATCCATAGCTTTAAAGTGTAAGCTTCATACCTAAGAGGGAGATGATAAGATGAAAAACTAAGTGTGGAGAATCAGATAGTGATGTGTTCAGAAAGAGTTTTGGTGATATATCAATTCATTCATAATATAGTGTATTCCTCAAAGTTCAGTGATTACAATATCTAGTTGATACCTCTAATATCATAATTGTGTTCTTGACCTATGTCCAAACACTCCAGACATATTCACAACTTTGCTTAGTTCCCAGGATGAGGGGCAAAGCCTTTATCCCATTGATCTCAATCTTACTCCATAAAGTTATGGATATCATCCTCATAATATGTACCTAGTCATATAAGCATTCATGTCCTATAGTATTCTTAGTCTCGCTAATTCATGACTTACCCTAATATCTAACAAAATAATGTTATGTCATGCGTATTGTTATATCATATTTCTTGAATGAATTGTGCTTATAATCTTTCTCTTTAAGCTTTTCCAGTGATCTGTTTTAGTTTCCAGGATGATATTGTTAATAGTACTTCTGTGATTATAGATTCGAGAGGGTTGATGTTTGTTATTGTGGTAGTGGTGGTGTGATTATTACATCCAAGGTTAAGAATGTGGAGGAAGAAGGAGATGAGGTTTTATGATGAATAATAGTAGATGAGATTAATTAGTCAATTTTCCGGTAGTAATGCGAGAAATTTCAGTTGGTAGAGGTGACGAGAGAATGAGGAATTATTATAAGGATTGGTTAGTAGTAGTCCATGGAGTGGTTATAGTACTAAGCTTGAATGTGGTGTTGATAATATGTGGATGAATGCATGAGGCATTAGGTGATTCTTTATTAATATCTGAGTTTGGTTGGATGCGGTGGTAAGGAGTAGTATTCTTGGAATGAGATTTTCTATAGAGGTATTGAACCTGAATCTTGTGATTAAGATTATATAATAACCTTATGTTTAGCACCTTGTGGTTTAGATATGGGCTTGAAAACAGTAAGAGAAAATAGTTTAACTTAGACCTTGGTAAGAGTAGTCATATAACCTTATAGGAGTTATGAGTTGCAGGTAATGATGTGTGGTATTCAGAAAAAAGGGTATGGTTTAAAGGTGTTGTTAGACTTAAAATCCAGCAGTCATATTGCTTAAGGCATAGTAGTCTTGTTCCTACTTCGTGCCCAGATACCCTTGTTTCATTCTAATAACTTCAGATAGAGTGTGACTATGTTCAAACCCATATCGTTCATGACTTATGTGCTATAGAAAATTCCAAACTCTTAGTATGAATAAGTTCCGCCTATGATAGTAGGCAAGTTCAGAAGTCAGAAAGATAGTAAGAATAACTCATTTCCCTTGAGTGCTCAGTTCATCATTCGAGTACAAATGATCCCAAGGGGGAGATTGTAACACCCCAAAAATTTCAAAGCTAAGACTCAAATTATTTTGTAACACCTCGCAACTCTACCCTTAAAATCTGAATCATTCGTCGTAAGTATATGAGCTTGAATTGGGTAATGTCCTACTTTCTCAAGTATTTTAAGGTCTTTTACCAAGTGTATCAATGGTAACTAAAGTTATCTAGGATCATAAGGGACCTCAAACACCAAGACAAGTTCAAAGCATTTCTATCGGCAAAGATCTTGCATGAGTTCATATAAAGGTCAACTTCAAACGGCCATATCTCTCAGCATATAACTAATTAGGTGTCTTATCACCTATCAAATTACAAGTCTATGAGTCTTCTTTTCAATTCCGCCAAATTTCTTTATTTTGAGTTTGGAGTAAAAAGTTATGGTCATTTGACTGGAACATACCCTGGCTGGAAAATTCAGAGAACTCACCTACTCAATCGGAGATAAGGCAAATGCGTTGGCGAATCACTGAATTAGCTCACTGAAATATCCGGGAAACCATAAAATTTTGTCTATTTGGGCTATCTAAATGGGCGACCCGCTAAGTATATTCGATGAGGAGGCCTCCAGATCGTCGACTTGGCTTATGGGATTCATTTAAAGGTTGCTTCTTTGATTTTTATGGTCCTCTTACATTCCTAGAAAGGTATTCTTGACCTTTTACCCTTAATCAACTTCCCTATGTATATATTACAACCTAATACCAACATTATACGCATAGAAACTTTCAAAATACTCAATTCTCATTCTTCCTAAGATCAAGAACTCCAAGAAAGAATTAATCTAACTTATCAAGATCTAAAGGCTCCAAGTTCAATATTCTCTTCAAGAATCCTAAGGTTTCAATACAAGATTCTTCTCCACTCTTCATCTTAAAGAACACCGCAAGGAAGATAAAAGTTAGGGTTTCAAGTCTTCCAATCAAGTTCTTCTTTAAGAACTTTGTTCTTCGAGGTATGTAAGGCTATTATACTGATGGATTGAATTCATCCTTGCGCCCTACGTCTATTTGAATTCATTAAAAGAGTAATCTAGGATTTTATCCTGGATTTTGAGTATTCTTGAGATGAGTTGTATCGTTGAGTTTCGAGTTCTTAATTCTGAGTATTAAGTTTTCTATATTGTAATTGAGATCCTTGAGTTTCTGTGTTCGTGTCAATATTTATACTCCTATTTTAAGTTATAATTTTGAGTATCTTTTAAGCCAAACATTTATGTGATTCTCTGAGAAGGCAAAGATGAGTTTTGAGAAAGAGTTCTAATTATGATTCGAGTAAGAGTATAAGGGAACTAAGTATTCCAAAATGTATCACTTTTTATAATGAGAAAAGAGAAATTTTGATTTCTAAAGGAGTTAACGAGTTTAGAGATATCTCAGACCAATTACCTCTTTTAAAAAGATATATTGAGCAATTACCTCAAATTGAGAAAGAGTATGTTTTATACATTTGAGCATTAGTATATATTTATTTGGAGTAGTATTGGGCACTGATATGGGGATGAGTTCAGACAACTCACATTCCTCATAAACTGTAGCCAACATGGGTAAATGATTGTACTCTTTAGATCACTCATTATTGCTTTCGACAAGAACTTTAGTGGACCCACTTAGCTGCGATGTTCTATATTTGGGCAAGGTATACCATAGTTCTGGCAGCATAGGAGAGACATTGTATCATCACATTGCTCATAGTGATGGCTGTCGGTTAAAGAATCTCTCAAATAGAGTAAAACATGTATTTTTATCATATCACTTAATATGTTGAGTTCAAATATGAGTAACTATTGGTAAAGTTTAAATGATTTCACTCTTTTATTTCTTTACTAGTTTCACGGCACGTGTGTTGCACGTGTATCATATCATATAGTATATGATGTTGTAAAATAGAATTAATATTACTAAATTAAAGTTTTTTAGTAAAAAATTATAATTGAAAGAACATTGAACAAGTGTTTTTAAATGATTAATATAGATTATCATAGATTTAATTATTTTTTGAGAATAAATGACCATATATCATTGAAACATTTCAAAACCTTTCAAAATTTAAATATGGGGAGTAAGTGACATTTCTTTAGTAGTATTATTTTTTTCTTTACTCAATTTCGTAAACAAATTGAACCAACAAAAAAGAAAAAAATAACAGTATCAAAAAGGTCACCAATAGTCTTTCCTCTTGAGGTTATGACCTTAAATAATGGACGCCATTTAAATACATTTTTTCTCTTAAATATTCATACTTGAATTTTATTATGTGCATGACACTACTAACGATTGCCATAAATATTTCAATATTTTATCTTTATACGTAATATATCTTTTACAAAATATTATTACTCGATTAATATTTGAGTGAGATTATCATAGACATGTAATTTTATGAACATTGTCCGTTTATAGTGAATGTCTACATTGTTATAAGTACAATGTTATAGAGATAAAATAAAATATAGCATCAAAAATTAGTTCTAAAGAAAATTAGGTTGTTACAATGAAATGTTGTTATAATGAATGATTGTTAAGTTGAGGTTTGAGTGTATGTTAAATATTTAGCTTGACCAATTCTTTGTTTTGGATATATATATTTCAGTAGCATAATTTAATGTTAATATATCACCAACATCACCTATGGTGAAAAGTATTTCCTTTTTTTAAGTTTTTACCTTTTCTTTGCAGAAGTGTTGTCTTCTCCTCTTTTCTGCCGCATACATATCATATAGTTGTTGCCTAATAAAAGTATCTAGTATCTTATAGAAGTTGTATCGTGATATAAAATATTAAATATTTTCAATATAAAAAATTAATAGATGAAACAAATTTAAAGTATTATTTATTGAGTCTTTAATTTGACTTAAGATTGTTTTATGATCAATCACTATTTTCTTATCTATTTTTATATAGCTGGCAAGGAGTATATCTTGTGACGTAAAATTTTCTCAAATTGAAATGAACAAAAAAATAATAGGAACTTCATACTTAAAGAATTGCATACTCGATAGAAATATAAGAAAGAAATAATATATGGAACAATTCATAGCCAATGAAGAAGGAAGACGACAATACATGTTCATGCTATTTTCACCCTAGTGTTCCATTTGATTGAAATCTCTTGCCAACAACACTTTACTTTCTCTGTTAAAAGTATTTAAATTATTTTTTTAGACTTTAGATTGAATTTGTATATAAATCAAAGATAGTTATTTGACTTTCCATTTTTTTTCATTGATAAACTAAAATTTAAACATAAAAATTGATTCAATCTATTAAATCACATATATAATCACATACTTACCTTACACCCAACAAATATACTGTTCATATCCTTGTAAATAATTTTCAGTTTATATAATCAGGCATGATTCGTTCAATGGTCAATAACAATGTTGTGTTATCAACTATATAGGGGTGGTATAAGAATGTGAAAAGTTATTGAGCAAAAAGATCATATAAGGAAAGATGAAGATAGAAACAATTAATGTAATAACTAACTAAACTCATAATGCTATAACTAAAGAATGTAAAAGGGTGTGAATAACATTTGGAATAAGTTATAATAAGTAAGAGAATTTATGATGCCATAACTAAAGAATTAAAGTGCAATTGCTGGATTTCTTATTAACTCCACATTGAAATAAATAAATAAATAGGACTTCTAATTAATTATAATATTTAGTTAGATAGTTGATTAGATTTTAATTTAGTTTAGGGGGAAATAGTAATCCAACTTTGCACTTCATAGCTTTCTGTGTATTCCACATTTATTCCATATTACTTAATATAAAATTTATTTTGCAAATGATAAATTTTAAACGATTCACATATTTTCATATTTTCTATGAATTTTGTTTTAGAGAAAAAAAAAGAAGAAATCAGAACATTTAAAAATGATATATTTTGAACTAAGAAGTTCTTGTTAACATGATGATACTTTCATGAAAAATATAATACTTTAATTTAAATAAAAATACGTACACACACATATATATCTATATATAAAGATTTGCATCTAATAAAACTATTTCTGTCATAAAAATTAGTAATTAAATGAAAATAAAAATTAAACTAATACACCCTTCAACCCGGCATCATTTCTGAAAATCTCAATCACATAAATAACTTTGTAAATAAAGTCATTCTTATGTCTTGAGCATCAACAAAAAAACTCTTGACAATTCTCTTACTCATGAGAAGTTCAATATTTTTTAAGAAAATATTCAGAAGCATATATGTGCTTCACATGAGAAATTCTAAACAAAAACAAATAAATTTAGACTACTTCACGTACCTTAATATATTGGAACATTACATACTACTATATATATTAAACAAAAAAAGAAAGAAAAACAATTATTGTATCACCAAAAATTATTTTCCTCAAGTGCTCAAGGATCTGCAATATATCCTCTTAGGATAAATTGATTTACTTCATCAAAATAGTGGTACCACAAATTCCCCTGACATTTAAACTCACTCAACAACAATAAATTACACGGACATTTTTTAAAGTGTAAGAAGAAGAAGATTAGAAAATTAGAAAATTTTTGTGGGTGAAAAATGAGAGGAATCTCTCAATTTATAGCCAATAAAGGGTAGTATGAACATGGGCTTATTGTGTGTTATCTGAAAAGTCATGACCCATCAAAAAAGTGACAATCCTTTGGAAAAGTCAACTTATCGAAAACATCACAACTCTTTGAAAAAGTCACAATTCATCTGTAAAGTCACAATTCTTTGTAAAAGTTACAACTTATCGTTAAGTCAAAACCTTTAGGAAAAGTCACAACATTTTAGTTAAGTCACTACTCATCAGAAAAGTCACAACCTTTTAAGACGACATTTGATATTCAAATATATAGATGGGTATTTAATGTAGGGTATTATAGTAATTTAACATTTAAGTTAGGGAGTTCATGCTTTTAAGGTAATATAGATATAGATATAGATAGATAGATATTCAGTTTAGTAGATATTTATATATGTTAAGCTCATTGAGTTAGCATATTTATTTGTAAAGTTTTTAAATGATTTTATCTCTATTTATGCTTTATATTCAGTTGAGTATCTTGCTTCAGCTACTTTAGTTCAGTTATTTATTTTCCTCAGATATGTTACTGTAACACCCCAAAAATTTCTAAGTTAAGACTCGAACTATTCTTTATTTACTTGTCGGGTCATATCGAGTGATTCTTAAATTGCCCATATGTGTAGAGGTAAATTCTTTAGTGTGGGAATGATTTTGGATATCAATTAAGGTCACTAGAAACTCCTACCACAAAGTTGAGTTTAAAGTTTCCTTACCGATTAAGTTTTGGCATCAGATTTTTTACTTAGGTCAACTTAAAACAACCATATCTCTTAGAATATAAAGACTTACGTGGCCCATAACCTATCAAACTAAAGGTATTTGAATCCTCTTTCCAACGCCACCAATTTCGCATCAATCCAAATTTTAAGTAAAAATTTATGACCATTTTAGTAACCTGGTACAGTGCTGTGACGAATTAGCCGACAGGAAAACATTAAAAAGGATCATTTTTGTCTTTTTACCTCTAAGAAAACCCTAAATGATTTTCTTGACTAATTAAAGGCTCAAAACAATTTGTTACAATAAAAAGGAAGAAGAACTTCAGGTCTACAAGGTGTAAGCAGTAGGAAATCGCAGCTGTAAATTGCTAGAAAAAATCTGAAAGTGAAGAAGAAGCCTTAAGTTTTTTTGAGTTCTATTTCATTCACTAGATGTTTCATTACATATGGTGTATTTAAAGATAAAGTGTGAGAATTACAACCACATAATAAGCAAAATATCTCACACCATACAATGTACATATGTGGCTCACTAACCGCCACTCATTTTAAATCAAGACTAGATATCTTAGTACAAAATATCTACTATCTAGGAGTTTCTAGAAAAAAACTTAATTTTCTAACATATCTACTACAAAATATCTCCAACCTAGGAGTGTCTAGACAAAAACTTGCTTTTCTAACATATCTACTACTAAATATCTCCAATCTAGGAGTTTCTAGACAGAGCTTAATTTTCTAACACTCCTCCTTAAGATTTTTCATTGAAACTCCTTGCAACAACCTTTGAAACTCAAACTTCTTAGTGGAAGGAGCCTTGGTCAGAATATCAGTTTGCTGATCTTCACTGATGTAATGCACCAACTTAACTTCACCATTCTTCTCAGCATCTCTTAAAGCATGAAACCTTATGTTGATATGCTTTGTTCTTCCATGCTGTCCCGGATTTTCAGCCATCGCAATGGCTAATTTATCATCCATATAGATCGTTGTTGGTTCTTTTGGCAACAAATTCAATTCCAACAAGATCTTTCTTAACCAAATTGTTTGATTTGTAGCAGATGCAGCAGCCACATACTCGGCTTCTGCTGAAGATTGTGCTACAATATCTTGCTTCTTTGTGCTCCAAGAAAAAATGCCTGAACCAAACGAAAAACAGTAACCAAAAGTGCTTTTGTAATCAACCAAACATCCACCCCAATCACTATCTAAATAGCCAATAAGAGCTCCATTCTCCACATTTCTATACTAGATTCCAAAATTAATCGTACCTCTAATGTACCTTAACACCCTTTTAACGGCTCCAAAATGCTTAGTGTTGGGAATTTGCATATATCGAGATACCAAACTGACAGCGAACATAATGTCTAGCCTAGAAGCTGCTAGATACAATAGACTTCGAATAAGACTTATATAAACTTTTGGATCCTCCCTCTTTTCTCCCTCATCCTTCATTAATTTTTCATTTACAGCAAGTGGAGTTGCAACAGCTTTGCACTTGTCAAGCTTGAACCTTTTTAACAGATTCAAGGCATACCTCTTTTGGGACAAGAAAATTCCTTCAGAAGATTGAGATATCTCCATTCCCAGGAAAAATTTCATTTCTCCTAGATCGAACATCTCAAAAACTTTTAGCATTTCATTTTTAACTTCTTGAACAACAAGAGGATTTTCACCTGTAATTATCAAATCATCGACATAAACTGATATCATAATCAGCATCCCATCCGCTTGCCTTTTGAAGTACAAAGTAGGCTCATTTAGGCTTCTGTTGAAGCCTTGAGACAGCAAATGAAAATCCAACCTACTATACCAAACTCTTGGGACTTGTTTAAGACCATAGAGAGCCCTTTTAAGCTTGTACACCTTGTCTTCTTCACCTACAACTATAAAACCTTCAAGTTGATCAACATAAATGTCTTCCTCAAGCAATTCGTTGAGAAATGCAGATTTGACATCTAAATGGAAGATTTTCCACTTGTATTGTGTTGCGAGAGCGACTAGAGATCTTATTGTCTCATGCCACGCAACAGGAGCAAACGTTTCTCCAAAGTCCACTCCAGGATGCTGAGAATAGCCTTTAACTAAAAGTCTAGCTTTATGTTTGAAGATGGACCCATCTGTATTGAACTTTGTTCGATAGACCCATTTGACACCGATAACATTCTTCTCTTCTGGCCTATCTACTAACTCCCAAGTATCATTTTTATTAATCATGGCAAGTCTTCCTCCATTGCTTAAATCCACACTTTGTGATTTGCTACTTCTTCGAATGAGGATGGTTCAACAAGAGCAAAATTGCATTGTTCATAAACTTCGGCTAGTGATTTGGTCTTCAAAACAGGAGAGTCTGTAGTCAATTCAACATCTGAATTGTTTTTTATTCCAGCAATAAGACTAGAAGGAGTATCACTTTTTGTTGATTTGTAGTTGCAACTGAAGTACTCCCACATTGGTTCTTCACAACAGTATCTCGATCCCAATCATAGCGTCTAGACTCATCCACTACATGATCTCTACTAACAAGCACCTTCTTGTTGCTAACATTGTACACTTTGTATCCTTTTGCAACTGTACTATAGGCCAACAGAACGCACAGTTCTACCTTGCTATCTAATTTGCCTCTTTTAGCATCAGGAACATGTGCATAGAATACCGAACCAAATACCTTCAAGTGTCTTGAAGAAGTCTTGATACCCTTCCATGCTTCAAATGATGTCATGTCTTGGACTGCTCTAGTTTGTAATCTATTTAGCAAATAGACAGCGATATTGACTGCTTCAGCCCAAAAGTATTTAGGCATCTTCTTTTCTGCCAGCATGCATCTTGCCATCTCTATCACTGTTCTGTTCTTCCTCTCAGAAACCCCATTCTGTTGTGGAGTGTAACTAACAGTGAATTGTTGTTGGATACCCAAATCTTTACAATACTTGTTGAACTGATACGAAGTATATTCAATTCCATTATCGGATCTAATATACTTCAATTGGCAGCCACTCTCCCTTTCTACCATAGCTTTGAATTCTTTGAAAACAGAAAACACTTGATATTTTCTACTAAGAAAGTACACCCATGTCATTCGAGTTAGATCATCCACAAAGAGAATAAAATACTTGTTTCCACTCAAAGAAGTCGTCCTCATTGGTCCACATAAATCTGTATGAACCAACTCTAGCTTTTCCTTAGCTCTCCAAAGACTTCCTTTAGGAAAGGATTGTCTATGCATTTTACCAAATTGACATGATTCACAAACATCTCTACACATGTCAATTTTGGGTATTTCAAGCACCATACCCTTTGATTGCTTATACACCAGTGAGCTAAGATTATAATGACTGAACCTTTTGTGCCAAATCCAAGTGTCACTCAATTCTACATTAAAAGAGCAAGTATCAATAGAATAGCATTAAATTGGAAAGGGATTTTCAATCATGCTAATCTTAGCTACTTCACATCCTTTAGGATCATAAATGACACATTGTTTGTCGTCAAAATTAAGAGAATAATTTTTATGAAGCAATTGAGCAACACTTAACAAGTTTTGAGTCAAATTTGGCACATAAAAAACATCATTAATAATTTGTGTACCTTCGTCAGTAGGAAATTTTACTGACCCTCTACCGTAAGCTTCCACCAATGCGCCATTTCTAAGCTTCACTTTGGTTCTATTAGATCTGTCCAAGGTAACAAACAGATTTTCATCAATCGCCATGTGCCTTGTGCACGCTCTATCAACATACCATTTACATTGGTCAACATGTGATGTGTGTGAGCCTATGAAAACCTCCTCCTCTAATTTTCCAACTTGGTGATCATCTGTGAAATTCACTCGATGGGAAGACTGGCCACTTTGGTTTTTCTTTTGCCTACAATACTTCTTAATGTGACCATACTTCTGACAATATCTACATTGAATTGGAGACCTCTTTAAATTCTACCAACAATTCTTCTCTAAGTGGTTAGTCTTCTTACAAATGCCACAAGGTGGAAATTTTCCTTTTATCGACAAATAACCTTGGTTTCCACCAGATTTTACCTCTCCAGATTTATCCAACCAGACTTTTCTGCTATCTTTTTTATGTTTGAATTTATGCCTTGCTTGAAAGGCATCTTCTACTATCCCTTCACTTCTCATAGTTACTCATTGCTCTTGGACTTGCAATTTGGAGATTAGTTCGACTATCTTAAGAGTAGTCAAGTCACAAGACTCTTCAATAGCTGAGATTTTTTATTCAAACTTATCTGGAAGGCTGACCAAGATCTTCTCTACAACTTTCTAATCTGGAAAGGTTTCACCAAGTATTCTTATTTGGTTCACAATCTCCATCATCTTGGAAGAGTATTCTTTCACACTATCTGAGTCTTTCATCTTCAAAAGCACAAAATATCTCTTCAATGCTAAGAATCTAACAGACTTTACTCTACTACTGCCTTCAAACTCCTCCTTTAACGTACCCCAAGCCTCTTTGGATGTTTCACAAGTCATAATCCTCGTAAACATCACGTCTGTAAGACATGAATGTATGCAGGTGAGAGCTCGTGGAGATCTAGTCACCAACTCATCATACTTCTTAATTTTATTGAGAGTTGCATTAACTCTCAATGGTCGGACAGCACGTCAACTTCCCATAAGTTGAGAGCCTTTAGATAAGACTTTATTTTGATGGCCCATACATGATAATTCTCTCTGGTAAAAGTCGGAGGACCTATCGTTGGATGATTTTCAAGTGCCATTAATTTTTCAGCAAGAAAATTCAATAAAGAACAGAAAGTAGATGAGTCAAACAAACAAAATTTGATTCGGATCCCTTAGGAAATAGGCTCTGATACCATGTTACAAAGAAAAGGAAGAAGAACTTCAGGTCTACAAGGTGTAAGCAGTAGGAAATCGCAGCTGTAAATTGCTAGAAAAAATCTGAAAGTGAAGAAGAAGGCTTAAGTTTTCTTGAGTTCTATTTCATTCACTAGATATTTTATTATATATGGTCTATTTATAGATAAAGTGTGAGAATTACAACCACATAATAAGCAAAATATCTCACACCAAACTATGTACATATGTGGCTCACTAACCACCACTCATTTTAAAGCAAGACTAGATATCTTACTACAAAATATTTACTATCTAGGAGTTTCTAGACAAAACTTAATTTTCTATCATATCTACAACAAAATATCCCCAACTATGGAGTTTCTAGACAAAAACTTGTTTTTCTAACATATCTACTACTAAATATCTCCAATCTAGGAATTTCTAGATAAATCTTAATTTTCTAACACAATTAGATTTTGATCTTTTAATCCATCATTCTCTTCTCTCTCAAACCGTAGGGCAAAACCCTAAGTAAAAATCAAAGTAGAAAACTCCATTCAAGATTCCTTCAATCTTTTAAAATATTCTTCTTCTAGGTAAGTCTTTCTCCAAAAATTCTATTTTTTCCAACTCAAATTCCTCCATACAATTATGAATCACAAATGAAAATCATAATTCTTGGCCATAGAGATTTCAAGAAACTAATCCAAGAATCTCAAAAAGGTTTTCTTGATTTTTCTCCTTCAAGCTAGGGTTTCAAGGCTTCTAATCAATTTCTTCTTCAAGATTCTTCAAGAACCTTGTTCTTCCAGGTATGTAAGGCTATCATAGTGTTGGACTAATTTGTCCTCACACCCTACGTCTACTTTCAAATTAGTAAAACAGTAATCTAGGATTCTTCCCCTAGATTTGAGTATTCTTAAGATATGTTGATTTTGAGTTCTTGAGTTCCTGTTTCTTTTTTAAATGTTATTTCTAATTATTGAATTGCTATATGTTATGCATTGAGATTCTTGAGTTGATTCGTTCATGTCTATATTTCAGCATGAACCCTATGAATTGAGTATTCTTGAGATGAGTAGTATCATTGAGTTCTAAGTTCTTGAGTTTTGAGTATTGAGTCGTCCATAATTCCATATGAACCCTATGATTTGAGTTACAAATTTTGAAAACCTTTTTAAAGCCAACATTTGAGTTCTTAAACTGAGTTTTGAGAAAGTAAAGATGAGTTTTGAAAAAAGAGTTTCTAAACATGATTAGTATGACAGTCGAGTATGCCATCAATGTAGATATGTCATCACTGTTTATGTAATATGACTTCCCGAGTTATCAATGATCATATTAAAATATGATTTTTATATGTTTTTTAGAAAGAGTTTTCAAGTACGAATTGAGTAAGAGTATAAAGGGACTATGTAGTCACAGAGGTATCAATTTTTACATTGATAAAAGAGAAACTGAGATTTCTAAATGAGTTATGAGTTCAAAAGATATTTCAAGAATCGTTACCTCTTTTAAGAGGGTAGTTTGAGCAATTACCTCAAACCAGAGGAAGAGTTATGTTTTTAAACATATGATCATGAGTATATAGTATTGGGAGTAGTATTGAGCACCGATATGGGGACGAGTTCAGACAACTCAAAGTCCTCATAATCCATGTACGCCAACATGGGTAAAAGGTCATACATTTTAGATGATTCCTTATAGATTTTTAAGCATAGCTTAGTGGATCAACTTAGTTGAGGTTTTCTATGCCTCGTCAAGGTATAGAACAATTCTAGTAGTGTGGGCGAGACATCACGTAGCTCATAGTGATGGTTATCGGTTAGAGAATCTCTTAATAGAGTTAAAGTGTATTTTTATTTATCACTTATTATGTAGAGTTCAGATATGAGAAGGTATTTTTTAATGCTTTAAATGATTTAACTCCTTTATTTCTTTACATTCAACTTGAGTACATTGTTATCTATTCCAGTACTTTCTTTTAGTTATTTGTTATTCAGATATATTACATACTCGTACATTCAATGGACTAATGTCATTCGACCTGCATCTTTTAATGATGTAGATACAGGTTATTAGGATCCTCAACAAGATTCTATTGAGATCACTTCATCCACTCGTCAGCTTTTGAGTATGACCTCCTTGCATCCGGAGGACTCCAATTTTGTGAGTTATTAGTAATAGTTTTTTAGCAGTCACGGGTCTTGTCCAGACACTCATCTTTATACAGTAGAGGATTCATAGATAGAGAGTTTTGGAGAGTCTTTCATTTTCAGTTATTCTATTTAAAACTTATGTTTCATACTCAGTATATTCAGCGAAGTTTTGAGATTCTGTAAACTAATTTTTAATGTTTCTTTCAATTTAATGCTTATGTATGCTTGAGTTAGTCTTCCACGTGTAGGAAGACAGGATGAGGGTTCTCTTGGGGACCAGCAATGGTTCTCGAGTGCCGACTACGTCCAGGGTGTAGGCTCAGGTCGTGACAGTTACATAAATTAAAAGATTCTCGTGAGAGGGCTGAAAAGGAAGCTCGAACGAAGTGAGAGGGTGGATGTAATTTAGCTCGACCAACAGGGAGAGGAAAATTCTTTTTATTGCATTCCCAGCTCTCGGCTCCCTCTTTCCCTTTATCCCGCCTGGGGAATATATGAATGTCTTTCTCCCGGCTTACTATGATTTCCGGGTGGGAAGAAAGCCACTCGTACATTCAACGTATTAATGGCATTTGACCTGCATATTTCCATGATGCACATAAAGGTGTTCAAGATACTCAGCAGGCACTACGTGAGATCATTTTGCACTCCTTGCTAGATTTTGTGAGCCTTTCTTACATTTTGGAGGACTCCACTCTTGTATTTAAGTTTATTAGTTTTGAGGTGTCGTGGATCTTCTCTTGACATCCATATTGAACTATAGAGGCTTCATAGATAGTTAGTGTTGAGTTTCTTTCAATATTTCCTTTCAACTAATTTGGCAAACTATTGTTTTTTGAGAGTATTTTCAGACAGTTTTGATTATACTCTTTTGAGATAATTTGAGTTTAAGAAGTTTTGATATTTTGAATTTAAATTATGTTTTAAAGCTCGAATCTGCTTGAGTTAGCCTTTCGCTAAGTAGTCAGCCAGGCCAAGGGTTCACTTGGGGATCACTAATGGTTCTATAGTGTCAGCCACGTCTAGGGTATAGGCTCAAGGAGTGACAATTGAGGGTCTTTTTCGGACGTCCATGTTGAACTTAGAGGCTTCATAGAAAGCTAGAGTTGAGTTGTTTTAAGAAATTCATCCTTTAATGTTTTTTGTGAATATTATATTTTTCTTAAATGAGTATTTGAAACAGTTGAGTTACATTATTTCTCTTTAAAGCTTTTAATTTTTTTGAGTCAAATCTTCCAAAAAGTAGTCAGCCAGAGGAAGGGTTCGCTTGAGAGATAGCAACGGTTCTCGAGTGTTAGCAACATCCCGGATGTAGGCTCGGGGCATGACAAACTTGGTATCTAAGCATAGAGTTCAAGAGTCCTAAGATGTCCATGAAGCCATGTCTAGTAGTCCTTCTTATTGGTGTGAAGCACACATCTATAATGAGAAAGCTATGACATTTAGGAACTTTTCACTGTAACTCATGCTTACACATGTCTTTTCAGATCATGCCTCCACGAAAAGCTATTTGAGGACGTCCTGCTAAGAAGAATGCTAATCATCATGGTCAAGGAGCTCCCAATGCACCAGAAGTGCAGCCCCCTCAAGGAGATGTCACCAACATTGAGTTCAAGAAGGTTATTCAGATGTTGACTAGGGTTGTGGAAAATCTGGTTGGTCAAAAAGGAGTGGGTAATTAGGATGTGGCTGATACATCCAGAGTTCATGAATTTTTGAGGATGAATCCTAAGAGATCATAGGATCGAAGGTCACTTCAAATCTGCAGAACTTTGTGGAGGACTTACAGAAAGTGTTTGGAGTTATGTATGTTATTGATGCAGAGCGTGTATAGTTGGATTCTTACCAACTCAAATGTATTGCTTACATTCGGTATGACCAGTGGAAAAAGAACAGGGCAGAGGGAGCACCACTTTTAAGCTAGGTTATGTTTGAGAATGCTTTCTTGGAAAGTTTCTTTCCTCGATAGCTAAGGGAAGCTAAGGTGAGAGCTATGAAGATGGTAGCAAATATGAGGAGCAGAATGAGTTTGTTTGTGTCTGGGCTATCCTGCTTATTTAACAATGAAGATAAGAAAGTTATGTTGATAGGGGAAAAAGACATAGCCAGACTCATGATTCATGTAAAACAGGTTAAGGAAGATAAGTTGAAAAACAGAGAAGAGTTTCGAAACTAGAAAACTAAGACATCCAAACAAGAGTCCGGCCAACATTAGACTCAAAATGGGAATCGGTCATCGTTTCAACACAGATCATTAAGACCTGGTCCATAATCATCTAGTGAACTTGCACCAAGGAACATAAATGACCATCAGAATCAGAATTTTAGAGCGCAAGCTACTTAGTCTCAACCTAGTGTGGCACAATGGGCTACTTGGAACCCCAATTGTGCTAAATGTGGTAGGAACCACCCAGGAGTGTGTCGTGATGGCTCTAATGGCTGTTTCAAGTTTGTTCAGACAGGTTATTTTATGAAAGATTACCCTCAGAACAAGATGGGTAATGGGGGCAACATAGCCTAATCTTCTTCGGTAGACAATTGGAGAAACAAATCATCTTTGTGTTATGACTAGTCTTCAGGATCACGAGAACTTGCCAGATGTTATCACTGGTATGCTTAAAGTCTTTTCTATTGATGTTTATGCCTTCCTTGATCTAGGTGTGAGTTTCTCATTTGTGACTCCTTATGTAGCCATGAGGTTCGGCATTTCCCCCGAACAACTTCTTGAGCCTTTCAGTGTTTTCTCACCTTTTGGTGAGTCTATTCTAGCAAAAAGAGTTTATCGTGATTGTACCATATTTGTCTATCATAAAGACACAATGGTTGACTTAGTTGAGTTAGACATAGCGGATTTTGATGTTATTCTAGGTATGGACTGACTTCATGTTTGGTATGCCTCAGACGATTGTAGAACTCGAGTAGTCAAGTTTAAGTTTCCTAATGAGACAATTTTAGAGTAGAGGAGTAGTTAAGCAGTGCCTAAGGGACATTTTATTTCATACCTTAAGGCCAGAAAGTTAGTTTCTAAGGATTGCATCTATCACTTAGTCTGAGTTAATGACTCTAGTGTTGAGACACTGCCTATTTAGTCAGCTCCAGTTATGGATGAGTTTCCAGAGGTCTTTCCAGACTATTTTCCCAGAGTCCCTTTTATAAGAGAAATGGACTTCTGAATAGATATTCCTCCTGATACTCAACCCATATCTATTCCGCCCTATAGAATGGCTCCAACTGAGCTAAAAGAGTTAAAAAGCAGTTGAGAGATCTTCTTGATAAGGGTTTCATATGAATAAGTATATCACCTTGGAGTGCTCTAGTTTTATTCGTGAGAAAGAAAGATGGTTCCCTAAGGATGTGTATTGATTACTACCAAGTGAAGAAGGTCACCATAAAGATACCCCTTTCGAGAATCGATGACCATTTTGACCAACTTCAGGGTTCCACTTGCTTCTCTAGGATAGATCTCAGATCTGGCTATCATCAGTTGAAAGTGAGATAAAGTGACATCCCCAAGACAACTTTCAGGACCCATCATGATCATTATAAGTTCCTTGTTATGTCTTTTGGTTTGACTAACGCTCATGTAGCAATTCATAAATCACATGAACAGAGTATTTAAGTAGTATTTTGATATGTTTGTTATTTTATTCATCGATAACATCCTAATATACTCAAGGAATGAGGAAGGTCATGCTAGTGATCTCAAAATAGTCCTCCAAACTCTCAAAGATAGAGAGTTATATGCAAAGTTTTCTGTGTGAGTTCTTGCTTGAATATGTTGTGTTCATATGCCACATAGTGTGTGGCAAAGGAGTTCAAGTTGACACTCAGAAGATTGAGGCAGTACAGAATTGGCCCAGACCCACATCTCCAATTGATATAAAGAGTTTCTTGGGGTTGTCAAGCACGTTACCACAGAAGGTTCATCGAGGGGTTTTCAGCTATTTCATCCCAGTTGACTAAGTTTAGGGGTCGTGTCCCAAGGGAACTCAGTTTTGAGAATTGATAGAAAAATAAAATTAAGCTCTAACTAGCCGTACATAAAGACATTAACGAACAAAAAATGGTAAATTAAAGGGAGTGACACAAAAGTGTCAAATATCAATTGGGGGTTTTGTCACAAGTAGTAAATATAGCAAAAATTAACAAGAAAATCAAGTACGGGGAATGTTCTTGGGGTGTGATCGCAATACAAGTTGAGATAAATCGTTGGGTACATGCTTTCAATAGGAAATTTGCAAGATAATAGTGACTAGGCTAAGCTTTAGATGGAAATAAGTTCCCTATCGGGCAACTTACCCCGTTTCAAATGGGTTCCTCTCGGACACCCATTTGCCACATGAAGACCAGCTTACACCTTACCCCACTCACTCTCTCGAGCTGAGTGTTAGGATATGGGACTAAGGCTCACCCTCTTGGGCTGAACCTCATGTCGACCCACTCCTTAGGCCATCAGTCTAGTGGTCTTGGTTTTGCGACCTCCCTCTCGGGTAAGCCGAAAACACATGGGTGGTTTTGTATTTGCAACTACAAACCCATTAAATTAAACCACAACCACTAGATGAAATTAGCATTAAAATACATCTACCCTATCAGCAAGCAAAACTCAACAACAATATCAACACATATTTGTTAAATCACACCCCAAGAATAGGGGTTTTTAGCCACACATCAAGAAATAACAAAATACACCTAAAATGATAATAAAATCAAATGGGTATAAAAAATTAAACCTTGATTTAAGCAAAGGAAGAAGAATGCAGAAGACCCACTTCCAACTTGGGGAAGATGAAATCCTTCTCTTTTCAAGTCTCCCACAAAACCCTCTCCAAAATTAAGAGAAAATATCAAAAAAGTACTATTATATTCTGAAAAATAATAATAATGGTTCGGAACTTGTAAAATTAATAAAGAGTTTAGTATTTATAGCCATCAGAAATTAGTGCATGCGGATAGTTCGGCAAAGTTAGTCGAGTCCGCCGAATGACTTGGCGACACACCCTTGTTCTGTCTCATCGCCGTTGAGTGCTTGCCTACAGTATCTTCACGTTCTGGACCATTGGGCGTTATAGTACTGCTTCACGGAACTATTTGGCGAAGCGTCGACTGCTCCTTTCATCGCCTTTTTGATCCTCTTCCTTCAGGGCTTCGCATACTGGAACAAAGGGCGGAGTCTGTCCTTTCAGTGAATCGCCAAAGGTTCTTGGCCATGCTCATGCTTCAGCTTCTACGTTCTTTTTAGCCTTTTGGTTCCTTTTTGCACCTAAGTGTCCATGCTTCCACTAAAACTTCAAATACCTAAAACTTAAGAGTTTTCATCGGATATTGAGACAAAATAAGCATTCGAGGACAGTATTTATATCAAAATAAAGCCCTAAATGAGTCTAATTTGTGGACTCATCAACACCCCCAACTTAAACTTTTGTTTGTGCTCAAGCAAACTTGAATTCAGCCGTTCAAAAAGGGTGTCTCAAAAAGTTCTACACAAGACTCGATCATGAGTGCAGACAACAAGACTCAATTACTTATGCAAGGATCAATTGTGTACTCAAAGATTCAAGTTGTGACACACCATTACCAAAGATTCTCATGCTCGGAATACTTGCTAGTTGTGCAAGTTCAAGCTCAACAAAATGTATCTAAATGCCCTCACATGAAGAATGATTCCATATTCACACAGAGGTTAATCAATTCAAGATTAGGAATCTGATGCAATGCTCACACTCAAAAAGAGGAACACAATGCATGTTTTCACCCATAGGTTTGCCCTTATTTTCCAATCGACTTTCGATTCGGTTTACTCAAGATCAAAAAGGTCTTTCTAAGGCTTGTAATGGTGATGAGTGCAAAGGTATGGTCATTTAGGCTCAGTGGCTCCCTCTTCGTGGGATGTGGTATTCTCAAGGCATTCCCTTCTTTTCCTTTATCGATTCTTTTTCTAGTGCTTCTAAGTCAACTTTTTATTCACCCTCATGGATTGCTTGGAAACCCGATTTCATTCGTACTTTTTTTTTAATTGAATTGAATTGAAGGGGTTTCCACTTATGTAATACCATGGGTTAGGGGGGACTTTTTCTTGCACTTCTTGACTTCTCCTTTTCCTTTTTACCACACCCTCAACTTAGGCTTTTGGCCTAAGTTGGCAATTCGCTAAACCACAACTCAAGAGGATCTTAGGTAGTGGTTCAAGTAAGGTCTAGGGTTCATCAAGGTTCTTCCAAAGAAAGGTAAGGCTCAAAGGGTGTTCAAAAGAGTTTCACATGCTAACGGGTAGGCCACAAAAGAGGTATATGTCAAATTTGGCTCACACTCTTTAAAATTTCCTAAGATCATATCTAGAGTACACCTTTCTAAATCAATCAGACTAACAGGGAAAATTCTAGGTTTATTCATGCAAGTTTCAAAGCAAGCTAATCACACAAGGCATTGACACTCAAGTCAAACAAGACTGCACACTTTCGCTAGTGTGCAACGGTCATTACAGGAGAATCAGTTCGATAAATGGCTAATCACAACGAGATGCAACGAGTTCACATATTGTCTATGCAACTTCATTTGGCCTCATCGTAGCCGTATATTCATGTTCGTTCAATTGAGAGCACTATTCAAGTGATCAATATTGATCGAAATCGAGACTCAAATTTTTTCGAAAGAACAGCCACAATCAACTTACAAAGGGTGGCCAAAATGTGCGAAAAATTCAAAAAAAATTGGAAGAGTCAAAATCATTTGCAATTTAAAACAAAAGAGAGCCATGAGCTCAAACATCCACAAAAAGCAGTGTAAACACAATTTTAAAAATAGAACAACCCAAATGTACACCAAAACACAAGTATCTAAAACAAGCAAAACAAAAGGTGAGCCTCACCCCACCACAAATAAAAAGTAATTTGTCCTCAAATGCAAATAATACAGAATCCAAAAGTAGATGTAAGAAAGGTAGAGAAAAGGGTAGAGAAAAGTCTTGGTTATGCAGTCTCTCTATCTGTTGGGGCATCAGAGCTTGAAGTAGTCTCAGATGGAAAGCTAGTGCCAGATCCATTAGGGGTTGTTGTGGACGTAATTGTCTTTACTAGATCTGGCAGATCTCTAAATATGCTCGCATCTTGGCTCACTCTTATCTCCTCAACCTATTCTCCTATCAACTCCTCGTCAGTTTCTGCATCCGACTCTACCTGCGTTGCACCATCCCCTTGCACATCTCCGGTAGTCACAGGAATATCCTTATCATCTGGTCTCTCTATGAGTAAGGTGAAGTCGGTAGACTTAAGGTAATCTACGTCCTTTCTCAAACTTGCAATCTCGGCTTTTAAGGTTGTCACCTCAGAGGTTTCCCGTTGTCTGCTCTCACAAGCCATAACTCTCACTCTTAAGGCATTAACAGAAGTCTGAATACAAGTAAGTGCTACTAGTATGGCCCTGTCAATCATCTCAGAATAGACCTTTCCAATCTGGTAGCTCTCACTTCAGCTTAGTAGGCCTACTGCCTCATCTTCAGGATCATGGCCTGAGTGATTCTGGCAGGCTGGGAGGATAAGGAAGCACCTGGAGCCTGTGAGGAAGAAGAAGAAGGAGTTGATATACATGAGGGCTCAGAGGCTGGGGTGGAGGAAGGTGTCTCTGCTGATAATGAGTCAACATTGACTTCTGGAGAAGTATCTGCTGGGGCTACTCTTCTCCTGTCATCCTTCTCTCGTGTAAATTCTACCTCTATATGCCGGATATCAATGAAGGAAGGTGGAGTGACTTCTATATCGCTAGCAGGCTCTCAGGGTACTCCCGCATGTCTGCACAACTCAGTAATCAGAACAGGAAATGGAAGGGATGTTTATGTATGTTTGGCTCTCAAAGCCATCTCCTGTGAAACCAGACGTCCCAGGTCGATCCACCTCCTAGCCATGATAGAACCAAGGCAAGCTTCCTTAGGATGACACAGGATGGACTCATTCTGGGATGGCATGATAGTACTGTTGATGAAGCCAAACCAGTACCGGGAGGCGATGTTCATATCCTTCTTCTCAATAGGAGCTCCAGCATCCAACCACATCGGGGTGATGTCAGAAATCATCGGAGCTAACCAACCCTTCAGATCATCTAGGGACGGAACAATAGGCAGGCCCTGGTAGGGTAGTACTGAGTGCAGCGGTCGACCTAATACAGCATTAATATGCTCACTGTGACACTTCACCTCCTTGCCTCTAACCAGAACCAACTTTACTGGTCGGAACTCACTAGCCTTTTTCTTATTTTTCAGGACCAATTCCCCAAAGGCTAAGTAGAATTCCCGGACCCAGTAAGGAATGTAAAAGCCCCGTGGCCTGGTGAACTGTTCGAACTCATGATATCTGAGCGTGTTAAGCACTTCAGCATGCTTACCTTCCAAACCCTCTACAGATAGTAACTTTTCTAATAGAATGGTTCGTAAACCATCGCCTTTAGTGTGTTCAGCAACCTAGGTGGAGGTGGAGCTACAGGGAGTGCAGGAGCCGATGGAGGTTGTGTTGGAGTTGGCACTGATTCGGTAGTCGAGGGAGTGGCAGCTGAAGGGGTTCCGGTAGCTATGGGCTGATTTCTAGCCCTAAGTTCCTCTCTTTGATTTATCAAAGGTTGCTCATCCTCCGGCTCAAAAACAGCTGGTTCAACATTTGTGCCCTTCCTAGCGATGTGTTTTTTTCGTTTGCCTTTATATCCCGGTGGGAGATCCTGCTTTCTTTTCTGTGAAGGTCGTGATCCTCCTTCATTGATTGTAATTCCCGTTGCCTTTTTTTTTGAGGTGGTGCATTTAGGTTTGTGCGTACCATATTTGTAAAAGTTTGTGATTAGTCAGAAAAACAATCACACTAAAACACCAAAAATCTGAAGCAGAAGGGTTCGCCGATTAGTCGGCGAATCGCCAAACCTCTTTAGCGACCTAGGTCGAACTTGCCGAAGGGATTAGTTTGAAATCTAGGTAAATAAGCAATTAAAAAGTCTATATGGCGAGACCAACTACCTTCGGCGACCACGGTTGTGTCCACCAAAAGTAACAGATCTCTCAGCACTATGGACATGAATGAAGGGCGATCTAGGTCAGTAGGCGAACCGCTGAATCGTTTGGCGAGCATGAACCAGCTCGCTAAATGACTCACTGTGACTATTTTTCAACCTACTTCTTAGAATCGACCTTACAGGCACTGAAAAACGTAATTAAAGCATGCAGACATGAAATTCACACAAGACCCATACTTTCCATCATTCCGGAATACTCAGACTTCTTCCAGTCCTACCAAAGTTTAGCCATTTAACTATGATCACCCTTAAAAATGTCTTCACCCATTCCTTCATTGAGAAACTTTTGTTATTTAGCACAAATTTGGGCTCTTTAGGTGTTACCCAACTAATAAAATGACAATCAAACGGGAACCATTTCCATCGCAATCAAATTAAAGCACAAACAACAAGGCATTCGACTATTAAAATATTTCAAGCAACTAAGTACGGATTACACATAGCATATCAACTTATTTCTATCAGAGAGGCCCAGCACATGTCATCCTGATACTACAATTGCAAAAGAGTGCAAAAACTTTTAAGATAAATTCGGGGTTTTATGGGTTAACCTTTAATGCCGATCAAATTTCTTTTTGAAATGCTAGGCAGCAAAGAGATCCAACCCCAAGAACTATTTACCAATTGAAATACTAATGGAAAGGTAAATATCTAACAAAAAATACCTTTGGTGTGATTTTGAGGAGTTTGAGACGAGGGAAAGTGAGAGATTCAAACATTTTGACTTTCTACCTTTATAGTTCTCTGTCATTCAGCAACGTTAGTCTTATCACTGATAAAATTGGTAACGCGCCGAATGCTTACTTACCTCGCCGAGTTTTACAGGACAACCCTTATTTTGGGGTCCCAACGACGGATTAAGTCGGAGTCGCCGATAGATTCGGCGACTCGCCTACTAGGTCCTTGGCTCGCCAACTTGTACTTCTCAACACCTTTCTCATTTTACCCTACAAAATCAGCACACCATTATTCGAATAGAATAATTAAAAGTAGTAAAACCTTGGGTTGCCTCCCAAAAAGCGTCTTATTTTATGTCGTCGCACGACGTAAGTTCTGTCTATTATTGGGGTTAGCCCCAGTGTAACTAGCTGACCCTAATATATCATTTGGGTGGAGATGAGGTACTGCAAAACTCAGGAATGACCTAATCAGCTGGATTGATTTAGAGTACAATCCAATCATTTGATTCAACACTTCAACATTCTCCTTCATTTCTTCCAACACCTGATCTTAATCGGTGATCTTTTGGAGAATGATTTGAAGTGTGTCCTCGACACGATTTTTCTCCCTATTTCTAGACTTCCTCCGCTCATGAGGGGGTATGTACCTCCCCCTGCTATTGCATTGGACTTCCACCTCTAAGATTTTGGTGGCCAAGTTGTTTAGCTGAGATGCCAATTCGGTCAGCATGAGGTCCTTTTGGACTCCTTGGTTTATTTCGACCAATTTGCCACTACTTTGCTCAGCCATGCTCACTTAAATGGACAACTCAACGAAAAGCAAAACTAAACATAAAGTTAGTAAATTACAACTAAGAAGAACAAAGAAAATTCTACTAATCAAAAGATTCTCAAATAACACCACTCCCCGGCAGCGATGCCATTTTGATGCTTATCGTGACCAACGACACTAACCTACGGTATGAGTGTCTATGATCATCGATAGTATAGTAACCCAACTAAAGGTTGGGGTCGTGTCCCAAGGGAGTGGTTTTGAGAATTGATAAAAAAACTAAAATTAAGCTCTAACTAGTCGTAGCTAAAGACATTAACGAACAAAAACATGGTAAATTAAAGGGGGCGACACAAAATTGTCAAATATCGATTGGGGGCTTTTTCACAAGTAGTAAAAATAGCAAAATTTAACAAGAAAATCAAGTATGGGGAAATGTTCTTGGGGTGTGACCGCAATACAAGTTGAAATAAATCGTTGGGTACATGCTTTCAATAGGAAATTTTCTAAGGTAATAGTGACTAGGCTAAGCTTTAGATGGAAATAAGTTCCCCCTCGGGCAACATACCCTCTCGAGCTGAGTGTTAGGATATGGGACTAGGGCTCACCCTCTCGGGCTGAACCTCATGTCGACCCACTCCTTAGGCCATCAGTCTAGTGGTCATGGTTTCGCAACCTCTCTCTCGGGCAAGCCAAAAACACATGGGTGGTTTTGTATTTGCCACTAAAAACCCATTAAATTAAACCACAACCAGAAGGTGAAAACACCATTAAAATACATCTACCCTATCAGCAAGCAAAACCCAACAACAATATCAACACATGTTTGCTAAATCACACCCCAAGAATGGGGGGTTTTTGCCACACATCAAGAAATAACAAAATACACCTAAAATGATACTAAAATCAAATGGGTATAAGAAATTAAACCTTGATTTAAGCAAAGGAAGAAGAATGGAGAAGACCCACTTCCAACTTGGGGAAGATGAAACCCTTCTCTCTTCAAGTCTCTCACAAAACCCTCTCCAAACTTGAAAGAAAATATCTAAAAAGTACTCTTCTATTCTGAAAAATAATAATAATGGTTCAGAACTTGTAAAATTAATAAAGAGTTTAGTATTTATAGCCATCAGAAATTAGTGCAGGCGGATAGTTCGGCGAAGTTAGTCGAGTCCGCCGAATGACTCGGCAACTCACCCTTCTTCTGTCTCATCGCCGTTGAGTGCTTGCCTATAGCATCTTCACGTTCTGGACCATTGGGTGGTATAGTACTACTTCGCGGGACTATTTGGCGAAGCGCCGACTACTCCTTTCATCGCCTTGTTGATCATCTTCCTTCAGGGCTTCGCATACTGGAACAAAGGGTGGAGTCTGTCCTTTCAGCGAACTGCCAAAGTTTCTTGGCGATGCTCATGCTTCAGCTTCTTCATTCTTTTCAGCCCTTTTGTTCCTTTTTGTGCCTAAGTGTCCATGCTTCCATTAAAACTTCAAATACCTGAAACATAAGATTTTTCATCAGATATTGAGACAAGATAAGCATTTGAGGACAGTATTTCTATCAAAATAAAGCCCTAAATGAGTCCAATTTGTGGACTCATCAGACAACTAAGTTTCAATGGTCTAAAGCTTGTGAGAAAAGCTTTCAGGAATTGAAAACTCCATTAAGTACTACTCTAGTGTTGAACCTAAAAGAGGGCACAGAGGGTTTTGTCGTCTATTGTGATACATCTAGAGTGAGTCTTGGTTGTGTGTTGATGCATAATGGTAAGGTTATAGCCTATGCCTCTAGGCAGCTTAAGCTTCACAAGAGGAACTACCCGACTCATGATCATGAGTTGGCAATAGTAGTTTTTTTCTGAAAAATGGCATCACTATCTCTTTGGCTTTCATTTGAATGTATTCACCAACCACAAGAGTCTCCAATATGTTTTCAGCTCGATGGAGCTTAATCTCAAACAAAGGATCTGATTAGAGTTACTCAAGGATTACAACATAAGTAACATATATCACCCAAGTAAGGCTAACGTTGTTGTTGATACCTTGAGCATTTTTTCCATGGGGAGTACTACTTATGTCGAGGAAGTAAAGAAAGAGTTGTCTAAGGAAATTCATAGACTTTCACATTTGGGAGTCTATTTTTTAGATTCCAGTGAAGGTGGAGTTGTTGTGAAAAATGGGGTTGAATCATCATTAGTGTCAGAAGTGATGGAGAAGCAAGACAAAGACCCTATATTACTTGAACTGAAGGTAAATGTGCATAAGTAGAAAATGATGGCTTTTGAACAGTGGGGGAGATGGTGTGTTGATATATCAAGGTAGATTTTGTGTTCCAAAGGTGGATAATCTACATGAGAGGATCATGGAAGAAGCTCATAATTCCAGATATTCGATCCATCCAGATTCCCCAAAGATGTACCATGACTTGAGAGAAGTATATTGGTGGAATAGTATGAAGAGGTGTATTTCATATTTTGTTGCTAAGTGCCCAAATTGCTAGCAAGTCAAGGTGGAACACCAAAGGCCATTGGTGTGGCTCAGAACATAGCTCTTTCGAATGGAAGTGGGAGATGATAAATATGGACTTCACTAATGGCTTGCCGCGAGCTCGCAAGTAGCATTATTTGATTTGGATGATTGCAGATCAGATGACTAAATCAACCCATTTTTTGCCAGTAGAGACTACAAATTCAGCAGAAGATTATGTAGTTTATACATCAGTGAAATAGTCTAACTTCATGGAGTCCCTTTGTCCATCATTTCAGATTGGGGTGTGCAATTCACCGCTCAGTTTTGGAAGTCATTTGGGAAAGGTTTGGGTTCAAAGGTAAACCTTAGTACTGCCTTTCATCCTCAAACAGATGGTCAAGCAGAACGCACAATTCAGACGCTAAAGTATATGTTGAGAGTATGTGTCATTGATTTCAAAGATAATTGGGATGATCATTTGCTTATAAAGTTTGCTTAAAATAACAGTTATCACTCCAGTATCCGGATGGCACCTTATGAGGCCCTTTACTAGGTAAAGATGTAAATCTCGTATTATTGGTTTAAGATTGGTAAAGCTGAGTTGATAAGGCAAGACTTGGTTTATCTATCCATGGAGAAGGTGAGGACTATTCAAGAAAGGTTGAAAACAACACAAAGTCGTTAGAAATCCTATACAGATGTAAAAAGGAGAGATTTGGAGTTTGAGGTTAATGATTGGGTGTATTTGAAGGTTTCTCCCATGAAGGGTGTTATGAGGTTTGGTAAGAAAGGAAGCTTAATCCTTGATATATTTGTCCTTACAGGATATCAAATAGGATTTGTAATGTAGGTTATGAATTGGAGCTACCACCAGAGTTAGCGGATACCTATCTGGTATTCCACATCTCCATACTAAAGAAATTCTTGAGCGATCATTCTTTTGTTATTCCAACAAAAAGTATTAGTGGAATATTGTTTGTCCTATGAGGAAGTTCCAGTCAAGATCCTTGATCGTGAGATTAACAGGTTGAGAACCAAAGAGGTAGCATCAATCAAAGTGTTTTGGAGGTATCAGTTTGTTGAAGAGGCTACATGAAAAGATAAAGAGGATATGAAAACTAGATATCCTCATCTTTTTTCCTCTAATTCAGTTCCAGTCCAACGTATTAACTCTTCCTAAAGTACTTATTCAATTTAGTCCATCCTTTAGTGTTTTAAGTTCACGAGTTTTATGTTTATTTTGCATTAAATTGGGAAGTTATATATCTCCCTACCCTTTCCATGCTCATTTAAGCCATCATTTGAGGATGAATGGTTCCAAAGGGGAGATATTGTAACACCCCAAAGATTTCTAAGCTAAGGCCTGAACCATTCTTCTTTTCCATGTAAGGTCGTATCGGGTGATTCATAAATTGATCTTAGGTGTGAAGTTCATTTTTTTTATTACGGGGATGGATTTGAATATGAATTAAGGTCACAATAATCCTTTAACACAAAGCTAAGTTGAAAGCTTCCTTACCAATTGAGTTTTGACGTAAGATTCTACATTGGCCAACTTCAAATAATCATATATCTCATCACATAATAAATTAGGTGGAATAACTTGTAAAATTGAAGTTCTATGAGTACTCTTTCCAATGCCACCAAGTTTGCCTCATTTCGAGTTCGGAGTAAAATGTTATGATCGCTTTACCAATGACTATCACAACAAACTTTTATAGGCCGTAGCAATTTCTACGACCCGTACTATCAACTTGTAGAAAAATTCAGAGAAGTCAAATTTTGGGGTCCCATTCCTGCGGATCCATCTACGAGTCATAGAAACTTCTACGGGTCATTATTTGGACCTGTAGAATGAACTTTTGAGCCTTAAATTCAATATGAATTCTACGGAGTTGATCTACGGTTCGTAGAAACCTCTTCGGTTGTAGTTGGGACCCGTAGAGTGAACTTTTGAGCCTTAAAGTTAAATATGAATTCTATGGATTGAACCTACGATCCATAAAAACTTCTATGGGTTATAGTTTGGACCCGTAGAATGTAATTTGAGCCTTAAAATTTGGTATGAATTCTACGGATGGGATATATGGTCCGTAGAACAAACCACGAACCATCGATGACCCCGTGGAAGGTTTCTGTCAGCTTTTTAAGAAGGGTATTTCGGACTTTTCCCACCCATTCTAAGCCTAAAACCCGACTTTTTACTCTAGTTTAAGGGTTACATAGTGCTATTCGATATTTTACGTTCATTAACACTCCAAGTCATTAGAGAAAGATTCCTAAAGGACAAAAGCTAGGGTTTCAAGCATTCTTCAATTTTTCACCGATTTTGCCAAGAACTTTGTTCTTCCTTGTAAGTAAGGCTATTATAGTGATGGACTGAGTTAGTCCTCACGCCCTACATCTATCAAAATTCAGAAAAAGAATAATCTAGGGTCTTATCCTGGATTTTGAGTATTCTTGAGATAAGTAGTATCGTTGAGTTATGAGTTCTTCATTTCTTAGTATTGAGTTTTCTATTTGTTATTGAGATACTTTAGTTGATTTGTCCATGTCTGTGTTTCAGCATGAACCTTATTTTGAGTTATAATTTTTGAAAATCTTTTAAAGCAAACATTTTTGTCGTAAATTGATTTTCTGAGAAAGCAAAGATGAGTTTTTGAGAAAGAATTCTAAACATGATTTGAGTAAGAGTATAAGGGAACTAAGTATTCCCAAATGTATCACTTTTTACATTAAAAAACGAGAAATTTTGATTTCTAAATTAGTTCAGAGATATTTTAGAGCAGTTACCTCATTTAAGAGGATATTTTGAGCAATTACCTCAAATTGATAATGTGTATGTTTTATACATTTGAGCATGTGCATATATTTATTGGTAGTAGTATTGGGTACCGATATAAGGATGAGTTCAGAAAACTCACACTCCTTGTAAACTATGTTGCCAATATGGGTAAATTGTCATACTATTGAGATGACTCCTTATTGCTTTCAAGCAGAGCTTTAGTGGATCCGCTTAGTTAAGATGTTTAAAATATATGACAGTTCTGGCAGTGTGAGCAAGACATCGTATCATCATGTTGCTCATAATGATGGTTGTCAGTTAGAGAATCTCCCAAATAGTATCAAAAGAGTATTTTTATCATATCACTTAATATGTTGGGTTCAGAGATAAGTAAGTATTTGTAAAGTTTAAATGATTTCACTCCTTTATTTCTTTACCTTTAGTTGAATATATATGTATATCTATTGCAGTCCTTTCATTCGGTCATTTCACTTCGACTATATTACATAATCGTACATTCAATGTACTGATGTTATTCCACATGCATCTTTTTATGATGCAGATAGAGGTGATCAGGATCATCAACAAGCTCTTCGTTGAGATCACTTTGCACTTCCCATTTGAGAGTTTTTGTGAGTCCTCCTTGCATTTCGGAGGGCCCCGTTTTTAATTTCAGTATTTACTTTAGGATGTCGAGGGTCTTGTCCCGATGTTCATGTTGAACTTAGAGGCTTCATAGATAGCTAGAGTTTAGTTTTTTTCATAAATTTATCCTTTAAAGTGTTTTACAAATATTATATTTTGCTTAAATGAGTATTTGAGACAGTTGACTTACATTTTTCTCACTAAAGCTTTTAAAATTCTTGAGTCAAATCTTTCGCTAAGTAGTCAGCCAAAATGAGGGTTCGCTTGGGAGCCACCAATGGTTCTCAAGTGTCGGCCACGTTAAGGGTATAGGCTCGGAGCGTGACAGTTACATCACTTACATTAACACAAGAAACAATAAACACCATTATTTATTTCTTAATATATAATTAATATAATATATATTTAGTTGTTTTCTAATGGTTCTAGGAATTTTTTGTAGTATTCTGCAAACCCCACAATGGAAATATATTTCTATATGTTGCATAATGCAACATGCAATTCTTCATGAAAACTTCAGTTATTTCCTGCACATATTTATGCAGCCAGATAAAAGTAATATTTTGATAAAACTGGTTTTAGCAAATTTTTGTTCTTTTAGCTACTCATTCTCATATCAGTGTTCAATACTACTCCCAATAAATATATACTCATGCTCAAATGTATAAAACATACTCTTTCTCAATTTGAGGTAATTGCTCAAAATATCCTCTTAAAGAAGGAACTACTTTGAAATAACTATAAACTCAGTACTCGTTTAGAAATCAAAGTTATTCTTTTCTCAATGTAAATATGGTAAATTTGGGAGTCAATAGTTCCCTTAAACTTTACTCAAAATTTCTCTTTAATCTTTCCTCAAAACTCCTCTTTACTTTCTCAGAAAATCAATTTAAGACAATTATTTGGTTAAAAAGATTCTCAATAATAACTCAATGAATTCTCAAATAATAGGGTTCATGCTGAAAAATAGACATGAACAATCAACTCAAGAATCTCAATGCATAATGTCTAGAAAATAAAAAATTAGGAATAGAAACTTAGAATTCAACCACAAACTCATCACGAATACTCAAAACTAAGGATTGACAACTCAGTCCATCATGATGATAGTCTTACATATTTGGGAAGAACCAAGTTCTTGGCGAAATCGATGAAATTTGAAGAACACTAGAAACCCTTAGTTTTTTCTCCTCTTGAATCCTTGCTCTAAGTCTTTGAAGTGTTAAAGAATGTAAAAACTATTTTAACAGTGTTTATACCCTTAATTAGGTGAAAAAGGGTAGTGGTTTAGACTTAGAAGAGGTGGGAAAAGACTAAACTATCCTTCCTCATATTTATGCACTCATATTCCTCATAAAATATGTAGCTAACATGGGTAAATGATCATACTTTTTAGATGATTTCTTTTTGCTTTCGAGCAGAGCTTTAGAGGATCCATTTAGTTGAGGTGTCCTATATCCCGACAAGGTATAGGACAGTTCTAGCAACGTGGGCAAGACGTTGTATCATCCCATTTCTCATATTGATGATTGCCAGTTGGAGAATCTCCCTAATGGGTTAAAGCGTATTTTATTGTATTTTCTTATACATCCTTGAGTTAGCCAATTTTACTTGTAAAACTTTAAACATTCTATCTTTTACCTATGTTTTGAGTTGAGTTGAGATAAGTTGAGGTGAGTAGTTCTTCAGCCTTACGAGTTCAGTTATTTATTCATTCAGTTTTATTACACACTCGTACATTCAATGTACTGGTGCCATTCGACCTGCATCTTTTTATGATGCAGATACAGGTGTTCAGGATCATTAACAGGCACTTTGTTGACATCACTTTGCTCTCTAGAATTAGCTTTTTGTGAGCCTCATTATATTCTGGAGGACTCCATTTTTCTTTTCAATTTAGTCATTTCAGGGTGTCGTGGGTCTTGTCCTGACATCCTTGTTGAACTATAGAAGCTTCATATATAGATAGAGTCAAGGAGTCTCTCATACTTCGTTTTCCTTTGAGATGTTTCACAAACTATTATTGTTGCATTTGTGGTGTACATTTACCTCGTACATCATAAATTGGTTATAAGTCATTAACCTTAAAATAAATTAGGCCATATTATCTTAGCTAGGATTAACTAACATAGTTGACTTTTAAGTTACACTTACAATTGATTCTATCGAAAAGGACAAAGAGAAAATTCAACCATGAGTGCAACCCGAAGAAAATATCGAAAACAATTATGTAGATCCAATCCAAAGAAAAATAAATAACTAGAATTTACGCCCTAATCTTCTTATTAGGTCCTTGCAAAATTATTTTTGAAAATCACTTTTTCCAATTTATTTATGAGGATAAAATAGGAAACCAAAATTAGAAAGAAAAAAAAGAGTTTAAACTAAAAAAAGTAAGAAAATAAATAGAAAACATTTTTTTACGGTAGGACACATATGTCTACTCGTACAATTTTATACAAATTAAGCATCTATTTGTGCACATCCAGAGTTGGATGACATAGATATTATGTGAAGACAAGTTAAATGACACATTTATATATTATACCTTAATTAATTTGCCTTTTATCCCTCTTCAACATAAGAAACAAAACGTTTAAAAATGGTTTAGATGAGGATAAAATAGAAATCAAAATTAGAAAGAAAGAAAAGAGTTTAAACTAAAAAAGTGCAAGAAAATAAATAAAAACATTTTTTTATGGTAGGATGCATGTGTCTACTCGTACAATTTTATACAAATTTAAGCGTTTATTTGTGCACAACCAAAGTTAGAGAACATAGATATTATGCGAAGTCAAGTTAAATGGCACATTTATATATTATACCTTAATTAATTTTCATTTCATCCCTCTTCAAAATAAGACATAAAACATTTAAATAATTGTTCAGAAATTGTATAAGTGGGCTTTTGGCCATGCATATCAAATTTTATTTATTTTATTTGTAATCTTTAAAAGTAAGAGTCTAAGTTGAAAGGCATAATACATAAATATGCCCTTTGAACTTAGCTTCAGTGGTTCATCTATTCCCTCCAACTTTGGGACTCACAAGTAGACAACGAATAGACACATTCATCTTATATGGTGTTCTATATGACAATTTATGTCCACGTTGCATCATATATGTGTTATGTCACGTAGGATGCTGGTGTCTGCTTGTTCAATTTTATACAAATTTGAGTTTCTACTTGTACGCACCTCAAAATTGGAGGGTATAGAGGTCAACTAAAGCCAAGTTAAAATGTATATTTATGTATTATGCCGGGTTGAAATTGTGTTTGGCCATACGTTTTACAAAAAAATATGTTGAAATACATATAACCTTTTAACTTGGCTTCATTTTATATTTATGAACTCCAACTTTAGGTGTGCACAAGTATCATCTTGTGAGCTAACTTTTGAAACAAAGAGTAAAATATGATAATCACCTTAAGCTAACTCAATGTTGTCCCCTAGGTTATATAGTCCACCCTCAAAATGCCTAGGTGTTGTATTCTAGGTGTTTTGATGATCCTCACAAATGCAGGGACCCGGTCCCTAGCAAAGACGTGCTCCCTTCCAAATTCAAAATGGTGTAAAGCTGTCTTGTCGGGTTGGTTGGTGAAAAGTGTAGCGTACTTCACCACTACGAAGGGTGGACGAGGTTGTTTGTTTCAGTAATCAAAACCTTTTTTGGTGACTGATATATACAACAATAAACAAAAAACACTATTCATTCAAAAAGAGAGAGAGCTAGCAAGTCTTTTCAAGAACTCACAAAGAAAACACTGCAAGGGACCTGGTCTCTGAAAGACTGCGAACGTGAAAGAGACGAAAAGACAGCTGTCAGAAAGCTGCTAACTCTAATGTGGTTGGTGCACGTATTTTTAGAGAAGCAAGCTCTCAGCCAATGGTGTTGTCCCAAGGGGTTTGCGTTCATTTGATATAGTCACTTCTCACAAGACACAAACTCAAGATTTGACAAACAAAGATTTGAATTTCTGAAAATTCATAAGCTTACAAAGAGAAGGTCATCTTCAACAAGAACACATACAACAAGGGACCTGATCAACAGAAGAAGTGTTATTTGTGTGTGTTGTTGTTCTTGAGTGCTTGTAATGTGCTAAAGTTGTAGGATTCGTTTCACTCTTATAAGAAATGTTTCAAACTCTTGTGTGTAGTGAGGGTAAGAACATTGTTAGAGTTAACTTTTTGTCCTACAGTTTGAAGTCTATATTAATTAGTGATAGTTAATATAGTGGGAAATGGATGCATTGCTTTAGCTCGGTAAGTAATAGGAGTATTACTTAGTGTGGGACTAAGAGTTTGATCTCATTGTTGTGGTTGTAATCTGTATTCACTTTTGCTTGAGATTAGTGAAAACAGTTGAAAATCCGTTGTGACAAGTCGTGGTTTTACTCCCTTGAGCAAAGAGGTTTCCACGTAAAACTCTTATGCATGATTTACATTGTGCTATTTATTTTCCGCACTTTAATTCTGTCGGAGGACCTGGTCCTATAATCATTGGTGGACGCATACATTCCAACACTAGGTTTATATGTTGAACGACGTTACTGACTCAAATTGATTGAAGAAATGAATTGCCATTTATTCATATAAAAATCTTAAAGAACTCTCACTGCATGAGCTACCTTGATTGTGAGCCTAATATCCATTTTCTTAAACACTAAAACATACATAGGTGTGTTTGTTTGACTATGGGATTGAAACTCGAGGAGGTTGTAACAATAATTATAATTCTATCTCAATCTCAAATTATTCCGAATAAAAACAATAAACACAACCTAAAATATCCTAGGCGGCCAATTATAAACCAATATAATTTGACTTTTGAGAACTGTGCCTACCACAAACTTTCTACTATCTATGTCTATAGACCGTAAACATTAAAAAAGTGCCTCAATTGGCCCATTTGTCCATGTGATATAGAATCATGATATGATATCATACTATGAAATCATGAGATGAAATTGAAGTTTTGTTTGGACATGCGATATGAAATTCTTGTGTTGTATATTTTCTCATAAACATAAGAATCTCATAAGTTGTAAAACTATTAAAATAGCCTCAATTATTTATTCAATCTTACCAAATCATGATTTTTGGAGAATATGAGATTTCATGTCATGATATACAATCATGAGATAGAATCAGCATAAAATCGCATGTCCAAACATTGATTTCATCTCACGATTTCATATCGTGATATGGTATCACCAGGTCAAACGCCTACAACGAAATTTCACATCTTTCATTGCTGTCAAAATCTATCCAAATTTTGCTATGATAGAAGTTACGAAGGGTAGAGGTAGGCCGAAGAAAAATATGAGTGGGAGGTGATTAGACAAGATACAACACAATTTTAACTTACTGGGGACATTATCCTACATAAGAAGGTATGATAGACGATGATTATGATAGAAGGCTTGAGGACATTACCCTATATAAGAAGAATATGGTAGATGATGATTATGATAGAAGGCTAGTAGGTAGTCATGTGTTGTCGCACTTCATGTGTGAGGAGGCAGGGGCTAACCTCTTCTCTCTTTCTCTTTATTACTAATATTATTTAGGAATCACATGATTTTTTTGTCCTTCGGTGTTTATTACTATATGTTGCTTTGTATCCTGCTAATTTTTTTCGTCTTATTTGCTAATAATCGTGCTTCGAATTCCTTTTTTTCTTTTGAGACAAGTCTCTATCTAGAATAGGCTCTCTATCTTTCCAAGATAGTTATAAAGTTTGTAATACATTCTATCCTCCTTAGATACTACATGTGAAATTTCACTAGATATGTTATTATTGTAGACAAATATATATATCAACTTAACTTGAGGATCTATTGATCAAAACAACCTCTTTGTCCCTACTAAATACAAAGAGAAGGTCGGCATATATCCTCCTCCCTAAAACTCATTTATGGAACTATTCTAAGATATTGTTATTGTTATATATCTTGACTCTTATTGGCGCATAAGTTTCATGAACTCGTCTTTGTTCATGACAAACGGTAGGGTTTGAATTTTGTGATATCCATCTAACTCGTACTTTTTAGAGAAATTAGTTCTAAGTCATTAACCTCAAAATAAACCAGGCCGTATTATCCTAGCTAGGATTAACATAAATATTGAGTAATTTTCCAAGATGACCCATATTTGGGAAATTACCTAGTAATATTACTTTTGTTTATTTTAGGACTACAATATCACCCAACTTTACATATTTTCGTCAAAATATACTTGACACAAAAAAATATTTTTCTCTCTTCTATGTCACGTTATTCCATTTTTACTATTAATTAAAAATTTAACTTTTTAAATCAACCCATATGATATACTCTGTAAAAATAATATTTACATAGTGAACATTTTTAAACAACTCACATTTGTTTTCTGTTATTACGATTAACACTAATTATTTATTTTAAATCATTTTTCAAATCATTCATTCTTTAAGTTCTTATAAAATGTGCAAGGTGAACATTAAAAACAAGTAAAAGTAAAAAAAAAAAGTGACGTTAGAGGACAATTTTCATGTACTCATAAAAAATCAAGAGTATTACAACTAACTCCTTTTACGGATATTTTTCTAGCAACTATTCCCTCTGTCCATTTTTATTTATTCATTACGTTACAAATAATTATTCATTTGTTACTTGTTTACTTTAGAAAATCAAGTGATAATTTATTACTTATTTCCTAATTCACTCTTATTATTAATTATAGTCATTTGCCAATGCATTTTTTAAAATTGAAATTTATTATTTTAAAAAATTGATATAGTAAAATTATATTTATTATTTCTTAAGAGATATGTCAAATTAATACCGAACAAGTAAAGATGTAAACATGGACGGAAGGGGTAGAAACTAAATTTTCCAGTTAAAAAGAATTAAAAAAATATTATAAAAAAAGAATAATATGACATGAAATCCCATTAAAAGTGTGCACTTTGCATATTCTTTAAGAAATTAAAGAAGGAATGATTTGAGAAATGACTTAGAAAAATAATTAATGTTAAATGTAATAATAGAAAAAAAAATGTCTCTCTCTTAATATGCTAAACTAAAAAACTAAAAATGATAAATAATTAATAAAAAAATTTTTTACTGAATATAGCATATAAGTTATTTTTAAAAGTTAATTTTTTTTAAGAAAAAATGAAAATGTGACATGTCATCCCAATAGGAGAGAGAATAATATTTTTTTTGTCAAGTATATTTTGAGGAAAATATGTAAAGTTGGGTGATATTGTAATCCTAAAACAAACATAAGTGATATTACTAGGTAATTTCTCAAACATGGCTGACTATCTAGGGAAATTCCTCCATAGTTATTTGACATTTAAATCACACCTACGATTGACTGATACAATCGAAAAGGACGAAGAGAATTTAATCATGAGTAACTTACAAATTAATTTATCCTTACGTATTCTTTTGTAATTTATATCCTATTTTATTTTTCTTAATGATTTTTACACTAATTTTCTTAGTTCCCTGCAAAATCATAAAAAGACATTTTTTTTCAATTTATTTATGAGTGATATATGAAACCAAAATTAGAAAGAAGAAAAAATTGTGTTTCACAAAAATAATTCTTTTTGTAATTTTCTTTATTCACAAATTATGTATATATACCAAATATTCAACAACAATTTAGGCTATGATTTTGGACATTGTTATATCACTTACATTAACACAAGAAACAATAAACTACCTTATTTATTTCTTAAGATATAACATAACATAATATATATTTATATTTAGTTGTGTTTTAATGGTAATAGGACATTTTTGCGGTATTCTGCCAAAGCCCACAATGGAAATATATTTCTATATGCTGCATAATGCAACATGCAATTCTTCATGAAAGCTCCAGTTATTTCCTGCACATATTTATGAAGTCAGATAAAAGCAATTTTTTGATAAAACTAGTTTTAGTGATCTCCGTTTTTTTTGGATATTGTTTTGCCAGTTTTTGAAAGAGCTTACTTCGTTATACTATCAAACATATACGACCAGATTATTTGAGTGGACTATATGAATCATCTATGTCCTTTTTGTTTAAATACAGTCTACTCCATTCTAATCTCCTTTGTTTAGCTTGTAATTTGCAGAAAAACTACCTGTTGTGGGAAGTCACCAACTTCCAGCTGAGAATTAATCAACAGCCTTGCCGCATGGTGGAGGGGACTTGGATCTCTATCAACCTGTCCAAATAGGAAAATTTGTGAAATAAATTACAGCATTTACTAATGGAAAAAAAAAAAAGGAATTAACCTGGCAAGAGTGAATCAATCCCATCAATGCCCATGAAGTTTGTACAAGATTTGAGTGATCTGTCTCAAGCTCTCGGTATACCTATTTGATCAAATACAAATCCGAGTCACAGTTACCTTTTCTCTTTATACTTAAATTATTCAGTAT
The DNA here is from genome assembly GCF_900185275.1 of Solanum verrucosum. Lineage (NCBI taxonomy): Eukaryota > Viridiplantae > Streptophyta > Magnoliopsida > Solanales > Solanaceae > Solanum > Solanum verrucosum. The sequence goes on from NW_026020009.1 coordinate 2,905,506, forward strand.
TAGAATGAAACGGTTCCAAATGGAGTAGGATGGATGCATGTCCAGAGTACAAATAAACTATGTTGCTCAGACTCGCCAAAAACGTTGCTGCACCCATGTCGAATGGTCCAAAAATGCATTACTTTTGGAGGATTCGACACGCACCAAGTGACATTCTGAGCAACATAGCATAAATCGACCTCAACAGTGCACAAACTGAGACATAGGTGTTGTTATTCTTGTTTTTCGTAGCTTTTTGGCTTTTACATTACCTTGTTTGGACAAGAATGGTAGCTTTCTCCCCAACCGCCATCAGACCTTTGTGTTCGTAACAGAAATTCAACGCCTTTACGAACGGCTGCAGAGTTGTTGTAACTCTTGCCTGCTACAGCAAGTCCTCCAAGAGCAAACCAGGAGGCATAAGTGAAGCACACACCCCAGCAACCATACCTGTATGTTGACACGATTAATTATTTCATATGTATCGATACAGAAGAAAGTTTAAGGGCTCACAAGAGAAATATCATATACCATGAACCATCAAGTTTCTGCACATCTTCAAAATATTTAACAGCATTATCAATGAAATTGTCAATCTCTGTGGTTCGGTGTCCAGGATATAGCTTTTTAAACAAAACAAGTGCTTGGATTGATGAGCCAGTGCACTCAACATACCTGGATTGAAATGTAATCAGTGTGAAGCATTATAATGGAGACTAGCAATGGGAAAAAAGCTAAAGGGAAAGAGAGAAACTAGAGACGTCTTACTCATGCTCAATGACAATGTCCGCAAAAAATTCAGTAGGATTGAGCAACTGTCAATGAATAAAACAGAACAAGAAAGTTAAATATTCAGGGTCTGGATGACTGTAGAAGAAGTTGAAGTTTTTAACAACCTTGAAATGAAGCACTTAGATAAAATTCCTACATCGTGAATCTCAAACTCATATGATTATTTTACTTACCTCCAAATACTCTGAGGCCCCTGCAGGCTCCCATGCTGCTAAACCCCCATTTTTGCTCTGTAATTTTATTTCAAATGAATCTCAATATTACTAGAAATGAGCCAAATCACGAATGACTAAACTCAGAAAAGATGAATTTAAGGTAGCCATGTGTTAAAGGTTTCGCTTGGAATTTTCGTACAATCAGCAGACAACTTCAGATTAAATGACCAATGATTTTAGACACATTTCTCAGGTTTTACCTGTAAGGAAAGAATAACATCCACTGAGTCATACAGTCGTGCAGGTTCGATTGCCTCACCAACTAATTCGGAAGGCATTGTAGAGAACAAAAGGCAGCACTAGAGAAACCAAATTAAGAAGATATCAGGCAATCTACTAGCATTATCATCTTTTTACTTTTCAGTAATTACAAGATGTTGGAATCTTATTTCATTGAATGGTTAGATACCTTTAATGCTTCGGCAGTGGTATCAGATACTTGCCATCCATGATCTTGATCCGAAAAAGTCCACGATCCTTTTGAGATATGCCGATACATCCCTTTAAAATCACCAGAAGGATTGTCCTTCACCTAGCAAGAAGTCACTTACATTAATAAGGTCCATATTTTGAGAGAGCTGTTATGCTCATGAATCATGATTTAAACATCCAACCTGAGATTCTTTTATGAAGTCATGCCCTTTTCTAAGAGTATCTAATATCTCATCATTCATCTCACTGGCCAATAATGCTTGAATTGCGAAACTAGTATCCCATACTTGACTACCGAAACTCTGCAATTCAATGACAAACACTCACCAATTTCAGTAAAAATTGTTCGCATCACTTCAGAATAGGAGAAGGGGCTAGTTCTTTTTATTTTACAAACACGCGTTAAGTGTTAAAGAAATACTATTTCTTAACTCATTGTGGTTGGTGAAATAGTATGATTTCCTTGCTTACAAAAAACAATTTGGATCAACCAACCTGCATTTTCATTCCATCTTCAGCTACCCATAAATAATCTGGAATTCGAGCAAGATGTTTTTTGAAATAACTGCCATTTGGATCCTCAACCCAACAAGCAAGCATACACAATACCTACACCATCCATATGTTACATAAGTGTCAAATGATTTAAGTCGATAAGAAAATGCAGGTATTTTGTAATCTGTCCAAAATGAATAAGTTGTCATACTTTATTAACACATCCAATGTTGATGTATCGGCTATTCTCGTCTTCATAATGTATATGTTTCATGGTAACTTCAAGAGCTTTATTTCTCAGCTTGTTGAAAGGCCAATGAGTCAATAGAGGCTCGGTACACATGTAGAGACTGTCCCACATCAAATCTTGAACCCATGGATGAGGGTAGTAGAGATCCTCCTGCAGCAACAAGTTTGTGTGTGAGCATTTGTACAAAATAGTAAGATATCTATGCCAACTTCAACACTGAGGACTCATTTGGTCTGTAGACAGTTTTAAAGGGATAAATACTATCAAATATTATGTCGAGATATTTTTCTAGTCTCGTTAATCAAACGACCCTTGATAGTCTTACCTTTGCACATAGATGGCGTACTATTTTCCAGTTAATTTCACTGTATGGTTGATCATATAACTCTTCCCTCAATCGTAAAATGAGAGGCGTGATTGGACCAACAAATCTCTTCCCGTAGAGATAAGACATTGGCATGTAGACCATTCGACTGTAACACCACATTTTTGCTGCATTTAAATTAAGAGTCAAAACACTTGGAAGATCAATATATCGACACCAATAGAGAACGGCATCAACTAGAAAACATTACATAGCAAATCCCTAAAATTAATATCTACAACGAAATGAACCGACTATTTTAGGATGCATATGCATGAGCAATGAAAAAAAGACCAACCTGGATGCATGGGAAGAAAAGATGGAAGAATCCAAAACTCAGGAGGCATTGGATTGGTTCCTAACCACTCAAAAGCTCCTAGAATCTGAATGAGAAGAAAGAGGATTTATCAGCAAGCAGTAGCGGAGCCAGAAATTTTAATAAGGGGGTTCAAAATCTGAGAAGTAAACACACGAACTAGTGGAAGGGGGTTCGACATCTATTAAACATACCTAAAAATTAATTTTAACCATGTATAAATAGTAATATTTTTCGCCGAGGGGGTTCAGATGAACCCCTCATTATATGTTGCCTCCGCCCCTGTCAGCAAGAAGGCATTAACATGACACTACAAGGTTTAGTACTTGACATTGGAGAATGATATAATTTAACTAGTTTCCCTTATATTACTAACCATAAGAAAGAACTTTTGCAAAATCAGGTCACCTAAATGATAACTTCAATTAACCGTCCACAATAAGTGCAGAGGCATGTATGTAGTATATAACCAATAAGTTCAACAACAGTGTATATAAAACTTAAATCCTACTAAAATATACATTCTTCTAAAAAGTTATAAGGTTATCTAATCATACCGAGAGCCATGTTTTCCCCCAAGAAGGAATTGCAGTGACACTACCATAATCAAGAATCCATTTCCTTGCTCTAGCACACGCATTATTTTCACCGCCATCTGGTTCTTCTCCAAGGATCCTCATGCATATGTAACTCAGTGATGTACTGAACATAGTACTGTGACCTTCAATGTGCAAACCCCATCCCCCATCTTCATTCTGAAACGTCATCAACAATTTAGAAATGAGTTTAACTTCAAAATGCTGACAGTGTACACCAGTGGAGGAGCCACCTTATGCTAAGGGGTGTCATTGACACTCCTTCCTGGAAAGTTACATTGTTTAGCTAAGTTAAAATTTTAGTTTTATGTGTATATGCTATGGGGGTATTTGGCCATGAAAATTGTGGGTATATTTAAAAAAAAGTAGTTTTTGTTTTAAAGTGTTACAAAATATATGTATATTTGTTTCTTGATATTGTACAAAGATATAGATAAATAGCACATCATCTCCAACCCAAACACCAAATTTTACATCAAATTTGGTGTAAGCACTATTTTTTGTGTAATCAACTCCAACCCACTGCACCAAATTTTACACCAAAAAGGAATATTTTTCTCTCTCTTCATTATTATATTATTATTTCTTATTTCATAAAACAAATTCTTTCTAAAACTTTCACCATATATAATTCATATTATTTCCTTTTATAATCGTTTAATATAAAATTATTTTGTACCATAATTTTTTAAATAATATAAATTGCTAGCAAATATTATACATTATACATAATAATGTATAATACAAATAAATGTGAAATCATTAATGAAATACAATTAAATAAACATTACATAATTGGAAAAAATATTTTAAATTCTACATAAATATTCAACTTTCAAGACCACTATGGTGCTCCCATAAATGCTCGATTAATGCATTACGTAATTTTTGTGCAGGTTAATTGTAGTTATATCAAATTATAATTTATAGTAGAATTAACATAAATTTATTTTTTTTTAAAAGTCATATATAGAAAAATTAATTTATATAAGCTAAATTTTATATCTAAAATTAATATTATAAAAATATTACATAAAAAATAATTAAATATACAAGAGATTTAATTAAACATACAAGTTACATAATGTTTAATTAAAAGTTTGTATAATGAAATAATATTAAAATATACAAAAAGTGAATTGGTGAGATGAATAGTGTTACACCAAATTTGGTGTAACACTATTCACACACCAAATTTGGTGTAAAAATTGGTGTGGGTTGGAGCTCAAAACACCAAATTTGGGATTTGGTGTAAAATTTGGTGTTGGGTTGGAGATGGTCTTAGGATTTCCTCTTTATTTCTTTCCTTAGTTAGCTTGTATTTATGCATTTTACCTATTGAATAATATACAAGTTATTCTCTCCAATTCCTTGCACAAACGAAAAATGATATCTGAAAATTGGAGTTGTATTTGGCTATAAATACTGTGAGAAATATCGGGAAAAAATTATTGAATTGTGTATCTACATTACTACATTGAGACTTTATTTATAGACACTAAGGGTGTGTTTGGTATGAAGGAAAATGTTTTCCATGGAAAATGTTTTCCTAGAAAATGTTTTCTCGGAAAACAAGTTGATTTTTGACTTATTTTCTCATGTTTGGTTGGTGAGTAGAAAATATTTTCCGAAAAAGATTTTTAGTGTTTGATTTATGAATGAAAAATGTTTTTGAAAAATTTCTTTTATTTTTACTAGAAAATAATTGTTGAAATTGAAAATATTTTTTAAAAACAAACTTAATTTTTTTTAGGGTGGGGGCTGGTAGGGGGTGGTGGGGTCGAGGGTAGGGGTGAAAAATTAAAATTTTGAAGTTAAAAATATTTTTTAAAAACAAACTTAAAATTTTTTTGGGGGGGTGGGGGGCTGGTAGGGGGTAGGTGGGGGTGGGGGGCTGGTATGGCGTAGGTGGGGGGGTCGAGGGTAGGGGTGAAAAATTGAAATTTTAAAGTTAAAAATATTTTTTAAAAACAAACTTAAATTTATTTTTTTTGGGGGCTGGGGGGGATGGTAGGGGTTGGGTGGGTGGGGTGTCGAGGGTAGGGGTGAAAAAATGAAATTTTGAAGTCGAAAATATTTTTTTAAAAATAAACTTAAATTTTTTTTGGGGGGTGGGGGGGCTGGTAGGGGGTGGGGGGGTCGAGGGTAGGGGTGGAAAAAATGAAATTTTGAAGTCGAAAATATTTTTTAAAAACAAACTTAAAATATTTTTTTTTGGGGGGGGGGGGGGGGGGGGGGGGTCGAGGGTAGGGGTGAAAAAAATGAAATTTTGAAGTCAAAAATATTTTTTAAAAACAAACTTAAATTTTTTTTTGGGGAGTGGGGGGGCTGGTAGGGGCTGGGTGGGGGCTGGGTAGGGGGGTCGAGGGTAAGGGTGAAAAAATGAAATAATATTTTTTTAAAACAAACTTAAATTTTTTTCTTTTTGAAGGGAGTGGGGGGCTGATAGGGGGCTGGGGGGGCGAGGGTAGGAGGTGGGGGTGTAAAAAAATAAAAAATTGAAATTAGAAATATCTTTTAAAAACAACTTTTAATATTTTTTTGGGAGGGTTGGTGGTAGGGGGTGGGAGTAGGGGTGAGGGTGGGGTAAAAATATTGAATTTAAAAACAAACTTTAAATTATCATTTTTTTTTCGGAGGGGGGGGGGGGGGGAGGGGGGGTGGTTTGAGGGTAGGGATCAAATAAATTGATTTTTTTAACAATTTTTTTTTTAATTGGAAGTTGGAAGAGAGTTTTGGAAAATGTTTTCCTTAAGTTTTGAAGGAAAGTCATTTTCCTTAAATTTGAGGAAAATGAGTTGATTTGGAAAATATTTTCCAAAACATTTAACCCAACCAAACATGAGAAAATTAGAAAACATTTTCCGGAAAATGTTTTCCTTCATACCAAACACACCCTAAATTAGACTCATTTTCCAACCAGAATACTACATTATAATTTTTTTTTCAAGTAGGATTATATTCCATTCTTGTCCCTACTCCTATTCTAACACTCTTTCTCAAGTTGGTGCATGCAGGTCATATGTACAAAGCTTGTTACAAATGTGATCAATACGAGGACCAATGAGGGACTTGGTAAATGTAAGGAATGCTTTGGATGTCTAGAAGTTGCTAGACCTTGAGGTGGTGTTGGTTTTTGCACAACACTGACGAAATGTAAAACAATGTAAGTCATATATGAGGAGTCACTGAAAAGATGCACGGCGCTGCGCAACTCATATATGCTACACAAATCAAATATGAAAAAGTATTCACCGAAAAGATAAACAGTGCTATGCAAATTAGATAAGAGAAAGTATTCATCGAAAAGATAAATAGTGCTACACAAATTAGATATGAGAAAGTAGTCACTGACAAGATGCACTGTGTTACACAATCAGATATGAGAAAGTAGTCACCGGAAAGATGCACAGTGCTACGCAAATCGGATCTAAGAAGCCACCGGAAAGAAGCACGTGACTACTTTCCTTGTCCCAAATGCTTCTCAAATCAATCTTTTTCAGCATGATTATTTTTTGGCCAGACAGACGACATATATGAATCATACCCCTCGCGGATCTAAGAAGCCACCAAAAAGAAGCAAGGTGACTACTTTTCTTGTCCTGAATGCTTCTCAAATCAGTCTTTATCAGCATGATTTTTTTGGCAGCATATATGAGTCATGTCCCCCGCCGGCAGCAGAACCTTTTGATTCTCTATCAGAATCGTAGAAGCTCTAATGCCATTTGAGAAATATAGAGAAAAATATTATTGAATTGTGTATCTACATTATTAGATTAAGACCCTATTTATAGATACTATATTAGACTCTCTTTCGAACTAGGACATTATTTTACATTACAATCATTTTTCAAGTAGATTGTATTTACTATTCTTGTTCTAACAAATACAAATTAGAGTTGGTTTTTAATTTTTTGTCAGTAATTTGAAGTGGAAAAAAATAGTGAAACCAACTCTTTTGTGTTTTTGAATTCCTAAAAGTTTTACTCCGGATTTTATGGTCAAACGCTTTTTAGGGAGTTGACTGCAAAAAAATGTATGGTCAAACACGCCCTATATGTTGAGTCCCCTTATTTATTTATTTTTTACTTGTGTCTAATTTTATATCTTTTAGACGAGAGGGAGTTGTTCGAATGGTAAGCACCCTTCACTTTCAACCCGAAGGTTGCGAGTTCGAGTCACCAAGGGAGCAAAAGGGGTGGGAGCTCCTAGGGAGGGTAAAAAAATAAAAACTATATCTTTTAGTACCCTCGATAAAATTCCGACTCCACCACGAGCTGTCCAGTGTGTATGGTATCTTGAGATGATAACATAAAGATGCAGCTATAACCGGCTAAAAAGTTTAACTTATACACATGTCATTGTAATTAAGTTAAATTCTTCAAAAATCTGCAAAGTTAATTTTGATTGAGCAGTATAGTCATTGTGACATTACATCATATACCTGGTGACAGTATATATACCGGAGAATTTCCTTACGATGCTCAGCTGGTAAAACAGTATTAAGATCCCCAGTGATATACAGACACATAACCTGAATTTTGAAAGGGGACAATAGCTTTAGCAGTTCCAATTTGTTAAAAAGAATTTTACAAATCCAAATGAAAAAACTTACAAGAGGTGGAAGAAAGAAGAGAGGACCAGAATTTTCAGCAGGCCAATGGCCATCAGTAGCCTGTAAAGCTGAGAAGAAACTAACAGATCTGCGCAAAGCAATTGTGGCAATTTCTTCGCTGATTTCTTCACCTTCTTCTAACTTTACTGCTCCAATTCTCTGTTTGAAATTCTTCTCTCCCAGAAACTGCATACATATTGTGTTGAGGCTCAGGGGATTTGAACAACCAAATATTATTTTCCAGGAGTTGAACTACCATATCACTAAACAAAGACACAAGAGCATGTCCTTTCCATGAAAATCAAGAGACCTCATTTCAATTTTTTATTCAAATTAATTTATGGTTGTTGAAAGAGGTTGAAAATATTAGCACCATTGATGGATAAAGCTTCAAGCTTAAAAGTGGGTCTGCAATTGAATCGAAAATTTCGAACTCAAATTGTTTTGTTATTGTTGAAAGGAGTTGAAAATGCTACCACCATTAATGAACAAAGCTTCAAGCTTTAAAGTGGTCTACAATCAAATTGAAAATTTCGTGCTAAAATCATTTTTTCATGGTAAGGGGATTAGAAATATTCTTGAAATAGATTCTCATCAATTGAAATAGATACAATATAATTTTCATTACGATTTTGATTTACTAAGCCGGAAAGAACAAAACTACGATTCATCATAGTTATAAGGGAAAAGGGTCAAAAATACTCCTCAACTTTGGTTTATAGTTTGACTTTACCCTCGCTGTTAAAATGAAGTTAAATTTACCCCTCCCGTTACTAATTTCACCAAAATTACCCCTCATTTGACGGAATCCCCAAAATTGACCCAAATTACTCGATTTTTAAAAAAAAACCCTATTCCCTATTTTTAACCCAATGCCCCGACCTGCCCCGACCCCTTTAGAGGATAACCTATTCCCCTTTTACCCGTTCTTTCAAATTTTCATTATAACCCATTAACTTCTCCTTGCTTCATTTATCTTCCCCTCTGATTGTTCTTCATGGGTTTTCTTCAACAATTCATACTTGTTTAGTTGTTCTGTACTACTTGGTCAACCTTCTGAAGAACTTTGGAATAGCAACAAGTCTTTGATTTTTCATTTTTTGGACCAGAGTGAGATCATTGAAGAAACTGAAGAAGACGAAGAGGAGGAAGAAGATGATGATGAAAAAGAAGAAACAGAGGCAAATTTTTTCGTGTTTTCTTGATTGCTTTCGTGGTCAAATAATAAGTCAAAAACTTTCAAAGGCAATAAATTTGAAGAATTTTGTGGGGGTTTCTCTGTTCGGCTCTGTTTTTGTAAAGCTGTAACAAATGGGTCAAAATCTTTCTTTTTGAGTCGAGGAGAAAATGTTTCCATGAACAATTTCTTCGAGGATTTTGGAGAATCCATGTGTTTTCCTTCGTACTAAAACCTTGAAGGTGGTTTCAAAGGTTTAATCTTTCCGTAATCAAAGAGCTCATCAGCTGCAGATAGCGAAATCCTCTCCAATTGCCCACTAAAATCAAAAGCAAAATTTTCATCATCTTCATCTGGGTTATGTTTCTCTTTTGGGATTTCTTCCCAATTGAATTCATCGTAAAGAGGGGAAATCCGAGTAGGACTAGCAGGTGCACTGTAAAACAACGTGGTAGCACGTGGAGGACTTGACGGAGCACTCATGTACGGAGTAGTACAACCACTGTCGATGTTGAATGAAAGATATGGTGGAAGAACAATCAGAGGGGAAGAGAAATTAACAACAATGGAGGAGAAGTTAATGGGTTATATGGAAAATTTGAAAGAATGGGTTATCCTCTAGAGGGGTCGGGGTATTGGGTTAAAATAGGGAAGATGGTTTTTTTTTTTAAAATTCGGGTAATTTAAGTCAATTTGGGTCAATTTTGGGGATTCCATCAAATGAGGGGTAATTTTGGTGAAATTAATAACGGGAGAGGTAAATTTAACTTTATTTTAACGGCGAGGATAAAGTCAAATTATAAACCAAAGTTGAGGGGTATTTTTAACCCTTTTCCCTAGTTATAATGGATTCAAGCTTATATGTAACGAGTACAAGAGGAAACTTGTTTAGTGCCCATAAGCACAGTGAAGTGCAATAGTTCTTGAGAGAGTCATCTAATTCCCTAAACCCCCCATAAGACTTCACTTAGGCATGGCTATGGAGTCCACAAAAATATACATAGATTTTCAGACAAAAATAAAAATTATTGCTAAGATTTCTTAATTTACTTTGTTGTTTTCTTTTTTTGTTGATTTTTTTTTCCAGATTCAACGAGAAGGAGAATGGATCCAAAGCAACGAAATTGAAATCACTGGCAAAGGGTTTTAAGAATTTCATGTCGCCATCTATTTCAGCTTCTTCCAAGATTGCTCAATCCCCTACAAAGAAAATCTCGGTGGAAAGAAACAATCTGATTTAGGAAATTAGATGGCTGAATGAAAGTGAATTCTTTTTGGGGGTTTTGGGTTATAATTTGGGTGTTTGTGTTAAGTTATTTGGTTGGATTTTTAATTAGTTGGGTGGGTTTTTAATTATGTATAAAAATCAAATAAATTTCGGGCACATCTTTAAGATTGAGACACGTGTCTCTCCGTTAGTCCAAAGGGTATATACACCCAAAATTTAGATAATAGGGATATCAATGTCCTGAAAGTATGACGGAGGGGTATTAATATACCATTTATGATAATTTGGAGTATATTTGTCCTAATTCCCTTTTTCAAATAATGGCATGATGAATATGACATATATGAGTCAATTTTTTTAACTTATGACATAAATGAGCATTCACTAAAAGTTTGATGACATATTTAAGTTTTTTTCTTTAATTTATTTATAAAAATAAAAATATTTTATGAAATAGACTACAAACTAATAATATTTTATAAGTAGCCAATAAAACTAATTTCCTAAACATTTTAAAATGGTCTGAACCAATAAATGAATCTAGATGACTTAAACAATTGACTTATTTCACTTTGTCTACTGTTGATCAAGTTTTAATTTATCATAATTTGATTAATTACCAAACAAAACTAAAACTAAATCTCTTTTTGATAAAAGAAACTTGATGAATCAATTTGGTGACATATATATATAGTTATTTCAAAAGATAAGTCAAACTTATAGACGAGACAAACTTGGACAGGTCAAGATGGTTGAGTTAGTTAATGAGCAAATAACTAACTCGTGAACTTAAACAAATTGAACTAATCATATTGTTGTGAACTAATTGTATAATTTTAATCTTCAAGAAGATCAAATAGAAAAAAGAAGATAGTCAGTTATAAACCTGCATTCTCCAAAGCAGATCGCTACTGGGCTTGACTTTATAGCGATTGATCCAAAATTGTTGACGAACCTCTTTAATCGCGGCTCGTTCTTCTATCATTCCAGCATTTGGGTCGAACTCCCATGTTTGTCGCCCAACGTAGTTATTTGTGCTGTATAAATATGATACATCTTGCCCTTTAGCAATATTCAATTTCCACATTCTTGATTACTTCTTTTAGTTACAAGGTTTACAGTTAAGTGATATCAATGAAATCCCACACATAATATAGATGTGAGTTTAAACTATTCAATGTGGAGCCCACAATGCAACAATAGGTGAATGATGATCACTTGAATATTCTCATAAAAAAATATATGTATTTATTCCGCTTTAATTTATGTACATTTTATCTTTATTAGTTCGTTAAAAAAGGATATATTTATACATTAACTAATAATTTAACTTCAAACTCCGAATTTAACCTTTAAAGGCTTGTTGTTCAAAAGTATAACATGCTAAAAAAATAATAATGAGTCATGTTATACTTTTGAACAACAAGCCTTTAAAGGTTAAATTGGGAGTTTGAAGTTAAATTATTAGTTAATGTATAAATATATTCTTTTTTAACGAACTAATAAAGATAAAATGTTACATAAATTAAAGTGGAATAAATGCATATATATTTTTATGAGAATATTCAAGTGATCATCATTCACCTATTGTTGCACTGTGGGCTCCACCTTGAATAATTTAAAAACTGTTTTTACAAATATTAGAGAATTAATTGTGCTTAGGCCTTAGCTATGGAATCGAAAACACTTCTCGGGTATAAGGCACAAGTACCCTCTTAAACTATAATCGAAATCTCAGAGGCAAATTAAAACTTAACTAGGGTCCTAGTACCCCCCTCCCAAACTCATTTTTTTCATATTTGAGTGTACCTTTTGTACTGACATGACACCTTCAACCACCTAGCTTGATTGTGTTTGTGCACACGTACCAGCCACGTATGAAAATATACATTTTGTATTTTTAAAAATAAATTATTTATTTTTTTTTATTTTTTTTTATAAAAAAACTATTCTTATTTTCTTTATCTTGTATATAATTAAGTTAATACACATTTTTTTTAGCTCGTTGAAACCTTTGTTTTTCTACCTTCATTCATTGTTTTTTTTCTTTTATTTTTTCTATTGATTTTATTTACTCTTTTTATTTTCTTTGTCTTTCGTTTGATTAGATTTCAAGTTTAATTCCAAATGTCTTGTATTTAAAATAAGTTAATTTCGAACGGATATAAAAAAAAGTGAAGAAAATTTCAAGGATACTTTTTTATTATATTTTTTTAAATACACATAATTTTTAAAAAATAATTAAAAGTAAAAATGTAATAAATTAATTAAAAACATGTTTAAAGTGAGAAAGAAATTAAAATAAATATTTAACAAAGAAAGAAATTAAAATAATTATATGTATATAAATTTTAATATCAATAAATATGTGTAATAACTAATTAGAATGTTACCAATTAAATTTAGGTGTGTCTTTGAAATTCGATCATAGTCTAAGGGGTACTTGTGCCTTATCCCCACTTTTTGAGAAAAAAAAAACTTTCTTAGATTTCTGTAATTACTCAAAAAGTATTTTTTTTTTCCTAAGAAAAAAAAAAACTTAACCAACCAGGCCACTACTCTTAAATGAACACATTTGACTTTAAAAAAAAAAATTGGCCAAACTTTTGTACATTTTCGTTTATAGTTGCGTGTTCATCAGGAAAAAAAATGTTGCGACCACTTCAAAATTTTGCACAGTAAAAAGACATCTTTTTTTATCGTGACAATTCTTATTTCCCCACCTTTTTTTGATGTTCTTGAGCCCAACTATATATTAAAATTAGAGTATTTTTTCTTCCATCTCTGAAGGATAGAGGGATACAATGAAAAAGGTGCCAAAGGGGTCAGATCACTCTGGATTATTACTCAAGAAATGTCTGTCTTTTTGATGATCGAATAAAAAAGGTTTTATTATTTTCTCTGTTTTCAAGCACTCTAGGACTAATCGTGCATCTTGTTGCAACAAAGCAAGCTTAAAAATGAATCTAATGGAGTGTTGTATTTTTTCAAGTCTTTATCTAAATTTACATAGCCTAAACAAGTAAAATCAGATTAGTTTTTTTGCATATACGCGTATGTTGAAGTGAGCTTAAATTAGTTTCGATGATGGATGAACATCTACAAAAGAATCCGGTTCTTAGTAGGTCTCAGTAAAAGAAATAAGTAGTATTTATGATTGACAAACAACTACACAAGAATCAACTCCTTAGCATGTCAATTCACTACTAGAAACTGAAGTTTTTCCAATCGCGAACCAATAAAAAATTTGTGCTATAAAACATGAAATTTTCACAGCATTTACACCAAACCAGCTCACTGGAAAAACGCATAGTGGTAAACAGATTTCTATTAAAGTACTGAGAATAACCACCAAACATTTTTTCTTTGCTCACTAATTCAATCAGTAAAAAATCTATAGGAATAGTCATTAAATATTTTTCAATGAAAAATCTACTTTGATATGTGTCACCTGAGTTGAGGGTCTTTGATAACAACCTATGTACCTCTATCAGGTAGTGATGAAATATGCATACACTCTACCTTTTTCAAATTTCACCAGATATGTTATTGTAGATTGAAAATCTATTGTAAACAATTAGTCCCCCCCTCCCCCCCCCCCACACCACCAAATATAATGATAAAGTCTACGTACACTCACCCTCTCATCGTTATATGTATTAACTCTTATTGGCGCATAAGTTCGGAATTATATGAAATATGGACTCGTCCTTTACCTAACTCACAACATAAATATACAATTTTATTCATAAGGATGGCAACGGGCCAGATTTGACTTTATGCGGTGTGGGCAAGGTGGGATGGGACGAATTGAGAGTCTTATTAATAATTAATACAAGGCAAGACAAATTGCAGGTTGATTTAAAACTACAGTTCGCTATGAGAAATTTAGTCATGTTTTGAAGCTACATGTGTTAGGTTTTTGTAATAATAATAAATAAAAATATCAAATAACTAAAGCAAATTATGTAGGGTGAGTTTATGCAGGACGGATTTTTGTGAAGCACGATGAATTGAAATTTTTGTGAGTTTACGTAGGCTTACTTCACAACCATTTCGCTCCGTCAGCCATCTTTACTTGTTCACGATAAAAGGTAAGATTTAAATTTTGTGATGTACAGCTAATAACTTATACATCAGATATTATCTCTTTATTGTTAAAATACTTTTAAAAAAAATTAACATATTGAATAGGATCTTCTAGTTTGGACATCATTAATGAAACAAAGGCTTGAGGAATTGTATATTATCTTCAATTAATATCTCATTGACAATTGCAATTCATGAGAGCTACCTAACTTTAAATAATGCAATTTTTTTTAGAGAAATTAGTTATAAGTCTTAACTTCAAAATAAATTAGGCCATATTTAAGGATTAACTTAAATATTTGACTTAATTCACACCAATAATTGATTCTATTGAAAAGGACCAGGAGAAAAGTCAACCAAATATGTATCTATTAAATCTCTTTGAGAAATTAGTTATAAGTCTTCACCTCAAAATAAATTCAGCCATATTTAAGGATTAACTTAAATATTTGACTTAATTTACACCTATAATTGATTCTATTGAAAAGGACTAGGAGAAAATTCAATCAAATATGTATCTATTAAATCTCTTTGAGAAATTAGTTATAAGTCTTATCAAAATAAATTAGGTCATATTTAAGGATTAACTTAAATATTTGACTTAATTCACACCTATAATTAATTCTATTAAAAAGGGCCAAGAGAAAATTCAACCAAATATGTATCTATTAAATCCCTCTACAATACTAGTATTTTTTTTTTGAAAGTTTTATGATTGCTATAGTAAGGTCTTGTTATATACTTATAGTGACATTTGACATTTTGATCTATTTAGTTGTTATAAATAAAAACATGCAATTTTTAATTTTTATGTTATAAACGAAAATAATTTACTTGTTAAATTTAAAATCTCAATTATTTTTCTTATTCATTTATAAAAATTCAAAAGACTAATATATTACTAATAAATTCAAAATTAATTGTACCGTAATAACAAAGAATTAAAATCTAAAGAGTATATGCATTTAAAATTAATTAAACATTTAAATATATCAAATTTGATGTAAGAATACTATAATTGCGCATGTTGTTTCACAAATTTTAGTCTCTTAGTGACAGCATATCGCTTGAATTGACGGATATTTTTGTCCAAACTTTCAGCAAAAGGATATTCAATAGCTTTACGTTGAATCTTGCTTAAGATCTTAAAGAAATGACTCTTTTATCTTACCGCATGTAGCAGTATGTTGAGGCTCTTCATCAATAGTTTTGTATTCATCTTCTACATAATGTATTTCTTATAAATATTATTACACAATATTTGAATATGATTGTCATAAATAGGTAATTTTATAAAGAGTGTAATTCTATAATGAATGTCATTGTTGTTATATAAAAGTAAAATATAACATAAAAATTAATTCGGGAGAAAATCAAGTTATAATAATGAAATGTCGTTATAACGAGGGACCTTTATAAAAAGATTTGACTATGATTCTCTTAATTTAAATTTTATATGTATTGACAGTGTGAAAAATATAAGGAAAAAAACTCAAATCTGTCATCGAACTTTGAGAAAAAGCTCATCCATGCTATTATTTTTTAACTCCAATTTTGCAAAATCGTTTTTTACACATGGCCAATTATGATTTGATCACATCATTAGTTAAATCAATTTTTTAAAAGCCAAAGTTCTAAAAGCCATCTGTGTAATTTAAAAAACCACCCGAATTATAAACACTTCTAACCTGAATTAAAAAACACATAAATTGTTGGCATACATGGTATTAGAGTCATAGATATTCTTGTTCTTGGTATCAGAGTAAGACATGATCATTACCTTATGAGCTAACCCAATGTTGGCCCCTAGGTTATATAGTCTGCCCTCCAACTATTCAGGCTTGTGCGCCGGAGGACGTTATTGACTCAAATTAGTTGAGGGAATGGTTACTGTCTATTTATATGGTCTTAGAGAATTCTTATCTCATGAGCTAGCTTAGTTGTGAGCCCAAAATCCATTTTCTTAAACACTACTAACATGATTAGGTTTGTGTATGACCATGGGGATGACACTCAAGGAGGCAATAACAGTAATTATAACTATGCCTCAGTTTCAAACTATTCGAGATGAAAACAGTAAACACAACATAATATATCCTAGGTAATCACAAACTAATATCATCTGACTTTTGAGAACTATGCCTACCACAAACTTTTTGCTAGCTAAGGTTGTATACTGAAGTAATGAAATGCAACCTTTGAGTAAACATTATAAAGGTGCCTCAACTTCAGGAGATTTCACATCTTTCATTGCCATCATAACCTTTTACTTCTTACAAAAATTTGAACCCTACAATTATGACTCAATGGTAGTTTTGTAGAGGGGAGTGACTTCCGAGGCGGAAAAGATGAAAGAGATGAGATTGAGATGGTTCAAATTATGTGAAGAGGTGTGTGGATGTGCTAGTAAGAAGGTGTGAAAGGCTAATTGTAATAAAAGTTAGGAGGTGTAGGTGTAGGCCGAACAAGAATTGGGAGAAGGTAATTAGATAGAACATACCACACCTTTAACTTACTAAGGACATGACCTTAAATAGTAAGATATGGATGTCGAGGATTAGGGTAGAATATTAGTAGGTAGCGGGGTGTTGTCGAACTTAATGTGGGAGAGGCAGGGGCTAACCTTTCTAGTTCTCCTTATCACTAATTCTAGTTCTGGGAACGTGCTTCACACGTTTATCCCAAAAACTTAATGTAACATATTGTAAATTATAAATTCGGTATAATATATTATGACTTTCTTTGTGCTATGAATTAAAAACCAAAACATACAAAAGAGTAAAAACTAAGTTATAGAGTCCTTTTAGTCTATCAATGCTTACCATAACATAGATACCCAATTGGTTATCAGTCAGCTATATCAAGAGTCCTTTTAGTCTATCCTTGCAGGTTTAAGATGAAACAATTGAAGAATGAAAATGAGGCTGACTCATCTATGATGAGTACAATCAAATATACATTTGTTGCGCCTAGTGCTATTGAAAAGGAACGAAGACGAAGGCTTAAATCTTTGGCATAGAGAAGAAATAAGCCACTAAGAGTTTTGTCTCTCAATCTAGTGATATGGTTAATCATACATCCAAGAAGTTGAAACAAGCAAGATATTTTAATATATTGTTGAAAATTGATATTTATAGCTCACTTTGTATTCTTTTACTTCAGAAGCATCTTCTTGTTCTTTTATTTGTGATTTAAGAAAGTCTTAACATAGGAGATAAAGAGAGCTTTGTTTAAGAAGGGATTGTGTATTTCAAAGTAGATTTGTAGAGCATACTTAGTGCCACAATTGTATGAACTTTAATGCTAAAGTAACTTCAAAACTATATTCCTATTCTTTTACATGTGATTCTAAAGTATTAAATCTATTTTTGTTCGAAATCTGTTATTCAATATTAAAATGACTAGGTGCCGCAGTTGTATAAACTTAAGTGCTAAAGAAGGTTGTTACAATCATGTGCTTTGTTTCTTCAACCGAGAAGCGAAATGAAGCATACTTTTATCACTTTTATGCCCTCAAGCGAGTTGATAGTGAAAAGCGAGCCCTTATTATTATTTTTTTGTCTCAAAATCTTATTTTCTCTTTGAGACCTTGTCATTTATTACAACTTCTTTCTCTCCAAAAGAATATTCTATAGTATTGGTAATATAATTTGTTATCTCCATGTTATGTAGGGAATGTTCGGGGACAAGGACTTAATATAAAACAGTGATTAGTGTTTGAAGAATCTGACTTGCCTTCTCATTTAAGAAAAGGAGAATATATATATATATATACATGAGATTGAGTCTCCTACTCCTAAAATCGTTTCCTAAAGATATTATGAGAATATCTTATTCCTAGAATATATCATATAATATCCCATAGAATATTACATCTCTCACAAAATTAGATACACAATTTAAAGTTACTATATTTACACAGATCTTTGCTTAATACCCCACTGCCCAAGTTGATGCGTGAAGATTTTGAATTCCCAACTTGCAAAGAAGGTAGTCAAAATGATGCTTTCCTAATGCTTTTTGTAAAAAATATCAGCGAGTTGCACTTTAAAGGAAACATATGTTGGATGAATGTTGCCCTTCTTTATCTCGTCTTGGAGAAAATGGTAATCTATTTCCATATGTTTCATCGTTTCATGAAATACCTTGTTTGGTAGGCACACTATCTCCCCCCTTAGTAGTAAGCCTACACAAGTTCTTCTAACCAACACGAAGGCAACTATGAAGCATTATTCACACAAAAGGCAACATCACAATATTTTACCTCAAATCTCACAAGTCACAAAGCCATAATTGGTATCACAACCAACCTTTCTCCCTCGCTCCTAGTAGCAAAAGCCCTTCAAGTGGTCACAACCTAAAGACCATCGGATAAGGGATAAGAGAGAGAGCTTATAGATCTATGGCACGACTTAGAGAATGAAGAAGTGAAGTTTCCTAACGTCCTATAGCCTCTAGCTCATAGATGTGTCGCGACTCACACCGATGAACAAGACTCTACTAGACGTGGTTTGAGACATCCTAAGACCATTCTATAACCTTATGCTCTGATACCAAGTTTGTCATGACCCGAGAGCACCCCCTAGTCGTAACACGGCGTATTCGACCTCGAAGAGGTCTTATACAAGCCCTTAGCATATCATGAACATTAAAGCATATGAAAATAGAGGAAAATTTAAAACTTTTCTTTACAATCGAAGACTTTATAAAATAAGAGAGAGCCTATGACACTATGTCTCAAACCATCTATAACATTAGACTTAAATCTCTTTTAATACAACTTAGGGACACGACCCTTACATAAATTTAAAAACATAATAATAAAGACATAAGTGAACAATGTGGGTTCGTCCTCGAAATTATGAGGACTCCCCAAGTCTTCATTTCCAAGCTCCTTAGAAACCTATCTTCCAAGTATAAGACACCACATCTCCAAGCCCTACATTTTGTAAGAAATGGAGAAGAAGGGGCTAGCACAAAAGTACCACGTATGGAAGCCATGCATAAAAACCATTAAAACATGCTTAAAAGGGACATTTAGTTGAAATCATGCTTTATGCACTTTTGAACATCATCTTGAAAGAGTTGAAGAATAATAAGTCATAAACAACTCACATATAGTTCATCAAAGCACAAAGGGTAATAAACATCACCATATGCATAGTCTCTAATCATAGTCATAGTGCACTTATCATCTATTAGAAGACACACCACTCATGCATAGTCAATATCAAGACAATAACATCATAATAGAACAACAACATAAGTAACCCTAAGTTCTACTTGTGCAATGCATAGATAGGGTCCATAGTCCTATCTACACTAAGTATCACCTTTAGGCCACCATGATCATACTTAACATAAGTTCATACCAACATAAGCCCATATCACATCCATGCTCATTTCATAGTAAAGCCACTACTTTACTAACCCCTAGGGAACACTTGTGCAATGTGTGATTAGCATCCCATAATACTAACCTTACTAAGCACTCCTATAGAGCTACCTTAGTCATGCACTTTATCCTTTAGACCTCATTATAAACAATAGTCATAAGTAGAGAACAATCATGTGTACCATTTGAATATAAAGACAAGTCATTCATAGCAACCATTCATTCGATATACATGCATGCATTCATGTCATAACAAAATGTAAAGGAACCATCTACCACATGCTATCAAGTCTATCAGTGCAATGTATTAGTGAAGTCCCATACCCCCACTTCTACTTAGCAAACTTACCAAGAAGTTATAGAGTAGTTCATGCTCCATTCATTATCTTATTATTTAGGGAAAAATAACCTTAACCGACATACACCATGTGAGCTACATGGAATCCGGTGTTCTATTCCCACACCGAAAAGAGAGTGTTCTACTTGCCAAGGTAGAATCATCATAATAGCTTTTAGGTGGATCCACTAGCTAATACTTATGTAGGCAAACATAGTTATGGAACAAGGAAATTGCTACTAGAAACTTGGACTTGCTAAACGTATAAGGTTTCCATCTCATGAGACAATATATATATTGAGAACTCGGACTTGCTAAACGTAGAAGGAACCCATATGGGAAGCCAGACTTGCTAAACGTAAAAGCTTCCATCTCATTTTCATGTTCACTCGGTGCTAAGCACAATTCCCTTTTAAAGTAGTATTAAGCCTTTACTTACAATTTAATTCAATAAGGAATGCATTAGGGACTCAACCCATCATTCATCATATAGCTCAAAGGTTTCAAAGATGATAATAGCCTTTCATCATAGAACCAACAACACGTGAGAATGTTCATTCATTTCATATTCATATAGTGTTTATGAGAATTACCTTTTATTCAACATATCAACACTACCATAATCATAACATAACATTCATACTCACATCCTAGCATACATAGTCATATCTTCATGGTCATGTACATTTCATGCATAATAGTATGTAAAGGTGCATATGAGAATTAGCCTTTCAATTGACACCATAGACATGTCATATGCATATTTATGCATGGAGTGTGTGTGTGCATGATTGTCCTCACAGTGGCACAACAATAACAACATTAACATCATAGACACCTCCCTTGTCAAGGGGGTCATAACATATACATAATATCCCAACTCATGCACAATTCAGATAAATTGCATTTAAGGATCTTAGACCACGTAAATCACCTATCTAACATTCATACAATAAACAATGATACATTCATCATTCAAGTAGGTCATTCATGGCATGTATAGAATCATATATCCATATAGGGGATTATGTGGGTAGGGTCAATCCATAATAGAACCTCATACAATTTAACATATGGACCATACCATGTTCATAACATATCATTCATATTCATAATGTATCATACTTAGTCATATCTAGGGTTGTAGGGAAGATGGACCTTGTCTCAACACTACAATTCATACTAACAAGTAAGCATCTCCACCATAAGTGGATCAAACCATTCATACAAAGGATACATAGTAAGTAGACATCTCCACCTCAAATGGATCAACAAATCAATAGAAGACTACTTACCAATTGAAAGCATTCATTCATAGCCATCAAGGCTTTCTTCAAGATTCAACCCTATTTTCGTGATATTCATACATCATATAGGATAACATCACAATTCAATACTTAATTACATGAAAACATACTAGATTCTCATCCTTCAATCATCATTCAAGACATACTAGGGTTTAGATTCGAGAAAGAAGGGAAATCATGGGTCTTGTGGGAATTTGTTCAAAAACCATAACAATTACAGGAATTCATCCACAAACATTCATATATAATCATGATTAACCATTATAGATCAATGGAATCGATTTTAGAAAGAGACCCACGAATTTGATTGAAAACCTAGAAATTGGGGATCTTTGAAAACTTAGTTGAAAGGGCTTCTTGGTGATAGCTAACCAAGAATAAAGGACTCCCATACCTTGATGAAACTTTGCCATGAATTTGGGTCGAAAACCTTGGAGCTTGAACCCTAATCTTGGAGCTTGAATGTTCTTCAATGGAAGAACTTTGTAGAGAGAGAAACATTGGAAATGAGATGAACTTTTTATTTTTGAAGTGGGTGTTTGTGAAAGTGATTAATTTTGGGGATAGTTTAATATAATATCCCTTATATAGTTATTTAGAAATAATATAAAATATACCCACTTTCTAATTTAACTTAAAAATAATATTTACGAAAACGCCCCTGCACATATGGACTTAGCAAAAAAAAACTAAGGAAATATTTAAGGAAGCATTTAAGGACCTTGAAGTGGTCCACTAGCCTTGGACCCTCCCTTGCAATTTGCCTTTGGCTTTTTAAAACTAAGGCATATCCATGAGAGTATTCAAAAGGCCTATTTATACCATATATATATTTATTTAAAAATAATATAGACTATACCCATTTAATTTGAACTAAAAAGGAATATACGAAATTACCCCTTTTTATGCCTCTTTTGGATTGCCCAAATAAAACTAAGGCAATTACCAAGGGAGCTCTTAAGGCCCTTGAATTGATGTACCTTTCTTAAATCCTTTCTTGGACTTGCCTTCAGCTTTTTAAAGCTAAGGCATAAATCTACAAAGGAGTACATGGCAGTGGGCCCCCACATGCACACGTGCACTACCTAGTGTACTAGGGCAGCCCCCACGCGTGGTGGTCCCCATTAAGTGGGGCCCTTTTTGTCTTTATACCCTCACGTCTAAAGCCCCTTAAAAAACTAAGTAATTGTTTAAGGGACCTTTTAAGGGTCGTGGACTGCTTCAAGACCCTTGAACCCATGCGTGATCTGCCAACTTGCCCAAAATGGCTAAGGCAAAGTTCACGAGGCCCTTCAAGGACAGTGAACTGTTTCACGTCCCTTGAAGCCTCAAGTGAACTGCCTTTATGCCTAAAATGGTTAAGGCATTGTTTAGGAGAGCATCTAAGGTCAGTGAACTGCTTCACGTGCCTTGAAGCTTCTCTTGAACGGATGCCCTTTTGCCCACACAACTAAGGCATTTGTTCAAGGGAGCTTCTAAGGGCAGTGATGCCTTTCACCTCCCTTGAACCCTCTCTTGAAAATATACTTAGTCAAAACTTGGACTATTTTCCAAATCCACATTTATGCATAAACTTTTAAGATTCATACGTTAGGCTCTAGTTTGACCTAACATTTTTCGGAGTGTTACACTAGATTTAGTCAAGCCTTAACTAGGTCTTACTAGTCTGTACGAGGTGTTACAATATCTCCCCCTTAGGAACATTCATCCTTGAATGACACTTGAAACACTTTTTGGATTTAAAGACTCAAGACTAGCAGCCCAAACAAGCATGAAACATCAAAATATTGCACAACTAAAAAAAATGCACTATTCACAATGAGCACATATTCAAACGAGGAAACTTAACTCCAATTCAACATAGTCAATGCAAATATAAGGGAGTAGGAACTACATTTATCAATCCATATGCATGACATTATCATGTTTAGTTATGTTCAAGGAGGAACTACCTTCTCCTAGTCATAACATACTCACATGACATCATAAAGCTCATATGCAAGTTTCCATGTTCAATAGCACTCTTTCAAGGAGGAACTTCTCAACTCCTCACTAAGACATGCTCATATCTTATTTTCATGAAGTACAATAGATCACTTATAACCAATGCATCATTCATCATATAGCTCAAAGGTTTCAAAGATAAGAATAGCCTTTCATCATAGAACCAACAACATGTGAGAATGTTCATTCATTTCATATTCATATAGTGTTTATGAGAATTACCTTTTATTCAACATATCAACACTACCATAATCATAACATAACATTCATACTCACATCCTAGCATACATAGTCATATCTTCATGGTTATGTACATTTCATGCATAATAGTATGTAAAGGTGCATATGAGAATTAGCCTTTCAATTGACACCATAGACATGTCATATGCATATTTATGTATGGAGTGTGTGTGCGCATGATTGTCCTTACAATGGCACAACAACAAATACATTAACATCATAGACACCTCCCTTGTCAAGGGGGTTATAACATATACATAATATACCAACTCATGCACAATTCACATATATTGTATTTAAGGATCTTAGACCATGTAAATCACCTATCTAACATTCATACAATAAACAAGGATACATTCATCATTCAAGTACGTCATTCATGGCATGTATAGAATCATATATCCATATAGGGGATTATGTGGGTAGGGTCCATCCATACAAGCACCTCATACAATTTAACATATAGACCATACCATGTTCATAACATATCATTCATATTCATAATGTATCATACTTAGTCATATCTAGAGTTGTAGAGAAGAGGGACCTTGTCTCAACACTACAATTCATACTAACAAGTAAGCATCTCCACCATAAGTGGATCAAACCATTCACACAAAGGATACATAGTAGGTAAACATCTCCACCTCAAGTGGATCAACAAATCAATAGAAGACTACTTACCAATTGAAAGCATTCATTCATAGCCATCAAGGCTTTCTTCAAGATTCAACCCTATTTTCGCGATATTCATACATCATATAGGATAACATCACAATTCAATACTTAATTACATGAAAACATACTAGATTCTCATCCTTCATTCATCATTCAAGACATACTAGGGTTTAGATTCGAGAAAGAAGGGAAATCATGGGTCTTGTGGGAATTTGTTCAGAAACCATAACAATTACATGAATTCATCCACAAACATTCATATATAATCATGATTAACCATTATAGATCAATGGAATCAATTTTATAAAGAGACCCACAAATTTGATTGAAAACCTAGAAACTGGGGATCTTTGAAAACTTAGTTGAAAGGGCTTCTTGGTGATAGCTAACCAAGAATAAAGGACTCCCATACCTTAATGAAACTTTGCCACGAATTTGGGTCGAAAACCTTGGAACTTGAACCCTAATCTTGGAGCTTGAATGTTCTTTAATGGAGGAACTTTGTAGAGAGAGAAACATTGGAGATGAGATGAACTTCTTGTTTTGAAGTGGGTGTTTGTGAAAGTGATTAATTTTGGGGATAGTTTAATATAAGATCCCTTATATAGTTATTTAGAAATAATATAAAATATATCCACTTTCTAATTTAACTTAAAAATAATATTTACGAAAACGCCCCTGCACATATGGACTTAGCAAAAACAAACTAAGGAAATGTTTAAGGAAGCATTTAAGGACCTTGAAGTGGTCCACTAGCCTTGGACCCTCCCTTGGAATTTGCCTTTGGCTTTTTAAAGCTAAGGCATATCCATGAGAGTATTCAAAAGGCCTATTTATACCATATATATATATATATATTTAAAAATAATATAGACTATACCCATTTAATTTGAACTAAAAAGGAATATACGAAATTACCCCTTTTTATGCCTCTCTTGGATTGCCCAAATAAAACTAAGGCAATTACCAAGGGAGCTCTTAAGGCCTTTGAATTGATGTACCTTCCTTAAACCCTTTCTTGGACTTGCCTTTAGCTTTTTAATGCTAAGGCATAAGTCTACAAGGGAGTACATGGCTGTGGGCCCCCACATGCACATGTTCACTGTCTAGTGTACTAGGGCAACCCCCACGCATGGTGGTCCCCATTCGGTGGGGCCCTTTTTGTCTTTATACCCTCACGTCTAAAGTCCCTTAAAAAAACTAAGTAATTGTTTAAGGGACCTTTTGAGGGTCGTGGACTGCTTCAAGTCCCTTGAACCCATGCGTGAACTACCAACTTTCCCAAAATGGCTAAGGCAAAGATCATGAGGCCCTTCAAGGACAGTGAACTGTTTCACGTCCCTTGAAGCCTCAAAGTGAGCTGCCTTAATGCCTAAAATGGTTAAGGCATTGTTCACGAGAGCTTCTAAGGTCAGTGAACTGCTTCACCTGCCTTGAAGCCTCTCTTTAACAGAAGCCCTTTTTGCCTACACGACTAAAGCATTTGTTCAGGGGAGCTTCTAAGGGCAGTGATGCCTTTCACCTCCCTTGAACCCTCTCTTCAAAATATACTTAGTCAAAACTTGGACTATTTTCCAAATCCACATTTATGCATAAACTTTTAAGATTCATACGTTAGGCTCTAGTTTGACCTAGCATTTTCTGGAGTGTTACACTTGATTTAGTCAAGCCTAAACTAGGTCTTACTGGTCTGATGGGGTGTTATAGTACAGTAGCCATAATTCCCATATTTCCAGAGCTAAACCTACCTATTCGCAAGGTAGTTAGGATCAAGAGGGTACTAAGCCTCCTGCATGTGCTAAGTGTGGTAGAACCCACCCATGTAAGTGTCGTGATGGCCAAACAGGTTGTTTCGAGTGTGGATAAGAGGGCCACTTTATGAAAGAGTGTCCTAAGAAAAGGCAAGGTAGTGGAAATTAGGACAATAGAGCCTAATCTTCATTAGTTGCTCCACCAGACAGGGCTGCACCTAGAGGAGCTACTTCCGGTACTGGCGGAGGAGCAAACCACCTCTATGCGATTAGTAGTCATTAAGAGCAAGAGGATTCACTAGATGTTGTCATTGGTATGATCCAAGTCTTTGAATTTACTGTTAATGCTTTGCTAGACCCAGGAGTGAGTTTTTGTTTTGTAACTCCATATGTTGCTATGAATTTTGATGTTATTACTGAGCAACTTAGTGAACCATTCAATGTTTTTACACCTGTTGGTGAGTCTATTCTAGCAGAGAGAGTCTATCGTGATTGTCCCATTTCCGTCAATCACAAGAGTACCATGGCTGATTTAATTGAGTTAGACATGGTAGATTTTGATGTTATTCTTGGTATGGACTGGCTTTATGCCTGTTATGCCTCAGTTGGTTGTAGAACTTGAGTTGTCAAGTTTCAGTTTCCAAATGAGCCAGTCTTAGAGTGGAAAAGTAGTCCAGTAGTGCTTAAGGGTCATTTCATTTCGTACCTTAAGGCGAGGAAGTTAGTCTCTAAGGGTTGTATCTATCACTTAGTCCAAGTTAATGACTCAAATGTTGAGATACCTCCCATTCAGTCAGTCCCTATAGTAAAAGAGTTTTCAGAAGTTTTTCCAAATGATCTACCCGTAGTTCCTCCTGAGAGAGAGATAGACTTCGGTATAGACCTTCTTCCAGATACTCGTCCTATATCTATTCTGCCATATAATATGGCACCAGCAGAGTTGAAAGAGTTAAAAGAGTTGTTGAAACACCTTTTAGAGAAAGGGTTTATTCGACCAAGTGTCTCACATTGGAGCTCTCCGGTCTTGTTTGTGAGAAAGAAAGATGGTTCCCTTATGATGTGTATAGATTACCGCTAATTGAATAAGGTTACCATAAAAAACAAGTATCCTCTTCCGAGAATTGATGATCTATTCGATCAACTTCAGGGTGCTTCTTGTTTTTCTAAGATAGACCTCAGATCAGGTTACCATCAGTTGAAAGTAATGGAATGTGATATTCCCAAGTCAGCGTTCAGGACCCATTATGGTCACTATGAGTTTCTGGTCATGTAGTTCGGTTTGACCAATGCACCTGCTGCATTCATGGACCTTATGAATAGAGTTTTCAAACCTTATTTAGATATGTTTGTTATCGTCTTCATTGATGACATACTAATCTATTCAAGGAATGAAGAAGATCATGCTAGCCATCTCAGAATAGTTCTTCAGACTTAGAGAGATAAGGAGTTGTATGCTAAGTTCTCGAAATGTGAGTTTTGGCTTGAGTCTGTGGCATTCTTGGGCCACATAGTTTTCGGTGATGGAATTAGAGTTGATACTTAGAAGATGGAGGCAATGCAGAGTTGGCCTAGACCCACATCTCCAACTGATATTAGGAGTTTCTTGGGCTTGGCTAGATATTATAGAAGGTTCATAGAGGAGTTCTCATCTATTTTGTCCCCTTTGACCAAGTTAACTTAGAAGACAGTGAAGTTTCAATGGTCTGAGACTTGTGAGAAAATCTTTCAGGAATTGAAAAAGAGGTTGACTACTGCCCAGTGTTGACCTTACCAGAAGGTACTCAAGGTTTTGTGGTGTATTGTGATGCATCTCGAGTTGGTTTGGGTTGTGTATTAATGCAGAATGACAAAGTTATAGCTTATGCCTCCAGACAGTTGAAGGTTCATAAGAAGAATTACCCAACCCATGGTCTAGAATTGGCTGCCATAGTATTTGCTTTGAAAATATGGCGCCATTATCTTTATGGTGTTCATGTGGATGTGTTCACCGATCACAAGAGTCTTCAGTATGTGTTCACTCAGAAAGAGCTTAATCTCAGACAAATGAGGTGGTTAGAATTACTCAAGAATTGTGACATGAGTATTCTTTACCACCCAGGTAAGGCTAATGTTGTTGTTGATGCTTTAAGCAGGTTGTCTATGGGTAGTACTGCCCATGTTGAGGAGGAAAAGAGAGAGTTAGCAAAAGGTGTGCATAGACTTGCATGCATGGGAGTCAGACTTATGGATTCCACAGAAGGAGGAATGGTGGTGATGAATGGGGCTGAATCTTCATTAGTGTCAGAAGTGAAAGAAAAGCAAGACCAAGATCCCAGTTTGCTTGAATTGAAGGTAAATGTTCATAAGCAAAAAGTATTAGCTTTTGAACAAGGGGGAGATGGCGTATTGAGATATCAAGGTAGGTTGTGTGTACCAATGGTGGATGGACTCCAATGGAGGATCATAGAGGAAGCTTATAGCTCCAGATATTCCATTCATCCAGGTTCCACAAAGATGTATCGCGACTTGAGAGAAGTCTATTGCTGGAATAGTATGAAGAAGGGCATTGCAGAATTTGTTGTTAAGTGTCCAAATTGCCAACAAGTTAAAGTAGAGCACCAAAGGCCTGGTGGTTTGGCTCAGAATATAGAACTTCCGGAATGGAAGTGGGAGATGATTAATATGGATTTCATCACAGGTTTACTAAGATCTCGTAGGCAACATGATTCTATTTGGGTGATTGTCGACATAATGACAAAATCAACCCACTTTTTACCGGTAAAGACTACCCATTCGGCAGAAGATTATGCCAAGTTGTATCTTCAAGAGGTGGTAAGACTTCATGGGGTTCCGGTCTACATTATTTCAGACATAGGTGCGCAATTTACTGCATAGTTTTGGAAGTCATTCCAAAAAGGCTTGGGTTCAAAGGTGAACTTAAGTACTGCCTTTCATCCTCAGACAGATGGGCAAGCAGAGCGCACTATTCAGACCTTAGAGGATATGTTGAGGGCTTGTGTGATTGATTTCAAAGGGAATTAGGATGATCACCTGTAGCGACCCTAAAGTTTGATAGGTGAAACTAGAGCCTAACGTATGAATCTTCAAAGTTTTAGCATAAATTGGAGTTATGAAACTTTCCAAAAATTTGACCAAGTATAAGTTCAAGAGAGGATTCAAGGAAGGAGAAAGGCATTACTGCCCTTCGCTCCCTTAAAATTCACCTTAGCCGGATGGTAGACCTTTCCAAGGCCCTTAGAAGCTCCCTTGGTAATTGCCTTAGTTTTATTAAGGCAATCCAAGAGAGGCATAAAAAGGGGTAATTTCGTAATTTCCTTTTTGGTCTAAATTAAATGGGTATAACCTATTTTATTTCTATATAAATATATATATATGATATAAGTAGGTCATTTGAATACTCCCATGGATATGCCTTAGCTTTAAAAAGCCAAAGACAAAGTCCAAAGGAGGGTCCAAGGCAAGTGGATCACTTCAAGGACGTTAAATGCTCCCTTGGACTTTGCCTTAGTTTTATTTGGTAAGTCCATGTGGGCAAGGGGCATTTAAGTAATTCCCTTTTTTATTATTATTAAGTGGGGTTGAATTTTAAAGGTTTATATCATTAGTATATAGTTTTAAGTCCTAAAACTAGTCTTTTACTCATTATTTCCCCAAATCAAAACAAGAGTTCTTCCTCTCCCAAGAATTCTCTCTAACTCAAGGAAGAAGATGAAGATGAACTGGGAGCTAGGGTTTCGATTCAAGGAGCTTTCTTCATCAAATCTCTTGGGGAATCTTAGTAAAGGTATGGGAGTTCTTTATCTAGGGCAAGCTATCACCCTAGAGCCAATTCCAAAATAGTTTCAAGTTTTCAAAGTTTATGAAAAATCCTTTTTTCTCACTCAAACTCAAGGGTTCTTGCATGAAACGATTTCAAATGATAAGATATGATATTATTGATGTTTAATTGATGTTTTAAGGTGAAAAACTCTATGAACCCTTGATTCCACAAAATCCCTAAAGTTGGCTTATGAAGTGGGTTTATTGTTTATGATTGAATGATGATGGAATTATTCTTAGATTGAGTTGAATAGTTGATTTCTATTATTATCTATGCTTATCTACGTGAATTGTTGGAGAATTGAGGAATGGTTATTGTGGCTTTGGAAAAAAGGGTAAGTGGACCTAACTTCATTGTTAATGTAGAATTGATATAGAATTGTGATAGATTGATGTGTGATCCACTTATGGTGGAGGTGTTTAATTATTGAATGTATTGTGTTTATGGCCTTAGAGGCATTGTATGAGGAAATTGAAGTGTTGACATGATATCATATATGTGAATGTGATGTGAAGGATTTGAATGAGAATCTAATGATGTATAGGTAATCATGTTGTGAATGTAAAGGTGTTCATGTGATCTCAAAGTGGTCTTGTATAAGTTGTTATTGTATTGTGATTGGAAGTATGTTCTCTCTTAATGTTCATATGTGATGATGATGGAATGTGAAGGATTTCTATAATGTGATGTATGTCTTGAATTGGTAGACTTAGGTGCCTCTTCTCGATACATGGAAGTTATGGAATGTAATCTCTTGATTTGGTAGGCTTAGGCACCCTTCTCTTGAGTAATGAATGTATCTTAACGTGATGTCTTATTGTATTGAATTGGTAGACCTTGAGTTGGTACCTCTTCATAAATGAATAAATGTCTAGAATCGGTAGACCTAAGTATGGTGCCCTTTCTATGAATGATTAATGAGGCTTCTAGGCTATGTCTTGAACCAGTAGACCTAAGCATAGTGCCCCTTCATGATGAGCCTAGGACCCTAAGTGAATGTAAAACCTTGAAGCGGTAGACCTAATGATGGTGCCTCCTTCTTGTGTGAAATGATAGGCTTAGAGTTGGTGGACCGGAACGGTAGAAAGCCCTTTCTAAGAAAGTCAATGAGCTATCCTTAATGAACCTTGATCGGTAGATCCTTGTGGTGCCCTTTTTGGTAGATGTGCTATGGGTCGGTAAACCTAATGATAGTGCCCTCTCTAGTATATACATGTGAATGAAATTACTCTATGGGAACTAAGGCTAAGCACCGAGTGGATATGGTTAAGATGGTAGCTCTTCCCAAGTATGAGGCGAGAGTACAATGAACATCTTTGGATATCCCCTAAACCATTGCCTACATGAGTTGTGTACTAGTTCTACCCTTGGCAAATAGAACAACTTCCACGTGTAGGGTTTTATGACACTGGATTCCATGCCTAGTTAGTATGGTCTATGTCGGTTAATGCTTATTCCCATCATGTGGGATGTGCACTCTAGTCATTGGATAGGTTCTATAACGTGTAGGTAGTAGTATGGGATGCTATCTACACATGGCACGAGTAGGCCTTGAAGATACTAAAGTAAGTTCCCTAAGCCTTAATGGCTATTGTATGAAAGTCCTCTAAATGCCTGAATGTGTCCTAAATGACTCTAAAGAAGAATGTTGACTTATTATCCTTTTTATATGTTGCATATCTCTCTTATATTAAGGAAATGAACTATTTAGCATGTTGTATTGAAATGTAAAGGTTCTTGTCTATTGGGGCCTTGAGGAACACTTAGGTGTCCTTGAAGAGGTTGTATGGGCAGCCACTTCATGTCTTACTTATGTGTGTCTTAGGGTAACTTTAGCTAGAGGTCCTAAGATCATGAAATGATTTGTTTTGATGAATATGTTTATGTGTTGAATATTAGTACTAGTGGTGCATGATGGCTTGTGATATGAAGCATGATAAGTGGTAAGTTCACGTTTGGTGACCTTGGGATGATGCTTTAGTGTGGATGGTGGTATGGGACGCTATCCATATATTGCACAAAGTGTTGTCCCAGGGTTACTTGAGGTGGATGGTTTAAGGTGAAGGAATGGGTTATATGTGGAGTATGTGCTAAAGTGGTTAATGACTTGTATGTTGATTATGGTTGAGTATTGTGACTCTTATACTTGTATTTTCATGAAGTTTTACCAAATGGCATAAAGTATGTTTCTCCAATAAATGTCTCTTTTAGCATGTTTTTGCATGGCTTTCATACTTAGTGCTTAATTGTGCTAACCCCATTTCTTCCCCTTTTGACTACAGTGTAGGGATTGGAGATATTGGTGTGCTATGGATGATGGATAGGTTTCTAAGGTGTTTGAAGATGAAGACTTGGTGAGTCCTCATAGATTCGAGGACAATACCCTACATGTTCCCTTTTATGTCTTTTAGTATTGTTTAAATTTTGTATGGGCTTAGTCCCAATGTTGTATTCTAAAGGTATTAGATGGTTTTGAGACATAAATGTATAGAGTTAGAAGTCTTCCGCTTGCTTATTTTAATGAAAGTATCTTCGTGTGTGAAGAAAGTTTTTAATTCTTCTCTATTTTTAAGTATCGTATGCAATGAATGATCTAAGAGGCTTGTATTAGACCTCTTTAAGGTCGAGTATGCCGGTTACGACTAGGGGTTGCTCTTGGGTCGTGACATCACCTACCTCTCATTGAGTTTGCTTACAACAATAGTTACCACTCGAGCATCCAAATGGCTCCATATAGAGCTCTTTATGGGAGAAGATGCAGATCTCCTATTGGATGGTTTGAAGTTGGTAAAACAGGGTTGATAGGACCAGATTTAGTTCACCAAGCTATGGAGAAGGTGAAAGTGATTCAAGAGAGGTTGAAAACGGCACAGAGTCGTCAGAAATCCTACACTGATGTTAGGAGAAGGGAGTTAGAGTTTGAAGTAGATGATTGGGTATATCTAAAAGTCTCACCCATGAAGGATGTTATGAGGTTTGGTAGGAAGGGGAAACTTAGTCCCCGGTATATTGGACCTTATTGAATATCCAAGAGGATTGACAATGTAGCTTATGAGTTGGAGCTACCACAAGAGTTAGCCGCGGTTCATCCGGTGTTTCACATCTCCATGTTGAAGAAGTGCATGGGCGATCCTTCATTGATCATACCGACTGAAAATATTGGGATCAAAGATATCTTATCTTATGAGGAGATTCCTGTACAGATTCTAGATCACCAAGTTCGCAAGTTGAGGACAAAAGAAGTAGCATCAGTCAAAGTCCTTTGGAGGAACCAATTTGTTGAGGAAGCTACGAGGGAAGCTGAAGAGGATATGCAGAAGAGACATCCACATCTCTTTGAGTCCGGAGAAAATGCAGACCAAGATACTAATTCTCTTCTTAGTACTCCTTAAACTTGTGAGTGAGCATGTTCTTTGTTTGCATTTGCTTGTTGGGTGTTTGAACTTAATGTTACCACTTTTAACCTAGTAAGAGTAATGTCATTCGAGGACAAATGTTTCCAAGGGGGAGATATTGTAACATCTCGCAATTTGAAATAACTAGGAAGAATCTAATAATTTGAAATACTCATTTTTGGAAAGAATGAAAATCTGGCAAATTTGTTCAAGTTAGGAAAATTGAGTTTTAGTCAACTTCAAACGGCCATAACTCCTAGCTCAGGATGATTTAGGTGTAATTACAGATATGGTTGAAAATATCTTGGAATGATCTTTCCAACTCCGCTGAGTTTGCGCGATTTCGAGTTCGTATGAGTAAGTTCTGCCCTTTGGAAGTTGGGCTGTTGGATTAAGGAAAGTCTAATCCGAATTTTGGAGGGTAATTTAGTCTTTTCCCTACCTAATTATCCTAATTCAACTTTAGGATTTTAATTGGGGTAAAGTCAGATTTTAGTCAGTTTTTAAAAGTGAATTTTACACTAGGGCTTGAAGAAGAGGAGAAAAGAGGAGAAAGGAGAAGAACGTTCAAGATTCGTCAATTTCGTTAAGGATAGCTTGTGGATTTCGTCGGGGGTGATCCCTAAAAGGTATGTGAGATAACATAGCGTTGGGTTAGTTCACCCACACACCAATCATAATTTAATTCAGAGAATTTAAGTCTTTGAAGGTTTAGAAATTTAGTTCTTGATGAACATTGTTGAAGGTTTTCTTGAATTCTTGTGGGTTGTATTGATTGAAGTTTCTTGTGATTTTATTCATGTTTCCAGGTGTAATTTTGGTTTGAATCTATTATATATTGAGGGTATAAATGATTCTAAGTGTTTGGGGAAGGAACCATGGAAGTTTAGAGGGTTTAGAGATGAAAACCGGAGAAGAAAAGTCGTCAAACACCTGGGGATAGGGGTGGGGCATCGCGCCAGCCAACGCTCCCCAAAAATGTCTCTGAATCTTCACCCTTGGGGCGCCACACCAGCCAGCGCGCCCCAGACCAGTCCCTGAATGTTGGGGGCTAGCACCCCACGCCTCTCAAAGCGCCAGGGACGCCAGTTCTCCTCATTCGCTCCCCACCTTTTCGTACTTGTTCCTTAGCAATGTACCTATGTTTTCTAGTTGATTCCAACACTCTAAGTTACATCTAAACATCATGAAATCATCCATAAACATGAGATCATGAACCTTGAATCCATAATCCAATTCAAGGAAAGTTAAGATCAAAGTCACGAGAAATTAAGAGTCAAGTCTAGAAGTTAAAAGGCAAGTCAAAGCAAAGTTTTTAAAGTTTTCAAAAGTCTTTAACAAACGTTTTAAATTTGTTTTAAGACTTAAGTTTCAAGTTAAGCAAAGAGTAAAGAGTTGAGTTCATTTCTCAAAAAGTTATAAGGGAACTAAATATTCCCAAAGAGTTTATAAATGTTTTTCACATTTGAGCAAGAAAAGGGAACATCGTTTCCAAGAGAGCTTTTAAGCTAAGTTTTGAGTAATTATCTCAAACCAAAGAAAGAAGTTTATTTTTAAAACTTATGAGCTAAGTATATTTTGGGAGTAGTATTGAGCACCTATATGGGGATGCGAGTTCATATTAACTTAAGTCTCCATAAACCATGTGTCATCATGGGTAGTAAGGATCATACTTTTTAGATGACTCCTTAAGATGCTTTTAGCATAGACTAGTGGATCCACTTAGTGAGTTAGGTTCTATACCCCCAGCAAAGTATAGGATGGTCCTTGGCTGTGTGAGGTAAAATGTTGTACCATCACATAGGCTCATAGTGGTGGTTGTCGGTTAGAGAATCTCCCACAGAAACTATATTACTTTGTTATATGAGTAAAGTTGAGTTTGTTATTGCATTTTCTTTAACGAAATAAGTTGTTTTTACTGTTTTATAAAGTTTTTCATATATTGCATGTGTCTTATTGCTTTATTATGAGTTGAGTTATTCATGAGTTGAGAAGAGCCAAGGTAAGTGTTTTGTTTTGAATCTTTTCAAGCCTATGTATTGTTTAGCTTTCCAACATGCATACTCGTACATTCAATGTACTAATGCCAGTTGGCCTGCATCTTATTATGATGCAGACGCAGGTGATCAGGATCAGCATCCAGTGCCTCGTTGATCCAGTTTGAGCACTCAGAGTCTTGTAGTGAGCCTCCTTGCTTCCGGAGGGTCCCTTTTATTGCTTTCAGTTTTATTATTAGTTCATTAGGATGTTGTGGGCCTTTTCTAATATCTATCTCAGTTATTTAGAGGCTTCATAGACAGACAAACAATCAGTTAGTTAAGTTCATTTGTCACTACTTTATTATTGGCTTATGTTTTTGAGACTTGAGGTTGCCATTTTGGCTTAGTTTGAATGTCTATTTAAAGACATTCTAAGTTATTTCACAAGTTCCTTGTTAGTCTATTCTTGGTGTTTAAGTCTTCCGCTGAATAAGTAAGCCAGACCAAGGGTTCACTTGGGGCCAACAATGGTTCTCGAGTGCCAGCCACGTCCAGGGTATAGGCTCGGGGCGTTACAATGCTATTGTATTTGAACAGTGATATATACAAATTAACTTCTTGAATCATCAACTTCGAAATTTAAGAAGTCGCATACTATTTGCAAGATTATTGATACCAATACAGGTCAATAATTTCATCAAAAGTGTAGGTATTTAGGGATGTTGTCCGTTTATACTTTTATGTAAAGTCATATCCGCATTCCTTTGTATAATTGTGGATAATAATTATCAACGATTGTAACGATAAAAATCATTTTTTGAACTATTACATAAAAAAATTAATTTATCTATAAAAAATTAAATATAAAAATCATAAAAATAAATAAATTTTATCATTGACAAAAGAGAGGTGTTACATCACTCTTATCTTGTCAGCTAAAATATATGTGATGTAAGAATTACATAAAAAGAATTGATGATACATATTAATAAATAAAGGATACAAAAAGATGAAGATTTTTTTGTAACTCATGAGATATATAATTATAGGTAATATGTCACGACCCGTGCCTACACCATAGACGTGACCGACCCTCGAGAACAATTTTTGATCCCCAAGCGAACCCTCATCCTGGCTGACTACAAGCGGAAGACTAACTCAAACATACAAAGCTTAAAAACTGAATAAAATTCATTGAACTCAATTACAAATCTTTAACTCGAATGAATAACTCTGAATAAAAATAATATATATTCAACTCGCCATAAAATAGACA
The DNA here is from genome assembly GCF_900185275.1 of Solanum verrucosum. Classification (NCBI taxonomy): domain Eukaryota; kingdom Viridiplantae; phylum Streptophyta; class Magnoliopsida; order Solanales; family Solanaceae; genus Solanum; species Solanum verrucosum. The sequence goes on from NW_026020009.1 coordinate 2,942,236, forward strand.
ACTTAACTCTATAAAACATTTAACAAAATAAATGAATAGACTTCTCAAACTCTACTGTCTATCTATGAAGCCTTTAACTGACAAAGATGGAAGTCGGGAGAAGACCCATGACATCCTAACAACTGATATAACTGAAAGTAAAAGTGGATACCTTCGGAAGCAAGGAGGCTCACCATACTAACTCGAACTCCATGTGGTATCAACAAAGCTCATGTTGATGACCCTGAATACCTGTATATGCATCAAGAAATGATGCAGGACAAATGGCTCAGTAAGTGGAATGTACGAGCATGTAAGGGAATTCTAAAGCATAAACATAAGCTTGAACTGGTGGGAAAGAAACATATTTAACTCATGTCAACTCACTCAACTCAACTCAACTCAAAGAAACATAGTTCAACTCAATGATAAGATATTCAATTCAGTGAAATAAGGCTCAACTCAATAATAAGATACTCGACTCTGGGTACTCAACTCTAGATACTCAAATCTGGATACTCAACTCAATATAAAGCAATAATACACATGCAATATATGAAAAGCTTTTAAAATAGTAGAAATCAACTTAGTTTGTATGCAAGGATACAAGATAAACTCCGCTTGTATATGAAAATACAAAGTAAACTATGTGTATATAAGAATACAAAATATCTCTGTGGGAGTTTCTCTAATCGACAACCATCAATATGAGCTATGTGATGATACAAGGTTTGACCCACACTACCAGAACTGTCATTTAACTTGCCGGGATATAGAACGCATCAACTAAGTGGGCTACATGGTTTATGGAGACTTGAGTTATCTGAACTCGTCCCCATATCGGTGCTCAATACTACTCCCAAAAATATAATCAGCTCATATGTTTAAAAACATAACTCTTTCTGTGGTTTGAGATTATCACTCAAAATCTTTCTATAAAAAGAGATGTTACTCAAACTGCTCAAAACTCTTTTGGAAATCTCAGTTTCCTCCTCTTTTAAATGTGAAAACATTTACTCTTGGGAATACTTAGTTCCCATATATCATTTTAAAGAAAATGAACTCGAATCTACTCTTTGTCAACTCAAGTGCTCAAGTCTTAAAACAAGTTTAGATAAATTTGTAAAAGACTTCTCAGAATAAAGTTCATGCCGAATTATAGACGTGAACGACTCAATTCAAGGTTTTAAATAACCATACATAAAACTCAATACTCGAGACTCAACAACTCAGAACTGAAGAAACTTCAATGGTAATATTCGTTTCAAGAATGCTCGACTCAGAGGGTTCATGCGAAATTATGGGCATTAACTACTCAACTCAAGGACTCAAAGATACTTCTCATCTCAAGACTGCTCGACTTATAGGGTTTATGTGAAATTATGGACATGAACAACTCTACTGAAGGACTCCATGGCTAGTATGTAATAGTCCCATGATTATGAATAAAATCTCAAAAGGGATTATTAACTCAATACTCAAGACTTAGAACTTGAAGATACTAGTCCTCTCAAAGATACTCAACTTATGGAGTTCATGCGGAATTATTGGACATGAACGGTTCGACTCAATGGTATGAATAATACTATGGAACTTCATGTATACGACTCTTCTCATGCTCATACTTACATCCTCAGAAATTAGCTCAAATCGATAGTTGATCTAAAAGGATCCACAATTGAACTCAAAAGACATTCTTGAACTCTATTCTTAACTCTCTCTTGAATGTGAATTGTGAATTCAAGAATTATTGTTCATGATATGAAGGATATCGGTGATAGTGTAGACTCATTAATACATTCTCCTTACTTGAGTTATGAAACAAATTATTTAAATTTGTAGAAGTCCCTAAAAGATTCAATTGGACTATCTCAAATGTTCGGAAAAACTCTCAAGGCTTAACTCTTAACTCTACCTTGAATTTGAATTATGAATTCAAGGTAATGATTCATGTTATGAATGATTTCTAAGTGTTTAGAACTTGTTTAGAGTATTTAGAATCAAAAGGGGTGAAGATAGACTTCAAAGGAACTTAAATGGGACAACCGACAGAAAAGAAGTGGGGGCAGGTGACCCTGGCGCATTGCTGGTGCTGGGCACCAGCCGCTTAACTTCAGAGGCTACTTATTGGCGCACTGCTGGGGTGGCGCACCAGCTCTCCTGGCGCGTCGCGGCAGTCCTTTCCCAGAACGATCTGACGAACTTTTCTTTTCATTTTTTGATCCTTAGTCGCTTCAAATCGATTTTGTTATCAAGTTTTCCTTAGATTCAATTACCCAACCTAATTACACACTAATATACTCAAATCACTAAATTTCATCACAAGAATTCATCAAAACCCTAACAAATCATGATTTAGAATGAACTTCAAGAACACTTAACAAGAACTCAATTCCTTCAACTTTTGAGAATGAAATTACGCTGAAAATAATATGATTGGCGCGTGGGTGAAGGAACACAACACTATGGAAGCTTACATACCTCTTAGGGATCAAACCCATGGCGAAAATCCGCAACAAAACTCAAGAACCTCGACGAACGCCTTGATCCTTTCCTCTTTTCTCCTTTTTTCTCTTCTTTTCTCTTCTTGAACTCTCAACTAAAACCCTAGGCATATATTAGGATTATAAAACTGAACCTAATAGGATTAGACCCTTAAAACCTTACTAAAAATGAATTAAATCTGATTGGGTAAGGAAAAGACCAAAATACCTCTTACTATTTTCGGATAACTTTCCTTAACTGGACAACTTGACTTCAAAAGGGCATATCTCACTCATCTGACCTCAAAACTTAGCAAACTCGGTGGCGTTGAAAAGATAATTACAAGAAATTTCATTATCTATCTTGTATCCCACCTAACTCATCTTGTAGTAAGAGTTATGGTAGTTTTAAGTTGGCCCAAAACTCATAACTTAAGCATAACTTGCAAAAATTCAAATTTTGCTATTTACAATTTAGTTCTTTTTGGAACTCAAGGTGCTTCATCTAGTGACCTTAACACTTAGTAAAAATTTAAATTCCTTGGTAAAAACTTACTCACTACAAAGGATGGTGCTAGTTTTAGCTCAAAAAATTTATAGGGTGTTACAATATCTCCCCCTTGGGATCATTCGTCCTCGAATGACGACTTGACTGGGTATGGAATGGGTTTACTCTTACTAAGGTCTGAGTCTAATGGTATGCTCTTACTATATTCAAGCTTAACCCAACTCCTTAGGTTCGGGTTCTATACCTCTCTATAGGGAATCTCATCCCAAAACTATTACTCTTTACTACCACATTGGGCTCATATCAAGAACCACCTAAAGTATAACAACACCACATTCAAGCTTAGCACTTCTAAAAACTCCATTACTAACATGACCTCTGAAAAGATATCTCCCATACTCTCTGGAACTCATTGCTATCTTATTCTTAAACACTTGACTTGATTTCTCATCTCGTCATCTCCCCATTACGTCTAAAGCTGACACTTGAAAGCTATGGACCTATTCCATCACCTCTAACTGATCTACATCCTCTTGTACCCTAACACTTGGGAGAAGCTTATCTCATGACTACCGAACTCTCCATAAGCAGGTACTAAGACCTCTTTCTAAGGTGTTTCTCTTAACCTCTTCTAATTATATACCCTCTCGGTACACCTCTTAATGCTCTTGTTACTCTTGTGACCTAGCAACACTTCACTGCCCTTATCTAACGTTAGGAACTCTCACTGGTACTACTCATATTCATTGCATCAAACATTTCAATTTCTCACCTACTTTTTTGTCAAGTCTACCAGATCAAATCTCAAGACTAACATTATCACCCTCATGTTACCATTCTTTGGATCATGACACTCATCTCAACTTCAAGCTTAATGTTCATTACTAAACCCAAAGATTAATACGATTGCTCGCCTACTATGCTATACCTCATTACTTGATCAGTTCTATAACCTTCTGAACATCATGACCCTCTCAAACAAATCATAAGCCTAGCTTGGGTCTATCACCTCATGAATACTCTATGCTTCTATTCAACACATACACCTGGTCATTACCTACACAATGACACTTCATCACAAGCTCCTTTCTAGCTAAAACACACTCTACCTTTTATGATGTGATCTTCACAACTCATCACTTCTTAGTCTACCCATAAGGGAAAACTCCTCATCAACTACTTACTGGGTGCATGACTATAATAACATAATCTTCCCTATCACTATCTCCCTTTCATAGATCTCTATATCTCTGCATACTTTCCTCTAACTCTGGGCATTGTCACTACTATAGCTCATGATCTCGTAACTCATGATACCTTTTCGGGTGAAAATATTACCCAAGCTCTAAACATACTATCCTTTTAAAGGTCTCCGCTGAATACGGTTTAGGGAAGAGTGTACAACTCGCTTTTAGCTCAAACGCACGATTCATATGAACATGAGTACATTCCTCTTAAACTCAACACTTGACTCACTAATGGGCTTCTCTCAAGCCCCTCTGGAGTCTCATGACTTCCTCAAGACTATTGCTAAGAGCAACTCATCGATAAGGGACTTACTTTTCTTTTCAACCACCTCTAGTATGGAGGGTAGTCGAATGGATATGCGAGCACACGAGTTTGAATAAATCTCTATGACAGTTCTATTGCACGATTAAGAGTATGAAAGAAGGGAAACTTTTCTTAAATATTTGTAGTCCCTTATTTATAAAATTAGGGCTATCACAACCACAAATAAGATCCTACTTGACACGGTTTCATAGACACCCTAGGAAACTTGAACTTTGTGCTCTGATACCAAGTTTGTCACGACCTGCGCCTACACCCTGGAAGTGGCCGAAACTCGAGGACCATTTCTGGTCCCCAAGCGAACCCTCATCTTGGCTGACTACAAGCGGAAGACTAACTCAAGCATACAAAGCTTAAAAACTGAATAAAATTCATTGAACTCAATTACAAATCTTTAACTTGAATGAATAACTCTGAATAAAAATAATATATATTCAACTCGCCATGAATTATGCAACTTAAGTCTTTAAAACATTTAACGAAATAAATGAACAGGCTTCTAAAACTCTATTGTCTATCTATGAAGCCTCTAACTGAAAAAAATGGAAGTCGGGACAAGACCCACGACATCTTAACAATTGATATAACTGAAAGTAAAAGTGGAACCCCTCGGAAGCAAGGAGGCTCACCATAGCTAACTCGGACTCCATGTGGTATCAACGAACCTTCTATTGATGACCCTGAATACCTGTATCTGCATCATGAAATGATGCAGGCCAAATGGCTTAGTATGTGGAATGTACGAGCATGTAAGGGAATTCTAAAGCATAAACATAAGTTTGAACTGGTGGGAAAAAAACATACTTACCTCTTCTCAACTCACTCAACTCAACTCAATCTAACTCAACTCAAAGAAACATAGTTCAACTCAATGATAAGTTATTCAATTCAATGAAATAAGGCTCAACTCAACAATAAGATACTCGGCTCGGGGTACTCAACTCTGGATACTCAACTTTGGATACTCAACTCAATATAAAGCAACAATACACATGCAATATATGAAAAACTTTTAAAACAGTAGAAAGCAACTCAGTTTATATGCAAGGATACCAGATAAACTCTACTTGTATATGAAAATACCAAGTACACTATGTGTATATAAGAATACAAAATATCTCTGTGGGAGTTTCTCTAATCGACAACCATCACTTTGAGCTATGTGATGATACATCGTATCGCCCACGCTGCCAGAACTGTCCTATAACTTGCCAAGATATAGAACGCCTCAACTAAGTGGATCCACTAGTCTATGCTAAAAGCAATAAAGAATCATCTAAAAAGTATGACCCTTTCTACCCATGTTGGCTACATGGTTTATGGAGACTTGAGTTATCTGAACTCGTCCCCATATTGGTGCTCAATACTACTCCCAAAAATATACTCAACTTATATGTTTAAAAATATATCTCTCTCTGTGGTTTGAGATTATTACTTAAAATCTTTCTCTAAAAAGAGATGTTACTCAAACTGCTCAAACTCTTTTGGAAATCTCAGTTCCTTCTCTTTTAAATGTGAAAACATTTACTATTGAGAATACTTAGTTCTCATATATCATTTTAAAGATAATGAACTCGACTCTACTTTTTCTCAACTCAAGTGCTCAAGTCTTAAAACAAGTTTAGAAAAACTGTAAAAGACATCTCAAAATAAAGTTCATGCCGATTATGGACGTGAACGACTCAATTCATGGTTTAAATAACCATGCATAGAACTCAATACTCGAGACTCAACAACTCAGAACTCAAGAAACTTCAACGGTAAAACTAGATTCAAGACTGCTCGACTCAAAGGGTTCATGCGGAATTATGGGCATGAACTACTCAACTCAAGGAACCAAAGATGCTTCTCATCTCAAGACTGCTCGACTTATAGGGTTCATACGGAATTATGGACATGAACAACTCCACTCAAAGACTCCATGGGTAATATGTAATAGTCCCATGATTAGGAATAAAATCTCAAAAGGGATTAGGAACTCAATACTCAAGACTTAGAACTTGAAGATACTAGTCCTCTCAAAGATACTCAACTTATGGAGTTCATGCGGTATTATTGGACATGAACGACTCGACTCAATGGTATGAATAATACTATGGAACTTCATGTATACGACTCTTCTCATGCTCATACTTACTTCCTCAGAACTTAGATCAAATCGATAGTTGATCTCAAAGGATCCACAATTGAACTCAAAGACTTTCTTGAACTCTACTCTTAATAACTCTCTCTTGAATGTGATTTATGAATTCAAGAGTTATGGTTCATGATATGAAGGATCTCGGTGATAGTGTAGACTAGTGAATACATTCTCCTCACTCTCATGCTCACTTACTCGAGTCTTGAAACATGTTTGTAGAAGGCTCCTCAAAGATTCAGAGGGACTATCTCAAATGCTCAGAAGAACTCTCACGGCTTAATTCTTAACTCTACCTTGAATTTGAATTATAAATTCAAGGTTATGATTCATGTTATGAATGATTTCTAGGTGTTTAGAACTAGTTTAGAGTGTTTAGAATCGAAAGGTGTGAAGATACACTTCAAAGGAACTCAAACTGGACAACCGACAGAAAAGGAGTGGGGGCAGGCGACCCTGGCACATTCCTGGCGCGGGGCGCCAACCCTTTAACTTCAGAGGCTGCTTATTGGCGCACTGCTGGGGGGGGTGCCAGCCCTCCTGGCACATCAGTGGTGCGTCGCGCCAGCCTTCCCCCAAAACGATCCGACGAACTTTTCTTTTCATTTTTTGATCCTAAGTTGCTTCAAATCGATTTCTTTTCTCAAGTTTTCCTTAGATTCAATTACCCAACCTAAGTACACACTAATCTACTCAAAACTACACTCAAATCACTAACTTTCATCTTAAGAATTCATCAAAACCCTAACAAAACAAAATTTAGAATGAACTTCAAGAACAGTTATCAAGAACTCAATTCCTTCAACTTTTAAGAATTAAATTATGCTGAAAATAACATGATTGACGTGTGGGTGAACGAACCCAACACTATGGAAGCTTACATACCTCTTAGGGATCAAACCCATGGCGAAAATCTGCAACAAAACTCAAGAACCTCTACGAACGCCTTGATCCTTTCCTCTTTTCTCCTCTTTTCTCTTTCTCTTGAACTCTCAACTAAAACCCTAGGCGTATATGAGGATTATAAAACTGAACGTAATATGATTAGACCCTTAAAACTCTACTAAAAATGAATTAAATCTGATTGGGTAAGGAAAAGACCAAAATACCCCTTACTTTTTCGAATAACTTTCCTTAACTGGACGGCTTGGCTTCAATAGGGCATATCTCACTCATCCAACCTCAAAACTTAGCAAATTCGGTGGCGTTGAAAAGATAATTACAAGAACTTTCATTATCTATCTTGTAGCCTACCTAAATCATCATGTACTAAGAGTTATAGTCATTTGAAGTTGACCCAAAACTCATAACTTAAGCTTAACTTGCAAAATTTCAGATTTTGCTATTTCCAATTTAGTTCGTTTTGGATATCAAGGTGCTACATGTAGTGACCTTAACACTCAGGAAAAATTTAAATTCCTTGGTAAAACCTTACTCACTACGAAGGATGGTTCGAGTCTTAGCTCAAAAATTTTCTGGGATGTTACATAATAAATATAATAGATTCTTTTACTTATTGGTCAAATTGATTAATGCAAAAAGAAAAAGATAAATGATTTTCTAGATCATAAAAAGTGACCACAACACTTTATCTGTATCTAACTTTACTGTAGATATAAATGTCACAAAAATAGTATGACATTGATGCAATCAAAGCCGACAATTCAAACCTTTCCAAATAAATCACAATTTCAGAAACTTAATTAAGAAACAGAAACAAATTACTCCTAATTTATTCCATATATGTTTCATTTTTGACATTTTGAAAAATTTCTCTTTTACTTTTTTTTTTTTTTTTTTTTTGTTTATATGAGTTTCTTGTTCCTATTATTTTTCATTTGGATAATTTTATTTTATTTATGTAATTCTATCTCTTGTTTAGATACATTTCAAAATCATTTTCGGTTCCACATTTTTCCACATTCCTTTTCAATGATTTATTTTTGCCTATTTAATATTTTCAGTATCTTTCCTTTAAGGTAATTAAGTTGGTTCACTTTTTTGCTTCAACTAATTTTAAGAAAAATTCAAAAATCAAATTTTCTGTTTGTTAACTTTTCCTTGTATTTTTTATGATACAAAATTAATATTGATAATTATAATTGATTATCTTCCTTTTTTTATATCTATTATTTATTTTAGGTTATCAAGACCATATGTCAATAAATTAAAATACATCAAAGAATGTATTCTAATGTTTCTCAAGAGTTCTTTTGTTGATGAAAACTTTAATTAGTGATCGATCTTACTTTTATAATTTTGCATGACTTTTTTCAAATCTATCTTTCATTGTTTGCACACATTTTTTGTTTGCATCTTCCTTGCGAATAAAAATACTAAATCAAATTTAAAAAGCTCAAAACATTAAACGATATTATCTCCTTGTTCATCAAATAAAAATAGTTCTATAATATTTGTTGAGATTCAAGTAGGATCAATTACAATTTTAAATAATTACTATTTCATACAAATATTATAGTCTCTTCATACTTATTTATTTTCTTTTTAATATTCATATTCTATGAAAATTGTTATTCTTCTCTTTAGTAATGAATTAACTTTTCTTTCCCTTTTCACTAATCTTAGCTTATAAAATATTTATAAATCACTTCCGATCTTGACTAATTTTTCCTACAATTATTATATACTACCTATTTTATTTATATAAAATGAATATATTGAGAAATGCATAGCCTCAATTACATAAATAATATAAAGCATTCAAATAAATTAAACTCAAAGTATTATATGTATAAATTAATATTCCTTTAACTTTAGTTATATGTTAGTTAATATTTCTAAATTACTCAAATTAATTTTACTTTTCACAGCTTTACATAACAACACAAAAAATGAATTCATTTTTTTGTGAAGAAAAAAAAAACCATATGCAATGTTGAATCAATAAAAAAAAATCTTGAAGGTCTATGAACAAAGCGATTCAAGCTTTCAAGGTTAAAAATAATTAATCTGAAATTTCAATAAAAATATTTAGTATAACAATAAATTTAAATTAATTAATAAATAAAAGAATCTTTGTAAAAGTACCAAGGAAGATGATCCTAACAACTAATATTTAAATTGTCGACATAACAAACATCCAATATACCATTGAAGAGTAATGGACAAATTAGTTGAGGGGATCTTTTCCTGATTTTTTCATCAAACTTAAACTTGAATCCCTAAATATTATCATATGTTCATCTTATCTTCCATTGTAAACAATAAAACTTATTCACAAAAAATATGCATAGAATAATAAGTATAGTAAAATCACTAATAATGAGAAAAAAAGTAACACGAATGAAAAAAAACCTTAAACTTAAATCCCTAAATATTATAATATGTTCATCTTATCTTCTATTGTAAACAATAAAACTTATTCACAAAAATATGCATAGAATAATAAGTATAGTAAAATCACTAATATTGAGGAAAAAAGCAACACAAATGATAAGAGAGAACACTATAAATAAGAGACATCCAACCAACTAAAATGAGAAGAGTAACATAAATTATATATTGTACTCATCAAGATTGAATTTGAATTCCCAGCTCATCTTATATTCCACACTGTAAATAATAGAAGTTAGTGACAAATAATTTATATATTATAAAATTAGCCGTAAACAAAGTGATGTACTTTAGTATTAAATATAATGAAGAAGAAAAAAGAAGAAGAAATTCTTATGGTTGGTGAAGAAGATATGTTCTAGTATTTATAGTAATCAATAAATTTGTAACTTTATTGAATAATATAAATTAAAAAAGTAAATCAATAAAATTGTAACTTATATTGATATTAAGTGGCTTGATTATAATTTAGTAGTATCTTTAAGAAGGAATAGAGAAAGGTAATAGAAAAAAGTGATTAATGATGTTAAATGGTGAACAAAATAAATAAAACTATGTTTAAGTTTTGCAAAATATTAAGGCAGAAAAATAATGAAAAAGGCACAAAAAAAGGATGAATAAGAAAAGGACAATAAAAGGTTTTATGAATTGATTAGTGAGGAGAAAAAAGGATGAATAAGAAAAGGACAATAAAAGGTTTTATGAATTGTTTGGTTGGGGTAGTAACGGAAAAAAGGTTCTTAGTGACCTTTTTCCATTCTTCAATAATATATATAATAATTAACAATTAATGTTATAACTTATACACAATAAATTAATATGGTTATTAAATAGAATATGATTAATTCTTTAATTAAAAAATAAGATAAAATAGAGAAAAATGTCAAAAGAAAAAATAGCAATGGAGGCCTTAGAGAGGTGTCACATCACCTTATTTATATTTGGCTTTATATTATATATAGATTCTTAATTTCTTAAGGCATTTTAAATTTCTTTAGTTATTATTACTTATTGTAGACGTTATTCACACAATTTCATATATTCTTTAGTAATGACATTATAAATTCCATTTAATTATACTAATTATTTTATTTTTCATCTCTCCTTCATTAACTTACCTTTTCACATTCTCACATTTTCCGTAGGTGTGTATATTATCTGGTATACTAAATATATATTCTGTTTACAACAATTTTCATTTGTGCCTTTTTTATATTCTTAATCTATGTATCATCAAAAAATGCATGTATTTTTTCTGTGCATTATTAATGTGTTTGTTTGGTAATGCTAAAGGGTTTCTCGTGAGGCATATTTCATAGATTCTGAGAGTGAATATATCTTTAATTCAGAATTATATAAGAAACTAATATGGTTCGTTTGGGTGCATGTCAGAATTAAGTTTGTTCAACTGAAAATTATATTATCGTATGTCAGTAACAATATATAGTTCGTCATATTAGAGAAGTGGGACCAGCCAATTATCTTAATCAGTGCATCACGTTTTAGCGATTGAAGCAGTAGAAAGTTATTAGGGCAATTGTTCCTTTGGTTTTCCTGAAAGAAAGCATGTAATTTCACAAGAAGAGGTTTGGCGCACACACGAGTAGCAGGCTTGCACGACAAAGAATTTCTGGTAATCAGGTATTGATGGTTACTTTGTCTTTGTAAGCATATTGTATTAGTGTATGTTGTGTGTTTGTGTCAAAAAATATCAATGATTGGATAAGAATGAGAGGGCCATATTTGATAGTAATGATTAGAGTGTAGTATTTTATTCCTTTAAGTTTGCTATTGCTTCACTACTGTAGATTCTAAATATTCTATATTTAATTTTTGAAATCTGCTACGGAAGGAAAAAAGAAAGGAAAGAGGTTAATGATTTGTTAGATTGCTAAAGTTGTTGTTTTTCCAACATTGTAGGGGCACATAATTTGAATAATCGAATTAAGTTGAAGACTTTAATTTCCGACTCCCTGAAAGTTAAGTGGGTGTCCATCGAAGGGGTTTTAACTACTTTAAACCCATCTAGGTGATTTGGACTTACGGGAGCATAAATTTTGACTTGTCGAAAGAGGTGTTTGGATTGAGAATTTGTGGTAAGTGAGACTTTAAGCTTTAGTGCTTTCTTTTCAAACCTACTTTGAAAGTGTGTTTTATCTGTCTGGTCCATGTGTTGGGAAAAACATGTTATTGACAGAATACTAAATATTTTTTAATAAACTATATGTGGGGAGATACTGGATATCCTTCTTCATTATCGTGATATTGTTACTAGGGGCATACATAACTGTCGTAATATGATAGGGGCATACCTATGTTGTCGTAATATGTTAGGGGTCGTGTACACATTGCCCTAGTATACTTTGGGGCATTATATTGTTGGAAAACTATATGCACTACGGAAGCATACCAGAATCATACAACTTACATGAATAATAGACAACACATAGTTTATGCTACAATAAGTACAATCATGTTAGACCACATAAACTTTCTAAAATTTAATTCAAGAATTACCTCTTGAAGTGTGAGAAAATACCTTCAAGTGAATCCATAAGCTAGTCGACCAACTAGAACCTTGAAGTGAATCCACAAGCTAGTCCATAAACTGGATCACAGTTTTGCGGTCTTCTACAGTGATCCCAAGTTCACTTCTGAACTCTCAATACTTGGGTGGGCAATTATCGTATAGAAAACTTATCTTTTTTCAAGGTTTAGAAGAATCCCTATTTATAGAGATTTCTTCCTAGTCCTTGGAGAAGGAATACCATGTCTTTCCTTAGAATAGAAAAAGACATGTACGTCTCCCTTTCCTTAAAATAGAAAAAGTCACGTCCTTCTCCCTTTCCTTAGAATAGAAAAAGTGATATACTTCTCCCTTGCCTTAGAATAGAGAAAGACACATACTTCTCCCTTTCCTTAGAATAGAGAAAGACACATACTTCTCACTTTTCCCTTTAGAATAGATTCTGAGTTCTAGTTAAATATGGGCACGGTAGGGACCACAAAATTAATTACTGAGGCTTCCTATTATGGAAATATTCCAAATAATTAATTTGAATTATTCTTACTATAATAAATTACAAATCATTCCACTAGAAATTCGTAATTGCACTCCTCTATTTATATTTCAAAATTCTCCATTAAACACATATGTAATTCCACATAATAAGATTACAGATACTAATCAATAAATTAAATTACTTACGAACTTAATTCAATGATCAATTTTCTTTAGAGCACTGCTTAACTTATTTCATGTGTTGGATTCATAAATCCACTTGCAAGGTTTGACACGATGAAAACTTTTAAGCTTATGAAAAAGGAATATCATCAATCTCTATATCGAGACATGGATTCCATCAACTAACTTATTATTTCACCAATATATATATATTATCATTATCCAATCTACCAGGTATATTGACCCATCTTAGAATCTCACCTTTTAATAAATCAACACGATAATTAACATATACGGATCATAATAGTTATATCAGGATTAAGAATATATGTACATTTAATAGTTTAGAGAATATGTTTTTGTCAGTCAGTCTAAAACAACTATCTGTACTCAGTCTCGTTCAATACATACAAAATGCACTAGCACAAGAAGTTGGAACTATACCATTCCCATAATCAAGATAAACTACATATAATCTTGTGCTACAATCGTACCGATGGCATGTCCAATTCCCATCTTAGATTGTGAACAAAAAACTTTATACTTATAAGAACCGATGATTTAATCATCTGTGTATAAGCTTAAACTCTATACACTAAATCATCTACTATAGAAGTAAACAAAAACCATAAACGAATATATGATCTATTAAAAGAGAATAAATTATTATTCTATAATAAATACTATATCTAAACACATGGTTAATAGTATATATTCCAACAATCTCCCACTTAGACTTTTAACCATCACGATTGTTATAATGTACTGTATCTAAATGCATGGTTAATAGTATATACCCTAACAATGTCCCGCTAAGATATTTAATCTTGAAAATTGTTAGAATACTATTTCTAAACACATGATTAATAGTATATACCCTAATAATCTCCCACTTAGACTATTAACAATGCATTTACAACTTTCATAGATATTCCTTTTATATTTTTTTATCAAAAGGATCTTACCAAGTAATTTTCTTATGCAACTTCATCTAGTAATGTTGCGTCACAAATTATCGATTTTGTATTAGATCTTCAGAGGCCCTATCATGAAACCTTTCAAAAGTTTACTTCTTTACAGGAGTTCTATCATGAAAGTCCTCTTAAACATACAAAACCAATCAATCTTCGTTATGATTCTCCCACTACGACTAAGTCCTACTACAATAGTCACACTTTCATGGTCTTGAGTCTTAATATTTTCCTCAAAACCTTTTGGTAGTGAAATATTACCAACTTTTTCATAGAGTGTTCTTTAATTTGCCCAACATCACTCCCACTACTTAAGGTAGTAGTTTTCTTATGTATAGTAATGTTTCTCCCACTACTTAAATGCAATGGAACATCAATTATGACATACCGATTAAATGTTCTTGAGTGTCTGAGTTTACTAACTCATTTGTTATTTCTTTGTTCAGTTTTTGTAAAACAAGTTTACTTTTAGGAACATGGATTATTAAATAGTCCTTTTCTAGAAATCTGACAATTGTTTTAACAACTATCTTGTTTTCTTTAGGACAATGAAATAAACCTTCTGTAACACCTCGAAAACCAGACCCAGAAAATTTTTACAGAAAACTACCTGAAGCAGTGAACCACGACAGGGTTCACGGACCATGATAGGGTCCACGGTCCGTTGACCTGCCTATGGTCGTGACTTGGAAGTCACCAGGCCCAGATGTCAGACCACGGGCACCTTCACGGTCCGTGGCCTTAATGATGAGCCGTGGTGGCGTGCGTGACGTCTAGGCAGTAGCCTCCCTAGCCTAGCCCTCAGTTACCCCCCGCCCAAGTAAGCACCACGGGGACCTTCACGGTCTGTGGTCCTGAAGACGGGTCGTGGGGGCGTCCGTGAAAGCCTAACCAGTAGCCCCTAAATCCCGTGCCACCAGACCTCAACGTAAGTGAGGACCACGAGGACCTTCACGGTCTGTGGTCCCTCACACGGGCCGTGGTAAGGCTCGTGAGATAGACTCTCAGCTCAGCAGTCACCAAGTGAAGACCATGACCCACTTCACGGTCCGTGGTCCCTTTCACGATCCGTGAAGGTGGCAGTGGTCCACCCCGTCAACAGTTTAAGTCAGGGGTCTTTTGGTCTTTTCCTATTTTGTTGGACCCCTAAACTACATCGCTTTTACCCTAAACTATGTGGTTTTGATTAGTTTTAGCCTAGAAACATAACTAAAACTTACCTAAGTCAGATCTTTCATTAAAACTTAGAAAATTAGAAGAGAAAGAAGAGAAAGAGGTGAGCAACCCTAGTTCAAGAACGCAACAAAGTTCCATCAGTTCCAACCCCGAAATTGAAAGATTTCTCTGTGGAATTTGTCACCAGGTATGTGGGATTTCACTAGTGGGTTCCTTTCGCCCATTAGGTCCCTAGATTTCAGTCAGATTCTTGATTCCCTATTACTAACTAAACCTAGGGTTTCTAAAACTTCAACAGATTATCATGAATTGGTTATTTACATGTTCCAAATTAGATTATCATGCTATTACTTCGTTTATTGCATGAATTTCAGAACCTTAGCTATGTATTTCTTTAGTTCTTGAATTACACATGCTAACTCAGATATTTCAATATTTCAGATATATATGCCTCAGTTTCCGAATGCATTACTTTCAGTATATTAATGTGCATTCTCAGTTTGCATGTCAGTTTTGAGCTATCCAGTATATTACATAAATTTAGTCATAATGTGTTAATCATTAAATCTATTGGGAGTAGCATAATATCGAATTGGACTAGGGTCAGTCACCCATATAGTCCCAAAACTACGAGCCACGTAGGTTGTAAGTCTCTTTTGTGGGCATCATTTTAGTGATTACGCTAGCATGTCTTTACACCTTTGGCCGGGTGTACTGGGTTCTCTCGATGGAGCGTATACATCAGACTCCACATTTAGCTCATGTGGTTTTATTATAGGTTATTAGTAGCTCCCACAGTTCAGTCAGACTCCATTGCATTGACCACATTTCAGTATAATCAGTATTCAGCATCAACATGTCTAAATTTGGTCATTGCATCCAGTTAGCTCAATATTTAATATCTACATCATGTTCAGATTATACTCTTGCTTTATTGCTTGTTCAGTTATATGTTTATTTTAGCTTTACTCTATCCTGCATGCTCAGTACCTATCAAGTACTGACGCATACTCTGCGCTACATCTTCTTGTGATGTAGGTTCAGATTCTCAGCATCCAGTCACATTAGATTGGTTCTCGATCTCCAGTTCAGCAGCATCAGTGGTGAGTTCTTATTCTTCTAGGACAATAGTCATGTTATCTTTTCATTATGTAAGTCTTTTAGTTTTAGTTTTGCTAGACTTAGCTGGGGCATATCCCAACACTTCTAGTCAGTTAGAGGCTATTTTCAGACATAGTCAGATTCAACTTAGTATTTGAGTTTGACGTTTCTTTTGTATTAAACTCTCAGATTTGATATTCAGTTTTAGTATATGGTATTCCCCATCATTTCAGATTTATTTATGATTAGCTTCCGCACCAGCTTTATTTATGAGTATTATTCTTAGTATGCTCATGTCATGCCAACAGAGTTAGCTTGGGGTCACTTGTGATCCTAGGTCCCGTGTCCGTGTCTCGGGGGTAGCTCGGAGAGTGACAAACTAGGTATCAGAGCATTAGGTTTAAGACTCCTAGGATGTCTGGAAAGCCGCACTAAGTAGAGTCTTTTTCATGGGTGTGAAGTGCACCACATCTAATGAGAGGGAAGGCTACAAAGTGTTTTAGGAAAAATCTTCATTTTCTTGTTACTCTTATCGTGCGTAAGGTATGATCTAATTCCATTCTAACTCGATGTTCTACGTTTAAGTGATCATGCCTCCTCGTAGAACTAACGCCAGGAATGTGAATGCCAGGAACACAAACGCAGCTCCTCCAGTCCCAGATCAAAAAGTTTCGAATGCAGAATTTTGGAACGCCATTCAGATGTTGGCTCAGAGCGTTGCCAACCAGAACAATCAGCGGGCTTCAGTTCCGACAAATGCTAATGTCAAGTATGACCTCCTTGTTTTCGGAGGACTCCAATTTTGTGAGTTATTAGTAATAGTTAATGAGCAGTCGTGGGTCTTGTCCAGACACTCATCTTTATATAGTAGAGGATTCATAAATAGAGAGTTTTGGAAAGTCTTTCATTTTCAGTTATTCTATTTAAAACTTATGTTTCATACTCAGTATATTCAGCGAAGTTTTGAGATTCAGTAAAATATTTTTTAATGTTTCTTTCAATTTAATGCTTATGTATGCTTAAGTTAGTCTTCCGCTTGTAGGCAGCCAGGATGAGGGTTCTCTTGGTGACCAACAATAGTTCTCGAGTTCCAAGTACGTCCAGGGGTAGGCTCGGGTCGTGACAGTTACATAAATTAAAAGATTCCATGAGAGGGCTGAAAAGGAAGCTCAAACGAAGTAAGAGGGTGGATATAATTCAACTCAACGTACAGGGAGAGGGAAATTCTTTTTATTGCGTTCCCGGCTCTTGGCTCTCTTTTTCCCTTTATCTAGTGTGGGGAATATATGAATGTCTTTCTCCCGGCTTACTACGATTTCCAGGTGGGAAGAAAGTCATTCGTATTCAACATGTTGATGGCATTCGACCTACATATTTCTATGATGCGAATGAAGGTGTTTAAGATCATCAACAGGCACTCCGTGAGATAATTCTGCACTCCTTGCTAGATTTGGTGAGCCTTCCTTTCATTTTGGAGGACTCCACTCTTGTATTTAAGTTTATTAGTTTTGAGGTGTCGTGGATCTTCTCTTGACATCCATGTTGAACTATAGAGGCTTCATAGATAGTTAGTGTTGAGTTTCTCTCAATATTTCCTTTGAACTATTTTGGCAAACAATTATTTTTTCAGAGCATTTTCAGACAATTTCGATTATACTATTTTGAGATAATTTGAGTTTAAGAAGTTTTGAGATTTTGAATTTAAATTATGTTTTAAAGCTCGAATTTGCTTGAGTTAGTCTTTCGCTAAGTAGTCGGCCAAGCCAAGGGCTTGGGGATCACTAATGGTTCTATAATGTCGGTCACGTCCAGGGTATAGGCTCAAGGAGTGACAATTGAGGGTCTTTTCCGGACGTCCATGTTGAACTTAGAGGCTTCATAGATAGCTAGAGTTGAGTTGTTTTCAGAAATTCGTCCTTTAATTTTTTTTTGTGAATATTATATTTTTCTTAAATGAGTATTTGAAATAGTTGAGTTACATTATTTCTCTTTAAAGCTTTTAATTTTTTTTGAGTCAAATCTTCCACAAAGCAGTCTGCCAGACGAAGGGTTCGCTTGAGAGATAGCAACGGTTCTCGAGTGTTGGCAACATCCAAGATTAGACTCGGGGCATGCCAAACTTGGCATCTGAGCATAGAGTTCAAGAGTCCTAAGATGTCCATGAAGCCATGTCTAGTATTCCTTTTTATCGGTGTGAAGCACACCACATCTATAATGAGAAAGCTACGACATTTAGGAACTTTTCACTGCATTCTTAATCTTGTTCTAGAGATAAAGTTCAACTCTATAAAAGCTTCTTCTAACTCATGCTTACGCATGTCTTTTAGATCATGCCTCCACGAAAAGGTGTTTGAGGATGTCCTGCTAAGAAAAATGCTAATCATCATGGCCAAGAAGCTCCCAATGCACTAGAAGTGCAACCCCCTCAAGGAGATGTCACCAACGTTGAGTTCAAGAATGTTATTTAGATGTTGACTTGGGTTGTGTAAAATCTGGTTGGTCAAAAAGGAGTGGGTAATTAGGATGTGGCTGATACATCCAGAGTTCGTGAATTTTTTAGGATGAATCCCCAGAGATCACAGGATCGAAGGTCACTACAGATCCGCAGAACTTTGTGGAGGACTTACAGAAAGTGTTTGGAGTTATGCATGTTGTTAATGCAGAACGTATGGAGTTGGATTCTTACCAACTCAAATGTGTTGCTTACATTCGGTATGACCAGTGGAAAAAGAACAGGGCAGGGGGAACACCACTTTTAAGCTAGGTTATGTTTGAGAATGCTTTCTTGGAGCGTTTCTTTCCTTGAGAGATAAAATGAAGCTAAGGTGAAAGAGTTCTTAAATCTGAAACATGAAGCTATGAGTGTGCAAGAGTATAGCCTCAAGTTCACCCATTTATTCCGCTATGCTCCGAAGATGGTAGCAGATATGAGGAGCAGAATGAGTTTGTTTATGTCCGGGCTATCCTGCTTATCTAACAATGAAGGTAAGAAAGCTATGTTCATAAGCGAAAAAGACATAGCCAAACTCATGATTCATGTAAAACAGGTTAAGGAAGATAAGTTGAAAAACAGAGAAGAATTTCGAAACTAGAAAGCTAAGACATCTAATCAAGAGTTTGGTCAACAGAAGACTCGAAATGGGAATCAATCGTCGTTTCAACACAAATCATCAAGACCTAGTCCATAATCATCTAGTGCATTTGCACGAAGGAACATGAATGACCATCAGAATCAGAATTTTAGAGCTCAAGCTAGTTAGTCTCAAGGTAGTGTGGCATAATGGGCAACTTGGACCCCCAATTATGCTAAGTGTGGTAGGAACCACCCAGGAGTGTGTCGTGATGACTGTAATGGTTGTTTCAAGTTTGTTCAGACAGGTCATTTTATGAAAGATTACACTAAGAACAAGATGGGTAATGTGGGCAACATAGCCTAATCTTCTTCAGCGGACAGTCGGAGAAGCAAATCATCTTTGTGTTATGACTAGTCTTCAGGATCAGGAGAACTCTCCAGATGTTATCACTGGTATGCTTAAAGTCTTTTCTATTGATGTTTATGCCTTACTTGATCTAGGTGCGAGTTTCTCATTTGTGACTCCTTATGTAGCCATGAGGTTCGACGTTTCCCCCGAACAACTTCTTGAGCCTTTCGGTGTTTTCTCACCTTTTGGTGAGTCTATTCTAGCAAAAAGAGTTTATCATGATTGTACTATCTTTGTCTATCATAAAGACACAATGGTTGACTTAGTTGAGCTAGACATGGTGAATTTTGATGTTATTCTAGGTATGGACTGACTTCATGTTTGGTATGCCTCAGGCGATTGTAGAACTCAAGTAGTCAAGTTTAAGTTTCCTAATGAGACAATTTTAGAGTAGAGGAGTAGTTAAGCAGTTCCTAAGGATCATTTTATTTCATACCTTAAGGCCAGAAAGTTAGTTGCTAAGGATTGCATCTATCACTTAGTCCGAGTTAATGACTTTAGTGTTGAGACACCGCCTATTTAGTCAGCTCTAGTTATGAATGAGTTTCCAGAGGTCTTTCCAGACTATTTTCCCAGAGTCCCTTTTGAAAGAGAAATAGACTTCAGAATAGATATTCCTCCCGATACTCAACCCATATCTATTCCATTATATAAAATGGCTCCAACTGATCTAAAAGAATTAAAAAGGCAGTTGAGAGATCTTCTTGATAAGAGTTTCATATGAATAAAAATTTCACCTTGGAGCGCTCTGGTCTTATTTGTGAGAAAGAAAGATAATTTCCTAAGGATGTGTATTGATTACTACCAAGTGAACAAGGTTACCATAAAGATACCCGTTTTGAGAATTGATGACCTTTTTGACCAACTTCAGGGTTCCACTTGCTTCTCTAAAATAGATCTCAGATCTGGCTATCATCAGTTGAAAGTGAGAGAAAGTGACACCCCCAAGACAACTTTCAGGACCCATTACGGTCATTATAAGTTCCTTGTTATGTCTTTTGGTCTGACTAACGCTTGTGTAGCATTCATAAATCACATGAACAGAGTATTTAAGTAGTATTTGGATATGTTTGTTATTTTATTCATCGATAACATCCTGATATACTCAAGGAATGAGGAACGTCATGCTAGTGATCTCAAAATAGTCCTCCAAACTCTCAAAGATAGAGAGTTATATGCCAAGTTATCTAAGTGTGAGTTCTTGCTTGAATCTGCTGTGTTTATAGGCCACCTCGTGTGTGGCAAAGGAATTCGAGTTGACACTCAGAAGATTGAGGCAGTACAGAATTGGCCCAAACCCACATCCTCAATTGATATAAAGAGTTTCTTGGGGTTGTCAAGCAGGTTACCACAAAAGGTTCATCGAGGGGTTTTCAACTATTTCATCCCAGTTGACTAAGTTTACTAAGAAGACAACTAAGTTTCAATGGTTTAAAGCTTGTGAGAAAAGCTTTCAGGATTGAAAGCTCGGTTAAGTACTGCTCTAGTGTTGAACCTAAAAGAGGGCACAAAGGGTTTTGTCATCTATTGTGATGCATCCAAAGTGAGTCTTGGTTGTGATTTGATGCATAATGGTAAGGTTATAGCCTATGCCTCTAGGCAACTTAAGATTCACAAGAGGAACTACCCGACTCATGATCTTGAGTTGGCAGTAGTAGTTTTTTCTCTGAAAATATTGCATCACTATCTCTTTGGATTTAATTTGAATGTATTCACCAACCACAAGAGTCTACAATATGTTTTCAGCTCGAAGGAGCTTAATCTCAAACAAAGGATCTGATTAGAGTTACTCAAGGATTACAACATAAGTAACATCTATCACCCTAGTAAAGCTAACGTTGTTGTTGATACCTTGAACATGTTTTCCATGGGGATTACTACTCATGTCGAGGAAGGAAAGAAAGAGTTGTCTAAGGAAATGCATAGACTTTCACATTTGGGAGTCTATTTTTTAGATTCCAGTGAAGGTGGAGTGGTTGTGAAAAATGGTGTTGAATCATCATTAGTGTCAGAAGTGATGAAGAAGTAAGACAAAGACCCTATATTACTTGAATTGAAGGCAAATGTTCATAAGCAAAAAGTGATGGCTTTTGAACAGTGGGGGAGATGGTGTGTTGATATATCAAGGTAGATTGTGTGTTCCAAAGGTGGATAATCTACATGAAAGGATCATGGAAGAAGCTCATAGTTCCAAATATTTTATCCATCCGGATTCCCCGAAGATGTACCATGACTTGAGAGAAGTATATTGGTGGAATAGTATGAAGAGGTGTATTTCAGATTTTGTTGCTAAGTGCCTAAATTGCCAACAAGTCAAGGTGGAACACCAAAGGCCATATGGTGTGGCTCAGAACATAGCTCTTCTGAATGGAAGTGGGAGATGATAAATATGGACTTCATTAACGTCTTGTCGCGAACTCGCAAGTAGCATTATTTGATTTGGATGATTGTATATCAGATGACTAAATCAACCCATTTCTTACCGGTAGAGACTACAAATTCAGCAGAAGATTATGCACTTTATACATTAGTGAAATAGTCTAACTCATGGAGTCCCTTTGTCCATCATTTCAGATTGGGGTGTGCAATTCACCGCTCAATTTTGGAAGTCGTTTGGGAAAGGTTTGGGTTCAAAGGTAAACCTTAATACTGCTTTTCATCCTCAGACAGATGGTCAAGCAGAACGCATAGTTTAGACCCTAAAGTATATGTTGAGAGTATGTGTCATTGATTTCAAAGGTAATTGGGATGATCAATTGCTTATAGAGTTCGCTTAAAATAACAGTTATCACTCCAGTATCCGGATAGCACCTTATGAGGCCCTTTATAGGTAAAGATGTAGATCTCCTATTGGTTGGTTTGAGATTGGTAAAGCTGAGTTGATAGGGAAATACTTGGTTTATCAATCCATGGAGAAGGTGAGGACTATTCAAGAAGGGTTGAAAATAACACAAAGTCGTTAGAAATCTTATACAGATGTAAAAAGGAGAGATTTGGAGTTTGAGGTTAATGATTGGGTGTATTTGAAGGTTTCGCCCATGAAGGGTGTTATAAGGTTTGATAAGAAAGGAAAACTTAATCCTTGATATATTGGTCCTTACAGGATATCTAATAGGATTTGTAAATGTAGGTTATGAATTGGAGCTACCATCAGAGTTAGCAGATATCTATTCGGTATTCCACATCTCCATACTAAAGAAATTCTTGAGCGATCATTCTCTTGTTATTCCAACAGAAAGTATTAGTGGACCACAATCTGTCCTATGAGGAAGTTCCAGTCAAGATCTTTCATCGTGAGATTAGTAGGTTGAGAACCAAAGAGGTAGCATCAATCAAAGTGTTTTGGAGGTATCAGTTTGTTGAAGGGGCAACATGAAAAGACAAAGAGGATATGAAAACTAGATATCCTCATCTTTTTTTCCTTTAATTCAGTTTCAGTCCAACGTATTAACTCTTCCTAAAGTACTCATTCAATTTAGTCCATTATTTATTGTTTTAAGTTCATGAGTTTTATGTTTATTTTGCATTAAATTGGGAGGTTATATATATCCCTACCCTTCCATGCTCAGTTACACCATCATTCAAGGAAGAATGGTTCCAAAGGGGAAATGTTGTAACACCCCAAAGATTTCTAAGCTAAGGCCCGAACCATTCTTCTTTTCCATGTAAGGTCGTATCGGGTGATTCATAAATTGATCTTAGGTGTGAAGTTCAGTTTTTTTATTACGGGGATGGATTTGAATATGAATTATGGTCACAATAATCCTTTAACACAAAGCTAAGTTGAAAGCTTCCTTATCAATTAAGTTTTGGCGTAAGATTCTACATAGGCCAACTTCGAATAATCATATCTCTGATCACATAATAAATTAGGTGGAACATAAATTATAAAATTGAAGTTGTATGAGTATTCTTTTCAATGCCACCAAGTTTGCCTCATTTCGAGTTCGGAGTAAAATGTTATGATCGTTTTACCAATGACCATCACAACAAACTTTTATAGGCCGTAGCAATTTCTATGACCCGTATTGTCAACTTGTAGAAAAATTCAAATAAGTCAAATTTTGGGGTCCCATTCCTACGGATCTATCTACGAGTCATAGAAACTTCTACGAGTCATTGTTTGGACCCGTAGAATGAACTTTTGAGCCTTAAATTCAATATGAATTCTACGGAGTGGATCTACGGTTTGTAGAAACTTCTTCGGGTGTATTTTGGACCCATAGAATGAACTTTTGAGCCTTAAAATTAAATATGAATTCTACGGATTGAACCTACAATCCGTAGAAACTTCTATTGGTTATAGTTTGGACTCGTAGAATGAAATTTAAGCCTTAAAATTTAGTATGAATTCTATGGATGGGATATATGGTCCGTAGAAAAAATCACGAACCATCGATGGCCCCGTGGAAGGTTTCTGTTCGCTTTTTGAGAAGGGTATTTCGGACTTTTCCCACCCATTCTAAGCCTAAAACCCAACTTTTTACTCTAAGTTAAGGGTTAAATAGTGCTAGTCGATATTTTACATTCATTAACACTCAAAGTCATTAGAGAAAGATTCCTAAAGGAGAAAAGCTAGGGTTTCAAGCATTCTTTGATTTTTCACCGATTTTGCCAAGAACATTGTTCTTCCATGTAAGTAAGGCTATTATAGTGATGGACTGAGTTAGTCCTCACGCCCTACATCTATCAAAATTCAGAAAAAGAATAATCTAGGGTCTTATCCTGGATTTTGAGTATTCTTGAGATAAGTAGTATTGTTGAGTTATGAGTTCTTGATTTCTTAGTATTGAGTTTTCTATTTGTTATTGAGATACGTTAGTTGATTTGTTCATGTTTGTGTTTCAGCATGAACCTTATTTTGAGTTATAATTTTTGAAAATCTTTTAAAGCAAACATTTTTTTCATAAATTGATTTTCTGAGAAAGCAAAGATGAGTTTTTGAGAAAGAGTTCTAAACATGATTTGAGTAAGAGTATAAGGGAACTAAGTATTCCCAAATGTATCACTTTTTACATTAAGAAACGAGAAATTTTGATTTCTAAATTAGTTCAGAGATATTTCAGAGTAGTTACCTCTTTTAAGAGGATATTTTGAGCAATTACCTCAAATTGATAATGTGTATGTTTTATACATTTGAGCATGCGTATATATTTATTGGTAGTAGTATTGGGTACCAATATAAGGATGAATTCAGAAAACTCACACTCCTCTTAAACCATGTTGCCAATAAGGGTAAATGGTCATACTGTTTACACGACTCTTTATTACTTTCAAGCAGAGCTTTAGTGGATCCGCTTAGTTAAGATGTTCAAAATATATGACAGTTCTGGCAGTGTGAGCAAGACATCGTATCATAACGTTGC
The DNA here is from genome assembly GCF_900185275.1 of Solanum verrucosum. Lineage (NCBI taxonomy): Eukaryota > Viridiplantae > Streptophyta > Magnoliopsida > Solanales > Solanaceae > Solanum > Solanum verrucosum. Next base: position 2,967,546 of record NW_026020009.1, read on the forward strand.
TCATAATGATGGTTGTCAGTTAGAGAATCTCTCAAATAGTATCAAAAGAGTATTTTTATCATATCACTTAATATGTTGGGTTCAGAGATAAGTAAGTATTTGTAAAGTTTAAATGATTTCACTCCTTTATTTCTTTACATTCAGTTGAGTATATATGTATATCTATTGCAGTCCTTTCATTCAGTCATTTCACTTCGACTATATTACATAATCGTACATTCAATGTACTGATGTTATTCCACATGTATCTTTTTGTGATGCAGATAGAGGTGATCAGGATCATCAACAGGCTCTTCGTTGAGATCACTTTGCACTTCCCATTTGAGAGTTTTTGTGAGTCCTCCTTGCATTCCGGAGGGCCCCATTTTAAATTTCAATATTTACTTTAGGGTGTCGAGGGTCTTGTCCCGATGTTCATGTTGAACTTAGAGGCTTCATAGATAGCTATAATTGAGTTTTTTTTTCAGAAATTTATCTTTTAAAGTGTTTTGCGAATATTATATTTTGCTTTAATGAGTATTTGAGACAATTTGACTCACATTTTTCTCACTAAAGCTTTTAATATTTTTGAGTCAAATCTTTCGCTAAGCAGTCAGCCAGAGTGAGGGTTCACTTGGGAGCCACCAATGGTTCTCAAGTGCCAGCCACGTTAAGGGTATAGGCTCGGAGCGTGACAGTTACATCACTTACATTAACACAAGAAACAATAAACACCATTATTTATTTCTTAATATATAATTAATATAATATATATTTAGTTGTTTTCTAATGGTTCTAGGACATATTTGTAGTATTCTACCAAACCCCACAATGGAAATACATTTCTATATGCTGCATAATGCAACATGCAAGTCTTCATGAAAACTCCAGTTATTTCTTGCACATATTTATGCAGCTAGATAAAAGTAATATTTTGATAAAACTGGTTTTAGCAAATCTTTGTTCTTTTAGCTACTCATTCTCATATCAGTGCTCAATACTACTCCCAATAAATATATATTCATGTTCAAATGTATAAAACATACTCTTTCTCAATTTGAGGTAATTGCTCAAAATATCCTCTTAAAGAAGTAACTACTTTGAAATAACTCTAAACTCAGTACTCGTTTAGAAATCAAAGTTACTCTTTTCTCAATGTAAATATGATAAATTTTGGAGTCAATAGTTCCCTTAAACTTTACTCAAAAATTTTCTTTAAGCTTTCCTCAAAACTCCTCTTTACTTTCTCAGAAAATCAATTTAAGAAAATTATTTGGTTAAAAAGATTCTCAATAATAACTCAATAAATACTCAAATAATAGGGTTCATGCTGAAAATAGACATGAACAATCAACTCAAGAATCTCAATGCATAATGTATAGCAACTCAAAAATTAAGCATAGAAACTTAGAATTCAACCACAAACTCATCTCACGAATACTCGAAACTAAGGATAGACAACTGATGAGTCCACAATTTGGACTCATTTAGGGCTTTATTTTAATAGAAATAGTATCCTCAAATGCTTATTTTGTCTCAATATCTGATGAAAACTATTAAGTTCAGGTATTTGAAGTTTTACCGGAAGCATGGACACTTAGGCGCAAAAAGGAACAAAAAGGATAGAAAGAACGTAAAAAACTAAGGCCTTCGCTTCGCCAATCTCTCTTGGCGAATCACCGAAGGGAAGCACTCCGCCCTACGTTCCAGTACGCAAAGCCCTGAAGGAAGAGGATCAAATCAATGGTAAAAAGGAACAGTTGGTGCATCACCGAATAGTTCCGCGAAGCAGTACAATATCACCCAATGGTCGAGGACGTAGAGATGTTGTAGGCAAGCACCGAAGGTGATGAACAGATGATGGGCGAATCGCCGAGTCGATCGGCGATTCCCACTATCCTCGCCGAACGGTCCACCGTAGCACTAAATCTGAAAACTATAACTACTAGTCTTAGTTATTATTTTTAAGGGTCCGAACATTATTGTAATTTTTACCTTAGAATATTATCTTTCTTGTATTTTCTCTCAAGATTGGAGAGGGTTTTGGAAGACTTGAAGAAAGAAATAGTTCATCTTCCCCAAGTTGGAAGTGTGTCTTCTCCATTCTTTTTCCTTTGCTTAAATCAAGGTTTAATTTATTATACCCATTTGATTTCATTATCATTTTAGGTGTAATTTGTTATTTCTTGATGTGTGGCTAAAAACCCCATTCTTGGGGTGTGATTTAGCAAATATGTGTTGATATTATTGTTGGGTCTTGCTTACTGATAGGTTAGATGTATTTTAATGGTAATTTCACCTAGTGGTTGTGGTTTAATTTAATGGGTTTGTAGTTGCAAATACAAAACCACCCATGTGTTTTCGGCTTGCGAAAGAGAGAGGTCGCGAAACCAAGACCGCTAGATTGATGGCCTAAGGAGTGGGTCGACATGAGGTTCAGCCCGAGAGGGTGAGCCCTAGTCCCATATACTAACACTCAGCTCGAGAGAGTGAGTGGGGTAAGGCGTAGGCTGGACTTCATGCGGCAATGGGTGTCTGAGAGGAACCCATTTGAAACGGGGTAAGTTACCCAAGAGGGAACTTATTTCCATCTAAAGCTTAGCCTAGTCACTATTGTCTTGCAAATTTCCTATCGAAAGCATGTACCCAACGATTTATATCAATATATATTGTGGTCACACCCCAAGGACTTTTCTCCATACTTGATTTTCTCTTTATTTTTGTTGTTTTAGCTACTTGTGACAAAACCCCCTTTTATATTTGACACTTTTGTGCCACCCACTTGAATTTACTTTATTTCTATTCGATAATTTCTCAAACTACAGCTAACTAGAACAAAACTCTAGCCTAACTACTATTTTCACTACCACTCCCTTAAGACTCGACCCCAACCTTTAGTTGGGTTACTATATTATCGACGATCGTAGACACTTGTACCGTAGGTTAGTGTCGTTGGTCACGATAAGCATCAAAATGGAGCTACTGTCGGGGAGTGGTGTCACGTGAAAATGTAGTTAACTAGAGCTTTTTGTTATTTTTAGTGTAGTTTTTACTAATTTTACTTTTAGTTTTGGTTTTCTTTGTTTATTGTTTGTGTATGCAGGTCCTCTACCTAGAGCCAAAAGAGGGGTGGCCTCATGAAAATGAGGTAAACCTCACTAATGGAACTTGAGTGAGGAATTGCATTGTGCCACGACGTTAAATAAGGCGCTTCTTGGGAGGCAATCCAAGGTCGTAAATTTAGGATTTTACTTTTATAAATAATGGTGTGTTGACGTTGCAGATAAACCGAGGAAAGTGTGGAAAATCTCAGGTTGGCGAGCAGAAAGTCCATTTCGCGAGTCGCTAAACAGGTCAGCGATCCCGACTGGATCCGCCGTTTGGCTCAATACAAGAGTTGTACAGAGCTTGTAAAACTCGGTGAACTCAAAAATCAGCTCGACACATCGCCAACCTGCTTGGTGATCTCGATGCACACCGTCGATCTCACCCCCAGAAAATTGAAGATTTTGAAGAAAGGGCGAGATAAATGACCACTCGACGGATCGCTGAGTGGGTCGGCGAGTTGACTAACATCACCGAATGGATAAGAACTGAACGGTTATAAAGTGCCAAAATTCTCAGAATTTTTAAATTTTCCCACTCTCCCTCCTTTTAAACTTCTCGACTTCACATCAAGGTAATATTTTCTAGATTATTGCTTGTCTTTAGTATTGTAGTCAATAATTAGTGCTTGGAGTGGATTACATTGCCGCCTGGCATTTCAAAAGTATTTTAATCGGCATCTATGGTTGGTTTTCCGAACCCCGAATTTATTTTAGCAATTTTGTACTCATTTGCAATGATTTATTTTTTGTTATTTGCATTTGAGGACAAATGTTTTTATTTGTGGTGGGGTGAGACCCACCTTGTTTTGCTTATTGCGGATACTTGTGTTTTGGTGTACATTTGGGTTTCTGTTTTTAATTGTGTTTTTAAAAAACTGCTTTGCGATTGTTTGAGCTTATGGCTCTCTTTTGGGTTTAATTGCAAAATAATTTTGACCCTTCTGAAAAATTTTTGTTTTTCAAAATTTTTTGCCACCGCTTGTGTTGAAAGTGGATGTTGTCGTACAAATTTAAGTCTCAGTTTCGATCAATACCAATGACTTAAATAGTGCTCTCAATCGAACAAACATGAATGTGCGGCAACAATGAGACCAAATGAAGTTACATAGGCAATATGTGAACTCTTTGCATCTCGTTGTGATTAGCCATGTATCAAATTGATTTCTCTTGTGATGATCGTTGCAGACTAGCTAAAGTGTGTAGTCTTGTTTGTCTTTAGTATCGATGCCTTGTGTGATGAGCTTACTTTGAACCATGCATGAATAAACCTAGAATTTTTCCCGTTAGTCTTATTGATTTAGTAAGGTGTGCTCTTGAAATGATTATAGGCAACTTTAAAGAGTATGAGCCAATCTAACATATACCTCTTTTGTGACCCACCCGTGAGCGTGTGAAACTCTTTTGAGCACCATTTGAGCCTTACCTTTCTTTGAAAGAACCTTGATGGACCCTAGACCTTTCTTGATCCACTACCTATAATCCTCTTTATTTGTGGTTTACTGAATAGTCAACTTAGGCCAAAAGCCTAAGTTGGGGGTGTGGTGAAAAAGGAAAAGGAGAAGTCAAAAAGTGCAAGAAAAGTCTCCCTTAACCCATGGTATTGCGGAAAAATGGAAACCCTCCATATAAAAAAAATGAAAAAGAAAAATTGTGTAGTAAAAATACAAAAGAAATTGGATTTCCAAGCAATCCATGGAGGTGAATAAAAAGATGACTTAGAAGCACAAGAAAAATAATTGATAAAGGAAAAGAAGGGGATGCCTTGAGAATACCACATCTCATGAAGAAAAAGTCACTGAGCCTAAATGACCATACCTTTGCACTCAGCCCCATTACAAGCCATAGAAAGACTTTTTTTATCTTGAGTGAGCCGAACCGAAGATCGATTAGAAAATAAGGGCAAACCTATGGGTGCTAACATGCATTATGTTCCTCTTTTTGAGTGTGAGCGTTGCATCTGATTCCTGATCTTAAATTGATTAGCCTCTGTGTGTGAATATGGAATCATTCTTTGTGTGAGGGCATTTAATACTTTCGTTGAGCTTGAACTTGCATTAGTAGAAAGTATTGTGAGCATGAGAATCTTTGGTAATTGTGTGTCACAACTTGAATCTTTGATTACACAATTGAATCTTCGCATACGTAGTTTGAAGTCATGTTGTGTACATTCATGATTGAGTCTTGTGTAACACCCTTTGAGACATCCTATTTGAACTGCTGAACTTGAGTTTTGCTTGAGGACAAGCAAAGTTTAAGTTGGGAGTGTTGATGAGTCCACAATTTGGACTCATTTAGGGATTTATTTTAATAGAAATAGTGTCCTCAAATGCTTATTTTGTCTCAATATCTAATGAAAACTATTAAGTTTCAGGTATTTGAAGTTTTACCGGAAGCATGAACACTTAGGCGCAAAAAGGAACAAAAAGACTGGAAAGAACGTAAAAAACTGAAGCCTGAGCTTCGCCAATCTCTTTTGGCGAATCGCCGAAGGGAAGCACTCCGTCTTTTGTTCCAGTATGCGAAACCCTAAAGGAAGAGGATCAAATCGGCGGTAAAAAAGAGCAGTCAGCGCGTCGCCGAACAGTTTCGCAAAGCAGTACAATATCGCCCAATGGTCCAGGACGCAGAGATGCTATAGGCAAGCACAGAAGGAGATGAACCAAATGATGGGCGAATCACCGAGTCGATCGGCGATTCCCACTAACCTCGTCGAACGATTCACCGCAACACTAAATCTGAAGACTATAAATACTAGTCTTAGTTATTATTTTTAAGGGTCCGACCATTATTGTAATTTTTACCTTAGAATATTATCTTTCTTGTATTTTCTCTCAAGTTTGGAGAGGGTTTTGGAAGTCTTGAAGAAAGAAAGAGTTCATCTTCCCCAAGTTGGAAGTGGGTCTTCTCCATTCTTATCCTTTGCTTAAATAAAGGTTTAATTTCTTATACCCATTTGATTTCATTATCATTTTAGGTGTAATTTGTTATTTCTTGATGTGTGGCTAAAAACCCCCATTCTTGGGGTGTGATTTAGCAAATATGTGTTGATATTATTGTTGGGTCTTTCTTGCTAATAGGTTCAATGTATTTTAATGGTAATTTCACCTAGTGGTTATGGTTTAATTTAATGGGTTTGTAGTTGCAAATACAAAATCACCCATGTGTTTTCGGCTTGCGAGAGAGAGAGGTCGCGAAACCAAGACCGCTAGATTGATGGCCTAAGGAGTGGGTCGACATGAGGTTCAGCCCGAGAGGGTGAGCCCTAGTCCCATATCCTAACACTCAGCTCAAGAGAGTGAGTGGGGTAAGACGTAGGCCAGACTTCATGCGGCAAATGGGTGTCCGAGAGGAACCCATTTGAAACAGGGTAAGTTGCCCGAGAGGGAACTTATTTCCATCTAAAGCTTAGCCTAGTCACTATTGTCTTGCAAATTTCCTATCGAAAGCATGTACCCAACGATTTATATCAATATATATTGCAGTCACACCCCAAGGACTTTTCCCCATACTTGAGTTTCTCTTTATTTTTGTTGTTTTAGCTACTTGTGACAAAACCCCCTTTGATATTTGACACTTTTGTGCCACCCACTTGATTTTACTTTATTTCTATTCGATAATTTCTCTAACTACAGCTAACTAGAACAAAATTCTAGTCTAACTACTATTTTTACTACCACTCCCTTGGGACTCAACTCCAACCTTTAGTTGGGTTACTATATTATCGACGATCGTAGACACTCGTACCGTAGGTTAGTGTCGTTGGTCACGATAAGCATCAAAAACTCAGTCCATCATTATGATAGTGTTACATACTTGGGAAGAACCAAGTTCTTGGCGAAATCAACGAAATTTGAAGAATGCTAGAAAACCCTTAGTTTTTTCTCCTCTTGAATCCTTGCTCTAAGTCATTAAAGTGTTAAAGAATGTAAAAATTATTTTAAAATTGTTTAGACCCTTAATTAGGCGAAAAAGGGTCGTGGTTTAGGATTAGAAGAGGAGGGAAAAGACTAAACTATCCTTCCTCATATTTATGCACTCATATTCCTCATAAAATATGTAGCTAACATGGTTAAATGATCATACTTTTTAGATGATTCCTTATTGCTTCCGAGCAGAGCTTTAGAGGATCCACTTAGTTGAGGTGTCCTATATCCCGACAAGGTATAAGACAGTTCTGGCAGCGTGGGCAAGACATTGTATCATCGTATTGCTCATAGTGATGATTCCAAATTGGAGAATCTCCCTAATGGGTTAAAGTGTATTTTATTGTATTTTCATATACATCCTTGAGTTAGCGAATTTTACTTGCAAAACTTTAAACATTCAATCTTTTACATATACTTTGAGTTGAGTTGAGGTGAGTAGTTCTTCAGCCTTATGAGTTCAGTTATTTATTCATTCAGTTTTATTACACCTTCGTACATTCAATGTACTGGTGTAATTCGACCTGCAACTCTTTATGATACAGATACAGGTGTTCAGGATCATTAACAGGCCCTTCGTTGACATCACTTTGCTATCTAGAATTAGCTTTTTATGAGCCTCCTTGTATTCTGAAGGGCTACATTTTTCTTTTCAGTTTAGTCAATTCAGGGTGTCGTGGGTCTTATCCTAAAATCTATGTTGAACTATAGAGGCTTCATATATGGATAGAGTCGAAGAGTCTCTCAGTACTTTCTTTTCCTTTGAGATGTTTCGCAAAGTAATATTGTTGCATTTGTGGTGTGCATTTACCTCGTACATCGTAAATTGGTTATAAGTCATTAACCTTAAAATAAATTAGGCCATATTATCTTAGATAGGATTAACTAACATAATTGACTTTTATGTTACACTTATAATTGATTCTATCGAAAAGGAAAACGAGAAAATTCAACCATGAATGCAACCCGAGGAAAATATCAAAAAAAAAATTATGTAGATCCAATCCAAAGAAAAATAAATAACTAGAATTTATACTCTAATCTTCTTATTAGTTCCTTGCAAAATTAATTTTGAAAATCACTTTTCCAATTTATTTATGAGGATAAAATAGGAAACCAAAATTAGAAAGAAAAAAAAGAGTTTAAACTAAAAAAAAAAAGCAATAAAATAAATAGAAAACATTTTTTTACGGTATGACGCATATGTCTATTCGTACAATTTTATACAAATTAAGCATCTATTTGTGCACATCCATAGTTGGATGACATAGATATTATGTGAAGACAAGTTAAATGACACATTTATATATTATACATTAATTAGTTTTCCTTTTATCCCTCTTCAACATAAGAAACAAAACGTTTAAAAATGGTTTAGATGAGGATAAAATAGGAAATCAAAATTAGAAAGAAAGAAAGGAGTTTAAACTAAAAAAAAATCAAGAAAATAAATAAAAACAATTTTTTTTATGGTAGGACACATGTATCTACTCGTACAATTTTATACAAATTTAAGCGTCTATTTGTGCACAACCAAAGTTGGAGAGCATAGATATTATGTGAAGTCAAGTTAAATGACACATTTATATATTACACCATAATTAATTTTCATTTCATCCATCTTCAAAATAAGACACAAAAGGTTTAAACAACTGTTCAGAAATTGTATAAGTGGGCTTTTGACCATGAATATCAAATTTTATTTATTTTATTTGGAATCTTTAAAAGTTAGAGTCAAAGTTGAAAGGCATAATACATAAATATGCCCTTTGAACTTAGCTTCAGTGGTTCATCTATGCCCTCCAACTTTGGGGTTCATAACTAGACACTTAAACTTGTATATAAAATTGAATGAATAGACACATTCATCTTATGTGGTGTTCTACATGACAATTTATGTCCACGTTGCATCATACATGTATTATCACGTAGGATTCTTGTGTCTACTTTTTCAATTTTATACAAATTTGAGTTTCTACTTGTACACACCCAAAATGGGAGGGTATAGAGGTCAACTAAAGCCAATTTAAAATGTATATTTATGTATTATGCCGGGTTGAAATTGTGTTTGGCCATACGTTTTACAAAAAAAATAAATTGAAATACATATAACCTTTTAACTTGGCTTCATTCTATAGTTATGCCCTCCAACTTTAGGTGTGTGCACAAATATCATCTTGTGAGCTAACTTTTGAAACAAAGAGTAAATTATGATAATCACCTTAAGCTAACTCAATGTTGGCACCTAGGTTATATAGTCCACCCTAAAAATTTCTAGGTGATGTATTCTAAGTGTTTTGATGATCCTCACAAATGTAGGGATACGGTCCCTAGTAGAGACGTGCTTCCTTCTAGATTAAAAATGGTGTAAAGTTGTCTTGTCGGGTTAGTTGGTGAAAAGTGCAGCGTACTTCACCAATACCAAGTGCGGACGAGGTTGTTTGTTTCAGTGATCAAAACCTTTTTTTGGTGACTTATATATACAGCAATAAACAAACAACATTATTCATTCAAAAAGAGAGAGAGCTAGCAAGTCTTTTCAAGAACTCACTGAGAAAACACTGTAAGGGACCTGGTCCTTGAAATACTGCAAACGTGGAAGAGACGAAGAGACAACTGTCAGAAAGCTGCTAACTCTGATGTGGTTGGTGCACGTCTCTTTAGAAAAGTAGGCTCTCTTCCAATGCTGTTGTCCCAAGGGGTTTGCGTCCATTTGATATTTTTTCTTCTCACAAGACACAAACTCAAGATTTCACAAACAAAGATTTGGATTTCTGAAAATTCATAAGCTTACAAAGAGAAAGTCATAATAATAAAATTCAGACAAGGTATAGGACAGTTCTGGCAATGTGGGCAAGACGTTACATCATCACGTTGCTCATAGTGATGATTCCTAGTTGGATAATCTCCCTAATGGGTTAAAGCGTATTATATTGTATTTTCTTATACATCCTTGAGTTAGCCAATTTTACTTGTAAAATTTTAAACATTCTATCTTTCACCTATGCTTTGAGTTGAGTTGAGATGAGTTGAGGTGAGTAGTTCTTCAGCCTTATGAGTTCAGTTATTTATTCATTCAGTTTTATTACACACTCGTACATTCAATGTACTGGTGTAATTCGACTTGCATCTTTTTATGATGCAGATACTGGTGTTCAGGATCATTAACAGGCACTTCGTTGACATCACTTTGCTCTCAAGAATTAGCTTTCTGTGAGCCACTTTATATTCTGGAGGACTCTGTTTATCTTTTCAGTTTGTCCATTTCAGGGTGTCGTGGGTCTTATCCTGAAATCTATGTTGAACTATAGAGGATTCATATATAGATAGAGTCGAGGAGTCTCTCAGTACTTCCTTTTCCTTTGAGATGTTTCGCAAACTATTATTATTGCATTTGTGGTGTGCATTTACCTCATACATCGTAAATTGGTTATAAGTCATTAACTTTAAAATAAATTATGCCAAATTATCTTATCTTGGATTAACTAACATATTTGACTTTTAAGTTACACTTATAATTGAATCTATCGAAAAGGACAAAGAGACCATGAATGCAACCCGAAGAAAATATCGAAAAAAATTTGTGTAGATCCAATCCAAAGAAAAATAAATAACTGGAATTTACACCCTAATCTTCTTATTAGGTCCTTGCAAAATTATTTTTGAAAATCACTTTTTCCAATTTATTTATGAGGATAAAATAGGAAACCAAAATTAGGAAGAAAAAAAAGTGTTTAAACTTAAAAAGCAAAAAAATAAATAGAAAATATTTTTTTATGGTAGAACGCATATGTCTACTCATACAATTTTATACAAATTAAGCGTCTATTTGTGCACATCCAGAGTTGGATGGCATAGATATTATTGGAAGACAAGTTAAATGACACATTTATATATTATACCTTAATTAATTTGCCTTTTATCCCTCTTCAACATAAGAAACACAATGTTTAAAAATGGTTTAGATGAGGATAAAATAGGAAATCAAAATTAGAAAGAAAGAAAAGAGTTTAAACTATAAAAAATCAAGAAAATAAATAAAAACATTTTTTTATGGTAGGACGCATGTATCTACTCGTACAATTTTATACAAATTTAAGCGTCTATTTGTGCACAACCAAAGGTGGAGAGCATAGATATTATGTCATGAAGTCAAGTTAAATGACACATTTATATATTATACCTTAATTAATTTTCATTTCAACCATCTTCAAAATAACACACAAAACGTTTAAACAATTGTTCAGAAATTGTTTAAGTGGGATTTTGGCCATGAATATCAAATTTTATTTATTTTATTTGGAATCTTTAAAAGTTAGAGTCAAAGTTGAAAGACATAATACATAAATATGCCATTTGAACTTAGCTTCAGTGGTTAATCTATGCCCTCCAAGTTTGGGGATCACAACTAGACACTTAAAATTGTATATAAAATTGAACGAATAGACACATTCATCTTATGTGGTATTCTACATGACAATTTATGTCCACATTGCATCATACATGTATTATGTCACGCAGGATGCTTGTGTCTACTTGTTCAATTTTATACAAATTTGAGTTTCTACTTGTACACACCCAAAATTGGAGGGTATAGAGGTCAACTAAAGCCAAGTTAAAAGGTATATTTATGTATTATGCCGGGTTTGAAATTGTGTTTGGCGGTACATTTCACAAAAAAATATTTTAAAATATATATAAAGTTTTAACTTGACTTCATTTTATAGTTATGCCCTCCAACTTTAGGTGTGCACAAGTATCATCTTTTGAGCTAATTTTTGAAACAAAGAGTAAAACATGATAATCACCTTAAGCTAACTCAATGTTATCCCCTAGGTTACACAGTCCACCCTCAAAATGTCTAGGTGTTTTGATGATCCTCATAAATGCAGGAACCCGGTCCCAAGCAGAGACGTGCTCCCTTCCAGATTCAAAATGGTGTAAAGTTGTCTTGTCGGGTCGATTGGTGAAAAGTGCAGCGTACTTCACCAATACCAAGGGCGGACGAGGTTTTCTGTTTTAGTGATCAAAACCTCTTTAGTCATTAATATATACAACAATATACAAACAACATTATTCATTCAAATAGAGAGAGAGCTAGCAAGTCTTTTCAGGAACTCACAAAGAAAACACTGCAAGGGTCCTGGTCCTTGAAATACTACGAAAGTAAAAGAGATGAAAAGACAGTTGTCATAAAGCAGCTAACTCTGATGTGGTTGGTGCACGTCTTTTTAGAGAATCAGGCTCTCAACCAATGGTGTTGTTCCAAGGGGTTTGCGTCCATTTAATATAGTTTCTTGTCACAGGACACAAACTCAAGATTTGGCAAACAAAGATTTGAATTTCCGCAAATTCATAAGCTTACAGAGAGAAGGTCATATTCATAAAATTCAGACAAGGAATAAGACAGTTCTGGCAGTGTGGGCTAGACGTTGTATCATCACGTTGCTCGTAGTGATGATTGCCAGTTGGAGAATCTCCCTAATTGGTTAAAGCGTATTTTATTGTATTTTCTTATACATCTTTTAGTTTGCCAATTTTACTTGTAAAACTCTAAATACTCTATCTTTTACCTATGCTTTCAGTTGAGTTGAGATGAGTTGAGGTGAGTAGTTCTTCAACCTTACGAGTTCAGTTATTTATTCATTCAGTTTTATTACACACTCGTACATTCAATGTACTGGTCTAATTCAACCTGCATCTTTTTATGATGCAGATATAGGTGTTCAGGATCATTAACAGGCACTTCGTTGACATAACTTTGCTCTCTAGAATTAACTATTTGTGAGCCTCCTTATATTCTGGAGGACTCCGTTTTTCTTTTCAATTTAGTCATTTCAGGGTGTCGTGGGTCTTATGCTGAAATCTATGTTGAACTACAGAGGCTTCATCTATAGATAGGGTCGAGGAGTCTCTCAGCACTTCCTTTTCCTTTAAGATGTTTCGCAAACTATTATTGTTGCATTTGTGGTGTGCATTTACCTCGTACATCGTAAATTGGTTATAAGTCATTAACCTTAAAATAAATTATGCCACATTATCTTAGCTAGCATTAACTAACATATTTGACGTTTAAGTTACACTTATAATTGATTCTATCGAAAAGCACAAAGAGAAAATCCAACCATGATTGCAACCCGAAGAAAATATCGAAAAAAACTATGTAGATCCAATCCTAAGAAAAATAAATAACTAGAATTTACACCCTAATCTTCTTATTAGGTCCTAGCAAATTGTTTTTTGAAAATCACTTTTTCCAATTTATTTATGAGGATAAAATAGGAAACCAAAATTAGAAAGAAGAAAAAGAGATTAAACTAAAAAAAGCAAGAAAATATATAGAAAACATTTTTTTACGATAGGAAGCATATGTCTACTCGTACACATCTATTTGTACACATCCAGAGTTGGATGGCATAGATATAATATGACGACAAATTAAATGACACATTTATATATTATACCTTAATAAATTTACCTTTTATCCCTCTTCAACATAAGAAACAAAACGTTTAAAAATGGTTTAGATGAGGATAAAATAGAAAATCAAAATTAGAAAGAAAGAAAAGAGTTTAAACTAAAAAAAAGCAAGAAAATAAATAAAAACATTTTTTACGGTAGGACGTATGTGTCTACTCGTACAATTTTATACAAATTTAAGCGTCTATTTGTGCACAACCAAAGTTGAAGAGCATAGATATTATGTCATGAATTCAAGTTAAATAACACATTTATATATTATACCTTAAGTAGTTTTCATTTCATCCCTCTTCAAAATAAGACATAAAACGTTTAAACAATTGTTCAGAAATTGTATAAGTGGGCTTTTGGCTATGAATATCACATTTTATTTATTTTATTTGGAATCTTTAAAAGTTAGAGTCAAAGTTGAAAGGCATAATACATAAATATGCCCTTTGAACTTAGCTTCAGTAGTTAATCTATGCCCTCCAACTTTGGGGCTCACAACTAGACACTTAAACTTGTATATAAAATTGAACGAATAGGCACATTCATCTTATGTGGTGTTCTACATGACAATTTATGTCCACGTTGCATCAGACATGTATTATGTCAAGTAGGATGCTTGTGTCTACTTGTTCAATTTTATATAAATTTGAGTATCTACTTGTGCACACCCAAAATTGGAGGGTATAGAGGTCAACTAAAGCCAAGTTAAAATGTATAGTTATGTATTATTCCGGGTTAAAATTGTGTTTGGCCACACGTTTTACGAAAAAATATTTTGAAATACATATAACCTTTTAACTTGGTTTCATTTTATATTTAGTCTCTCCAACTTTAGGTGTACACAAGTATCATCTTGTGTGCTAACTTTTGAAACAAAGAGTAAAATATGATAATCACCTTAAGCTAATTACTCAATGTTGGCCACTAGGTTATATAGTCCACCCTCAAAATGTCTAGGTGTTGTATTCTAGGTATTTTGATGATCCTCACAAATGCAGGGACCCGATCCCTAGCAGAGACGTGCTCCCCTCCAGATTCAAAATGGTGTAAAGTTGTCTAGTCAGGTTGGTTGGTGAAAAGTACAGCGTACTTCACCAATACGAAGGGCGGACCATGTTGTTTGTTTCAGTGATCAAAACCTTTTTTGGTGACTAATATATACAACAATAAACAAGCAACATTATTCATTCAAAAAGAGAGAAAGTTAGCAAGTCTTGTCAAGAACTGACAAAGAAAACACTGCAAGGGTCCTGGTCCTTGAAATACTGCGAACGTAAAAGAGACGAAAAGACAGTTGTCAGAAAGCTACTAACTCTGATGTGGTTGGTGCACGTCTTTTTATAGAAGCAGGCTCTCAGCCAATGGTGTTGTTCCAAGGGGTTTGCGTCCATTTAATATAGTTTCTTGTCACAGGACACAAACTCAAGATTTGGCAAACAAAGATTTGAATTTCTGAAAATTCATAAGCTTACAAAGAGAAGGTCATATTCATAAAATTTAGACAAGGTATAGGACAGTTCTCGCAGTGTGCGCAAGACGTTGTATCATCACGTTGCTCGTAGTGATGATTGCCAGTTGGAGAAACTCCCTAATGGGTTAAAGCATATTTTATTTTATTTTCTTATACATCTTTTAGTTAGCCAATTTTACTTGTAAAACCTTAAACATTCTATCTTTTACCTATGCTTTGAGTTGAGTAGAGATGAGTTGAGGTGAGTAGTTCTTCAGCGTTATGAGTTCAGTTATTTATTCATTTAGTTTTATTACACACTCATACATTCAATGTACTGGTGTAATTCATCCTGCATCTTAAAAAGATGCAGATACAGGTGTTCAGGATCATTAACAGACACTTCGTTGACATCTGTTTGCTCTCCAGAATTAACTAATTGTGAGCCTCCTTATATTCTGGAGGACTCCGTTTTTCTTTTCAGTTTAGTCATTTCAGGGTGTCGTGGGTCTTATCCTGAAATCTATGTTGAACTATAGAGGCTTCATATATAGATAGAGTCGAGGAATCTCTCAGTACTTCCTTTTCCTTTAAGATGTTTCGCAAACTATTATTGTTGCATTTGTGGTGTGCATTTACCTCGTACATCGTAAATTGGTTATAAGTCATTAACCTTAAAATAAATTATGCCATATTATCTTAGCTAGGATTAACTAACATATTTGACGTTTAAGTTACACTTATAATTGATTCTATCGAAAAGGACAAAGAGAAAATTCAACCATGACTGCAACCCGAAGAAAATATCGAAAAAAATTATGTAGATCTAATCCAAAGAAAAATAAATAACTAGAATTTACACCCTAATCTTCTTATTAGGTCCTAGCAAATTTTTTTCTGAAAATCACTTTTTCCAATTTATTTATGAGGATAAAATAGGAAACCAAAATTAGAAAGAAAAAAAAGAGATTAAACTAAAAAAAAGCAAGAAAATAAATAGAAAACATTTTTTTACGGTAGGACACATATGTCTACTCGTACAATTTTATACAAATTAAGCATCTATTTGTACACATCCAAAGTAGGATGGCATAGATATAATATGAAGACAAGTTAAATGACACATTTGTATATTATACCTTAATTAATTTACCTTTTATCCCTTTTCAACATAAGAAACAAAACTTTTAAAAATGGTTTAGATGAGGATAAAATAGGAAATCAAAATTAGAAAGAAAGAAAAGAGTTTAAACTAAAAAAAAGCAAGAAAATAAATAAAAACATTTTTTACGGTAGGACACATGTGTCTACTCGTATAATTTTATACAAATTTAAGCGTCTATTTGTGCACAACCAAAGTTGGAGGGCATAGATATTATGTCATGAAGTCAAGTTAAATGACACATTTATATATTATACCTTAATTAATTTTCATTTCATCCCTCTTCAAAAAAAGACACAAAACGTTTAAATAATTGTTCAGAAATTGTATGAATGGGCTTTTGGCTATGAATATCAAATTTTATTTATTTTATTTGGAATCTTTAAAAGTTAGAGTCAAAGTTGAAAGGCATAATACATAAATATGCCCTTTAAACTTAGCTTTAGTAGTTAATCTATGCCCTCCAACTTTGAGGCTCACAACTAGACACTTAAACTTGTATATAAAATTGAACGAATAGACACATTCATCTTATGTGGTGTTCTACCTGACAATTTATGTCCACGTTGCATCATACATGTATTATGTCACGTAGGATGCTTGTGTTTACTTGTTCAATTTTATACAAATTTGAGTCTCTACTTGTGCACACCTAAAATTGGTGGGTATAGAGGTCAACTAAAGCCAAGTTAAAATGTATATTTATGTATTATTCCGGGTTAAAATTGTGTTTGGCCACACATTTTACGAAAAAATATTTTGAAATACATATAACCTTTTAACTTGGCTTCATTTTATATTTATTCTCTCCAACTTTAGGTGTACACCAGTATCATCTTGTGAGCTAAATTTTGAAACAAAGAGTAAAATATGATAATCACCTTAAGCTAATTACTCAATGTTGGCCCCTAGGTTATATAGTCCACCCTCAAAATGTCTAGGTGTTGTATTCTAAGTGTTTTGATGATCCTCACAAATGCAGGGACCCGGTCCCTAGCAGAGACGTGCTCCCCTCCAGATTCCAAATGGTGTAAAGTTGTTTTGTCGGGTTGGTTGGTGAAAAGTGCAGCGTACTTCACAATACGAAGGGCGTACCAAGTTGTTTGTTTCAGTGATCAAAACCTTTTTTGGTGACTAATATATAAAACAATAAACAAACAACATTATTCTTTCAAAAAGAGAGAGAACTAGCAAGTCTTGTCAAGAACTCACAAAGAAAACACTGCAAGGGTCCTGGCCCTTGAAATACTGTGAACGTAAAAGAGACGAAAAAACAGCTGTCATAAAGTTGCTAACTCTGATGTGGTTGGTGCACGTCTTTTTAGAGAAGCAGGCTCTCAGCCAATGGTGTTGTTCCAAGGGGTTTGCGTCCATTTAATATAGTCTCTTGTCACAGGACACAAACTCAAGATTTGGCAAACCAAGATTTGAATTTCTGAAAAGTCATAAGCTTACAAAGAGAAGGTCATATTCATAAAATTTAGACAAGGACACATATGTCTACTCGTACAATTTTATACAAATTAAGCATCTATTTGTACACATCCAGAGTTGGATGGCATAGATATAATATGAAGACAAGTTAAATGACACATTTGTATATTATACCTTAATTAATTTACCTTTTATCCCTCTTCAACATAAGAAACAAAACGTTTAAAAATGGTTTAGATGAGGATAAAATAGGAAATCAAAATTAGAAAGAAAGAAAAGAGTTTAAACTAAAAAAAAGCAAGAAAATAAATAAAAACATTTTTTACGGTAGGACACATGTGTCTACTCGTACAATTTTATACAAATTTAAGCATCTATTTGTGCACAACCAAAGTTGGAGAGCATAGATATTATGTCATGAAGTCAAGTTAAATGACACATTTATATATTAAACCTTAATTAATTTTCATTTCATCCCTCTTCAAAATAACACACAAAACGTTTAAACAATTGTTCAGAAATTGTATAAGTGGGATTTTGACTATGAATATCACATTTTATTTATTTTATTTGGAATCTTTAAAAGTTAGAGTCAAAGTTGAGAGGCATAATACACAAATATGCCCTTTGAACTTAGCTTCAGTGGTTAATCTATGCCCTCCAACTTTGGGGCTCACAACTAGACACTTAAACTTGTATATAAAATTGAACGAATAGACACATTCATCTTATGTGGTGTTCTACTTGACAATTTATGTCCACGTTGCATCATACATGTATTATGTCACGTAGGATGCTTGTGTCTACTTATTCAATTTTATACAAATTTGAGTCTCTACTTGTGCACAACAAAAAATTGGAGGGTATAGAGGTCAACTAAAGCCAAGTTAAAATGTATATTTATGTATTATGCTGGGTTGAAATTGTGTTTGGCCACACGTTATACAAAAAAATATTTTGAAATACATATAACCTTTTAACTTGGCTTCATTTTATATTTATTCTCTCCAACTTTAGGTGTACACAAGTATCATCTTGTGAGCTAAATTTTGAAACAAAGAGGAAAATATGATAATCACCTTAAGCTAATTACTCAATGTTGGCCCCTAGGTTATATAGTCCACCCTCAAAATGTCTAGGTGTTGTATTCTAGATGTTTTGATGATCCTCACAAATGCAGGGACCCGGTCCCTAGCAGAGACGTGCTCCCCTCCAGATTCGAAATGGGGTAAAGTTGTCTTGTCGGGTTGGTTGGTGAAAAGTGCAGCGTACTTCACCAATACGAAGGGCGGACCAGGTTGTTTGTTTCAGTGATCAAAACCTTTTTTGGTGACTAATATATACAACAATAAACAAACAACATTATTCATTCAAAAAGAGAGAGAGCTAGCAAGTCTTGTCAAGAACTCACAAAGAAAACACTGCAAGGGACCTGGTCCCTGAAAGACTGCAAACGTGAAAGAGACGAAAAGACAGCTGTCAGAAAGCTGCTAACTTTGATGTGGTTGGTGCACGTCTTTTTAGAGAAGCAGGCCCTCAGCCAATGGTGTTGTCCCAAGGGGTTTGCGTCCATTTGATATAGTCTCTTCTCACAAGACACAAACTCGAGATTTGGCAAACAAAGATTTGAATTTCCAAAAATTCATAAGCTTACAAAGAGAAGGTCATCTTCAACAAGAATACATACAACAAGGAACCTGATTAACGGAAGAAGTGCTATTTGTGTGTGTTGTTATTCTTGAATGCTTGTAATGTGCTAAGTTGTAGGATTTGTTTCACTCTTATATGAAACGCTTCAAACTCTTGTGTGTAGTGAGGGTAAGAACATTGTTAGAGTTAACTTTTTGTCTTTCGGTTTGAAGCCTATATTAATTAGTGATAGTTAATATAGTGGGCAATGGATACATTGCTTTGGCTCTGTAAGTAATAGGAGTATTACTTAGTGTGGGACTAAGAGTTTGGTCTCATTGTTGTGATTGTAATCTGTATTCACTTTTGCTTGAGATTAGTGAAAACAGTTGAAAATCCA
Source organism: Solanum verrucosum (assembly GCF_900185275.1). Classification (NCBI taxonomy): domain Eukaryota; kingdom Viridiplantae; phylum Streptophyta; class Magnoliopsida; order Solanales; family Solanaceae; genus Solanum; species Solanum verrucosum. The sequence goes on from NW_026020009.1 coordinate 2,987,101, forward strand.
TTGTGACAAGTCATGGTTTTACTCCCTTGAGCAAGGAGGTTTATATGATGAACGACGTTACTGACTCAAATTGATGGAAGAAATGAATTGCCATTTATTCATATAAAATATTAAAGAACTCTCACTGCATGAGCTACCTTGATTGTGAGCCCAATATCCATTTTCTTAAACACTAAAACATACATAGGTGTGTTTGTTTGACTATGGGGTTGAAACTCGAGGAGGTTGTAACAATAATTATAATTCTGTCTCAATCTCAAATTATTCCGAATAAAAACAATAAACACAACCTAAAATATCCTAGGCGGCCAATTATAAACAAATATAATTTGACTTTTGAGAATTGTGCCTATCACAAACTTTCTGCTATATGTGTCTATAGACCGTAAACATTAAAACAGTGCCTCAATTGGCCCGTTGGTCCATGTGATATAGAATCATGATATGATATCATAATATGAAATTATAAGATGAAATTGAAGTTTTGTTTGGACATGCAATATGAAATTCTTGTGTTGTCTATTTTCTCATAAACATAAGAACCTCATAAGTTGTAAAACTATTAAAATAGCCTCAATTATTTATTCAATCTTACCAAATCATGATTTTTGGAGAATATGAGATTTCATGTCCATGATACACAATCATGAGATAGAATCAGCATAAAATCGCATGTCCAAACGCTGATTCGATCTCATGATTTCATATCGTGATATGGTATCACCAGGTTAAACGCCTACTACGAAATTTCACATCTTTCATTGCTGTCAAAATCTTTCCAAATTTTGCTATGATAGAAGTTACGAAAGGTAGAGGTAGGCCAAAGAAAAATATGAGTGGGAGGTGATTAGACAGGACACAACACAACTTTAACTTACAGGGGACATTATCCTACATAAGAAGGTATGATATACGATGATTATGATAGAAGGCTTGAGGACATTACCCTATATAAGAAGAATATGGTAGATGACGATTATGATGGAAGGCTAGTAGGTAGTCAGGTGTTGTCGCACTACATGTGTGAGGAGGCAGGGGGCTAACCTCGATCGCTTTCTCCTTATTACTAATATTATTTAGGAATAACATGATTTTTTTGTCCTTCGGTGTTTATTACTATATGTTGTTCATTTACTTTGTATCCTGCTATTTTTTTCATCTTATTTGCTAATAATCGTGCTTCGAGTTCCTTTTTTTCTTTTGAGACAAGTGTCTATCTAGAATAGGCTCTCTATCTTTACAAGATAGTTATAAAGTTTGTATACATTCTATCCTCCTTAGATACTATATGTGAAATTTCACTGTATGTTGTTATTGTAGACAAATTATATATTTATCAACTTAACTTGAGGATCTATTGATCAAAACAACCTCTTTGTCCCTACTAAATACAAAGAGAAGGTCCGCATATAACCTCCTCCCTAAAACTCATTTATGGAACTATTCTAATTAAGATATTGTTGTTGTTATATGTCTTGACTCTTATTGGCGCATAAGTTTCATGAACTCGTCTTTGTTCATGACAAACAGTAGGGTTTGAATTTTGTGATATCCATCTAACTCGTACTTTTTAGAGAAACTAGTTCTAAGTCATTAACCTCAAAATAAATCAGGTCGTATTATCCTAGCTAGGATTAACATAAATATTGAGTAATTTCGCTAGATAGTCACCCATATATGGAAAATTACCTAATAATATTACTTTTGTTTATTTTAGGACTACAATATTACCCAACTTTACATATTTTCGTCAAAATATACTTGACACAAAAAAACTTTTTTCTCTCTTCTATGTCACATTATTCCTTTTTTACTAATAATTAAAAATTTAACTTTTTAAATCAACCCATATGATATACTCTGTAAAAATAATATTTACATAATGCAAAGTGAACATTTTTAAACAACTCACATTTGTTTTATGTTATTACGGTTAACACTAATTATTTATTCTAAATCATTTTTCAAATCATTCATTCTTTAAGTTCTTATAAAATGTGCAAGGTGAACATTAAAAACAAGTAAAAGTAAAAAGAAAGTGACTTAGAGGACAATTTTCATGTACTCATAAAAAATCAAGAGTATTACAACTAACTCCTTTTACATATATTTTTCTAGCAACTATTCCCTCTGTCCATTTTTATTTACTCATTACATTATAAATAATTATTCATTTGTTACTTGTTTACTTTAGAAAATCAAGTGATAATTTATTACTTATTTCCTAATTCACTCTTATTATTAATTATAGTCATTTGCCAATGCATTTTTTAAAATTGAAATTTATTATTTTAAAAAATTGATATAGTAAAATTATCTTTATTACTTCTTAAGAGATATGTCAAATTAATACCGAACAAGTAAAGATATAAACATGGACGGAAGGGGTAAAAACTAAATTTTCTAGTTAAAAAGAATTTAAAAATATTATAAAAAAAAAATAATATAACATGAAATCCCATTAAAAGTGTGCACTTTGCATATTCTTTAAGAAATTAAAGAAGGAATGATTTGAGAAATGATTTAGAAAAATAATTAATGTTAAATATAATAATAGAAAAAAAAATGTCCATCTCTTAATATGCTAAACTAAAAAACTAAAAATGATAAATAATTAAGAATTTTTTTTTTACTGAATATAGCATATGAGTTATTTTTAAAAGTTATATTTTTTAAGAAAAAATGAAAATGTGACATGGCATCCCAATAGGAGAGAATAATATTTTTCTTGTCAAATATATTTTGAGGAAAATATGTAAAGTTGAGTGATATTGTAGTCCTAAAACAAACATAAGTGATATTACTAGGTAATTTTCAGACATGATTGACTATCTAGGGAAATTCCTCCATAGATATTTGACTTTTAAGTGAAAAAAAAAAGTGTGTTTCACAAAAAAAAATCTCTTTGTAATTTTCTTTATTCACAAATTATGTATATATACCAAATATTCAACAACAACTTAGGCTATGATTTTGGACATTGTTACATCACCTACATTAACACAAGAAGCAATAAACTACATTATTCATTTCTTAAAATATAACATAATATAATATATATATAGTTGTGTTTTAATGGTACTAGGACATTTTTGCGGTATTCTGCCAAAGCCCACAATGGAAATATATTTCTATATGCTGCATAATGCAACATGCAATTCTTCATGAAAGCTCCAGTTATTTCCTGCACATATTTATGAAGTCAGATAAAAGCAATTTTTTGATAAAACTAGTTTTAGTGATCTCCGTTTTTTTGGATATTGTTTTGCCAGTTTTTGAAAGAGCTTACTTCGTTATACCATCAAACATATACGACCAGATTATTTGAGTGGACTATATGAATCATCTATGTCCTTTTTGTTTAAATACAGTCTACTTTATTCTAGTCTCCTTTGTTTAGCTTGTAATTTGCAGAAAAACTACCTGTTGTGGGAAGTCACCAACTTCCAGCTGAGAATTAATCAACAGCCTTGCCGCATGGTGGAGGGGACTTGGATCTCTATCAACCTGTCCAAATAGGAAAATTTGTGAAATAAATTACAGCATTTACTAATGGAAAAAAAAAAGGAATTAACCTGGCCAGAGTGAATCAATCCCATCAATGCCCATGAAGTTTGTACAAGATTTGAGTGATCTGTCTCAAGCTCTCGGTATACCTATTTGATCAAATACAAATCCGAGTCACAGTTACCTTTTCTCTTTATACTTAAATTATTCAGTATTAGAATGAAACAGTTCCAAATGGAGTAGGATGGATGCATGTCCAGAGTACAAATAAACTATGTTGCTCAGACTCGCCAAAAACGTTGCTGCACCCATGTCGAATGGTCCAAAAATGCACTACTTTTGGAGGATTCGACACGCACCAAGTGACATTCTGAGTAACATAGCATAAATCGACCTCAACAGTGCACAAACTGAGACATAGGTGTTGTTATTCTTGTTTTTTGTAGCTTTTTGGCTTTTACATTACCTTGTCTGGACAAGAATGGTAGCTTTCTCCCCAACCGCCATCAGACCTTTGTGTTCGTAACAGAAATTCAACGCCTTTACGAACGGCTGCAGAGTTGTTGTAACTCTTGCCTGCTACAGCAAGTCCTCCAAGAGCAAACCAGGAGGCATAAGTGAAGCACACACCCCAGCAACCATACCTGTATGTTGACACGTTTAATCATTTCATATGTATCGATACAGAAGAAAGTTTAAGGGCTCACAAGAGAAATATCATATACCATGAACCATCAAGTTTCTGCACATCTTCAAAATATTTAACAGCATTATCAATTGTCAATCTCTGTGGTTCGGTGTCCAGGATATAGCTTTTTAAACAAAACAAGTGCTTGGATTGATGAGCCAGTGCACTCAACATACCTGGATTGAAATGTAATCAGTGTGAAGCATTATAATGGAGACTAGCAATGGGAAAAAAGCTAAAGGGATAGAGAGAAACTAGAGACGTTTTACTCATGCTCAATGACAATGTCCGCAAAAAATTCAGTAGGATTGAGCAACTGTCAATGAATAAAACAGAACAAGAAAGTTAAATATTCAGGGTCTGGATGACTGTAGAAGAAGTTGAAGTTTTTAACAACCTTGAAATGAAGCACTTACATAAAATTCCTAGTTTCCTACATCGTGAATCTCAAACTCATACGATTATTTTACTTACCTCCAAATACTGTGAGGCCCCTGCAGGCTCCCATGCTGCTAAACCCCCATTTTTGCTCTGTAATTTTATTTCAAATGAATCTCAATATTACTAGAAATGAGCCAAATCACGAATGACTAAATTCAGAAAAGATGAACTTAAGGTAGCCATATGTTAAAGGTTTCGCTTGGAATTTCCGTACAATCAGCAGACAACTTCAGATTAAATGACCAATGATTTGACACATTTCTCAGTTTTTACCTGTAAGGAAAGAATAGCATCCACTGAGTCATACAGTCGTGCAGGTTCGATCGCCTCACCAACTGATTCGGAAGGCATTGTAGAGAACAAAAGGCAGCACTAGAGAAACAAAATTAAGAAGATATCAGGCAATCTACTAGCTTTATCATCTTATTACTTTTCAGTAATTACAAGAAGTTGGAATCTTATTTCATTGAATGGTTAGATACCTTTAATGCTTTGGCAGTGGTATCAGATACTTGCCATCCATGATCTTGATCCGAAAAAGTCCACGATCCTTTTGAGATATGCCGATACATCCCTTTAAAGTCACCAGAAGGATACTCATTTTCCAACCAGGATACTACATTATAATTATTTTTTTCAAGTAGGATTTTATTCCATTCTTGTCCTTACTCCTATTCTAACACTCTCTCTCGAGTTGGTGCATGCAGGTCATATGTATAGAGCTTGTTACAAACCTGATTAATACGAGGACCAATGAGGGACTTGGTAAATGTAAGGAATGCTTTGGATGTCTAGAGGTTACTAGACCTTGAGGTGGTGTTGGATTTTGCACTACACTGACGAAAAGTAAAACTATGTAAGTCATATATGAGGAGTCACAGAAAAGATGCACGGCGCTACACAACTCATATATGCTACACAAATTAGATATGAAAAAGTATTCACCGAAAAGATAAACAGTGTTACGCAAATTAGATATGAGAAAGTATTCATCGAAAAGATAAATAGTACTATGCAAATTAGATATGAGAAAGTAGTCACTGACAAGATGCATGGTGTTACACAATCAGTTATGAGAAAGTAATCACCGAAAAGATGCACAGTGCTACGCAAATTGGATCTAAGAAGCCACCGGAAAGAAGCACGTGACTACTTTCCTTGTCCCGAATGCTTCTCAAATCAATCTTTTTCAGCATGCTTATTTTTTGGCCAGACAGACGACATATATGAGTCATACCCCTCGCGGATCTAAGAAGCCACCGAAAAGAAGCAAGGTGACTACTTTTCTTGTCCTGAATGCTTCTCAAATCAGTCTTTTTCAGCATGATTTTTTTGGCAGCATATATGAGTCATGTCCCCCGCCGGCAGCAGAACCTTTCGATTCTCTATCAGAATCGTAGAAGCTCTAATGCCATGTGAGAAATATAGAGAAAAATATTATTGAATTGTATATCTACATTATTATATTAAGACCCTATTTATAGATACTATATTAGACTCTCTTTCGAACTAGGACATTATTTTACATTACAATCATTTTTCAAGTAGATTGTATATACTATGCTTGTTCTGATAAATACAAATTAGAGTTGGTTTTTTAATTTTTGTGAGTAATTTGAAGTGGAAAAAAAAAGTGAAACCAACTCTTTTGTGTTTTTCGAGTTCCTAAAAGTTAAACTCCGGATTTTATGGTCAAACGTTTTTTAAGGAGTTGACTGCAAAAAAAAGTATGGCGAAACACGCCCTATATGTTGAGTCCCCTTATTTATTTATTTTTTTACTTGTGTCTAATTTTATATCTTCTAGACGAGAAGGAGTTGCTCGGATGGTAAGCACCCTCACTTCCAACCCGAAGATTGCGAGTTCGAGTAACCAAGGGAGCAAAAGGGTGGGAGATCCTAGGAAGGGTAAAAAAAAAAAAAAAAAAAAAAAAATTATATCTTTTAGTACCGTCGATAAAATTTCCGACTCCACCACGAGCTGTACAGTGTGTATGGTATCTTGAGATGATAACATAAAGATGCAGCTATAACCGGCTAAAAAGTTTAACTCATACACATGTCATTGTAATTAAGTTAAATTCTTCAAAAATCTGCAAAGTTAATTTTGATTGAGCAGTATAGTCATTGTGACATTACATCATATACCTGGTGACAGTATATATACCGGAGAATTTCCTTACGATGCTCAGCTGGTAAAACAGTATTAAGATCCCCAGTGATATACAGACACATAACCTGAATTTTGAAAGGGGACAATAGCTTTAGCAGTTCCAATTTGTTAAAAAGAATTTTACAAATCCAAATGAAAAAACTTACAAGAGGTGGAAGAAAGAAGAGAGGAGCGGAATTTTCAGCAGGCCAATGGCCATCAGTAGCCTGTAAAGCTGAGAAGAAATTAACAAACCTGCGCAAAGCAATTGTGGCAATTTCTTCGCTAATTTCTTCACCTTCTTCTAACTTTACTGCTCCAATTCTCTGTTTGAAATTCTTCTCTCCCAGAAACTGCATACATATTGTGTTGAGACTCAGGGGATTTGAACAACCAAATATTATTTTCCAGGAGTGGAACTACCATATCACTAAACAAAGACACAAGAGCATGGCCTTTCCATGAAAATCAAGAGACCTCATTTCAATTTTTTATTCAAATTAATTTATGGTTGTTGAAAGAGGTTGAAAATATTAGCACCATTGATGGATAAAGCTTCAAGCTTAAAAGTGGGTCTGCAATTGAATCGAAAATTTCGAACTCAGATTGTTTTGTTATTGTTGAAAGGAGTTGAAAATGCTACCACCATTAATGAACAAAGCTTCAAGCTTTAAAGTGGTCTACAATCAAATTGAAAATTTCGAGCTAAAATTATTTTTTCATGGTAAGGGGATTAGAAATATTCTTGAAATAGATTCTCATCAATTGAAATAGATACAATATAATTTTCATTACGATTTTGATTTACTAAGCCGGAAAGAACAAAATTACAATTCATCATAGTTATAATGGATTCAAGCTTATATGTAACGAGTACATGAGGAAACTTATTTAGTGCCCATAAGCACAGTGAAGTGCAATAGTTCATGAGAGAGTCATCTAATTCCCTAAACCCCCATAAGACTTCACTTAGGCATGGCTATGGAGTCCACAAAAATATACATAGATTTTCAAGCAAAAATAAAAAATTATTGCTAAGATTTCTTAATTTACTTTGTTGTTTTCATTCTTTGTTGATTTTTTTTTTCCAGATTCAACGAGGAGAATGGATCCAAAGCAACGAAATTGAAATCACTGGCAAAGGGTTTCAAGAATTTCATGTCGCCATCTATTTCAGCTTCTTCCAAGATTGCTCAATCCCCTACAAAGAAAATCTCGGTGAAAAGAAACAATCTGATTTAGGAAATTAGATGGCTGAATGAAAGTGAATTCTTTTTGGGGGTTTTGGGTTATATAATTTGGGTATTTGTGTTAAGTTATTTGGGTGAGTTTTTAATTAGTTGGGTGGGTTTTTAATTATGGATAAAAATCAAATAAATTTCGGGCACGTCTTTAAGATTGAGACATGTGTCTCTCCGTTAGTTCAAAGGGTATATACACCCAAAAATTAGACGGGAAGGATATCAATGTCCTGAAAATATAACGGAGGGTATTGATATATCATTTATGATAATTCGGGGTATGTTTGTCCTAATTCCCATTTTCAAATAATGGCATGATGAATATGACATAAATGAGTCAATCTTTTTAACATCATATCAATATCTTACTAAAAGTGAGAAGCTCCAAAGGTTAAAAGTTGGATTACCATTGTGCTCATAGACTAAATTAAACATCTAATTAATTAAATAATATTATTTTAATTATTTTTTGAATTGTAAGTTATTTATTGAAAAGGAATGTGGAAGAACAAGAATCAATTAGAATTTCTAGATTTTTAATTAAGTACATGAATCAAGGTTTTCCCCCTTTTAATCCTAAATTAAAGAATATGAAGAGTTGTGGCTAAATCAAATATATACCACTAAATACAAATTTGTCATCTTGAATTCTTCCACTAGCATTTTTATGTACTGATATGGTAAAGTTCCTTCTTTTTCCATCTTCTATTGTTTGTTTTTAATATTTTTATCATTTATATATTTTTTCAAATTACAAAGGACTGTTTCATTTCTAATTCTTTATTTATGATTGTTCCTCTTTCTGTAATTTCTTGTTACTCTTTTGCGTAGAAATGCAAAATCACTATACATATTGTCGTACAATGTATCCGGTGCTATTTGGCTTGGAGTAATTTTGATATTCTCAACTAATTACTAATAATTATACATATTAGGTTCACAACTACAATGTTTTGGAAATACAAATGGATATAAGAGAGGATAATTTGTTTTTTAATTTTATTTTGCTTTTGCTTAAACTAATCAATCGTTGAGTTGTCTATATTCATGAATTCAAATGAAGAGAAAAGAGATAAAAACAGAAAAAATTAGGATGAAGTTCTAGGTACAAACAACTACATAATCTCTTTCAATGCTATGAAATTATTCAGTGAATTAAAATAAACTTTTTTTAATTAATGCATATTAATTGAACATTTTTTTTAAAAAAATTATCTAATACTTTGAACTATTTTATTTTATTCATCTAATTAAATGATTGTATTGCTTTTTAAATTAATAACGATATTCTTTGCATTTAATTTTTGGAGCTGGTATGAATTTTTTTTATAAACCAACTAAATTAATTTATGATCTGAGAGTAACAATAAAGCGTATATCAAGTTTGACATCTTCACTTTATTTAGAAACACCTAAAAGAATTTGGAGGAACATGAACTCATAAAGTTAGAAATATCAAGTATGACTTCTACATTGTCCTACAATGACTAAGTTTGATTACCTCATATTTACATGAACCAAATTCATTTAATTCGACATTTTCGAGATTTTTTTTATAAATTATACAATCAAGGTTTGGTTCATTGCTTTAAAGTTATGTATAGGATCGATCTAATATTATAATGTTATAAACTCACCCTTATTTTTAAAGGAAGCAAATAGTAAGATGAATTGATTGAGGTTAAGTTGGTATTACATTTTAAAATATAATATTTTTATTTAACATTATAAGAGTTTTAAATTATTGGCGTATGGGACACACTCGCAATGCGCGTGCCCGAAGCTCCTATCTTAAACATTAGATTACTATTTTGCCCCTGTAATCAATCAAAATATTATAAAATAACTAATTAATTAATTATTAATTAGTAATAACCTCCTATTCAATTCAATATTTGATTACAAATACAGTAAAAACGATCATTTGTATATCTTCTCACCAATAAACTAATAATTTATCCTCACTTCTTTTTTTATTTTTTTATATTCACAATTTAAGACTTTTTAGTGACCCTTTCCAAGTCATTTTAATGACGCATTATATTCAACCCACGTTTGAATTACTTTCATCTTTCAAATATTATTACAAAGATATCATTTATTGACAATTCATTTTTATTTAATTATCAATTTTTTTTTGCAGTAAGTTTTTGGTTTTTAAATTACGGGTATTGCTTCAAAGAAGAAAAAACATGAAGAGGAAAGACCAAAAGTTGCATTTATCCTTAATAATTGTGGACCTTTTGGCTCCTCTTCCTTAAAGAATCAATTATTTTTACTTAATAGGAGTAGTATTAATTAGGAGGTTTCTCACGTTTGGTGACATATCATTTCTTCTTTCTATCATTCATGTTTTTTCAATTTCAAATGAAATTTGATTACATGCATTCTTTGATGTGGTGAGTTACATTCTTGATATAAGATTGCTAGTTTAGATTAGGGCCAAATTCAAGGGAAAAAAATAAAGATTTGATTGATAGCAAAGTTCATAGTCTCTCATAGAATTGAATTTGACTTCTATAAAGATGCATATTTTTCATTGATGTCTGTTTGTATATCAGTAGAAGCAACAACTACATCAATAGTTCCACCAAGTAGGTCATCAGTAAGATTGCCAGTTACCGTACCACCAATAGAACCTCCTAGTAATCGCTTGAGAAAGAAAAGGCCTAACCATTTCTATTTTCTTAATTATCTTCTACTGATAACAACTGTTAATTTTTTGATTTAATATTTGACTAATTTACATTATCAATCTTTTATGACACTAGTTGTAACATCTCGCCAATTTGAAATAACTAGGAAGAAGTTAGAGATTGGAAATAACCATTTTTGGAAAGAATATAAAAATCTGGAAATTTGTTAGGTATGTTAAGTTGAGTTTTTGGTCAACTTCAAATGACCATAACTCCTAGCTCAGGATGAGTTAGGTGTGGTTCCAGATATCATAGGAAAGATCTTGGAATAATCTTTCCAATGCCGCTGAGTTTGTGCGATTCCGAGTTCGTATGAGTGAGTTACTCCCATTTGAAGTTGGGCTGTTCGAATAAGGAAATGTCCAATCCGGATTTTGGAAGGGTAGTTTGGTTTTTTCCTTACCCAAGTAATGTAATTCGTTTTAGTGAATTAAATAAGGGTCAAATCAGAATTTGGTCAGTTTAGAAAATTGGAAATTCACGCTAGAGCTTGGAGAAAAGAGAAAAGAAGAGAAAGGAGGAGAAAAGCTCAAGATTCGCCAAGATCGTGAGATTTGATTCGCCAAGGAATTAACAAGGTATGTGAAGCTTTCATAATGTTGGGTTCGTTCACCCACGTGCCAAACATATTTATTGTTGCCTGAATTCGTCCTAAAAGAGTTTGAAAGTTGATGTTCTTGATATCTATTATTGAATTTGATAATGTTCTTGAGTTGGGGCTGAAACTGTGAAGTTTCTGAGATCGTTACGTCAAATTATTGAGTTGGTTGGAGTTAGGTTCTTAGGTACATTTATTGGGTATCTGTATCTAAAGGGAATTTGGGAAAAAGAACCGAGTTTGGGAGAATTGGGGCTGGAAAACGAAAAAGAATTTTAGTCGGGCAAATATGGGCACTGGCTCTGCGTCACGGACCTGCTCCCCAGATTCGGAAAAAATGCCTTCGTGGAGCGGAGCGGTCACGGACCGTTCTGCCTCAAAAAGTATTTTCGCGACCAAAATTTAAATACCTCTCCGCGTCGCGGACCTACCCTCAGACTGTGATTTTTTTTTAATCTTTTCTCATGTTTAGCTATCTAAAAACACTCCTAAACATCATGAGATCTTCCCTATAACAAATCACAATCCTTGAATCCATAATTCAATTCAAGGAAAGTTAAGACTCAAGTTTAGAAGTTAAGAAGCAAGTCAAGAGAAGTTCATTAAAGTTTTTCCAAAGTCTTTCACAAACGTTTTAACTTTGTTCTAAGACTTAAGTTTTAAGTTAAGCAAAGAGTAAAGAGTTAAGTTCATTTCTCCAAAAAGTTATAAGGGAACTAAGTATTCCCAAGATTTTAAAATGTTTTCACATTTGAATAAGAAAGGGAAGATCGATTCCAAGAGAGCTTTTAAGCTAAGTTTTGAGTAATTATCTCAAACCAAAGAAAGAAGTTTGTTTTAAAAACATATGAGCTAAGTATATTTAGGGAGTAGTATTGAGCATTGATATGGGGATGCGAGTTTATATTAACTAAAGTCTCCATAAACCATGTAGTCATCATGGGTAGTAAATGATAATACTTTTTAGATGACTCCTTAAGATGCTTTTAGCATAGGCTAGTGGATCCACTTAGTTAAGTGTTCTGTTATGTTCCTAGATGTTTTGATGATCTCCTCACAAGTGCAGAGACCTGGTCCTCTGCAGAGTATGAATACTCGTCCAGTGGTCAAAGTGTTGTATAGCTGGAAAGTTGTCTGCGTCAGAATGTTGGTGAAGCTACAGAGTACTCCACCAATCAGAAGCGATGAGATTGCTTGTTCATTGGATAATAACTTTTCATGTCTAAATATATCCAAGGAAAAACAATAAACTAATTCATTCATTCAAAAGGAGAGAGCTAGCACGTATTCTCAAGAACTTACTAAGAGAAGTTTGCAAGGGACCTGGTCCCTGCAAGACTTCGATGTGAAAGGACGACAAGACAATTGTCAGAAAAGCTACCACTTCTAATGTGGTAGGTGCCATCCTTCCAGAGAAGCAGACTCTCAGCCAATGGCCGGTCCCAAGGAGTTTATGTTCATTTTGATATAGTCTCTTCCAACAAAACATAAACTCAAGATTTTGGCAAACAAAAATTCACAAGCTTAAAAGGAAAAAGCCATCTTCAAGGTAGAACAATACTCACACTCAACAAAAGGATCTTATAAAGTGCTGAAGCATCTTTGTTGAGTTTGAGTTTTGTGTCTACCATTTTATAGGTTTTTGCATCTTGAAACTTCTCAAGTATACAAGCAAAGACCATTTTGGTGAAGTATTCTCCAGCAAGCACAACAAGGACCTGATCAAAATTCAAATATTTGTTTCTGTGTGGAAAGGTCTAAGTCGGTTAGAGTTAGCCGATTTAGTGAGCAGTGTTGTATCTGCTCAGTCAAAGTCTAAGTCATCTAGGAGCTAGTTGATTTAGTGGGCGGTGTGGTATCCGCTTAGCAAAGTCTAAGTTATCTAGGGGTGATAGCTTAGTGGGCAGTGTTGTATCTGCTTAGGTTCGTCCAAGTAATAGGATATATTGCTTAGTGTGGAGATTAGTAGGTTAATCTCATTTTGTAAACTGGCTTTTACTTTTGCTTTGAGAAGATTAGTGGAAGCAGTTTGAAAAGTCCTGGCAAGCCAGGTCGTGGTTTTACTCCCTTGAGCAATGTGGTTTCCACGTAAAGTTATTTGTGCAATCTTTACTTTCAGTATTTATTTTACTGTCTGTTTTGTAACTGTGCTGAGGACCTGATCCCATCGATATTCGTAGACGCATACATTCCAACAAGTGGTATCAGAGTGGGTGCTCTCTAGCTGGTTAAGACCAAGAGAGATTCCTGTGGAAAGAATGGCTGCTCCACTAAGATGGCAAAAAGGTCGGTCTTCAACAAGGACACCCTTGTTTGATGGTCAGTATTATCGGTGGTTGAAACATTGCATGTTTGACTTCATAATGGCTGAAGACTGTGAGCTGTGGGATGTTATTTGTGAGGGTCCCTATGTGCCATTTATAGAAGTAAAATATGGGGATGTCACAAGGGTCGTTGTCAAAACTCGACAGCAATACAATGAATTTGAAAAACGGAAAGTTGAGAAAAATCACAAGGCTAAGAAGTTCTTAATGTGTGGAATCAGACTTAATGTATATAATCTGATTTCTTCGTGCGAATCAGCTAAAGAAATTTGGGATCTACTGAGAACTACCTATGAGAAGTTGAGGAAACAATGGCAGATCTGAATGGGGATGTTGATCAGAAGGGAGATGCACAAAGGGATGAATCACTTGCCTCCAAGGTGTCACAATGTGAGAACCTTGAAGTAGATGAGACCATAGACTATCTCACTCAAAAATTTCAAAAACTTGTGAGTAAACGTGGAGGTTCCATGAAGGAAGAAGCTCATGACAATGCTACAAGCTCTAGTGACATGTGTTACAAGCGTGATCAACCAGGTCACACCATGAAAGACTGTCATGTGCTTGAAGTTGATCACAAGGAAGTAAAAGATCAAGAGGGGGACCAGGTCCATGCCAGCAGTAGCAGAAGAGAAACCTTTTTCCGGATGGTAAAGAGGGAGATGACTGCATGGGAAGACTCCTCGAGTGTTTCAAATGACTCTGAGCACTCTGATGAAGCCTTTATGGCAAAATTTGATGATGAGGAAAATGAAGAAGAGGTAACCCTTTTTGATCTTAAACAAAACTTGCACGTTTACTGTGTTAAGAAGTTGAGAAGTCTTGCTGCTATTTTGATCGACTCTTTCATTGAGTTGACAACTGAAAAGGATTTGATGAACAATAGCCTAGGTATCCTTCATGAAGAAAAGATAGCCTTGGTTGACCAAATGCATGTTGTGGAAGAACAAGTGATAGTTCTAGATGTTGAAAATCTAGAACTTAAAGAAAAATTAAAGATGTTGAGTGAGAAATGTTGCAGCGGTAAGGGGGAGGCCAGTAGCTTGCAAATTGAGCTAGAAACCAGTTTGAATACTGCTGAAACAAAACTTGTTATATCCTTGGAAAGAAATAATCAGTTAGAGAGGGACCTGGTCCGTGTCAAAGAAGAACTGAACAAATCTCTCAAGTGAACCAACTCCTCAAAATTGCTTGCAAAGCTTACCAGTCAAGGTCAAAATGATATATAGGAATGGGTTAGGAAATTCAAGCAAAAGTCCTTCTTACAATCTCCATGGTAAAGATGTGTCCATGTCTGATAGTTTGTCGTGTCTCCATTGTGGTCGCGATGGTCACTTGAAGAAGGATTGTCCAGCTTGGAAAAGGACCCAAGATAACCTCTCAAAATATTCTAAACAGAGGAACAAGAAGAAGAATGGACCTGGTCAACAGAGTAACAAGTAGAAGAAGGGACCTAGTCAATAGAAGAACTGGCAGAAGAAGGAACCTGGTCGTGTTCTTGTCCCTATGTTGAAAAAAATCAATCTGCCTCTCTGGACAAAGATTGCTCTTATCACTCCTTTATCTGCTTACTGGGAACTCCAACTAAAGTGGGTTCCCAAGGCTAACAAGTGATATGGTATTCTTGTGAGAAGATATAGCAGCAGGCAGTGTTGGTTCATGAATAGCGGATGCTCAAAGCACGTGACTGGGAAACTGAAAACTTTTTCTCTCTCAAGGCACTTCAAGGTGGAGTTGTCTCATTTGGCGATGGTAGAAAAGGTATGTTTTTTTTGTGAAGGCATGATTGGGAAATCTATGGAACACACTATTGAGAATGTGCACTATGTCAATGGTTGAAGTACAATCTTGTAAGTGTTTCATAGATTTGTGATGAATGAAATAAAGTTAAGTTCTTATCGGAAAGAACATGTGGTCACAAATTTGCTCTCTCGGGCAATGATCTTGATAGAAAAGAGAAGCAAGAACATGTGTATTGCTGATGTGATAACTACTCGTTGTGACAGTCTCACTTGCCTTAGTGCTCAAAGTGAGAATGCTGAGGTATGATATGGGAGATGTGCTCTTGTGAATGTTTATCTATTGCACAAACTTGTGTCAAGGGACCTGGTCCCTAGTCTGCACAAAATGAAATTTGTAGACGATAAAGGTTGTGACGTTGGTATTAAAGAGAAGCAGATCAGAACATCCTTCAGGTGGAATAAACATGCTTTTAATCTTCCAAAGAACTTCCAGCTAAAGTGGTAAATACTACATGTTGTGTGACCAAAAGGATGATATTGAGCTCAATATTGATGAAAGAATAGTTGCAGTATACTCTTCCTCCAGCAAGGCTTATTGGCTGTATAAAAAGGTGCTTATGTGATTTTTTATGAGTGGGAAGAGTGGAGAAGTTGCAAAAGAAAGATGATTCTGAGATGTAAGGGTTGATTCAGATTCATAGAGATGATCTAAATAGTGAGCTTGCTGACGAACATCCTCATCATGAATCAAATAAACTCAAGGAAGCTGATGCAAATTATGAACCTGATGAGGGACCCTATCCTCTAGACAGTGCTGAACAAAGATGATGCAGTTCAACTGATAATGTGAATTCTGAAGGTGAGAATGAAGAAGTTGATCAAGCTCAGTTTGAAAAAAGTAAAGTATGACACTCGGATCCCAACGAGCTGATAAATTGTCCAAATTCCTCTTCAACAATGGCTTCAAGAGAGGTAAAATTGACAAAACCCTCTCTCTTAAATCACAAGGAAAGGAATTGCTGATCATTCAAGTGTATATCGATGATGTCATCTTTGGAGCAACCTTTTGAATTGTTGTGTGAAGAGTTTGCCGCATTCATGGGTAGTGAGTTCTAAATGAGAATGATGGGAGATTTCTTCTTAGAACTACAGATTCAACAAACCTCTAAAAGTACCCTCAATTGTCTAGAAAAGTACATCAATTAGCTGCTCAAAAGGCTTTACATACTTGAAGTCAAGACAATGTTAAAAATGGGTAATGTCATCATGAAGTTTTGCAAAATTGAAGATCAAGTGGCTAACATCTTCACCCAAGGCCTAAGCAAGGACCAGTTTGTCATGAACATGTATGTACTCACAGTGACTTAGCTGAAGGGAAGAAGATAACACAATGTGATCAGGGCAACTGATGTCTGAACAAAGACAGGGACCTGGTACCAGTTTAGAGAAGTAGCCTTGATCATGAGCCATATAATTATCACTTGTTGAAAAGGTTTCATGTTATGGATGCCTAGACAATCCATACTCTCATGGGCACTAACTTGAAGTTGGATGTTGAAGAACCTAGTTCAGAGACTCAATTCTTGTACAAAGGGAATCTCATTTGAGGGATGCTAAGAGAATCTGAAGACACTTGAAGAAAACAGGGACTTGGTTCTATTCTATCCATCAGGAGACTCTTTTATTTGGAGTACATGGTGATACTGATTATGCTGGGTATCAAGTTGATGAAAAAAGTACCTCAAGAGTGGCTTATGCTATAGGTTGATCTCTCACTCATGGGAACTAAAAGGCAAGATTCAGTTGCTCTTTCATCAACTAAGGCATAAGATGTAGCAAGTGTAGCTTGATGGGTTCAGCGTTTGTGGATCAAGCAACATCTTAAAGCCCTTAGAAGATCTGGTTGAGACAATCAAACTAATGTTGGGAATGCTGAAACCTTCTTGAATGGATCCTGCCTAAAGAAATAAACTCTCTCATGACTATGAAAAGGGAGCAGGTATCCTTGTTTTTTTGTTATGTATGTTTTTGCAAGTTCAGTCTCATACCTTTTGTAGGTATACACACATGGAAAAAGGGCTGAAGGAAAAGGGAGGTAAGGACAGATCTAAGCAATCACATTCAAATTACAGAGAGGGACCTGGTCCTCTCTCAAAGGTTAGCACTCTTAACATTGCAGTTTGAATTATGCATGAGAACCGTTGTAATTGCCACATACCAAAATGACACTTCCTTTCTCTTCCTTTATACTCCATATTTCTTTTCAAATCCCTTTCCAAAAGCAGAAATTTTCAAAACCTTCTTTTCTACTTTCTCAAAAAACACTTCAAATGAGTAAACCCACTGTTCCTACTGGAGAATTTTCTGATGAAGATGTTTATAAGTGTGAAGAGGGACCAGGTCCTACAAGCAAAAAGAAGATGGTGAGAAAAATGATGTTCAAAAAGGAAAAGGTTGATATTCTGAAAAACTCAAAAGTATTTTGAATAGGAGGCTGTCTGGAAAAAAAAATGAAAATGATAAAAAAAATTGGTTCCTCAATTATTGATCTATTAATCTTGGAGGCCTTGAGTACGTTTGATCTTACCAATCTTTCTGTTATAAGAAACTCAGGCTAGTGTTGGAAGCTATGACAGTTGCTCTTAGGGATTGAAATGGTTTGCCTAAAGGCTCAGTCTCTGAAACAACACTATCAGAGGGACCAGATTGAAAAAAAAAAACAACCGGCAGCCTTGAAGATTCAGCATTAAGTCTGGGCAGTGAAGAGTGTGAAATACAATAGAGGCTTCTAAAAGTACCTTGCTAAGGGATATGCTCCATTAATTCTATTCTTTCAATCCCTTGTCTCTAAGTCATCCCTTCTCTTCCTAACTTTCTAAGTCAGTCCTCATTCCTTTGTCTCTATCAAAACTGAGTGGCATTGTCATGGTTTTCATACGTAATCTTATTTGCAATGCTTTGATGGCTGATCTTTTATTTATGAATGAAAAATGTCTTGCTTCTACTGGCTTGTCTCATTACTTTATGTACTCATGCTCAGTGTTGCCCAAGTGGCCATGAATTTGCTTGAACTACATTTCTGTCAACTTGGTTTACTGCTTTAACCCTTTTTTATGATGTCAAAAGGGGGAAAATTGTTAAGGGTATGAGATCAATGATGTTAGCTATTTGAAGAAGACATGGGTCATGCCGATAAGGGGAATCAATGCTAGCTACTTGAAGAGGACCTGGTCCTGCCGATAGGGGGAAGTTTGTCATCATCAAAAAGGGAGAAAATGCTATTTTGATGTTTTGATGATTTGACAAACTTCGGGAAAGATGAAACTCCAGTTACCCGAAGAGTTCTTGTTGATAGGGGGAACTGGTGAATAAGTATGTTATCATCAAAAAGGGGGAAAACGTTAGTTCGAAGCTGATATGAGATGTTAGTTCAAAGTTGATATGAAGTTTTGATGATTTAAGAAACTTATCGATCTAACAAGGAACCAGATCCTTGTTATTGGGACTGCTGACAGGGAAATGAATGAATAAACTTTATGTGAGGAATATTTGTGTGTAATCATCAAAAAGGGGGAAAATGTTATGTTCCTAGATGTTTTGATGATCTCCTCACAAGTGCAGGGACCTGGTCCTCTGCAGGGTATGAATACTCGTCCAGTGGTCAAAGTGCTGTACAACTGGAAAGCTGTCTATGCCAGAAAGTTGGTGAAGCTACAGAGTACTCCACCAATCAGAAGCGACGAGATTGCTTGTTCATTGGATAATAACTTTTTATGTCTAAATATATCCAAGGAAAAACAACAAACTAATTCATTCATTCAAAAGGAGAGAGCCAGCACGTATTCTCAAGAACTTACTAAGAGAAGTTTGCAAGGGACCTGGTCCCTGCAAGACTTCGATGTGAAAGGACGACAAGACAGTTGTCAGAAAAGCTGCCACTTCTGATGTGGTAGGTGCCGTCCTTCCAGAGAGGCAGACTCTCAGCCAATGGCAGGTCCTAAGGAGTTTATGTTCATTTTGATATAGTCTCTTCTAACAAAACATAAACTCAAGATTTTGGCAAACAAAAATTCACTAGCTTAAAAGGAAAAAACCATCTTCAAGGTAGAACAATACTCACACTCAACAAAAGGATCTTATAAAGTGCTGAAGCATCTTTGTTGAGTTTGAGTTTTGTGTCTATCATTTTATAGATTTTTGCATCTTGAAACTTCTCAAGTATACAAGCAAAGACCATTTTGGTGAAGTATTCTCCAGCAAGCACAACAAGGACCTGATCAAGCTGCAAGCATCTGAGTGTATCTTAGGATTTATACTTCCGTGCGTATATTATAAATTTGTTCCTAGTCTATAAAGGATTCAAATATTTGTTTCTGTGTGGAAAGGTCTAAGTCGGTTAGAGTTAGCCGATTTAGTGAGCAGTGTTGTATCTGCTCAGTCAAAGTCTAAGTCATCTAGGAGCTAGTTGATTTAGTGGGCGGTGTGGTATCCGCTTAGCAAAGTCTAATTTATCTAAGGGTGATAGCTTAGTGGGCAGTGTTGTATCTGCTTAGGCTCGTCTAAGTAATATGATATATTGCTTAGTGTGGAGATTAGTAGGTTAATCTCATTTTTTAAACTGGCTTTTACTTTTGCTTTGAGAAGATTATTGGAAGCAGTTTGAAAAGTCTTGGGAGGCCAAGTCGTGGTTTTACTCCCTTAAGCAAGGAGGTTTCCACGTAAAGTTGTTTGTGCAATCTTTACTTTCAGTATTTATTTTACTGTCTGTTTTGTAACTGTGCTGAGGACTTGGTCCCATCGATATTCATGGACGCATACATTCCAACACGTTCTATATGACAACAAAGTATAAGACAGTTCTGGCAGTGTGGGCAAGACGATGTATCACCACTTAGGTTCATAGTGGTGGTTGTCGGTTAGAGAAACTCCCACAAAATTATATTACTTTATTATATGAGTAAAGTTGAGTTTGTTACTACAATTTCTTTAACGAACTAAGTTGTTTTCCACTGTTTTACAAGCTTTCTATATATTGCATATGTTTATTGCTTTATATTGAGTTAAGTTATTCAGGAGTTGAGGAAAACCAAGGTAAGTGTTCCTTTCAGATTCTTTTCAAGCTTAAGTTGTGTTTAGCATTCCAGCTCGCATACTCGTACATTCAATGTACTGATGCCAGTTGGTCTGCATCGTCTTATGATGCAGACGCAGGTAACCAGGATCAGCATCCAGCGCCTCGTTGATCAGGTTGAGCACTCAGAGTCAGTTGGTGAGCCTCCTTACATTCCGAAGGACTCTTTTATCATTTGCGTTCTAGTTTTCAGTTGTTAGGATGATCAGAGGTCCTGTCCCGACATCCCTCTTTGTTTTAGAGGCTTCATAGACACTTAGTAGTTCAGTTGTCTTTACATTATAATTTAATATGTTAAGACTTGAGTTGCCATTTTGGCCAAGTTGAATGTTGACTTTTAAACATTCTAAGTTACTTTATTAAATAATTGAGTAAGTGCATTTTATCATTGTAATAATACTTAGAGTCTTCCGCTGAGTAAGTAAGCCAGGTCAAGGGTTTGCTTGGGGCCATATTGAGTAAGTGCATTTTATCATTGTAATAATACTTAGAGTCTTCCGCTGAGTAAGTAAGTCAGGTCAAGGGTTTGCTTGGGGCCAGCAATGGTTCTCAAGTGTCAGCCACGTCCGGGGTGTAGGCTCAGAACGTGACACTAGTATACCATGTAACTTTAACTTTCCGGTGTTTATTTAATACTTGTATTGGACAGATGAACTGCTATTTCTCTCTTGTTTATTTTGAAACTCGAACTAGAAAAAGATTATAGTTGGACTGAAATTGAAATTGTTAATTTGTGACCCGACGTTGAGTTTCCACCTGGTTCTCATCTTTTCTACACTAGGTATATATGTAGTTATATAGAATCAGAAAAGAAATGGTCTGGTGTGCATATTTCCTTCTAAATCTAAGAGTGGAACACTTAATTGAAAAAACAATATTCAACAAAAAGTATACTGGTATAATAACAAATCTCACAAGTTCATTTGGTTGCTTGTTTGGAGGTGAGTTATACAACTATTATATCCTACATAAGTAATACCAAGTTTTGTATTAGGTTATGCGGTAAATTATTCATGTATAGGTTTAATTTGTAGTTTATGAACCTGTATAACTAATACATTTATAAGTTATGAGGAAATTTATGTATTATTTTTATTGATGATTCAATCTGAATTTTGAATGAGAATTGGTCTTTCCTCAATGAATCAGAATTGAAATATTTCAGATTTTCATGGAGATAGATGTAGTTTTCCTACTTCTTATCTTGCCATATTTATTATTTATATGAAACATGTTATGCAAGGAAATGACAAGATTTATTTTTGTAATTTATGAACTTGTATAACTAATACAAAAAAGTTGCTGTCTGTCATGGACTCACCTAGTTTTTTTTCTCTTTCCCCTTCCCACTAATTTAATTGAACTGACAGAAAAAGAATGACTAAAAGCAGAGAACAAGAAAGAAGGAAAGGGAATAATTGTCCATGGAGCTTATAACTTAGTTATTGAGTTACAATATTGTTGAAATTTCAGTTGTTACTAGTCCTTCATTATTGCTGCTTGCAGATTCTACCTAAGGACTGACAATGTTGCATATATTATGCTATCATTGTTGAGGAAAACAATCCTGCTTGATAGAGTTTAAAGTAAGCAAAGTTAAATGACAAGCAATGTGCATTTGAAACGCTATTCGTCCAACTTATTATTGATGTTATATTTTGCTAATAATGTCTTTTGAAATACATTTTAAGATAATAAATCCATATGTATAGCGGATGGCCTTTATAGAGAAGGAATATTCTTGAAATGTTTCTCGTAGTAGTCATATAATATGCATTTTGCTGTGGAGTTTTCAGTGTGATATGAAATTCTGTATGCGGCTTGTGTTTATGGCTTTGGTAGTTGAGTATTTTTGTTTTTTATGTTAAGAATATGTACTCTAGAACCTTGTTGATGGTATTTCTTAGTTTTTTAGGGTTGTATTCTTTAGTTTGTAAATTAATTCATTCTTGTGCAGCGAGATGTTCCAAAGAAGAAAGGGTAGGACGTTATAAAATGGTTGTTTTGGAGATGCCTTGAGCTTTCAATCAATTGAACATAGTAATTTTATCATTTGCCAGAAAGGGTAATTGTTGTTTATGTTAAGCTCTCAATTCATTGAACATACAGAATTCCTTATTTTTACCAAGTTGTCAAAAATTGTCACTATCAGTTTTGTTCTTGATTACTTGATTAGTAAATATATATTATGATCTTAATAGGTTTGGACAAGATAAATGACGTGCTATTAAGAATTGATACTCTAGAGCTTGAGCTTGAGCTTTACGGGAATCCCTCACTTGACGTGCACATTCTATTGCTTAGATATTAGAAGTTTTGCTATTATATATGGTGAGATGACCTTAGTTTTTTTCTAACAGATCACAATTTACAATCAACAAGCTGGAGTTTGCAGAACTTACTACCCTTGAAGAAACTGCAGAACAATTGAAGCAATACATTTTTGTTTTATTAAAATCTGCTTAGAGATGTCACATTTGTAAAAGCTACAATTTTATTCTCTTTTGTTTGAAATAGAAAATTTTAATGTCATGTAATCTTACAGTGTATATTTTTTAGTAGTGTTATAATCTATTTCTTTTTAAATTGTCTAATACTTTTATTAAAGAACTTGTTACAACTGAAATTGCTGGACGTTAATGATTCAAAAGGTTTTAACGACCAAACAAGCATCAACGAAGGGAATTTTTTTCGTCGTGTGACGATCAGATTAATTGTTGTCGCTAAATGATATTTAACGACTAGATTTTCCGGTCGTTAGCCTTTAACGACCAACGACGACCAATTTTTGTTCGGTCGTTATAGACTTTTAACGACTGGATTTCCTTTTGCTACAGGTCATTTTTATTGTAGGTACTAAAGTAAGTTTTCCTGTCAAGTTTAGGGGTTTTTTTTATGTATTTTCTCGTAGTTAAATTATTTGTTATGTTTGTATAGCTTCAAAATTTGTTTGTTTATTTAGCATTTTGGGCTTTTGGTTTATTTAAGTTTCAATTTATATTTTTTGATGAATTTTTTGTTACTTTATTTATTTAGCCTAATTTTTTATACTTGCCTAAAGGAGTTTGTAGCTACAGTGCTATTTATTAATTTTGTGTTATTGTGTTGTATGTTGTATTCTGAGCATTTTTTCTGAATTTTATGTTATGCATCACACACTTTCAGATTTTTATATTTTTTGTGTGTGTGATTTAAGAAAATTGAACAAAATATGGAATACACGTGTGAAGCACGTGTCCGAGAACTAATATGAATAAATGAGCATTCACTAAAAGTTTGATGACATATTTAAATTTTTTTCTTTAATTTATTTATAAAAATAAAAATATTTTATGAAATAAACTACAAACTAATAATATTTATAAGTAGCCAATAAAACTAATTTTCTAAACATTTTAAAATGGTCTGAACCAATAAATGAATCTACATGACTTAAACAATTGACTTATTTCAATTTGTCTAATATTTATCAAGTTTTAATTTATCACAATTTGATTAATTACCAAACTAAACTAAAACTAAATCTCTTTTTGATAAAAGAAACTTGATGAATCAATTTGGCAACATATATAGTTATTTCAAAAGATAAGTCAAACTTATAGACGGGCTAAACTTATAAGTCAAACTCGTGAACTTAAACAAATTGCACTAATCATATTGTTGTGAACTAATTTTATAATAATATTCAAGAAGATCAAATAGAAAAAAAAAGATAGTTAGTTATAAATCTGCATTCTCCAAAGCAGATCGCTACTGGGCTTGACTTTATAGCGATTGATCCAAAATTGTTGACGAACCTCTTCAATCGCGGCTAGTTCTTCTGTCATTCCAGCATTTGGGTCGAACTCCCATATTTGTCGCCCAACGTAGTTGTTTGTGCTGTATAAATATGACACATCTTGCCCTTTAGCAATATTCAATTTCCACATTCTTGATTTCTTCTTTTAGTTACAAGATTTACAATTTAGTGATATCAATGAAATCTCACACATAATATAGATGTGAGTTTAAATTATTCAAGGTGGAGACCACAGAGCTACAATAGGTGAATGATGATCACTTGGATATTCTCGTACAAAAAATATATGTATTTATTCAGCTTTAGTAGGCATTTGGCCATGCGATACCATATCATGATATGATATTGTGAGATGGAATCAGCGTTTGGACATGCGATTTTACGCTGATTCCATCTCATGATTCCATATTCTCCAAAAACCATGATATGGAATTATATGGCGATTCCATATCATGATTTGAGATATTTTAATACAATAATTGATCCATGAGTTTATATTTTGTTAAAACAACCCGACATTTATATCTACTAACCATTTGTTTCATATGTAAATAAAATTTATAATCACATCATTACTTTTTAAAATTTATTATTCTCACCGAAATATTTTGTCGGATTGTTAGTTTTATCAAACAAAATAACTTGTTGCCAATTGAGCATCGGACCACACGGGTTCAAATTGATGAAGCTTTGGGTATTTTTCTAACCATCATTGCACGAAATGATAGTCAACGCTTGGCAAGTGAAACTTTTCAACATTAACTTGAAACAATTAACCGGCATGTTAAAATAGTTGCCGAGGCAATTAGCAAGATGGCACCAACATTTATACAACCAAAAAATATGACTGTTGTACATTCCAAAATTCGACATAATACTCGATTTTGGCCTTGGTTTAAGGTAAAATTTCAATCACATTAATAAATTTATTTTATGGCCTTAATAAGTGCACATTTATATTTTATGTGTAAGTTATTAGTATTTAGTTACATATTTCTTATGAACTTTGTTTAAAGAGATAATATGTATTTTATGACTTTGCATTGTCTTGGAAGCACTATTTCTATACTCTTACAAACATTATTTTTTGGAAGTGCATTCTATAATGCTTCCAATTTATTTTATGTTCACTAAACTAATATTGATGTATTTTTTATTTGGTAGGATTGTGTTGGTGCGATTGATGGAACATATATAGAAGGGGAGGTTCCTAAAGCGGTGCAACAAACATATCGTAATCACAAAGGAAGAACATCACAAAATGTCTTATGTGCTTCTGATTTTGATATGTGATTTACCTTTGTTGTTGCTGGTTGGGAAGGTACTGCACATGATAGTAAAGTACTTGAGAATGCATTTGTTGAACCAACATCACAATTTTCATTACCGCCACATGGTAACTTTAAATTACATCCTTAGAATAAATATTATTTATTTACACAAAACTGTCTCATTTACGTCACATATGCTTTTAGTAATTCTTTATAAAATATTTTTGGTAGATAAATATTATGTTGTTGATGCTGTTTTCCGAAACACAAAAGGATTTTTAGCTCCATACAAAGGGTTACACTATCATTTGCAAGATTACCGAGGAAGTGAAAGAGAGCCTCAAAATGCCAAAGAACTATTTAAGTATAGGCATTCATCTCTGCGCAATGTGATTGAACGGACTTTTGGAGCTTGGAAAAATAGATTTAGAATTTGATACATAAGTGAAAATTGTCATAGCTTGTGCAGTGTTACATAATTATTTGCGAGAATACCAAAGTAGTGATGAAATATTTATGGTTTATGAACATGAAGATATAGTTGCGGAGGTTATTGACCAACAAATGGCTCAAAGTAACAATGTTGGTTCGTCTTCTTGGTCACATGATCGAGAAATGCAAGTTCAACGTGAGGAAATTGTCCATACTATGTGGTATGATTATATTAAAGACTAGTACACTACAATTTATGTTCAATTTTTTTTTATTAAATTAAAGTTAGATGAAACAATTACTTAAGTGGAGAACAAATAACTTTGTAATAATTTATTATGTGATTTTATAATTTTTTGTTTATTTGATAAGATTGAATAAACAATTGGGGCTATTTTAATAGTTTTACAACTTATGGGATTTTTATGTTTATGAGAAAATATACAACACAAAAATTTCATATCGCATGTCCAAACAAACTTTCAATTTCATCTCATGATTCCATATCATGATACCATATCATGATTCCATATCATGATACCATATCGCATGGCCAAACGGGCCCTTAATTTATGTAACATTTTATCTATATTAGTTCGTTAAAAATGATATATTTATACATTAACTAATAATTTAACTTCAAACTCTCAATTTAACCTTTAAAGGCTTGTTATTCAAAAGTATAACATGACTCTATCTATCCATCCATCCATCCATCCATCCATCCATCCATCCATCTATCCATCCCTATCTATCTATCTATCTATCCATCTATCTATCTATTTTTTCGATGAGTTGTAGCTTTTCCAAAGAGTTGTGACTTTTCCAATAAGTTGTGAATTTTCCAAAGGGTTGTGACTTCTAGGAAATTTCATGACTTTTCAGATAAGACACAGAAAAATATTTGTTCATACTACCCTTTTTTGACTATAAATAGAGGGGTTTCCTCTCGTTTTTCAACCACAATTTTTTTTATTCTTCTACTCTTCTTCTTCTTCTTACATTTTTAATTTTTTGTGTGATTTATTGTCATTGAGTGAGTTCGAAGTTTAGCGGGATATGAGGTAGCACTATTTTGATGTAGTAAGTTGTTCTATCCTAAGATGATATATTCCATAACCTTGAGTATTTGAGGAAAATAATTTTGATGATATAATAATTATTTTTTTGCTTAATATATACATTAGTATGTAATGTTCCAATATATGAAGTTAACATGATGTAGTCTAAATTCATTTGTTTTTGTTAACGATTTTTCTTGTGATGTAGATATATACTTCTGAATATCTTTTTCCAAAATTTAGAGAATTGTCACGATTTTTTTTTGTATGTTTGAGACAAAATAACGACTTTATTTATCAATGCTACTTATGTGATTTAGATTGTCAGGAAGTTTGCTTCAAAATAGTTATCCCTATGTAAACATCGCCTTTTTATTAACTATTTTTTAATATTTTAGTATTTTAGACGAACAAAAGTTCATATAACTTGTAATAACGCCAGTTGAAGTTTGTATTAGTTTAATTTTTATTATTTATTTAATAGCTAATTTTTGTGAGATAAATATTTTCATTAATGCAAATATATATTTATATTTGGGTAGGTATTTGTAGTTGAATTAAAGTATTACGTATGTCACAAATGTATTATCAAGTTAACAAGATCTTATAACTTCAAAATATATTATTTTAAAATGTTCCGAGTTCTTTTTTTTTAGAAAAATACTCACAACAAAAGAGAAAATATGTGAATATATATGAATCATATGTGAATATATGCAAGTATAAAATTTATTAGAAATTCAGTTATTGCACATTAATTCTTTAGTTATAACATTATAAATTCTCTTAGTTGTTACTAATTATTGGAAACGTTCTTCACTCTTTTACATTCTTAGTTATAGTATTATTAATTTCATTGTTATTACATTAATTATTTCTATCTTTCAACTTTTCTTATATTAACTTTTGACCAATAAGTTTTCATATTATTATACCGCCCCTATATATGTGATAACACGGTGTTGTTATTTTTCCTATATGAACTATATCTTTGTTGGGTGTAAGATAAACAAGTGATTATATATATGATTTCACAGATAGAATATATTCTTTAATTTTAATTTTTCCTTTTTCCGATAAAAAAAAGAAAACCTTTCTCAATTAACTATGGACAGTCAGATAACTATCTTTGGTTTATGTACACAGTCAATCGAGAAGTCAAATATGAGAGTCAACAACAAGAACATCATCTATTATGTTATAACTTATAAAATAAAAATTAATATACAAAAAATAGTTCTAGAAGATAAAATGTAGTTTTCTCCACATGTTCATATGAGATCTAAACAATTTAACGTGGAATAAACGTGCAAAGAGCATCTGGTTAGATGACAAGAAAAATACAAAACAAATATCATCTTTAATGTAATATTAGTGAGATACGACTAATTACATGATTGAACCTCATCAAATTGAAATAAATATATACATTATTGCATTTAACTAATAAAATTTTTCGTTGACTATCTTCATAAATTCGTGTGAATAAGAGATATATATGAGGATCCATATTGAACATTCACAAAAGAATCTGCATAATTATTTTGTGCTAAGCTTATTATTCAAATTTTCTTGTGACTTTTTTGAGGGGTTGTGACATTTCCGATGAGCTCCGACTTTTGTGAAGGGTTGTGATTTTTTCAAAGGGTTGTGTAAGTTCCAAAGGGTTTTGCATTTTCCGATAAGTTGTGACTTTTTCAAAGGGTTGTAACTTTTCCTATGAACATTGACTTTTTCGAAAGGTTGTGACTTTTCCGATGAGGTACCTATTCATTCTACTTTTTTGGATATAAAAAGAGGGGTTTCCTCTCACTTTTAATCTACGATTTTTTAAGCTTTCTACTCTTCTTCTTAAAAAAATCTAAATGTTACTAACAATAGTTGAATAAGTTCAAAATTCAACAAAATTTGAGGTACCACATAAAAAGAGTTGGTGAATAAATTGTAGAACCACACTCGTATTTTCCTCTTACTATTTTCATCATATACATATTTCAATATTATTTATATCATTTTAGAACATTAATACCCTTTTAATTAACCTAAATATTTTATTTATTAAAAAAAACTTATTTACTATGAATAGTCACAACAATTTCAACCTTCATGTTTCTTTGGTGTCACGACCCAGGGTACCCTTTAGATGTAACAAGGCGTACAACACCCGAGGGGCCTCATACAAGCCCCTTAGCATATCATAACATAAAGTAATAGAACTGAGCGGAAATTTAAAGCATTTTTCATAACATCTAAGTTTCATAAGACGAAGCGGTAGTCTATTACATTTTGTCTCAAACCATCTAAAATATGAATATGTTGGGACACAACCCATACAATAGTTCTAACATAAAATGAAAGACATAAGGACATGGTGGTCAAATCCTCGAATTCTATGAGGACTCACCAAATCTTCACTCCTTGCTCTACTATGAACCTAGCCACGGGGATGGAAGTCGATATCGCCGGACCCTACATTTGATAAGAATGTAGGCAAGATTATGTGTTAGTACAAACACGTACTGAATATGATGGCTAGCATAAATCATCAACATAAGCATATTATAAACATTAGTCAACATAAGACATAATCTATAAACATAAGAGCAACATAAGTCATAAGCATAGTCAATGCACATAAATTATCATATCATAAGAGGATTACTTCTTGAATTAACCTCACTTATCATTAGTCAAGAATTGGGTCATCACCTCTAGTCATACATCTCATGGAAGGCCATCCTAGCAATAATCCAAACAATTCATCCTTCATGACATAATTCACATTATTCTTGCTTTATTTTTCAAGACATGGGGATTCACCTCTATGCCTATTATAAAGGATAATGAGTATTCACATCTTGCCTTATTAGTATAGTCATATGTATTCGCCTCCATGTCTAATCATAAGTATTCGCCTCCATGCCCAACATGATATGATATAGGTATTCACATCCACATCATTTTATAAGGATCATAGGTATTCGCCTCCATGTCCAACATTATATAATATAGGTATTCTCCTCCACATCATTTTATAAGGATCATAGGTATTTGCCTCCATGTCCTTGATATAAAGACTAATGGGTAATCACCTCTTGCCTTGCTTCTTGAAGTTATATAATAAGGGTAATCACCTCACATTCATCATCACATGACATGGGTAATCACCTCATGTTCATCATCTCATGAAATGGGTAATCACCTCATGTTCATCATCTCATGACATGAGTAATCACCTCATGTTTTCTAACTTAGGAATATTGGAGATCATCTCACATCCCTCTCATATGAAGGTCTTGGGGAATCACCGCAAGCCTCATCACATCTCATAGTCTTTTGACTTAGATTCATTTTAGGTGAGCAAGCCTTTCAACCTAGAATCATTCTATGTGAGAAAACCTTTCACATTTATACATTCATACATTAATAGAGTAGGTCATGTGGGTAAATCCTTCCCCAACAATTCTATCTACAGATCAACATTCATATACATGAGCTTTACTCTCAAAGCCACATCATCATAATTCATCAAGTAATCTTTACTCTAAACTCCTTACTAATCATAACTCATCATATTAGCTTTAGTCTCAAGACAATCCTAATTTCAAAGCCTACAAGTCATAATTCATCATATATACTTGATCTCAATCAATTCATGTTTATATGCTTTAATCTTAATCAATTCATATCTATATGCTTCAATCTCAAGCAATCTATAATGTATCTTATCAATCTTAGAAGAATACATCTAAATCCTCAATTTTCCCTTTCATGGCATAAAACCCATTTACATCTATTTCATCTTTCTAGACATGGGTTAGGCATGGGACATGTAAATTCATCCTATAAACATGTCATTCTATCAATTCAATCATAAACAATCATAGTCCACTCATTTGGGTCAATACCCATAACATTAGAAGAAACCCTAATTAGAATTGGGGAATTCTTCTTCTAAATTGGGGAAATCATGGGGGATTCATGGATGAAAGGATTCATTGGATGAAAAACCATAATACCTTGATTACAAAGCCCACAAATGCTTGAGGATTGGAGACTTGACCTTGATCCTAGCTTGAACTCTTTCTTCTTCTTCTTCTTCAAGTTTTAGAGAGAGAAATATTTAAGAGAAGAACTTTGGGATTTCTTTTGGGGTTTTGGAAATAACGACTTGAATGGTGAATTTAAATGGTTAAAATCACTTATATAGGTGTACTAGGCTTAGGAAAAAAAACCCCACTTCACGAGAGGCACCACGAACCGTGGTCCTCTTCATGGTGTTGGACCAGTGGCTAAGCCATCTTCCTTTAGCCCCTAAAATACTAAGGCAACCTCACGACCCCTCCCACGATTTGTCTAAGGCTTCACAAGCCGTGAAGTGGCTCGTGTGGAGGAGGTAATCTTGGGCATCCTTGAGGAGGCTACTGCCTCACCACCACGGGTGGCACCATGATCCGTGGTGGCCACCACGAGTCGTCAAGGCTTTCGTGGAAGGTGGGCAGTGCCTTGACCCTTTCCCTTGGTTCTTGACCTTTCTCCTTGGCTCTTTCCCCTAGTCCTTGGCTTGTAACTCTCACTCTTAGCCCTAGTTGGCCTACTAGACTACGGGGTGTTACATTCGGTCATAAATCACAACCATTCACTATTTATAAATTCTAAGGGATCTCTTTTCTGCGACAATTTGAGATCATTTAAATTTTCATTAACGATATGTCACACCCGAGCCTACACCTCAGACATGGCTGGCACTCGAGAACCATTATTAACCTCAAGCGAACCCTGGCTTGGCCTACTTACTCGGCGGAAGAATTTACTCAAGATAAATATACCTTAAAAGAATCAATGATCTGCTCAATAAATAACTTAGAATGTAATAAATAACATTCACTACCAAAATGGCAACTCAAGTCTCAACTTAATTGAAAAGGGAAAGTAAAGACTCATGAACTAACATCAACTACCTCTGTCTATGAAGCCTCTAAACAACTGAGATGGAGGTCGGGACAAGACCCACGACATCCTAATGAACTAAAATACTGGAAGCAAAGTAAAGGATCCTTCGAAAAGCTAGGAGGCTCACCAACTAACTCTAAGTGCTCAACTGGATCAACGGGGCCCTGGATGTTAGTCCTGATTACCTGTGTCTGCATCATAAAACAATGCAGGCCAAATGGTATCAGTACATTGAATGTACGAGTATGCGAGGGTAAAACTAAACATAGCATAAGTTTGAAAGAAATCTGAAAGAAACACTTACCTTGGCTCTTCTCAACTCATGAATAACTTAACTCAATATAATAGAACACCTTAACTAAGTGGATCCACTAGTCTATGCTAAAAGGCACTTAATAAATCATCTAAAAAGTATGATCCTTTACTACCCATGATGACTACATGGTTTATGGAGACGTGAGTTATTTGAACTCAAACTCGTCCACATATCGGTGCTCAATACTACTCCCAAACTACTTAGCTCATATGTTTAAAAACATAACTTCTTTCTTTGGTTTGAGATAATTACTCAAAACTTAGCTTAAAAGCTCTCTTGAAATCGATGTTCCCTTTCTTGCTCAAATGTGAAAACATTTACTCTTTAACTGAAAACTAGCTCAAAGGCTCTTTTGGAAATCAAGGTTTCCTTTATTCTGTAAATGTGAAAACATTATTCTTTAACTGAAAACTAGCTCAAAGGCTCTTTTGGAAATCAAGGTTTCCTTTCTTCTATAATTGTGAAACATTTTACTCTTTGGGAATTCATAGTCCCGATATACTCTTTTGAAGAAATGAACTTCAAACTTTACTCTTTACTCAACTCAAAACTCAAGTCTTAAAACAAAGTTAAAACATTTATAAAAGACTTTTGAAGGATTCTATGAACTTCTCTTGACTTGGCTCTTAACTTCTCTTGAATTGACTCTTAACTTCTTTTGACTTGACTCTTAACTTTCCTTGAATTGAATTATGGATTCAAGGATTATGATTTGTAATAGGAAAGATCTCATGATGTTTAGAAGTGTTTTTAGATAGTTAATCATGAGAAACTATCAAGAAATCACTGTCTGGAAGCAAGTCCGCGATGCAGAGATGCAGTACATGTTCCTTGTCCGATTTTTTTCTTCCTCATTTTCTAACCCCAATTCACCTAATTCCGATTCTTTTTTCTCAATCCCTCTTTAGATTCAAATACCCAGTATATGTACAAAAGATTCTAACTCAAACAACTCAAGGAAACAACATTATAAGCTCAAGGAACTCCTTAATCTCAACTTAACTCAAGAACGAAGGCCAATTTCAAGAACATCATTCAAGATTCATCAACTTTCAACTTTATAGAACGAATTTCGCTGAAATAAATATGATTGGCGCGTGGGTGAACAAACCCAACGCTATGAAAGACTCACATACCTCTTTAGGGATCAACCCTTGTCGAAATCCACAAGCTAAACCTTCAAGAACGACGAACTTTGTTCTTTCTCCTCTTTTCTCCTCTTGCGTTCTTTCTCCAAAAATCCTAGCATAAATTTCTAATCGTCTAAACTGAACCAATTTAATTTAGACCCAAATTTAATTGCTAAAAACTAATTAACTTAATGGGGTATGAAAAAGACCATAATGCCTTTCAATAATCCGGATTAGACTTTCCTTATTCGAATATCCCAACTTCAAATGGGCATATCTCACTCATACAAACTCAAAATCGCGCAAACTCGGCGGCGTTGGAAAGATTATTCCAAGATCTTTCCTACAATGTCTAGAAACACACCTAAATCATCCTGAACTAGGAATTATGGTCATTTGAAGTTGACCAAAAACTCAACTTAACACACTTAACCAATTTTCCAGATTTTTATATCCTTTCCAGAATGACTATTTCCAAATTTTAAACTTCTTTCTAGTTCTTTCAAATAGCGAGATGTTACATTATCTCCCCCTTGGGAACATTCGTCCTCGAATGAGATTACTCTTACTAGGCTAAGGGTGTAATATGTAACATTCAGCTCAAACACCCAACAAGCAATGCAATTACAACACGCTAACTTATAAATTAAAGAGTACTAAGAAGATAATTAGTACCTTGGTCTGGAATTTCTCCGATTTTAAAGAGATTTGGATATATCTTCTTCATAACTTCCTTAGCTTCCCAAGTAGCTCCCTCAACAAACTGGTTCCTCCAAAAACCTTTGACTGATGTTTCTTCCTTAGTCCTCAACATGCGAACTTGGCGATCTAGAATCTGAACCGGAATCTCTTCATAAGATAAGCTATCCTTGATACCAATATCTTCAGTTGGTATTATAAGTGAAGGATCTCCCATGCACTTCTTCATCATGGAAATACGAAATACCGGATGACTTCTACTATCTCTTGTGGTAGGTCCACCTCATAAGCTACATTACCAACCATTTTGGACATCCGGTAAGGACCAATATACCAGGGACTAAGCTTCTCTTTCTTACCAAATCTCTTAACACCCTTCATGGGTGAAACTTTCAAGTAAACCCAATCATCTACTTCAAAATATAACTCCCTTCTTGTAACACCCCGTATCCGAAAATAGACCTGATTGCAGATTTCTAATGTTACAGGTGGCACTCACGGACACCATCCACGGACCGTAGATGGACTCACAGTACGTCCTGCAGGTCCGTGGTACGTGACAGAAATTTCCCCAGAACTCAGTCAGAAAATTTGGCTAAGTGTTGACCCACGATAGGACTTACGGTCCGTAGGTTAGGTCATGGACCGTAGTTCGTGTCAATGGATCGATGCCCCAAAAGCCCAGCTTCAGTCCCGATTGACGGTTGACCAGCACGGACCGTCAATCGATCCACGGTCCGTAGGTCTGACCGTAGATAAGGATCAACAACCAGTTAGTTGAAAATTATTGATGGATCAACTTCAGATGGTCATAACTTTTAGCACAAAAAGAATTGTGTGTCCTATCACCTATGATATGATAGATAATTGAATTCTATTTCCAACGCCATTGAGTTTGCTAAATTCCGACCTCCGAGTAAAAAGTTATGCTCATTTTAGTGAAGGTATGTCGAGCAGGCTTGACTTACGGACGCAATCTATGGACCGTAAATTGACCTACGGCCCGTAGGTCCAATCCGTACGTCACTCCGATAGCAGTTAATTCAGGGGTCTTTTGGTCCTTTCCTATTTCGTTTAACCCCTAAGATACGTCATTTAGACCCTAAATCATGATGTTTTGGCCAGTTTAAGCCTAGAAACATAACTAGAACTTACCTTAGTCAAAATCATTAATCAAAGCTTAGAAAATTGGAATCAAGAGAGGAGAAAAAGGTCAAGAACCCTAGTTCAAGAACGCAACAAGGCTCCATCAGTTCCAACTTCGAAATCGAAAGATTTCTCCGTGGAATTCTTCACCGGGTATGTGGGATTTCACTAGTGGGTTCCTTTCGCCCATTAGGTCCCTAGAATTCAGTCAGATTCTTGATTCCATGATTATGAACAGACCTAGGGTTTCTAGAATTTCAACAGATCATCATGAAATAGTTATTTAAATATTCCAAATCAGATTATCATGTTATTGCTCAGTTTATCGCATAAATTTCAGAACCTTAGCTATGTATTTCTTTAGTTCTTGAATTACACATGCCAGGTCAGATATTTCAGTATTAAGTTATACATGCCTCAGTTCATGAATGCATCATTATCAGATTAATTGTTGCATTCTCAGTTTGCATGTTCAGTTTCGAGCTATCCAGTATTTACAGAAATTTAGTCATAACCAGTTAACCACTTACTTCATTAGGAGTAGCATAATACCGAGTTGGACTAGGGTTCAGCGTACCCATATAGTCCCAGAACTACGAGCCACGTAGGTGTAAGTCCCCTCTGTGGGCAACATCAGTTTAGTGATCACGTCAGCATGCCTTTATACCTCTGGCAGGGTATATTGGGTCCTCTCGATGGGACGTATACATCAGACTCCACATTTAGCTCATGTGATTTTATGTCGGTTATTAGTAGCTCCCACAGTTTAGTCAGATTCTATTGCATTGACCATTTATCAGTATATTCAATATTCAGTCTCAACATGTTATAAATTTGGTCATTGCATTCAGTTAGCTCAGTATTCAGTATCTATATCATGCTCAGATGATTTGATTGCTTTATTGCTTTGTTCAGTTATATGTTATTTCAGCTTTACTCTATCCTACATGCTCAGTACCTTTCAAGTATTGACGCATATGTGCGCTACATCTTCTCGTGATGTAGGTTCAGGTTCTCAGCATCCAGATCACGCTTAGATCGATTCCCGATCTTCAATTCAGCAACATCAGTGGTGAGTCCTCATTCTTCGAGGACTAGTGACATGTTTATTTTTATCGCTTTTAGTCTTAGTTTCAGTTTTGCTAGACCTAGTTGGGGCATGTCCCAACATTTCTAGTCAGTTTAGAGGCTTATTTCAGACATAGTTAGATTCAACTTAGTATTTCGAGTTTGCTATTTCTTTTATATTAAACTCTCATATTTGATATATTCGGTTATAGTATATGGGTATTCCCCATCTTTTCAGATTTATTTATGATTTAGCTTCCGCATCAGTTTATTATCTTTAGTATGCTCATGATCATGCTAGCAGGGTTAGCTTGGGATCACTTGTGGTCCTAGGTCCCGTGTCCACGTCTCGGGGGTAGCTCGGGGCGTGACACTTCTCCTAACATCAGTGTACGATTTCTGATGACTCTATGTTGTTTTCAACCTTTCTTGAATCACTTTCACTTTCTCCATAGCTTGATGAACTAAGTCTGGTCCAACCAACCCAGCTTCACCAACTTCAAACCATCCAATAAGAGATCTATATCTTCTCCCATAGAGAGCATCATAAGGAGCCATTTGGATGCTAGAGTGGTAACTATTGTTGTTAGCGAACTCAACGAGAGGTAGGTGATCATCCCAATTACCTTTGAAATCAATCATACAATCTACCTTGATACCTCAAAACACCATCCCCCCCCCTTGTTCAAAAGACATCACTTTTGCTTATGAACACTTGCCTTTTATTCAAGCAAAATAAAATCTTGGTCTTGCTTTTCTTTCACTTCTGACACTAATGATGATTCAACCCCATTCATCACCACTACTCCTCCTTCTGTAGAATTCATTCCTAATCATGCAAGTCTATGCACATCTCTTGCTAGCTCTCTCTTATCTTCCTCAAAATGGGCGGTACTACCCATAGACAACATGCTCAAGGCATCAACAACAACATTAGCCTTACCTGGGTGATAAAGAATACTCATGTCGTAATCCTTGAGTAATTCTAACCACCTTCTTTGTTTGGGATTAAGCTCTTTCTAACTAAACACATACTGAAGACTCTTGTGATTGGTGAACACATCCACATGAACACCATAAAGATAATGATGTCATATTTTCAAAGAAAATACCATAACAGACAACTCTAAGTCATGGGTTGGGTAATTCTTCTCATGAACTTTTAATTGTCTGGAGGCATAAGCTATAACCTTTCCATTTTGTATTAACACGCAACCCGAGCCAACTCTATATGCATCAGAATACACCACAAAACCTTAAGGACCTTCTGGTAAGGTCAACACTGGGGCAGTAGTCAACCTCTTTTTCATTTCCTCAAAGCTTTTCTCACAGGCTTCAGACCATTGAAACTTCACTATTTTCTGAGTTAACTTGGTCAAAGGGGATTAAATGGATGAGAACCCCTCTACAAACCTTCTATAATAGCCAGCCAAACCCAAGAAACTCCTAATATCAGTTGGTG
Source organism: Solanum verrucosum (assembly GCF_900185275.1). Taxonomy (NCBI): domain Eukaryota; kingdom Viridiplantae; phylum Streptophyta; class Magnoliopsida; order Solanales; family Solanaceae; genus Solanum; species Solanum verrucosum. The sequence goes on from NW_026020009.1 coordinate 3,024,957, forward strand.
ATGTGGGTCTAGGCCAATTCTGCACTGCCTCTATTTTTTTAGTATCAACTTTAATTCCCTCTCCGGACACAATTTGGCCTAAGAATGACACAGATTCCAGCCAAAACTCACTCTTAGAGAACTTGGCATACAACGCTCTATCTTTTATAGTCTGGAGAACTATTATGAGATGACTAGCATGATATTCTTCATTCCTCGAATAGATTAGTATGTCAGCAATAAAGACGATAACAAATATATCTAAATAAGGTTTGAAAACTCTATTCATAAGGTCCATGAATGATGCAGGCGCATTGGTAAGCCAAAAGGCATGACTAGGAACTCATAATGACCATAACGGGTCCTGAATGCTGTCTTTGGAATGTCACATTCCCTTACTTTCAACTGTTGGTGGCCTGATCTGAGGTCTATCTTAGAGAAACAAGTAGCACCCTGAAGCTGATCGAAAAGATCATAAATTCTTGGAAGAGGGTACTTATTCTTGATGATAACCTTGTTCAACTGGCGGTAATCTATACACACCCTAAGGGAACCATCTTTTTTCCTCACAAATAAGATTGGAGCGCCCCAAATTGAGACACTTGGTCAAATAAAACCTTTCTCTAAAAGATCTTTCAACTGCTCTTTTAACTCTTTTAACTCTGTTGGTGCCATTCTATATGGCGGAATAGAGATAAGATGAGTATCTGGAAGAACATCTATGCCAAAGTCTATCTCTCTCAGGAGGGACTCCGAGAAGATCATTTGGGAAAACTTCTGGAAACTCTCTTACTACTGAAACTGACTGAATATGAGGTATCTCAACACTAGAGTCGTTAACTCGGACTAAGTTATAGACACACCCCTTGGAAACCAACTTTATTGCCTTAAGGTACGAATTAAGATGACCCTTAGGCACACTTGAACTGCTTTTCCACTCTAAGACTGGCTCATTTGGAAACTAAACTTGACAACTCGAGTTCTACAATCAATTGAGGCATAACAGGCATGAAGCCAATCCATACCAAGAATGACATCAAAATCTACCATGTCTAATTCAACTAAATCAACAATAATGCTCTTGTGATTGACAGAAATGGTACAATCACGATAGACCCTCTCTGCTAGAATAGACTCACCAACAGGTGTAGAAACACTGAAGGGCTCACTAAGTTGCTCAGGAAGAACATCACTCATCCTGAGCTAGGAGTTATGGTCGCTTGAAGTTGACCAAAAACTCAACGTAACACACTTAACAAATTTTCCAGAGTTTTATATTCTTTCCAAAAATGAATATTTCCAATTTTTTAACTTCTTTCTAGTTCTTTCAAATAGTGAGATACATCCGCAATCCATTGATATGGTTTGCCGAAGTTCTTAACATGAAAATTTAGGTATTCACTTTCTATCAAATAAGAAAAAAAGTAAAGAATAGAGAAATGTGCAATTAATTGTGAACTTTGTTTCACACCAAAAACTTCTATATATAGTGCGCAGGAATTTTCATTTCTTCAATTAATTTCTTTTGTGTTTTAATTCGAGAGAGAATTTAATAATTAGTGTTGACATAATGAGTGAACAATGACGAATACACGTGTTGTTGATTATTTCTAATAAAATTAACAGATCAAATTGTGGTACAGACAATAATAATAAACAAATACAAAAAAGGCACATGATCTTCCATTTTTTATTATTTTACCCTAAAACGAAGGATTTTCTTCCTAATTTTTCTAAAAGAGCGGCATCAACGTAGTCCATTGAATTATTAGTTTTGATTGTAAGTCCACTATTTCAAAAATAGATTTTCACTTTTACTTATAATATTATTATATAGCCATGATAATAAATATTTTTTTAATAGACATGTAAGTAAAAATGAATAGAGAAAATAAAGTGTTTGGTGACAAGAGATTTGAATCAAATGGAACACTAGAGTTAATATAGCATGAACATATATTTTCTTCTTCATTCTTCATTGGCTATGAGTTGTGTTCCATATATTTTTTTTCTTTTTGTAAATTTATATTGAGTATAAAAACATTTAAGTATGAATTTCTTGTTATTTTGTGTTTATTTTAAACTAAGAAAATGTTATGTCACAAGATACACTCCTTGCTAGTTATATAAAATTAGATAAGAAAATAGTGATTGATCATAAAGTGATCTTAAATCAAATTAAAGATTATATAAATAATACTATAAATTTTATTCATCTATCAATTTTTTTAATTGAAAAAATTTAATGTTTTATGTTACGATACAACTTCTATAATATACTAGATACTAGATAATTTCATTAGACAACAACTATATGATATGTATGTGACAGAAAAAGGAGAAGACTCCAATTCCATAAAGATAAGGTAGAAACTTAAACAAATAAAATATTTTTTTCATTATAGGTGATGTTGTTCATATATTAACATTAAATTATGCTACTGATATATATATATTAACAAAGAATTGGTCAAGCTAAATATTTGACACACATTATAACAACATTCCCTTTAACAACCTAATTCTTTAGAACTAATTTTCGATGTTATATTTTTTTTTTATATCTATAACATTCTACTTATAACAATGTTGACATTCATTTTAGAAGTGCCCTTTTTTCGTAAAATTACCTCTCTATGTTAGCCTTACTTAACTATTATTTGAGTAAAACTATTTTCTAAAAATATATATTACGTATAAAGATAAAATATTGAAATATTTATGGTAATGGTTATGCACATACTACATTTCAAGCATTAATATTTAAGAGAAAAATTCTACTTCAATGGTATCCATAATTTATGGTCATAACCTTAAAAGAAAAGACTATTGGTGACCTTTTTTATATTGAAATTTTTTCCTATTATGTTGGTTAAATTTGTTTACAAAATTGAGTGAAGTAAAACATAATACTACTAAAGAAATGTCACTTTCTTCCCATATTTAAACTTTGAATGTATTTTGAAATGTATCAATGATATCTGATCATTTTGATCTCAAAAGACAAGTAACTCTATGTCAATCTGTGATAATTATGTAAAATCACTTTTCTATGTTCTTTCAATTATAATCATTTACTAAAAAGCTTCAATTTAGTAATATTAATTATATTTTACAACATCGTATAGTATATGATACGATACACACGTGCAACGCACATACCGTGAAACTAGTATATATTTATATATGTCTTATTTTAGACCATAAATTTTAAAAGTTTTTTTTATTTCTTAAACCCCACACATAGTCAAACACTTTTATATAAATTATTGTGATAAGGCATAGTACCCCCTTGAACTATACGAAAAATATCAACGACACAATACCTAAACTTAACTAGGGTCCTGTTATCCCCCCCCCCCCCCCCCCCCAACTATTTTAAAATTAAATAAATACACCTTAAAGGCTAACATAGCATAGAGAGTATGCACACCCCCTAAAATCCTTGCTAACACATGAGTGTGAAAACATACATTGTTCCCTATCACAAAGTGTTTTGTTCATACTGAAATAAAATTTTTGTTGTGGTGTTTCAACACAAGTGTGGTGTCTCACACGCCTCTTTGTTGCAAAAGTTACACAACTCTAAGTTGCAAAATTACAGCTTGTACTTCAATTACATTGGCTTAAAGATAATACATTCTAGAATGAAACTTACCCTTCATGAGTACTATAGAGTTCTTGCACACTTTAAGTGTTCCGTTGTATGAGTGAAATTTATACCCTTGATCATGCAAAGTCGAAAAAAAATTAATTTTTTTCTTCATAAAAGGAATAGGCCAACACTTAATATTTTTTATAATGCCATTAAAAAAATTTAATTTGTTGTTACCAATCCCCTATACTTTTAGTGGATTGTTATCACCAAGGTAGACAATCATGCTCGCCTGTTTGTAAGTTGCAACTCAATTCTAGTGTTAGAATTAAGAACCTAGAAATTGTGCCTATGATTAGAACTGACAACACAAACTTTTTCTACATAATCACTGTCATCAAAATTAGTGTTAGTGTCAATAATATTTGTTGAGTAATCAACTTTTTGCTTTCCTTTTTTTTTTTTTCTCTTTAGTTTAGGACAATCTCTTCTATAACGACTATGTTGCCCACATTCATAGCATGCAGTCCTGCTTTCTTGCTCTAAACTTCAATTTGACTTTAGAGGTTTTTCTACTAAAATTCTTGTGTTGTGTTCTTTCCCTACTCACAAAACATTTTTCCCGGCTCTTCAACTCTTTAGATTTTAGTTCAGTACTGAAAAAGTCTAGTTGAAAGATATATACAACCAAAACAGGTTTGAATTATATAGGATCGAATCCTAGCCTTGGAAGTCATCCATTCAAATCTTCCTAGGGCCCTTGCTTGTTTTCAAGATTTCAGCATTAAAAGTCAAAAAAATATTTGTTTAAGTTTAATAATAAATTAAATAATATAGGTTTACTCTTCTTTATTTTCTTTATTGAACTATGGAAAGCGAAACAACATTATTCGAAATGACATTCTGATAAGTAAGGACTTTCATTTTCTATTTTGATTTGTAAGAAAATTGTACGCTTAAGAGTCCTTGATGATTAAATAAACCAAGTTATTTTTGTTCATGCATGAAATAAATAAGCTTCAAAAGATTGAGAAAACAGTTTCACTAATTGTGTTTTAGGATGGATATCGAAAATGTAATTTACCTTATGTATAGGTTTTGGGTAGTGGATCATAGATCGCCCATGTGAACTGACCTGACCCGATCTAAAGTTATTTTCTACAAAAAGAGATAAGAACAAGTTTTTTTTTAAAAAAAGAAGGTAGGAATAGTTACATAGTAATTGCTCCACCGTAAATAAACTTATCTTTTTAATTTGTATATTTTTAAGAATGCTTCTCAGGAGAAAGAAAAAGAAGAACACAAAAACAAAAGAAAAATATAGCAGTCAAATCTTCTTGAACCATTGACATCAAGACATCCAACAAAAGGACATTTATTTTGTGAACCATTATTTTTGTTTCCTAGTGATACAAAGAAGGATTTGGAGCAAATTATTCAGTTCATGTATTTCATTCCACTGCAACAATCAAAAGTACACAAATCATGTACCAAATGTTATTTAAATCTATCAATGGTATCAGAGCCATCGTTAATTGCTCGGTGATTATATAGTATTTCTTGAAATGATGTACTGATTGTGTGTCATAAAAATTATTGTGTCAAGAATATTTATACGAAGATCAATATATTTTTTTGATAAAACTATGATTAATTCAAACTCACATGTTGGAAGAAAACATTTGAATCTAATTGTCTATCGAAGAACATCCCTTCGACTCTTCAATGTTTCTAACGATGAAGTGTTTGTCTTTTGTGTTGGGGCGAAGAAAAAGTGATAAAAAAAATCAACTGTTTTAGAGAAGAAGGAAAGTGTCATTTTTTTCTCCATCGTTCTCTGGTAGATGTGTTTTTTTTCTTCTGAAATATTTTTTTATCTAAAAATAAGATGAAAAGTTGAATAGAATAGAACTGTGAAGTGAAATGGGTGTTATGTATATTAAATGACCTTGTACCTTTTAATTTATTTATTTTATAAAGTTGGGTTCTTGTACTTTCTTTATGGGAAAAGGTCAAAGGAAAAGTAAAAGATTTTCATATAGTGCCCTTTTAGAATATGAAGACAAGTACATATATATTTATTATAGTACTATGGGAGCATTGAACTTTTATGAAAAATATGATTTATCTTCTTTTACTAGATATTTATAGTCATTTAAATATTTTTTAGTTATCTGATGTGACATCCATTCCCATTTACTTAAGAGAGTAAATATTGTACTTGTGCAATACATTGAAATTAAAAAGTTTTTCTTATTCAAGAGATGCGAAATTTATATAATAAATTTATTATTTTTCTGAATCTGGTCAAAATCTTTTGGGTTGTTGACTTTATATTTAATTATTTTCACAATCATATGTTGATAATTGAGTACATACATTATGGTTTAGAAAAAAGATTTATTTGGTCTAGATAAATTCGTTTAGTCTTTAAGTTCTTTAAAGAATTTTGTTTTCTACAAATAATAGTGACATATTGTGTCGTATTGAGTGGTACAAACATTCTTATTGTTTCTTTGTTCCTATTTTAGACATGCTTGAACATGAACAAACTCAAATTACTTCAAGTGCGAGTTTGTAAAGTCGAGCAAATGGACAATCTAAAAGAGCACGTCGTCGTAGGACATGTTTTTGAGGGCGATAAATCATATGAATTGATGTTCCAAGGGTGACAAAAAATTTGTTAAGGAATCAAAGGTCAATTCGAACGAAAAAGAAAAGGATTTTAAAGAGTTTAAGTTTTGAAGATGTACCCTAATATTTCAACGCGTGATTTTAATCACCCTTTTGAATTGAAATGGGCTGAACTGGTTGATTATGAGGAAATTTCAGATTGGAAAGCATTAGCTTATTTAACAGACGCTCTCCGTGAACCTTAGAGTATTAGAATGACTGATGTTTATCATGATATTGGGAGTAGTATGTTTGTTGTCTTGAAGACTTATGGGATGATTTTAGTAATTAAATGACTTGTATCTTGCTATTGCTTATTTGCTTTCTAATATATAAATTATGTAGTTTTCTTCTCAATATATGTTATTAGACTTAAAAATCTATGTTATGAAAGTCTTCTATGTATTAGTATACACATTAAGAAATTTGTTTCAAATTTTGGTTGAATTTTTAGTTCGTAGATGATGATTGGATGCTTATGTGTTTTTTCAATTTTACATTAATTATGAAAATTTATGATCATTAATTTTCTTAAATGAGTATGTCATAGGCATAAATAATTAAAAATTCTTGCCTTGTTATATCTCAAAACAGACATGGCATCAAAATTATCATTGTTGACTTAAACAAAGGTGAAAAATTAAATTGTAACAGTTACAACATGCGGACTCATAAATATGATATGTATTGGAAGAGAACAATGCTCTCGAAGGTATAAATTATGTTTTGAATCAACGAGAAGAGGGTAATACTGCAAAACACAGAAGGGATCTTGAAGCTTATAAAGCTTGGAGAAAGGTTAATTTCACTACACGTGGAATAATAGTTATTTCTGTGGTTGATGACGTCATACAAGAATGTGAGGCATTCCCTACTGCTTATGCTATGTGGGCACATTTGTGAGGAACGTATGGGGGTACATCTGTGTCTGACATTTGACTATAAAATTTGAACCTTACAAGAAGTGTCATGGTCAAAATATCAAACAACATCTTAGGGTGATGTGAAACATGATAGCTCAACTTAAGAGTGTTGTCCATGTTCTTTCAAATGAGCAACAAGGTCATGTATTGATTCGGTCTCTTCCCAATAATTGAGAACATTTGAAGGTTAACTTGACCCATAATAATAGCATCAAAATGGTGTAGCTGAAAGATGAATTATTGACTGCAACATACATATTGAATAAGGTGCCTTCTTGATCAGTTTCTTTGACATCTTATGAACTTTGGATTGGTCATAAAACAAACCTGAACGAACTACAACCTTGGGGTTGTGCTACATATATTAAATATCATTTTGGTGAGTTTGGTAAACTAAGTATGGAAGGAAAGAAATGTACCATTATAAGATACTTAGAACACTCCAAAGGGTATGTGTTCATTGATGAATTGGAGGATGGAAGTATTACCGAAATTGAATTACGAGATGTCAAATTTTTGGAAAATGAATTTCTCAAAAAGGATGAAATAGATGAATGTGTCCCTCTATAAAAAATGTTGAATTCAAAAGATCAAGAAATATCGTCAAGCATACTTGAAAACTCAATGGATCAAGAAATGATTTCTAGTCCAAGTGAGAGTTATGAATCCCAAAATCATATAGAGAAATCTGAACTTCAATTACGTAAGAGTACAAGGAAAGGTGTATCTAAGCGATCTTATGAAATTGAGAATTATGTTTTCCTGGTATCTCCTACAAAATTGGATGAACCTACTTCTAAAACTGAGGCTTTATCGAGTCATAAAAAGGATGAATGGTTAAAGGCGATGATAGAAGAATTAGAGTCCATGAAAACCAACAAAATATGAGATCTAGTTGATCTTCCTAAGGAACAGAAAGCTATTAAGAATAAATGGATTCTCAAAGGTAAACGAAAATCGAATGGGTTAATAAAAAGACACAAAGCACGATTGGAGCAAAAGGCTTTACTCAAGAAGTAAGAATAGACTGTGGAAATTTTTTCACCAGTTATGAAGTTTACCTCCATACGATTATTTTTAGGTATTGTTGCACGTTTAGATCTAGAATTACATCCAATGGATGTGAAGACCGATTTTCTCAATGGAGAATTAAATGATAAAATCTACATGGAACAACCAGTAGGTTTCATTGTTAAAGACCAAGAAAAGAAAGTTTATAAATTGAAAGATCAATTTATGGCCTAAAGCAATCTTCAAGGCAGTGGTACCCGAGATTTCATAAAGAGGTGATGTCATTTGATTTCACCATGATTGATGAAGACCATTGCATCGATGTGAAAAATTCCAATAAAAATTTTATAATGGTTTTTCTTTACCTACATGATATTTTATTAGATGGAAATAATTTGGAGTATGTGAAAACTGTCAAGTCATGACTTTCAAAATCATTTGATATAAAAGATATGGGTGAAACAAACTATATATTAGGTGTTAAGATCCAAAGAGACCGTTCCAACAAAATTTTGAGTTTATCTTAAGAAACTTATATAAAGAAAATATTGGAACGTTTTTGAATGAATATTTGCAAATCCATGGATACTCCTGTAGCAAGGGGTGAAACTTTAAGCCTTAAATGTGCCCAAAGATTGAAAAAAGAAAAGAAAGATATGTATCGAGTTCCTTATTCTAGTGTTGTTGGGAGTTTAATGTATCCTATGATGTGTACTCATCCAGACATTTGTTATGCCGTGAGTCTAGTTAGTAGGCATCAATGCAATCCTCGAAAGGATCATTGGAAAGAAGTAAAGAGAATATTTTGATACTTTTTTGGGAAAAAGAGATCATTCACTATGTAATAGTGGATATGATTTGTTCAAAAAAGGTTATAAAGATGTTGATTGGGTTAGTGACCGGTGTGATAGAAAACCAACCTTTGGTTATTCTTTCTTACTTAATGGTGGTGTTATTACATGGAAAAGTAGGAAACAAACTTGCATAACTCTTTCAACCATAAAATCTGAATTTGTGGCTTGTGCGTCAACAAATCAAAAAGTTGTTTGGTTAAAGAAATTCTTTGAGCATTTAAATATTGCAAATAATTATATGGGTCTCATGATTCTATATTGTGATTGTCATGCCATACACCCTGGACGTGGCTGACACTCGAGAACCATCATTGGTCCCCAAGTGAATCCTTGACCTGGCTAACTACTTAGTAGAAGACTTACTCAAATAGAAATAGGAACTTCAATTGCATAATTAAACTTGAAGTCTAAATCAAACTCAACTCAAATGAACATCTAGAAATACTTATGAAGTTAAAAAATCAATTGTCTCAAGATCTCAGAACATCTCAACATAAATAGGGAAATAATAAGAGACTCTTCAACATCTAACTATCTATGAAGCCTCTAATACTAAGATAGATGACAGAACAGAACCAACGACAACTTAACAAAATCGGGAAATAAGTGTGAAGCCCTTCGAAAAGTAAGAAGGCTCACCAAAGATAGCTAAAATGCAAGTGGTATCAACGAAGTGCCTGTTGATGACCTTGAGCATCTGTATCTGCATCATAAAAATATGCAGGTTGAATGACGTTAGTACATTGAATGTACGAGCATGTAAGGGGGAAACGGAAAGCATAAACAATTGAAATGATAAGACTTCAAGACAAACTCACCTAAACTCAAACCAATACAAAAGCAATAATAAGAGATGCACCGTTTAAATATTATAAAACAAAAAATATAACCAAAATGGTGTATAAAATACAATAAGATACTCTTTACCCTTATTTGGGAGATTCTCTAACCGACAACCATCACTATGAGCTATGTGATGATACATCGTCTTGCTCACGCTACCAGAACTGTCCTATACCTTGTCGGGGTATAGAACATCTCAATTAAGTGGATCCATTAAGATATGCATAAAAGCAATAAGGAGTCGTCTAAAAAGTACGATCCTTTACCCATGTTGGCTACATGGTTTATGAGGAGCGTGAGTTGTCTGAACTCATCCCCATATCGGTGCTCAATACTACTCCTAATAAATATATATACTCATGCTCAATGTTAAAAAATTCTCTTTCACAACTTGAGATAATTACTCAAAAGATCCTCTTAACAGAGATGATGCTCTGAAATATCTCTGAACAAATAAACTTATTTAGAAATCAAAGTTTCTCTCTTCTATATGTAAACGTATTACTTTTGGGAATACTTAGTTTCCTTACATCATTTCTCATGAATACCACTCTTATCATTTCTCATATTTACTTTCTCAAAACTTAGTTCAAAACCATAGTTTATTACAAAAGAATCCTCAAAATAACTCAAAAAGACTTCTTGAACTTTCCCCTTAAAACTCACTTTAATTTTTAATGTAAATTAAGACATGTGATTTGAACATGTAGGAATTCTCAAAGGTGAATGGAGTTTATGGAAGCTAATACAAATAAGAGAATGTAATCATGACTCAAATGAACACTCTGAAATGAAGAATGGAAAGAAAAAAGCCAGGCGACCCTTGGCCCATTGTTGGCGCGGGGCGCTAGGCACCAAACTTCTGGCAGAAGTTTGGGGCGCACTGATGGTGCGACGCTCTAAGCCCCAAACTACTGACCAGAAGTTCTGGCGCTATGGTGGCACGCCGCCCCACACCCCTGCCCAGATTTATGACGAATTTTTATACTCAATTTAAGGTCCTAACTCGTTTAGAATGGGGGAAATTCTCTTAAACTCTTCTAGATTCTCAAACCCAATACAAATACATGAGGAATTCATTACAATCCCTTTGGGAAACAGAACTTTTACTAAAGATTCACAACACACAAGAATTTTCAACCTCCATTGTTCAAGAATTGAACAAATATCAAGAACTTCTCAAGAACTATTTGGATACCACGATTTCATGGGTAAATTATGATGTCTGGAGTGAGGATGAACAAGTCCAACCCTGTGTGAAGCCTTACATACCTGGAAAGCATAATGTTCTTGGTGAAAATCGATGGGATATTGACAAACGCTCAAAACCTAGCTCTTTCTCCTCTTGAACTCTTCTTTTATTTTCCCTAAGTATTTTGGAATGTGAAAAATTAACTTAGTGTCTGATTAGACCCTTAATTGGGTGAGGAAAAACATGTAAGGCCTAGTGAGAAAAGGAAAATACCAAAACACTATTTTCTAAAACGAATGGGATGCCTTAAATAGAAAGGTTGCACTCAAACGGGCATAACATTTTACTTCGAGCTTGAAATTAAGCAAACTTAGTGTCGTCGAAAAGAGGACTCAAAGATCTTGAATTTTATATTTCATAGGGCACTTACCTCTCTATATGCTAAAAGATATGGTCATTTGAAGTTGACCCAAAACTAAAAACTGATGGGTGACTTGTACGAACCGTTATTTAGCTCTGTCGAAGTCCGAGATGTTACAATATATCCCCCTTGAGAACATTCATCCTCGAATGAGACCAAACTAAGCAGGATAGGGGTGGGAAGTGTCTAACAACCCAATCTCAAACACACATCATGAAATCAACATAAACTCAACATAACAACTTAAAGAGTACTTTACAAAAATTTAGTACCTTATTAGAATTTATTCAGAAGGAAAGAGACAAGGGTATCTCTTTTTCATATCGTCCTCCGCCTCCCAAGTTGCTTATTCAACAAATTGATTCCTCTATAAGACCTTAAATGATGCAACTTCTTTAGTTCTCAACTTGCGAACCTGACGATCAAGAATCTAAATAGGCACCTCCTCATAAGATAGGTTGTCCTTGATACCAATATTCTCGGTAGGTACAATAAGTGAGGGATCGCCCAAACATTTCTTTAGCATAGAAATATGAAATACCAGATCGAATTTTGCTAACTCTAACTGTAGCTCTAACTCATAAGTTATGTTGCCAACCCTCTTGGATATCCTGTGAGGAACAATGTATCAACAATTGAGTTTTCCCTTCTTACCAAATCTCATAACACCCTTCATAGGTGAAGCCTTCAAATACACCCAATCTTCTACCTCAAATTTGAAGTCTCTTCTCGTAACATTCTCCTAACATCTGTATAGGATTTCTGACTACTTTGCGTTGTTTTCAGCCTCTCTTGAATAGTCTTCACTTTTTCCATAGCTTGATGAACCAAGTCTGGACTTATCAACTCAACTTAACCAACCTCAAACCAGCCAATAGGAGGTCTACATCTTCTCCCATAAAGAGACTCATAGGGAGCCATTTGAATACTGGAGTGATAACTGTTATTGTAAGCAAATTATATGAGAGGCAAGTGGTCATCCCAATTACCTTTGAAATCCATGATGCATGCCCTCAACATGTCCTCTAGGGTCTAAATGGAGCGCTCTGCTTGGCCATCCGTCTAAAGATGAAAAGCAGTACTAAGGTTCACCTTCGAACCCAAACCTTTCTAGAGAGACTTCCAAAACTGAGCGGTGAATTATGCACCCCTATCTGAGATGATAGACATAAGAACTCCATGAAGTCAACTTATCTCTTGAATGTACAATCTGGCATAATCTTTGGCTGAATTTGTAGTCTTTATCGGCAAGAAATGGGCTGATTTAGTCATCTGATCTGCAATCACCCGAATCTAATCATGCTGCCTGTGAGACAGTAATAAAGTCCATATTAATCATCTCACATTTCTATTCCGTAAGAGCTATGTTCTGAGCCACACCTCCGGGCCTTTGGTGTTTTACCTTGACTTGTTGGCAATTTAGGCACTTAGTCACGAACTTTGCAATGCACATCTTCATACCACTCTAAAAATAGACTTATCTCAAGTCATGACACATTTTTATGTAACCAAGATGGATCTTGTATCTGGAACTATGAGCTTCTGCCATGATCCTCTCTTGGAGCTCATCCACCTTTGGTACACATAATCTGTATTGGTATATGAATACACCATCTCACTTCAGACACTAGTGATGATTTAGCGCCATTCATTACCACAACTCCACCTTCACTGGAATCTAATAGACAAACTACCAAACAAGCAAGTCTATGAACTTTCTTCGCCAATTCTTTCTTGCCTTCCTTAACATGATCAGTACTCCCCATGGAAAACCTGCTTAAAGCATCAACAACAACATTAGCCTTACCTGGGTGATTGAGGATACTCATGTCGTAATTCTTGAGAAACTCTAACCACCTCTTTTGCCTAAGATTAAGCTCCTTCTGACTGAAAACATACTGAAGAATTTTATGGTCGGTGAACATATCCACATGAGCATCATATAGATAGTGACGCCATATTTTAAGAGCAAACACTACTGATGCCAACTCGAGATCATGAGTTGGGTAATTCTTCTCGTGAATATTAATTTGTCTCGAGATATAAGCTATAACCTTACCATTTTGCATTAATACACAACAACCAAGTCCAACTCTAGACGCATCGTAGTAAACAACGAAGCCTTTTGTACCCTCTAGTACGGTCAACACTAGGGCAGTAGTCAACCAAGTTTTCAATTACTGAAAACTTTTCTCACGAGCTTCAGACTATTGAAACTTAGCTATTTTTTGCGTTAACTAAGTCAACAGGGATGAAATAGATGAAAACCCCTCGATGAATTTTCTGTAGTAACTAGCCAACTCCAGAAACTCCTTATGTCAGTTGGAGATGTGGGTCTGGGCCAGTTCTACATTGCTTCAATCTTTTAAGTGTCAACTCAAATCCCTTCGCCGGATATAACATGGCCTAAGAATGCCACATATTCAAGCCAAAACTCACATTTAGAAAAATTGGCATATAACTCTCGATCTTTGAGGGTCTAGAGGACTAATCTGAGATGACTAGCATGATCCTCCTCATTCCTCGAATAAATCAGTATGTCGTCACTATATACGATAATGAACACGTCAAGATATGGCTTAAACACTCTGTTCATAAGGTCCATGAATGGTGTAGGAGCATTGGTCAAGCCAAAAGACATCACGAGGAACTCATAATGGCCATAACGGGTCCTGAACGCTATCTTCGGGATGTCACTCTCTTACTTTTAACTTATGATAGCCATTTTTGAGGTCTATCTTAGAAAAGCAAGTGGCACCCTAAAATTGGTAGAAAAGATCATCAATTCTCGGAAGGGAATACATATTCTTTATGGTGACCTTGTTCAACTGGCAGTAATCGTTACACATTCTGAGGGAACCATCTTTCTTCCTCATGAATAAGACCGGAGAGCCCCAAGGTGAGACACTAGGTCGGATGAAACCCTTATCAAGAAGATCTCTCAATTGTTCATTTAACTCTATTAACTCAGCTTGAAACATTCTATATGGCGGAATAGAGATAGGTTGAGTATTAAGAAGAATGTCTATGCCAAAGTGTGTTTCTCTCTTTGGAGGGACTCCAGGAAGATCATATAGAAAGACCTCTGGAAACTCACTCACAACTGGAACTGACTAAATAAATAGTGTCTCAACACTAGAGTCAATAACTCGGACTAAGTGATAGATGTACCCCCTAGAGACTAACTTTCTAGCCTTAAGGTATGAAATGAAACGACCCTTAGGCATTCTAAAATACTCCTCCACTATAAGACTGGTTCATTGGGAAACTAAAACTTGACTACTCGAGTTCTATAATCAATTGAGGCATAACAAGCATTAAGCGAGTCCATACCTAGAATAACATCAAAGTCCACCATGTCTAGCTTGAACAAGTTAGCCATGATGTCCTTGTGATACAAATATGGTACAACCACAATAAACTATTTCTACTAGAATAGACTTACCCATAGGTGTGGAAACGTTGAATGGCTCAAGAAGTTGTTCTGGGACAATATGAAACCTCATGGCTAGATAAGGGGTCACAAAATACAAACTAACACCTGGATCAATTGAGGCATAAACATCAAGAGTAAATACTTTAAGCATACCAGTGACAACATCTAGTAAGTTCTTCTGATCCTGGTGACTAGTTATAGCATAGAGAGGGTTTGCTTCTCCGCCTGTCCCTGAAGTAGCTCCCCTCGGAGCAACTTTGTATATCGGGGCCGCTGAAGAAGATTGGGCTCTATTGCCCCCATTACCTTACTTGTTCTTAGGTAACTCTCTCACAAAGTGACATGTCTGACCACACTTGAAGAAACCATTGGAGCTATCACGACACACTCCTGGGTGGTTCCTACCACACTTGGTACATTTAGGGGTCCAAGTACCCCTTGTGCCACACTACCCTGAATAGGTCGAGCTCTGAAATTATGGGAGTCTTGGTTCCTAAAATAATTTATTCTCTTTGGTGCAGGTGCACTAGCTGACGATGGAGTAGTTCCAAATGAACCCTGCTGAAAGGATGAGCAATTTAATTCTCGATTTTATGCTTGCCAGACTCATGACTTTCTGTCTTAGTCCTCTTACTAAGGAACTCTTCCATATCCTTCATCTTGTCTTCCTCAACCTGCTGCGCATGAATTATAAGCCTGGCTATGTCCATTCTCCTATCAACATAACTATCTTACCTTCCTTACTCTCTAAGCGGGATAGTCCAGACACAAACAAACTCATCCTGCTCCTCATATCAGCTACCATCTTCGTAGCATAGTAGGATAGTTGACTAAACTTGAGGTTGTACTCTTGTACACCCATAGACTCCTGCTTCAGATTAAGGAACTCTCTTACCTTTTCTTCCCTTATCTCTCGGGGAAAGAAGCACCCTAAGAAAGCATCTTCAAACACAACCCAACTCAAATGTGGTGCACCATCTGCCCTGTTCTTCATCCATTTATCAAACCATATCCTAGCAATGCCTTTGAGCTAGTATGTAGCCAACTCCACACACTCAACATCAGCAACATGTATAATCTCAAACACCTTCTGAAGTTCATCCACAATTTTTTTGGATCCTCATTGAGCTTCCACCCAGTGAACTCCGGGGGATTCATTCTTAGAAATTCTTGAACCCTGGATGCCATCATTCCCATCTTGATGGCCGGTTCCTTGGCGCCAGCCTATGTTGTCACCACTTAAGTCAACATTTGAATTCCATTCCTGAACTCAACATTTGTGACATCTCCTCGACGGTGCATTAGGAGTTTCTTGACCTTGAGGATTCACATTCCTCCTAGAAAAACATCCTCGAATAGCTCTTTGTTGAGGCATGATCTGAAAAGATACTTGTAAGCACGAATTAGAAGAAACATTCATAAAGTTGAACTCTATCGAACAAAAAGGAGTAAGAAGAAAGTGAATTATTTCCTAAGGGTCATAGCCTCCTAATTATAGATGTGTCGCGCTTCACATCGATAAAAAGGACTCTACAGATAAGGCTTCACAGACACCCTAGGACTCTTAAACTCTGTGCTCTAATACCAAGTTTTTCACGCCCTAAGCCTATACATTGGACATGGCCGACAATCTAGAACCATCAGTGGTCCCCAAGTGAACCCTTGGCCTGGCTGACTACTTAGTGGAAGACTTACTCAAATAGAAAAAGAAGGAACTTCAATTGCATAATTAAACTTAAAGTCTAAATCAAACTCAACTCAAATGAACATCTAGAAATACTTATGAAATTATAAAATCAATGGTCTCAAGTTCTCAGAACATCTCAACATGAATGGGAAAATAATAAGATACTCCTCAAACTCTTACTATCTATGAAGCCTCTAATACTAAGATATATGTAGGGACAGAATCCACGATAACTTAAAAAAAGAAGGAAATAAGTGTGAAGCCCTCTGAAAAGCAAGGAGGCTCACCAAAGCTAGCTGGAATGCAAGTGGTATCAACAAAGCGCCCGTTGATGACCTTGGACATCTGTATCTGCATCATAAAAAGATGTAGGTCAAATGACGTCAGTACATTGAATGTATGAGCATGTAAGGGAGAAATTGAAAGCATAGACAACTAAAATGATAAGACTGGAAGACAAACTCAACTCAACTCAACTCCAATACAAAAGTAATAATAAGAGATGCAATGTTTAAACATTATAAAATAGAAGATATAAAAGCTCAATGGTGTATAAAGTACAATAAGGTACTCTTTACTCTTATTTAGGAGATTCTCAAACCGACAACCATCACTATGAGCTATGTGATGATACATCGTCTCGCCCATGCTGCCAAATTTGTCATATACCTTGTCGGGGTATAGAACACCTCAACTAAGTAAATCCACTAAGCTATGCTTTAAGGCAATAAGCAGTCGTCTAAAAAGTACGATCCTTTACCCATGTTGGCTACATAGTTTATGAGGAATGTGAGTTGTCTGTACTTATCCCCATATTCGTGCTCAATACTACTTCCAATAAATATATAAACGCATGCTCAATGCAAAAACATTCTCTTTCTCAACTTGAGGTAATTACTCAAAAGATCCTCTTAAAAGACGTGATTGTCTGAAAAATCTCTGAACTCATAAACTTATTTAGAAATCAAAGTTTCTCTCTTTTAAATGTAAATGTATTACTTTTGGGAATACTTAGTTCCCTTATATCATTTCTAAAAAATGAATACCACTCTTCCCATTTCTCATATTTACTTTCTTAAAACTTAGTTCAAAACCATAGTTGATTACAAAAGAATCCTCAAAAAAACTCAAAAAGACTTCATGAAATTTTCCTTAAACTCACTTTAATTTTAAATGTAAATTAAGACATATGATTTAAACATGTAGGAATTCTCAAAGGTGAATGGATATTATGGAAGCTAATACAAACAAGAGAATGTAATCAGGACTCAATGGAACACATCCAGAATGAAGCACAGAAAGAAAAAGGCCAAGTGACCCCTGGCGCACTGTTGGTGTGGGATTCCAGGCAGGGTGCACTGTTGGCGCACCGCACCAGGCCCCAAACTACTGACCAGAAGTTCTGGAGTTCTGGTGGCGCGCCACCCCACACCCCTGCCCTATTTTCTCACAAAAATTTTAAACTCAATTTAGGGGTCCTAACTTGTTTAGAATGGAAGAAATTCTTCTAAACTCTTCTCAATTCTCCAACGTAACACGAATAAATGAGGATCTCAACAAAATATTTTGGGAAACACAACTTTTACTAAAGATTCACAACACACAAGAATTCGCAAGCTCTATTGTTCAAGAATTGAACAAAACCCAAGAACTACTTAAGAACTATTTGGATACAACGATTTCATGGATAAATTCATATGTATGGCATGAGGAAGAAAAAGTGCAACACTATGAGAAGCCTTACATACCATGAAATAACAATGTTCTTGGTGAAATTCGATGAGATCTTGACGAACACTCAAAATGTAGTTTTTTCTCATCTTGATCTCTTCTCTTATTTTCTCTAAGTGTTTTGGAATGTGAAAAAGTAACTTAGTGTCTGATTAGAACCGTAATTGGGTGAGGATAAACGTGTTAGGCCTAGTTAGAAAAGGAAAAGACCAAATACTTTTTTCTAAAATGAATGGGATGCCTTAAATAGGAAGGATACACTCAAACAGGCATAACTTTTTATTCCAAGCTCGAAATGAAGCTAACTTGGCGGCGTTGGAAAGAGGATTGAAAGATCTTCAACTTTATAGGTCATGGGCCACCTAACTATTTATATGCTAAAAGATATGGTTGTTTGATGTTGACCCAAAACTAAAAATTGATGGGTGATTTGTACGAACCTTTATTTAGCTCTTTCAAAGTTTGAGATGTTACAGTGACCGTCAAGTAGCTATCACATAAACGAAGGATCCTAAGTGTCACAGCAAAATCAAACATATTGATATCAAGTATAACTTTGTAAGAGGCAGTAGCAAGTGGAGAAATAACTTTGCAATACATTTCTACTCGTGAAATGATAGTTGATCCTTTTACAAAAATGATAACTCGAGACTTGTTTGAGAAACATTTTAAGGCTCTAGGTTTCTGTAGATTATGATAATATTTATATTGTAAAATAACTTGATTGTTATAATATTCTTATCAATATATGACTATTTGGAATTTATATTCATATATCATATGTATGTGATAGTGATATTAGAAATAAAATGTGTCAGACAAGTCGTGAGATTGGCTCTCTCACATGTGCAATCGCCTCTTACATCGGAGAGGGTGAAGAGATGATTTTCACTACCATATTGTGACTTGTTTTATAAACCAACAAAAGTCTCTCTAAGAAGATGAGTTTGAGGATCACTAAAGAGAAAAAGTCAGGTTAGACATCTAGAGGTGTCTAGACTAAAGTTTGTACGATCTTGGATTATTAAAAGAATGAGACACATGCACCAATATAAGGTTAAAACATCATAGCACATGTTTTATACCGCGTGTTTAAGCGATCAATGGGTTAATCAAAGAATGGTTCCCTGTTTCTTCATCGTGTGAGACCCCAAAAAGTTAAATTAACTTTTCATTGGAATACCCATTGACCTTTTATTGTTTCTTGACGTTTTGATCAGTGTTGGTACTTTAGTATGTTACTAATAGACACGAGTGATTCGGCAATGCAATGAATATCTAGGAAAGTAGTCGATTTGAAACAAATAGATTCGAGTAGACAAGGAACATGATTAAAAATGAAAATTAAACTCGTATACATAAGCCAACTATTACACTTGAGTGTAATTGTGTTTATAAAGTTAAACATGAACTTGAGTTCACCTGTTTAAAGAGGATGAGGGATCAAATAAGTAATTACTAAAGTAGTGGACGAAGTCTAGGGTATTGTGAGTAATAGTTTTCTCATATAAGTAGTGAATTCCTTCCACATGTGATTGGATTCCTATGTGGGACTTGTAAAACCTTAAAGGTAAGCTCTTGATGCTCATAGGTCGCACAAACTATTTGTCGTACGAATTGTGTGTCTAGTTGATGTTATATTGGCTTGGGTCTTTTCCACCATGTGCGAAGTGGGAGATGTAGGTTTTGGGTCGTGGCTCATGGATCGCCCATATGGACCGACCTGTGACCCGACCCAAAGTTATTTTCCGAAAAAAAGAGATAAGAACAAGTATTTAAAAAATAAGGTAGGAATAGTTACATAGTAACTGCTCCACCCTAAGTACCTTCTCTTTTTATTTGAGTGTTTTTAAGAACGCTTCTCAGGAGAAAGAAAAAGAACACAAAAACAAAAGAAAAATATTGTCACGCCTCGAGCCTACACCCTGGACGTGGCCATCACTCAAGAACCATCGTTGGTCCCCAAGCAAACCATTGGCCTGGCTGACTACTTAGAGGAAGACTTACCCAAGTAAAATAGGAACTTCATATACAAAACTTAACTCAAAAGTCTCAACATAGATTAACTCAGAAATAGTGTAGAATTTCTTAATTAAACATGAACAAATGATTCCAAGTCTCAAAACATCAACAATGGAAATAGGTAAAGACTCCTTAACTACTACTGTCTATGAATCCTCTAATAACTATGATAGATATCGAGACAAGACCCAAGACATCTTAACAAAACAAAAGATAAAGATGTGGAGCCCTCTGGAAGCAAGGAGGCTCATAAAGCTAGCTGAAGTGCTAATGGTATCAACGAGGCGCCGGTTGATGATCCCGCACACCTGTATCTGCATCATGAAAAAATGCAGGTCAGATGACATCAGTACATTGAATGTATGAGCATGTAAGGGGAAAACTGAAACATATATATAGCTGAACTAATAACATGGAAAGACAATATTCACCTCAACTCAACTCTAATATGAAAGCAACTATAAAAGATGCAATATGTAAAGCTTTTAAAATAGTAGATATCAACTCAAGATGTATAAAAATACAATAACATATTCTTTACTCTTATTTGGGAGATTTTCTAACTGACAATCATCACTATGAGTTATGTGATGATACAATGTCTCTCCCATGCTCCCAGAACTATCCTATACCTTGTCGGATTATAGAACTCCTCAACTAAGTGGATCCACGAAGCTCTGCCCGAAGGCACTAAGGATTCAATTAAAAAGTATGATCATTTACCCATGTTGGCATACATGATTTATGAGGATTTTGAGTTGTCTGAAATAATCCCTATATCGGTGCTCAATACTAATACCTGTAATATATAAATACTCATGCAAAAATGTATAAAACATAACTCTTTCTCAGCTTAAGGTTATTACTCAAAAGAATCTCCTAAAAGAGGTAATACTCTGAAACTTCTCATAAACTCATTTAGAAATCAATGTTCCTCTCTTTTAAATGTAAAAGTACTATACTTGGGAATACTTAGTTCCCTTATACTCATTTTAAAACATGAACGACAACTCTTCTCATTCTCATACTCATTTACTCAGAATTTAGTTCAAAACTATAATCAATGTCAATAGAATGCTCAGCATGACTCAAAAGGACCTCTTGACTTTCCTCTTAACTTTACTTTGATTTGAAATGTGAATTAAGGCATGTGATTAGGACATGTAGGATCTCTCAAGAATTAATGAAGACTTTAAGAATGAATATCAAGAGGAGAGCGTAGATACAATTCGAGGGAACATACACGGAAAGAAGGACAGAAGAGTAAGGGACACAACGACCCTGGCGCATTGAGTGGCACATGGCACCAGCCCTCAAATTACTGATCAGAGTATGGGGTGCACTACTGGTGAAGCACGCCAGGCCCCAAACTACTGACCAGTTGTTCCAGCGCTATGGCTGGCGCAGCGCCCCCTACCCTTTCCCAGAAATTCAACGAATTGTTCATCTAATTTTCGGGTCCAAAATCATCTAGAATCAAGTGATCTATTCTAAACCCTTTTTGGTTTACAAACCCAACACAAATTCATTGAAATTCCACACAAATTCTATCAAGAAATATCACTCATTCGCAAGACCCTCACCTCAAGAATTCAAAACCTCCATTGTTAAATAATGAAGTTAAAACTCAAGAATCTCATTACAAACGATTTCAAGAAACGAATTCATGTAAGCATTACATGTGTGGCATGATGACAAACAAGTCCAAAACTGTGTGAAGCTTACATACCTCGAAAGAACACTTGTTCTTGGCAAAT
Organism: Solanum verrucosum; assembly: GCF_900185275.1. NCBI lineage: Eukaryota > Viridiplantae > Streptophyta > Magnoliopsida > Solanales > Solanaceae > Solanum > Solanum verrucosum. The sequence continues at coordinate 3,047,081 of NW_026020009.1, forward strand.
TCCTCAGTTCTTGAAACAAACGCTTGAAACCCTCTTCTTTTCTCTTTAAACCCTTCTATTAACTCTAAGTGTTTAGGAACATGGAAAAGTGGTCAAATTCTGATTAGACCCTTAAATTGGGTGAGAAAAATGTTTTAGTCCTAGTGGGGTAAGGAAAAGACCAAAATACTTCTTTCCTTAAACGAATGAAAAGCCTTAACTAGAGAGGCTTCACTCAAATGGCCATAACTTTTTATTCCAAGCTCAAAATTTAGCAAACTTGGCGGTGCTGGAAAGAGGACTCAAAGACCTTCGATTTGATACCTCATGGGCCACCTAAACCTTTACGTACTAAAGGATATGATCATTTCAAGTTGACCCAAAACTAAAAAATGATCGAAGTTTGAGGTGTTACAATATCTCCCATTTGGGAACATTCGTCCTCGAATGAGATCACAGTAAGAAGAACAGGGGTGGGAAGCATCTAACAACCCTAACCCAAGCACACAATGTGCAATTAACATAACTCAACAGATCAACTTAAAAGGTACTTTACAAAGAGTTAGTACCTTGGTCTAGAATTTCTTCGAAAGGAAAGAGATGAGGGTATCTCTTCTTAATATCCTCCTCAGACTCCAAGGTAGCTTCCTCAACAAATTGATTTCTCCATAAGACCTTGGTCGATGAGACCTCCTTGGTTCTCAACTTGCGAACTTGACGATCAAGAATATGAACGAGCGTCTTTTCATAAGATAGGTTTTCCTTAATACCAATATTCTCGGTAGGTGTAATAAGTGAAGGATCGCCCACACACTTCTTCAACATATAAATGTGAAATACCAGATAGACTACTGCTAACTCTAATGACAGCTCGAACTCATAAAGATACATTGCAAATTATCTTGGATATCCGGTAAGGACCAATGTATCAGGGACTGAGTTTGCCCTTCTTACCAAATCTCATAACACCCTTCATGGGTGAAACCTTGAAGTAGACCCAATCATCAACCTCAAATTCTAAGTCTTTTCTCCTAACATCTGTATAGGATTTATGATTAATTTGCAGTATTTTTAGCCTTTCTTGAATAATCCTCACCTTCTCCATGGCTTGATGAACCAAGTCTGGCCCTATCAACTCAACTTCACCAACCAATAGAGATATTCATCGTTGCTCTTACAGAGCCTCATAAGGAGCCATTTGGACACTAGAGTGATAGTTATTATTGTAAGCAAACTCTATGAGGGGCAAGTGGTCATCCCAATTACCTTTAAAGTCTATGATACATTCCCTTAACATATCCTCTAAGGTCTGAATTGTGTGCTCTACTTGGCCATCTGTCTGAGGATAAAAAACAGTACTCAAATTCACTTTCGAACCCAAACCTTTCTTGAAATACTTCCAAAACTGAGCAGTGAATTATGCACCTCTATTTGAAATAATAGACACAGAAACTCCATGAAGTCAGACTATCTCTTGAATATATAATCTAGCATAAGCTTCTACTGAATTGGTAGTCTTCACCGGTAAGAAATAGGCTGATTTAGTCCTCTAATCTACAATCACCCAAATTGAATTAAGCATCCTGCGAGATCGCGTCAAGCCAATAATGAAATCCATATTAATCATTTCCCACTTTCATTCCAAAAGAGTTATAATCTGAGCCACACCATCGGGTCTTTGGTGCTCTACCTTAACTTGTTGGCAATTTGGGCACTTCGTAACGAATTTTGTAATACACCTCTTCATACTACTCCACCAATAGACTTTTATAAAGTCATGGTACATTTTTGTGGAACCGGGATGGATTGAATATCTAGAACTATGAGCCTCTGCCATGATCTTCTGTTGGAGTTCATCCACCTTTGGTACACACAATCTACCTTGATATCTCAACACACCATCTCCCCCTTGTTCAAAAGCTATCACCTTATGCTTATGAACATTCACTTTCAGTTCAAGTAAAACAGGGTCTTGGTCTTGTTTCCCCTTCACTTCAAACACTAGAGATGATTTATCACCACAACTTCACCTTCGCTGGAACCCAATAAACGGAATCCTAAACGAGAAAGTCTATGAACTTCCTTGTGCAATTCTTTCTTGCCTTCCTCAACATGAGTATTACTTCCCATTGATAACATGCTCAAATCATCAGCAATAATATTAGCCTTACCCAGATGATAGAGGCTATTTATGTCGTAATCCTTGAGCAACTCTAACCACCTCCTCTGTCTGAGATTAAGCTCTTTCTAACTAAAAACATAATGAAGACTCTTGTGATCGGTGAACACATCTACATGAACACCATAGAGATAGTGACGCCATATTTTCAAAGCAAATACTATCATTGCCAACTCAAGATCATGAGTCGGGTAATTCCTCTCGTGAATCTTGAGCTTTCTGGAGGAATAGGCTATAACCTTACCATTCTGCATCAATACAGAACCAAGTCCAACCCTGGATGCATCACAATAAACAACAAAGCCTTTTGTACCCTCCGGAAAGTTAACACGGGGGCAATAGTCAAGCGTGTTTTCTATTCGTGAAAGCTTTTCTCACTAGCTTCAGACCATTGAAACTTAACTGTTTTCTGAGTCAATTTTGTCAATGGGGCTGAAATAGATGAGAACCCCTCAATAAACCTTCTATAGTAACTAGCCAATCCCATGAAACTCCTTATATGAGTGGGAAATGTGGGCCTAGAATAGTTCTACACTACTTCAATCTTCTGAGTGGCAACTCTAATCCCTTCACCAGATACAATGTGACCTAAGAATTCCACATACTCATGCCAAAACTCACACTTGAAAAATTAAGCATACAACTCTTTATCCTTGAGCGTTTGGAGGACTATTCTGAGATGACTAGCATGGTCCTCCTCACTCCTCGAATAATTCAGTTTTTCATCAATAAATACGATGACAAACATGTCAAGATACGGCTTAAAAACTTTATTCATAAGATCCATGAACGTTGTAAGAGCATTAGTCAAGCCAAAAGACATCACACGGAACTCATAATGACCATAACGGGTCCTGAATGTTGTTTTTGGGATGTCACTTTCTCTTACTCTCAACTGATGATAGCCAGATCTAAGGTCTATCTTAGAAAATCAAGTGGCAATCTAATGTTGATCGAAAAGATCATCAATCCTCGGAAGGGTTTACTGATTCTTTATGGTGACCTTGTTCAACTGGAGGTAATCAATACACATCCTAAGAAAACCATCTTTCTTCCTCACAAATAAGACCGGAGCACCTCCTAGGTGAGACACTAGGTCGAATGAAACTCTTATCAAGAAAATCTTTTATCTGCTCTTTTAACTCAACTGGAGCCATTCTATATGGTGGAATAGAGCTAGGTCGAGTATTAGGAAGAATGTCTATTCCGAAGTTGATTTCTCTCTCATGACGGATTTTAGGAAAATCATCTGGAAAGACCTCTGGAAACTCACTCACAACTGGAATAGGCTGAATAGGCGGTGTCTCAACACTAGTCATTAACTCGGACTAAGTGATAGATGCACCCCTTGGAAACTAACTTTATGGCCTTAAGGTATGAGATGAAACGACCCTTAAGCACTACTGAACTACTTATCCACTCTAAAACTGGCTCATTAGGATACTAAAACTTGACTACTCGAGTTATACAAACAACTGAGGCATAACAAGTATAAAGCCAGTCCATACCTAGAATAACATCAAAGTCGACCATGTCTAGCTCAACTAAGTCAGTCATGGTGTCCTTGTGATTGATGGAGATGACACAATCACGATAAACTCTTCTTGCTAGAATAGACTCACCGACATGTGTGGAAACACAGAAGGGCTCAAGAAGTCATTCCGAAAGAATATCGAATAGCTACATGAGGAGTCACCAAAGATAGACTCGCTTCTAGATCAAGTAATGCAGATACATCAAAAGTAAAAACTTTGATCATACCACTGACAACATCTGGTGAATTCTTCTGCCCTTGGCGACTGGTTATAGCATACATATGGTTTGCTTCTCTGCATGTACCTGAGGTAGCTCCTCTCGGAGCAGCTCTGTCTATCGGAGCCACTAAAGAAGATTAGGTTTTGTTGGCCCCATTACCATTACCCTGCCTATTCTTAGGGCACTCTCTCATAAAGTGACATGTCTGACCACACTTGAAACAACCAGTGGAGCCATCACGACACGCTATTGGGTGGTTCCTACCACACTTTGCACATGTGGAGGGGGGGTCCAATTATCCCCTTATGCCACACTACCCTGAGACTGAGTAGGTCAAGCTCTGAAGTTCTGGGAATTCTAGTTCCTGAAATCGCCTTTGTTCTATGGTATAGGCGTACTAGCTGACGATGGAGCAGGTCCTGGTGACCTTTTCTGAAATGATGACCGACTCGCATTTCAAGTCTTCTTTTGGCAGGACTCATGGGTTGATATCTTATCCCTCTTACTACGGAACTCTTCCCTGTCTTTCAACTTATCTTCCTCTACTTACTTCACATGGATCATAAGTCTGGCTATGTTCATGTCCCCGATCAACATAGCTGCCTTTCCTTCCTTACTTGACAAGCAGGATAGCCTACACACGAACAAGCTCATCCTGCTTCTCATATCAGCCACCATCTCCGGAGCATAATGGGATAGTTCAATGAACTTGAGGTTGTACTCATGCACAATCATGGACTCCTGTTTCAGATTTAGAAATTCCCTTACCTTTGCTTCCCTCAGCTCGTGGGGAAAGAAGTGCCCCAAGAAAGCACTTTCAAACACATCCCAACTCAAAAGTGATGCCCCTTCAGCCCTGCTCTTATTCCATTGGCCGTACCAAATCATAGCAACACCCTTGAGTTGGTATGCAACTAACTCCACAGGCTCTGCATTGACAATACGCATAACCTCTAACATTTTCTGCAGTTCCTCCACAAAGTTTTTCGGACCCTGAGTGATGTTCGAACCTGTAATCTCTGGGGGGATTCATCCTTAAGAACTCACAGATCCTGGATGTATCGGTCACATCCTAACGAACCACTCTTTTTTGCCAGCTTGATTTTCCACAACTTGACTCAACATCTGTATAGCATCCCGGAACTCAGCATTGGTGACCTCTCTTTGAGGGGGTTGCACTTCTAATGCATTAGAAACCTCTAGGCCTTGAGGGTTCACATTCCTCCTAGAGGGAATTCCTCGAATAACTCTTTGTGGAGGCATGATTTGAACAGATAAGTGCAATCACGAATTAGAAGGAAACTTTTATAGAGTTGAACTCTATCGCACGAAAAAGAGTAAGAAGAAGTGAAATGTTTCCTAAATGTTATAGCCTCCCCAATTATAGATGTGGCCCGCTTCGCACAGATAAAAAAGACTATACAGACACAGCTTCATAGACACTTTAGGACTCTTTGTCCACTGGTACCAAGTTTTTCACGCCCCGTGCCTACACCCTGGGCGTGGTCGGCACTCAAGAACTATCGATGGTCCCCAAGTGAACCCTTGGCATAGCAGACTGCTTAGCGGAAGACTTACTCAAGTAAAATAGGAACTTCAAACACAAAACTTAACTCAAAAGTCTCAACAATAGATTAACTTAGAAATAGTCTGGAATTGCTTAATTAAGCAGGAAAAAATGACTCCAAGTCTCAAAACATCAACAAGGGAAATAGGGAAAGACTCATCAACTACTACTGTCTATGAAGCCTCTAATAACTACGATAGATATAAGGACAAGACCCAGGACATCTTAACAAAGCAAAAGATAAAGATGTGGAGCCCTCCGGAAGAAAGGAGGATCACCAAGCTAGCTGGAGTGCTAATGGTATCAACGAAGCGCCGGTTGATGACCTTGAATACTTGTATCTGGATCATTAAAAAATGCAAGTCGAATGATGTCAGTACATTGAATGTACGACAGTATGAGCATGTAAGGGGAAAATTGAAACATATTTATAGCTGAACTCTTTTAAGTCCCTTTAGATTTACAAACCCAACACAAATTCATTGAAATTACACACGAATTCTATCAAGAAACATCACTCATTCGCAAGACTCTCACCTCAAGAACTCAAAACCTCCATTGTTAAAGAATGAAGCTAAAACTAAAGAACTACTCAAAATTCTCAACACAAACGATTTCAAGAAACAAATTCATGGAAGGATTACATGTATGGCGTGAGGATGAACAAGTCCAACACTGTTTGAAGCTTACATGCTTCGAAAGAACACTTGTTCTTGGCGAAATCCTCAGTTCTTGAAAGAAACGCTTGAAACCCTCTTCTTTTATCTTCTTGAAACCCTTCTCTCAACTCTAAGCGTTTAGGAATGAGGAGAAGTGGTCTAATTCTAATTAGACCCTTAATTTAGGTGAGAAAAACATTTTAGGACTAGTGGGGAAAGAAAAATACCAAAATACCCCTTTTCTTAAGTGGATGAAAAGCCTTAACTAGAGAGGCTTCACTAAAATGGCCATAACTCTTTATGCGCTAGAATATATGGTAGTTTGAAGTTGACCCAAAACAAAAACTGATCAAAGTTTGAGGTATTACAAATATAGCAGTGAAATCTTCTTGAATCATTGACATCAAGAAATCCAACAAAAAGACATTTAGTTTGTGAAGCATTATCTTTGTTTCCTAGTGATACAAGGAAGGATTTGGAGCAAATTATTCGGTTTAGGAATTTCATTCCGCTGCAACAATCAAAGGTACGCAAATCTTGTACCAAATGTTGTTTAAATCTATCATTGTATATTTATAAAATTAAAATGATTCTTGCAAGTAAACTCATAGTGATAATTGGATATATTTATATAAGTAAGGCTTTAATAGGATAGAGTGTACCCAAAATTTATCCCAACGTCAAAGAAACAAAGAAGTTATTTCTTTTTTTCCTATATTATTAATTCAAAGCCACAAACACTACAGAAAGAACCTTAAAAGTTATTAAAAAAACGGTGGTTAAGCATAGAACATTTTTGTCATCTTTTATGACTAATATTCAATTTGGCCGATTTAAAAAAATTGTTTACTTTTAAATTTTAAAATTACTTTTCAGAAAAAGTACTTCGACAAGTAGGAGTTTGTGTTTAAAATTTTTTTTTTACCAATATTAGAGAATTAATTGTGCTTAGGCCTTAGATATGGAATCGAAAGCACTTCTCGGGGATAAGACACAAGTACCCCCTAGACTATGATCAAAATTTCAGAGACACACTAAAACTTAACTAGGGTCCTAATACCCCCCAAACTCATTTTTTTCATATTTGTGTGTACATTTTGTACTGACGTGACACCTTCAACCGTCTAACTTGGTTGTGTTTGTACACACGCACCAGCCACGTATGAAAATATATATATATTTTGTATTTTTTAAAATTAAATTATTTAAAAATAAATTAATTTTTTTTTAATTTTAAGATTTTTTATTTTTTTTAAAAAAAAATATTCTTATTTTCTTTATCTTGTATATAATTAAGTTAATACACATTTTTTTAATGTTGTCGAAACTTTTTTTTTTCTACCTTCATTCATTGGTTTTTTTTCTTTTATTTTTTCTATTGATTTTATTTACTCTTTTTATTTTCTTTATCTTTTTTTTTATTAGATTTCAAGTTTAATTCTAAATGTCTTGTATTTAAAATAAGTTAATTTCGAACGGATATAAAAATAAGTGAAGAAAATTAAATAAAACATAAAAAAATTAAAATGTTAAAATTATAGGATAATTTTTAATTATATTTTTTTTAAAATAATTAAAAGTAAAAATGTAATAAATTAATTAAAAACAAGTTTAAAGTGAGAAAGAAATTAAAATAAATATTTAACAAAGAAATAAATAAAAATAATTATATGTATATAAATTTTAATATCAATAAATATGTGTAATAACTAATTCGAATGTTACCAATTAAAAATGACATGTGTCCAATATATGCACTGAGAGTGTGCACACTCTCTATGCCACATCAACATTTATCATGTAATTGTTCAATTTTAAATTGGTTGGGGGGGGGGGAGGGGTAGTAAGACTCTAGTTAAATTTAGATGTGTCTCTAAAATTCAGTCATAGTCGAAGGACTACTTGTGCCTTATCCCCACTTTTCGAGAAAAAAAAACATTCTTACATTTCTGTAATCACTCAAAAAGTTATTTTTAAAAAAAATTAACCAAGCAGGTCAATACTCTTAAATGAACACATTTGACTTTAAAAAAAAACTTGGCCAAACTTTTGTACATTTTCTTTTATAGTAACGTTTTTATCAGGAAAAAAAAATGTTGTGACCACTTCAAAATTTTGCACAATAAAAAAACATATTTTTTTATCGTGACAATTCTTAATTCCCCACCTTTTTTTGGGTGTTCTTGAACCTAACTATATATTAAAATTAGAGTATATTTTCTTCAATGTCGGAATGATAGAGGGGATACAATGAAAAAGGTGCCAAAGGGGTCGGATCACTCTGAATTACTCAAGAGTTATCTGACTTTTTGATGACCAAATAAAAAAGGTTTTATTATTTTCCCTGTTTTCAAGCACTCTCGGACTAATCATGCATCTTGTTGCAACAAAGCAAGCTTAGAAATGAATCTAATGGAGTGTTGTATTTTTTTCAAGTCTTATCTAACATTTACATAGCCTAAACAAGTAAAATCAGATTCGTTTTTTTGCATATACGCGTATGTTGAATTGAGCTTAAATTAGTTTCGATGATGGATGAACATCTACAAAAGAATCCGGTTCTTAGTACGTCTCAGTAGAAAAAAATAAGTAGTATTTATGATTGACAAACAACTACACAAGAATCAAGTCCTTAGCATGTCAATTCACTACTAGAAACTGAAGTTTTTCCAATCGCGAACCAATAAAAATTTCGTGCTATAAAACATGAAATTTTCAGAGCATTTACACCAAACCAGCTCACTGGAAATACGCATAATGATAAACAGATTTCTATTAAAGTACTGAGAATAACCACTGAACATTTTTTATTTGCTCACTAATTCAGTCAATAACTTTTTTATAGGAATAGTCATTAATTATTTTTCAATGAAAAATCTACTTTGATATGTGTTATCTGAGTTGAGGGTCTTTGATAACAACCTATGTACCTCTACCAGGTAGTGGTGAAATATGCGTACACTCTACCCTTTTCAAATTTCACCAGTGAAATTTCACCAAGTATGTTATTGTAGACATATATGTACTAACTTGAGTCGAGAATCTATTATAAATTGCGACTCTCACCCCCCCCCCCCTACACACACACCACCAAATATAATGATAAAGTCTACGTACACTCACCCTCACTAAATTCCTTTAATTTTATGAAACCATAATGGTATGTCATCGTTATATGTATTAACTCTTATTGGCGCATAAGTTTGGAATTATATGAAATATGGACTCGTCCTTTACCTAACTCACAATTTTGTTCATAAGGATGGCAATGGGCCAGAATAGACTTTATGCGGGTGTGGGCAAGGTGGGATGGGACGAATTGAGATAGTCTTATTAAAAATTAATACAAGGCAAGACAATTTGCGGGATTTAAAACTACAGATGGCTATGAGAAATTTAGGGCCTGTTTGGATTGGCTTTTGGCTTATGACTTATAAGCCAAAAGCCATAAGTTAGGATTTCTAACTTATGACTTTTAGCTTATTTTTGTTATTTTGGCTTTAAAATAAGTGCTTATAAGCATTTTTTAACTTTACTCAAACACTTCAAAACTTTGACTTAAAAGCACCTAAAATAAGTCAATCCAAACGGACTCTTAGTCAAGTTTTAAAGCTACAAGTGTTAGGTTTTTGTAATAATAATTAACTAATAATATCAACCAACTACTTCAAATTATGTAGGGTGAATTTATGCAGAACAGATTTTTGTGAAGCACGATGAATTGAATTTTTTGTGAGTTTACGTAGGCTTACTTCACAACCATTTCGCTCCGTCAGCCATCTTTATTTGTTCACAATAAAAGGTAGGATTTAAATTTTGTCGTGTACACCTAACTTATACATCATATATTATCTCTTTATTGTTAAAATACTTTTAAAAAAAATTAATATATTGAATAGGATCTTCTGGTTCGGACATCATTAGTGAAACAAAGGCTTGAGGAATTGTATATTATCCTCAACTAATATCTCATTGACAATTACAATTCATGAGAGATACCTTAATACCTCAAAATAAATTAGGTCAGATTTAAGGATTAACTTAAATATTTGACTTAATTCACACCTATAATTGATTCAATTGAAAAGGACCAGCAGAAAATTCAACCAAATATGTATCTACTAAATCTCTTCGAGAAATTAGTTATAAGTCTTAACCTCAAAATAAATTAGACCAGATTTAAAGATTAACTTAAATATTTGACTTAATTCACACCTATAATTGATTCCATTGAAAAGGACTAGTTGAAAATTCAACCAAATATGTATCTATTAAGTCTATTTGAGAAATTAGATATAAGTCTTAGCATCAAAATAAATAAAATAGGCCAGATTTAAGGATTAACTTAAATATTTGACTTAATTCACACCTATAATTGATTAAGTTGAAAAGGACCAGGAGAAAATTCAACCAAATATGTATCTACTAAATCTCTTTGAGAAATTAGTTATAAGTCTTAACCTCAAAATAAATTAGGCTAGATTTAAGGATTAACATAAATATTTTAATTAATTCACACCTATAATTGATTCCATTGAAAAGGAGCAGAAGAAAATTCAACCAAATATATATCTATTAAACCTCTTTGAGAAATTAGTTATAAGTCTTAACCTCAAAATAAATTAGGGCAAATTTAAGGATTAACTTAAATATTTAACTTAATTCACACCTAGAATTGATTCTATTGAAAAGGACCTGGAGATATGTATCTACTAAATCACTTTGAGAAATTAGTTATAAGTCTTATCAAAATAAATTAGGTCATATTTAAGGATTAACTTAAATATTTGACTTAATTCACACCTATAATTGATTCTATTGAAAAGGACCAGGAGAAAATTCAACTAAATATGTATCTATTAAATCTCTTTGAGAAACTAGTTATAAGTCTTAACCTCAAAATAAATTAGGCCAGATTTAAGGATTAACTTAAATATTTGACTTAATTCACACCTATAATTGATTCTATTGAGAAGGATCAGGATAAATTCAACCAAATATGTATCTATTAAATCTCTTTGAGAAATTAGTTATAAGTCTTATCAAAATAAATTAGGCGGCCATATTTAAGGATTAACTTAAATATCTGACTTAATTCACACCTATAATTGATTCTATTGAAAAGGACTAGGAGAAAATTCAACCAAATATGTATCTATTAAATATCTTTGAGAAATTAGTTATAAGTCTTATGAAAATAAATTAGGCCATATTTAAGTATTAACTTAAATATTTGACTTAATTCACACCTTTAATTGATTCTATTTAAAAGGACCAACAGAAAATTCAACCAAATATGTATCTATTAAATATCTCTACAATACTAGTATTTTTATTTTTTTTGAAAATTTTATGATTGCTATAGTAAGGTCTTGTTATATAATTATAGTGACATTTGACGTTTCGATCTATTTAGTTGTTATAAATAAAACATGCAATTTTTTTTATTTTTCTTTTCACTTTTTATGTTATAAACGAAAACAATATACTTGCTAAATTTAAAATCTCAATAAATTTTCTTTTTTATTTATTAAAAATTCAAAAGACTAATACATTACTAATAAATTCATAATTAATTGTACCGCAGTCTAAGTGGATCAGGGGCCCAGCTAAGGGGTGAAACACTCCGCCTGGGGATTACGGTCACAAGATCGAAACTCAAAGGAATTGACGGGGGCCTGCACAAGCGGTGGAGCATGTGGTTTAATTAACAAATAATTAAAATCTAAAGAGTGTATGTATTTAAAATTAATTAAAAATTCAAATATATCAGATTTGATGAGAGGATTCTATAATTGCATGTGGTTTCACAAATTTTAATCTCTTAGTGACAACATATCGCTTGAATTGACGGATATTTTTGTCCAAATTTTCAGCAAAATGATATTCAATAGCTCTCCGTTGAAGGTTGTTTAAGAGCTTAATAAATGACTCTTTTAGTAGCAATAGGTTGGAGCTCTTTATCAATAGTTTCGTATTCATCTTCTACATATATATTTCTTTTAAATATTATTACTCAATATTTGAATATGATTGTTATAAATGGGTAATTTTATAGAAAAGTGTAATCTATAACGAATGTCATCGTTATTATCGATAGAATTACTATTGTTCTTTAAGTAAAATATAACATAAAAATTAATTCGGGAGAAAATCAAGTTATTATAGTGAACTGTCGTTATAACAAAAGACCGTTATAAAAAGATTTGACTATGATTCTCTTAATTAAATTTTATATGTATTGACAGTGAAGAAAATATAAGGGAAAAAAGCTCAAATCTGTCATCGAACTTTGAGAAAAGGCTCATCCATGCTAGTAATTTTTAAACTGTGATTTTGTAAAATTATTTTTTATCCATGGCTAATTATGATTTGGTGACATCATTAGTTAAATCAATTTTTTAAAGGCCAAAATTCTAAAAGCCATCATCTGTGCAATTAAAAAAACACCTGAATTATAAACACTTCATACCCGAATTAAAAAATGCATACATTGTTGGCATACATAGGTATCAGAGTCACAAATACACTTGTTCTTGGTACAGAGTACGACATGATCATCACCTTATGAGCTAACCCAATGTTGACCCTTAGGTTATATATTCCGCCCTCCAATTGTTCAGGCATGGGCGCCGGAGGACGTTACAGACTCAAATTGGTTGAGGGAATGGATTACCATCTATTTATATCGTCTTAGAGAGTTCTTATCTCACGAGCTAGCTTAGTTGTGAGTCTGTGATCCATTTTCTTAAACACAAATAACATGATTAGGTGTGTATGACCATGGGGCTGACACTCAAGGAGGCAACAACAATAATTATAACTATATTTTAGTTCCAAAGTATTCGAGATGAAAACAGTAAACACAACAAAATATATCCAAGGTAATCACAAACTAATATCATCTGATTTTTGAGAACTGTGCCTACCACAAACTTTTTGCTAGCCAAGGTTGTTTACTGAAGTAACGAAATGCAACCTTTGTGTAAACATTATAAAGGTGCCTCAACTTTAGGAAATTTCACATCTTTCATTTTCGTCATAACCTTTTACTTCTTACACAAATTTGAGTGCTACAAATTATGACTCAAGGGTAGTTTTCTAGAGGGGTGTGACCTCTGAGGCAGACAAGATGAAAGAGATGAGATTGAGATTATTCAAATTATGTGAACAGGTGTGTGGATGTGCTAGTAAGAAGGTGTGAAAGGTGGGTTGTAATAAAAGTTAAAGGTGTAGGTGTAGGCCAAACCACTACTAAAAAAATTGTGAATACCGACCTAAAAATTTCCGACCTCAAATGGAGGTCGGTAATTTCCGACCTCCGGAGGTCGGTATTTACAAGTAGTCGGTTTTTATGCAAAATAAAGCGAAAAAAACAAATTCCGACCTCTGGAGGTCGGAATTTTTTCCGGAAAAAATGCAATAAAAACCGACCTCTTGATGTCGGTATTAAATAAATAAATCTCAATTAAATAAATAATACCAACTTCCGTATGTCGATAAAATTAAATAGTATGTAAAAATAAATTAATATAAAATACCAACCTCATGAGGTCAATATTTTTTATAATTAATTGAGAAAATAATACCGACATCAAGAGGTCGGTTCTTATTTTTGGAAAAAATTCCGACCTCCTAAGGTCGGAATTTGGTTATTTTGCATAAAAACCGACTTCTTAATGTCGGTTATAATACCGACTTCGAATGTCGGTAAAATTAAATAGTATGTAATTAAAATACCGACTTCATGAGGTCGGTATTTTTTCTAATTACTATTAAGTGACATCCGGAGGTTGGTATTTTTATTTCATCTATTACTTTTAAAAGCGACATCCGGAGGTCGATTTTTTGTTCATTTTATAACAATTTTTATTACGTTGATATGAAAACCGACAACAAGTAGTCGGTGCAAAATAAAGCGAAAAAACCAAATTCCAACCTCAGGAGGTCGAAATTTTTCCCAGAAAATGAATTACAATAAAAACCGACCTCTTGATGTCGGTATTATAGATATTTTGATTTAATTTTATTTAAATCGTCTTCCGGAGGACGATTTTGTGTAAAATAAAAAATAAAAAATTATAATACCGACTTCTGGAAGTCGGTAAAATTAAATAGTCTGTAATAAATTAATATTTTCAATTAACTTTAATTTAATATAAAATACCAACATCCCGATGTCAATATTATTTAATTAACATGATTTTTAATGTGATACTGACCTCATGATGTCGGTGTTTTTTATTAAATCTAATTATTTTTAATAAAAGCGACATCCGGAGGTCGGTTTGTTTAAAATAATCCTATTAATAATCATAATTTTGCTATTGTGCATAATACTAAAATTTCATTTTACACCTACAATTAATTGTTCAAAAAGTGTAACAATTTTGTATACTTTTATAAATAAAAAGTTAGAATTCGTGGAATAAAAAAAAAATCTATAATCCATATTTAGAGTATGAAACTACGTTGATATGAATTAGGAGATAATTATACTTATATTTCTAGAGTAATTTACAAATTCTATCAGTACATCGTCTAATCATGAACTTAATATCTGATGTCATGATGTAAAGGTGAAGAGCTAGCATATAATCCATTCGAGTATGAAATGCGAGATAGTATTATTATATACGTTCGATCTAATTGAATGGATGTTAAGTGTAGTGATCACCTTCTAATTATGATGACATGTAAATGATATATATATATATATATTTGATATTGATAAACTTTTGTTGATCAATAAAATTAAATTTATATAATTAGGAGTTATATAATTTAAATTTATAAAATTAACTTGATCGATAAATTAAATTTATTAAATTTAATGTATTTCATATATATATATGTGTGTGTGTGTGTGTGTTCAAGAGCTGAGTTTATATTAAAATAAATTAATAAATACCGACCTAAAGAGGTCAGTATATTTAAATTATTATTTTATTTAAATAATATCGACTTCACGATGTCGGTGTTTATTAAATATTTTTAAATATAGATAATTATTTTTAAAAATACCGACATCCCGTGGTCGGTAAATTAAACAATTCTCTTAAAAAAAGAATGATAATATCAAGTCTTACTCCTAAGTGAAGTCTCAAAACCTAAGTGAAGTCTCACTCCCCACCCATCCCCGACCGGCGCAATGCCACCATCCCCGACCGGCGCCACGCGACGCCACATCGCAGCAGCAGAGGAAGGTCACGCGTAGCTGCAGAGGGCGTGCAGCTGCAGAGGAAGGTTGCGCCGCCTCCATCCCGACTGACGCCACCTCCATCCCGACCGATGCCACCTCCATCCCGACCGGCGCCGCCTCCATATCAGCTTTCTCAGTTCACGCCACCATTCCCGACCTTCTTACTCAAGGTGAATATTTAGAACCTCCATAAAAGATTACTTTTGTTTCTATTTAGTTGAAGTATCTCAAAATTAGAGTACTAATATACTTAGTTTTATTGATTGTTAGTTTGATTGATTGTTAGTTAGTAAGTGAATGATTTAGGGTGTTTGATTGTTAGTTTGAATTAGGGATTATTTGATTGTTAGCTTGTGTTTGTTGATTGTGAATTGAAAATTTTAATGTTAGGGTTAGTTTGAATTAGGGTATCTTAGGATTTGTTTGAAATTCGGTATTTCTTGAGTTAATTAGTTTGATTTTGGAATTGTAAGGTTAGATTGAATTAGGGTATTTAAGGAGTTGTTTGAATTTGGGTATTATTTGAGTTAGTTTGAATTATTATTGAGATTTTAGGACTAATAGTTTGAATTTGGGATTAGGAATAGCTAGGTAATTTTAATTTAGGATTTTAGCACTAGTTAGATTTTGGGATTTTAGGGCTAGTTTGAATTTGTGATTTTAAGACTAGTTTGAATTTTGAATTTAGGACTAGTTTGAATTATTATTGAGATTTTAGGACTACTAATAGTTTGAATTTAGGATTTTAGCACTATAGTTTGATTTTTGAATTCTAGGAGTACTTTCAATTTGTGATTTTAAGGCTAGTTTGAATTTGGAATTCAGGACTAATAGTTTGAATTATATTTGATATTTTAGGACTAATTAATAGTTTGAAGTTGGGACACTAGCTAGCTAGTTTGAATTTAGAATTTTAGGGATTTGAATTACAACTTAATTAGAACTTATAATTAATTATAAATTGAAGTTAATTAGGAATATGAACTTGAAATTAGAACTTGAACTTGGAACTAATTAGCTTGAATATATAACTAATTAAGTTTAGAAATTAGATATGAACTTGAATTGAAACTTGAACTTATTAAAACTTGAATATATATATATATATATATATATATATATATATATATATATATATATAACTAATATTCTTGGATATGAGGTGTATATTTAACTAATTTAAGAACTTTTCGTGCTACGCAACTGAGGAAGCTCAACATGTAAAAAAGTTGAAACAAGAATATATTGCTTCTTTCATCAAAGTTGGAGATAAGGTTGGTGCTTCTAAATTTCTTAAGTTCAAGTACAATTGTTTTGAAGAATGTGTTTGTGTCCATCTAGTATTAAAACTTATCTTTAATTTTGTGATAATTTTTTTGTGTCCATCGAGTGTTTGTTAAGCATAAATACCAACACTAGTTGATCCTATTGATCACAAAATTGATTTTCTTGCAAGATCGATTTGTGTCCATCTAGTGTTGACACTTAGCTTTAAATTTAGAAATAATATATTTGTTAAGCATAAGTACCAACACTAGTTGATCCTATTGATGACAAAATAGATTTTCTTGCAAGATCGATTTGTGTCCATCTAGTGTTGACACTTAGCTTTAAATTTAGAAATAATATATTTGTTAAGCATAAGTACCAACACTATTTGATCCTATAGATGATAAAATTGATTTAGTTGGTGGTATTAAGTCAAAACTAAACTAGGTAAAGTTAAAAAGTTGTTAGTCGTTTAAATAAGTTAAAATAAATAATGTGGTTTAGTTAGTGAATTTAGTTGTTGGAATTAAGTCAAAACTAAACTAGTTAACGTTAAAAAATTGTTAAGTTGTTTAAATAAGTTAAAATAAATAATGTGGGTTAGTTAGTGAATTTAGTTGCTGGATTTAAGTCAAAACTAAACTAGATAAAGTTAAAAGTTGTTAAGTTGTTTAAATAAGTCAAAATAAATAATGTTGTTTAGTTAGTAGATTTAGTTGTTGGAATTAAGTCAAAACTAAACTAGTTAACATAAAAAGTTGTTAAGTTTTTAAATAAGTTAAAATAAATAATGTGTTTAGTTGTGGATTTAGTTGTTGGAATTAAGTCAAAACTAAACTAGTTAAAGTTTAAAAAGTTGTTAAGTTGTTTAAATAAGTTAAAATAAATAATGTCGTTTAGTTAGTGGATTTAGTTGTTGGAATTAAGTCAAAACTAAACTAGTTAACGTTAAAAGTTGTTAAGTTGTTTAAATAAGTTAAAATAAATAATGCGGGTTAGTTAGTGAATTTAGTTGTTGGAATTAAGTCAAAACTAAACTAGTTAAAGTTAAAAAGTTGTTAAGTTGTTTAAATAAGTTAAAATAATTAATGTGTTTAGTTGTGATTTAGTTGTTGGAATTAAGTCAAAACTAAACTAGTTAAAGTTAAAAAGTTGTTAAGTTGTTTAAATAAGTTAAATAATAATGTGTTTAGTTGTGGATTTAGTTGTTGGAATTAAGTCAAAACTAAACTAGTTAAAGTTAAAAAGTTGTTAAGTTGTTTAAATAAGTTAAAATAAATAATGTCGTTTAGTTAGTGGATTTAGTTGTTGGAATTAAGTCAAAACTAAACTAGTTAAAGTTAAAAAGTTGTTAAGTTGTTTAAATAAGTTAAAATAAATAATGTGGTTAGTTAGTGAATTTAGTTGTTGGAATTAAGTCAAAACTAAACTAGTTAAAGTTAAAAAGTTGTTAAGTTGTTTAAATAAGTTAAAATAAATAATGTGGGTTAGTTAGTGAATTTAGTTGTTGGAATTAATTCAAAACTAAACTAGTTAAAGTTTAAAAGTTGTTAAGTTGTTTAAATAAGTTAAAATAAATAATGTCGTTTAGTTAGTGGATTTAGTTGTTGGAATTAAGTCAAAACTAAACTAGTTAAAGTTAAAAAGGTGTTAAGTTGTTTAAATAAGTTAAAATAAATAATGTCGTTTAGTTAGTGGATTTAGTTGTTGTAATTAGGTCAAAACTAAACTAGTTAACGTTAAAAAGTTGTTAAGTTGTTTAAATAAGTTAAAATAAATAATGTGGGTTAGTTAGTGAATTTAGTTGTTGGAATTAAGTCAAAACTAAACTAGTTAAAGTTAAAAGGTTGTTAAGTTGTTTAAATAAGTTAAAATAAATAATGTCGTTTAGTTAGTGGATTTAGTTGTTGGAATTAAGTCAAAACTAAACTAGTTAACGTTAAAAAGTTGTTAAGTTGTTTAAATAAGTTAAAATAAATAATGTGGGTTAGTTAGTGAATTTAGTTGTTGGAATTAAGTCAAAACTAAACTAGTTAAAGTTAAAAAGTTGTTAAGTTGTTTAAATAAGTTAAAATATATAATATCGTTTAGTTGGTGGATTTAGTTGTTGTAATTAAGTCAAAACTAAACTAGTTAATGTTGTTAAGTTGTTTAAATAAGTTAAAATAAATAATGACGTTTAGTTGGTGAATTTAGTTGTTGGAATTAAAATTATCATTATTATTTGTGTAGATGGATCCTGATCGTAGTTGGATGTATAATAGAAACAATCCTGGTCGAGCGGGTATGATTCCAGAATTCGCAGAAGGCGTCACTAGATTTATAAATCATACAAAGAGACTTGATGATTTTTTAACTTCAAGATTGATTAGGTGTCGGTGTGTTAATTGTGAAAATGTGAGATATCATACAACAGAGACGATTGATATGCAACTTATGATGAATGGATTCAAACCAGGGTATACTGTTTGGACTAGTCATGGTGAAGTTGAAAGTGACACTATGTTTAATAACTTTGTTATCGGTGAAAGTAGTAGATCTACGGAGCATAATTATTTCCAAGGTTCTAGAATGTGAGATATTGTCGATGATACTTTTGGGATGCATTCTGTTTTTGAACAAGGAGAAAATGTAGAAGAAGCTACTAATGAAGAAGCAAACATCTTTTATGAACAATTGCGTGATTGTAGTAGTCCTTTGTTCAACGGGAGTCAACACTCTAAATTGTCTGTTGCAGTTAGATTGTTAAGTATCAAATCTGACAATAATATTTCTCAAGAAGCAATGGACTCTATGATAGATCTTATAAAGGAATTAGTTGATCCCAATGTAGAGATTCCTGATTCTTTCTATAAAGCAAATGCATTGGTGTCTAAGTTAGGACTCTCCTCGATAAGAATTGATTGTTGTGAAAAAGGTTGCTTGTTATACTATAAGGAGGATGTCGATCTAGAGTCTTGTAAGTTTTGTAGTCACCCTCACTATAAGACTAGTTCTACCGGAAAGAAACTTGTTATTAAGGCGATGCATTATTTACCTCTTATACCAAGATTGAAGAGGTTGTATACATCAAATAGCTCTGCTCCTCATATGAGATGGCACCGTGAAAATTGAAGGCCACCTGGTGTCATGTGTCATCTATCTGACGGAGAGGCTTGGAAACATTTTGATAGAACTTATCCAGATTTTGCTGCTAAACCAAGGAATGTTAGGCTGGGTTTGTGTGCGGATGGTTTCACCCATTTTTCAGTTGGGGCTGCACAATATTCTTGTTGGCCTGTGTTTATTACACCGTATAATCTTCCACCTTAGATGTGTATGACAAGTCCATATATATTTCTGAATTGTGTCATTCCTGGTCCGAGTAATCCAAAAAGCAAGATTGATGTGTACTTACAACCTTTGATTGATGAGTTGAAATTGTTGTGGTTTGAGGGGATAGAAACATGGGACATTTCTCATAAACAAAATTTCAACATGCGTGCTACTTTAATATGGACTATTAATGATTTTCCTTCCTATGGAATGTTATCTGGATGGATGACTGCTGGAAAGTTAGCATGTCCCTACTATATGGAAGATACTAAATCATTCACATTAAAACATGGCCGAAAAAATTCATGGTTTGATTGTCACCGTCAGTTCTTGCCACCTGATCATGAGTTTAGGAGAAAGAAATATTCATTTAAAAATAATAAAACTGAACGAGATAGTCCACCCCCAATATTAACAGGTGATGATATTTAGGAAAGGGTTCAAAATTTTCCAAAGGTAACTGAGGAACCACCGTACAAATTTGATGGGTATGGTGTTGCACATAATTAGACTAAACAGAGTATATTCTGGGAGTTACCTTATTGGAAGGATAATTTGCTTAGACATAATCTTGATGTCATGCATATTGAAAAGAATTATTTTGATAATATGTTCAACACTGTAATGGATGTGACTGGCAAGACAAAAGATAATGTTAAGGCGAGACTTGACTTACCCGAACATTGTAGACGACCGGAGTTGCATTTACAGGAGTCTGCCAACAACAAGTTACTTAGCCCAAGGCTAGTTATTCATTCACAATGGAACAGAAGAGAAAAAAATGTGAGTGGGTGGAAAGCTTGAAAATGCCGGATATGCCTCAAATTTGGGAAAGAAGGTTTGACATTGAGCGTGGAATATTACATGGGATGAAAAGTCACAACTGTAATGTTTTCATGGAACAATTACTTCCAATTGCTTTTTGTGGATTGCCTGAAAACATATCAAAATCGATGACAGAGATCAGTTTGTTCTTCAAAGACTTGTGTTCCAGCACATTGAGAGTAGAGAATCTGGTTCGGATGGCCAAAAATATCGTTGTTATTAGTAATAAGTTGGAGAAGATTTTTCCACCTGGGTTATTTGATGTGATGGAACATCTTCCATTCACCTTGTTCATGAAGCCTTACTGGGAGGTCCAGTGCAATATAGGTGGATGTATCCTTTTGAGCGGTAAGTAACTATAACATATTTATTTTTATTTCATAAATCGTTCATATATCTTTTGAAATTATATATCTAATATAAAATTTTACAGGAGTATTGGCAAGTCTAAAAGGGGTATTAAGAATAAACATAGGGTGGAGAGCTGTATGGTTCAAGTATATCTAGCTAAAGAAAGATCCCACTTTTGTTCTTACTACTTTGATGATTATGTGTCGGGTTTGAGAAACAGACCCAATCGACATGATGATATTGGGAATGATCCTGCAGTACAATCATTATCAATCTTCAACCAACCAGGTAAGGGTTCAAAAAAACATACATTGCGCAAACTTACCGAAAAGGAGAAAAAATCTGCAGAGCTTCATGTCTTGTTGAATTGTCCAGAAGTCCAACCCTTCTTAGTGTAAGAAAATTAAATATGTAAACAACATATATTCAACTCCGATTTTATTAAGGAAACTAACTGTATTTTCAATGTGATTCTACAGTTATTTTGTGAGCCAATATGGTCATGATCAAGTGCATGTTTCCATCATTTATAAAGTGGTATACTAATTGGGTAAGTGTTGTAATATATACACCTATTAAGAGATTAGTGTACTCTTCTTTCTACTAATATTGATTTTAATTTACTAACCATATATAGGTCTACAATTCAGAAAATGCCGCCACATTTGATCAATTTTTCAAGGATATTTCTTGGGGACCGATTACAGTTCACACAATGTCTCAATATAACGTAAATGGTTTTAAATTTTCCACAGAGAAATACTCAAAGAATAAGAAAACTAATAATAGTGGTGTTTGGGTTAAAGGTGATGATGGAAATGAAAATGAAAATGTTGATTATTTTGGCGTCCTACAGGAGATTGTAGAGTTGGAGTATTCGGGTTGGCCAATCAAAAGAATAGTATTTTTCCAATGCAGGTGATTTGATCCAACTTCAAGAGGTACGAGGGAACTTAAGCAACATAATATCATTGAAGTCAAGCACACTAGGAAGTATAAGGCTTATGATCCTTTTATTATTGCACAGAATGCTAAGCAAGTGTACTATGCTCTTTATCCGTTGCGTAGGGATAAGTCTGATTGGTGGGTTGTAATCAAAACAAAAACGATAGGGCGAATGGAAGTTGAGAATGAATTGGATGTTGCATATCAAAATAAAATATCAAGTGTTCATCAAGTAGTGGATGCTGAGTTAGAAATGAATTTGGAGCATCCTGATCACATTTTAGAAGAAGTTAATAGAGAAGAGTTAGATATATGCCAACAAATATGGAGGATGATGAGGAGGAAACTTTTGAAGAGGATGAATGGATAGATGAGAAGGAAACTTCCAAAGATGATGCATGTGAATGGATAGATGATGAAGAAACTTCCGAAGAGGATGAATAACAATTTGTATGTTTAGTTGGTGGATTTTTAGCTATTCATATTTGAGTATACTTTATATTTTAGTAGTTTTAACTTTTGTTCGACATTGTGAAGGACTATTTAGTAGTTTTAACGCGTCTTGCAAGATCGATTTGTGTCCATCTAGTGTTGATATTAAGCTTTAATTTAGGAATAATGTGTTTGTTAAGCATAAGTACCAACACTAGTTGATCCTATTGATGACAAAATTTATTTTCTTACAAGATCGATTTGTGTCCATCTAGTGTTGACACTTAGCTCAATTAATGACAAGTAGCTCATGAGTCATGTCAAAGAATCCTTAGAATTGCAGAGTTTGATACATAGAAAAGAGTTCAATCTCACAAGTTACAGTTCAATGTAAGCCTCTTACATCAATTTTTAAGTAATGTAGGTAGATATTCTGAAACATGTGAACACACATTCCCTTTATTGATCATTGAATTTGCAGAAACTAAGTGTTGTGACTGGAAATGGAGAAAAAGAGTTTAGGGACAATATTACCACTTCTTTGAAACATAACTTGTAAATTGAACAACATTGCAACAGTTTTCAATAATATTACCAAAACAATTTGAATGATAGATTTTGGGGAAACTCCTG
This sequence comes from Solanum verrucosum, assembly GCF_900185275.1. NCBI lineage: Eukaryota > Viridiplantae > Streptophyta > Magnoliopsida > Solanales > Solanaceae > Solanum > Solanum verrucosum. Next base: position 3,070,192 of record NW_026020009.1, read on the forward strand.
TCTACCTCAGTCTGCCCATTTTGAGCTGAAAGCAATTCCAAAAGCCAAAAAAGTTAAACATAAGCTAAAGTGAAATGCCCCAGGTGAAAGAAAAATAACAATTTGTATGCTTAGTTGGTGGATTTTTAGCTATTCATATTTGAGTATACTTTATATTTTAGTAGTTTTAACGTTTGTTCGACATTGTGAAAGACTATTTGAATTAAGCCTTATGTTATGATAACTTTGTTTGATATATTTTCGATATTGTGACATTATGTACTACTTTGTTTTAATCTTTATATTTATAATTGATATAGATGGTAGATAAAGAAAAGGGTAAATAAAAAAAATCCGCTAATCCAAAAAAGAAATTTAAGGCCAATGCTATGAGAAGGCCCATTAGGGTCGTGATATCTGATGAGCCCTCTCGAGTTAATATTTCAAAAAGAGCCTCAGTTTCAACTACTCACTCGGCACACCAGTCACATAATGCCTCTACTCATGTGGCTCCACAATCTGGTTATACTATATCTACACCCACTGTGGTACCTAGTTCGGGTTACCAAACATTGCAGGGCTATTCACATCTTGGTCATGGGTCTATCATACCATCAGATAGTGCTAGTCAGTGCAATAGTTTGAATACTAGTAGTGGATCAATTGGACTTTCCAATCTTCATCTTGAATCCAATGGCTCAGAGCCTAATACTCCCACCACCCAGCACTCAGATGCACATGGTCCTTAGCCAGGCGATAGAGACAATTTCCGGGGACTCATAATCAAGCTATTAGGATACAAGTATGATTTAATTACGTTTCATCTTTCATTTATCTATTTATATTTTAATTGATTGATTATTTTTTGTTTACTCTACTTCGTCAATGAACTTGTATTTCAGCTTACGTCTGGATGTGGGTATGGCAAAGATTATTTTAAAGTGCATCGGAACTCACTATAATGGTGTGTATTCGAATTGGAGTTTGACTCTACTTAACACCCAAGGGCAGATGTTCAACGAATTTAAGGTAAGAATATATATAAATTAAATTCACATCATATACATTTAAATTCTCTAGTCATTTGAACAATAAATATTTAGTTATTTTTTTATTACAAAAATATTATGTATGGGCTCCCGAAAACGAGGATGACGTTCAAGTGAACTTCAAGCTTAAAGCTTCAAAGTTGCTTTCTAGCACATTTTGTGACTGTTGAAGAGAAAACAGAATTCCTAAGTTTATGTTACCGGATCGATGGGCTATGTTACTGAAACATTGGAGTACTGATGAAAAATTTAAAAAGAGGAGTGAGATTGGGCAGATGGCTCGCGCATCAGAAAAGGGAGGCTCTTTGCACACTGGTGGAACTATTAGCCAGGTTACTAGGAAGGAAAAAATGGTATACTTTGTTAATTTAGTAAAATAATTTTTTTCTTTTTTGATAAGTACTTTTTGGAGATTAATGAGATCAAATTCTATATATGTTATTTGCAGGAAAAAGAGTTGGGTAGGTCAGTAGTTGTACCAGAGATGTTCAAGGTTACTCACGTCAAGAAGAGTACGAACCCCACATAAGAAGAAAGATGGATTGAGCCACGTGCTCTAGAGACATATGTAAGAACTCCATTCAAACTAATATTTTTTTCTTTTCCTTGTATATATTGCATTCTTATTCGTAGAGTTCTTTGTTTAAATTACAAGATAGGTATATACGAATATCTCAGGAATATCGTAGTACTCTATCTCTTGAGAGTCAGGACAGACCATTTACACAAGAAGAAAACGAGAATCTTTGGAAACAGAGTGTTGGTGAACCGATTAGAGGTTCAGTCTACGGTTATCCAGAAAAAGCGTATCAGAAGAAGAAGTCTTGGTATTGTGGTTCATCATCCTCAAGCTTTGATGGTGGGGATAGAGAGACAATATCTGCAATGGAGAGTAAGATAGCTTATCTCAATGTCAGTTTGTTATTGTAGCCGAAAGAGAGAAGAAGAGAGAATAAAGAGAGAAGAGGAGAGAGAAAGAGATTGCGACAGCAAAGGAGGTAGAGAACAAGAGGTATGTAGCGCTTCAGGCCCAACTAACTTTTCTTTTTGAATCAGGAAATATTCTTCCTCTATGTCCGGCCAGCAGTGATGGATCTGATCAGGAAGGTGATGAGAATGATAAGTCTGATAAGGAAAGTGAGGGTGATGAGAATGGTAAGTCTGTTAAGGAGAGTGAGGGTGATGGGGAGTAGTTGTATCTATTTGACATTTTAGACTTCTATATTTTTGGAATTGTTTAATTTGATCGTATTTTAGTTTATTTTGAAGTTGGATGAAGTTTATTTTGAAATAGTTTAATGTATATGTTGAAAATATTGTGTTGTTTTGGTTGGATGAAGTTTATTTGGCTTTGAGTTGTTTTGGTTGGATGAAGTTTATTTGGTTTTGGGTAATTTTGGTATAAATATGCAGGTGGGCAACTAAAAATTGCAGCAATTTGCTGCCTGTTTTGTAGCAGAAAACCGACCTCTGGAGGTCAGAATTTCAAAAATAAAAAATAAAAATACCGACCTCTGAAGGTTAGAATTCCAAAACTAAAATATAAAAATACCGACCTCCGGAGGTCAGAATTTCAAAAATACAAAAATAAAATACCGACCTCCGGAAGTCAGAATTTCAACATTACAAAAATAAAAATACCGACCTCCGGAGATCAGAATTTCAAAAATACAAAAATAAAAATACCGACTCCGGAGGTCAGAATTTCAACATTAGAAAAATAAAAATACCGACCTCCGGAGGTCAGAATTTCAACATTACAAAAATAAAACTACCGACCTCCAAAGGTCAGAATTTCAACATTACAAAAATAAAAATACCGACCTCCGGAGGTCAGAATCTCAAAATGCAAAAATAAAAATACCAACCTCTAGAGGTCGGAATTTAAAAAAATGAATATTCCGACATAAAATAAAACTGACCTCAAGAGGTCAGTAAATACCGACCTCCAGAGGTCAGTAAATACCGACCTCCAGAGGTCAGTAAATACCGACCTCCAGAGGTCGGTATTGAATAGCGACCAAGCTTTTTCCGACCTAAGCTGGGATGTCGATTTTAGGTCGGTATTTCAGGGAATACCAACCTCCGGAGGTCGGTATTCACTATTTTTTTAGTAGTGAACAAGAATTGAGAAAAGGTAATTAGATAGTACATACCACAACTTTAGCTTACCGAGGACATGACTTTAAATAGTATGATGTTGATGTTGAAGATTAGGGTAGAAGATTAATAGGTAATCAAGTGTTGTCACACTTAATGTGGGAGAAGAAGGGGCTAACCTTCTGTTTCTCCTTATTACTGATACTAGTTTTGGGAACGTGCTTCACATTTTTATCCCAAAAACTTAATCTAACATATTGTAAATGATAAAATTGGTATAATATATTATATGACTTTCTTTGTACTATGAATTAAAACTTAAAAATACAAAAGGAGTAAAAACTAAGTTATTGAGTGTCACGACCTAGACCGTCGTGATTGGCACCCACACTAACCCTCTTGTGGGAAAACCATTACTACAACCCAACTAAGCAACTCAACGATAAACTAAACATTTAAAGATACGAAAGCAGATTTAAATGTGTAAGAAAAATGGAGTTCTCATAAACTCCGAAAGTTAAGCAAAACAACTACCAAACATTTGCGGAAAACAACTCCTAGAACCTGAAAGTCAATGTACCAAAACATAAACGATCAACAAGTCTAAAGGAAAGGGGTGCAACCCCGAAAACTAAAACATAACAGCCTAATAGATAGTCTAAGTTCGAAAAGAATGGAGTAAACGAAAGAGAACCATGGCAGCCTAGAAGAACTGGCTCACCCTTTAATTCGATCTCGATCAATAATCTCCTAAATGAGATCTGTCACTAGCCGCCTGAAGATGTCATGTACTCAATAAAGAAAGAGCAAGTGTAGTATCAGTACACAACTACAGTGTACTAGTAGGATCACACGGTTACTCCCATAAGCACAATATATAACGAACCATCACAACACAGTAAGCACACATATACATAATACAGTTCAATTATCATTTCATAGCAACATACAGTCTTCCATTATCAATGACAAGTAGATATAAACAAAACAATCACAAGTTGTTCTCTCATGGAACCCATACCCAAACTGTTAGTGTGTCGGAACGTGACACCTGATCCACAGTATGTGTCGGAACGTGACACCCGGTCCAATATATGTGTCAAAACGTGACATCCAGTCCAATATATGTATAGGAACGTGATACCCGATCCAATGTATGTGTCGGAACGTGACACTCAATCCAATCAACACAACTACAATCACATCCATAATGAACAATACTCAAATCATACAATCAAGTAACAGGTTCATAGCATGTATTGTTCACACATAATCATTTCGTTAGATTCAATTCACATTTCCCTATTCACATACACATATTCATACAATGTAGCAATCAATCGGCATATATCACACAAACAGGAAATCAAACCATCACCTACATCGAAACCAAACTTGAATCCTCCTAAGACACTAGAGCCTTCTCTATACAGATTCTTTCCGCTTGTTGTTGGTCTACAAATGATTAATTTAAAGCAAGGATCAATAATTAAGGTCTAATTTACCCGGATTATAATAAACCCAATAACCCAAGATTTCGTCCAAATCTGGACTAGGCTACAATTTTTCAAGTCACTACTTAAAAGTTTTCTAGCCCAAACTCTTTCCCTATTTGCTTTTCTATAACGATGGAAACATATCATTACAATAGATACCAATTTACCCATCACTTGTTACCGAGTGATAAATTAGGAAAAACTAGCTAAGGTAAGAGTAGAGTAGTACCTGAATAGTCGAACAACTGGGATACTTGCCTCGCATGTCCTTCTTGGTTTCCCAAGTAGCTTCCTCAACCGGACAATGCTTCCATTGAACTTTCACGGACTTAATCTTCTTGGTCCTCAGTTTTCGGACATCACGATCAAGAATTGCAATCAGTTCCTCCTCATATTAAAGGTCCTTGTCTAATAAAACTGAGTCACATTTTATAATGTAATTCCCGTCCCCATGATACTTCTTCAACATAGACACATGAAACACTGGATGAACTCCATATAAGCTAGTGGGTAAAGCCAATCTACAAGCCACTGGCCCTACACAATCAAGGATCTCAAATGGTCCAATGTATCGAGGACTAAGTTTGCCTTTCTTGCCAAATTTCATCACCCCTTTCATGGGTGACACTTTTAGAAGAACTTGCTCACCAGTTTGAAATGTCATGTCCCTTACCTTACTGTCTTCACATTTTTTCTTTCGACTCTGGACTGCTAGAAGCTTAACTTGGATGTTTCTCACATTATGTTGAGCATCTTTCACCAAATCAACCCCCTAAGGGTTTCACATCTCCAACCTCAAACCAACCAATGAATACCTACACATCCCCCCATATAATGCCTCAATGAAGTCATATCAATACTTGAGTAATAAATATTGTTGTATGTAAACTTAACTAACAACAAAAGTGATTCCCAACAACCACAAAAGTTAATCGTACACACGTCTGCAACATGTTATCAAGGACCTTGACACAATCATCAGGACGAATCCTTTCACACTTAAGCATGATAAAATTTCAAATCAATACTCGCTACAATTAGAAGTGAACCTGAACCAACCAACACACACTCATAATACCCAAACAATCATAGTCCTTAACAATATCTTCATCCCACAACATACATTCCCATGAGCTTAAGGTATAAAAATTTGATCTTTAGACATTAGATACTCATTGCGGATATGTCCAAGCATACAAACCCCCTAACAACACTATCGAAATGCTAGATTTAGCAATTGTGATTGTAGATTATACTTAAGAACAGTAGAATTGGACCCAATGATCCCCATATTCTACCAAGAGAACATCGCATGATCGGTACACCTGATCCACCACTAAGGGTCCACCCACAAAAGTGAAAATGCACGTGAGCGTAGCTAGTGAATCATATTCACAACCATGTACAAAATGAAATAGATGGTCACATAGGAATTTACAGAATAATTATTGAATAACATTAAAGGTTTTCTTCCGAAGAGCCGATACCAACCATTTCCATTCACTTGACTCCACATACTCTTCACATCATTCCACTGAAGCCCACACTCTTAATACTAACAACCATCATAAACACTCCGTTTAAATGAAGACATTTCTTAGGTGCTTAACAATCAACAATAATAAATTTTATGACTCAACACAAGTGTAAGTCCTTTCAATTGCTTAATACATGATACAATAGATCATTTCTCACCTTGCAAATTCATACTTTGACAAAATATATCACCACAAATGTAGACTTATAATGAAAAATATGAATTGTATATTCAACCGTATAACACAATCCCCTTATCTATCAACATTAACTTGTACCTTGAAGATTTTTATGAATTCATGGATCTCCGCTTATCATTGACCGCATCTCCATCGATCTTACAATATCCTTCACTAAAAATTCAATCGTACTCATTACTAAACTCAAAAACAAAAAAAATACTTATCATCACACTCGAGCTAATGTCTGTACACTCCTTTCTCAAGTCTTTTCCAATAGTTTTTAACCAATCTGATGGACCCGTGAAACTATTCCCATAGCCACAGCGACAAATGAATTCACGCGTCTCTAAACCCAATTCTCTACCCCTCTGAAGATACCTCTTTTGCCTTTGCAATCAAATAAAATATTCTTGATCTCGCCTCTCTCTAAAGGTTGTACTACATCCCACTATTTTTCTTCGTTATGACTCTAACTCTTTAAATTCTATTTGAGTGGTTTCCCACCATCTCTTAAAACCTTCCATACAACCACATTACTCACCAAATATTAGGAAACCACAACCTTAGATACTCGCGAGTTGTAATTACTATACAAAATTCGCTTAACCACAATCTTATTATATAGTTGCATCCCATCACAATCCATCACGAAATCTTATCACCATTATGCTCAGTCAACCCTGACTATCACTATGAAGTCAACCTTTTCGTCAACATGACACCTCAAACTCAGGTATACTCATCAAATTCAAAGGACTAACTCAATCTTTATACGCACTTTCTTACTAAAATCTACAATTTCCTTCACTCAAGTATACTCAATGGGACTTTCTTTATCCATAAGTTTTTCATTCCGATATTAATCCACTCCTTTATGGCTTAAGATAAAATCATCAGTCCTCATACTACCATCATTTTTCTTAACAAACAAGACATGAGCACCCCACGGGGAAGCACTAGGATAGATGAAACATTTATCAAAAAGCTCTTGGATTTGAGCTTTAAGCTCTCTCAATTCTGTCGGAGTCATGCGATAAAGAGGAATGGAGATGAGACGAGTGTCAAGTTCCAAGTCAATGCAGAAGTCGCTTCTAGTTAGTTGTCTTGACCTAGTCATGTTTCTACATACACATTCTCTCCATGATTCATAGATATACAACTAGGGATGTTTTGTTTAAATGCATTTGGATAAGAAAATATGTTTACTTCCTAGATTCTATGTCAAAAGAATCAAGTCATTATGGTTAGAATCTAATTAAATCTCCAACAGAGTCGTCATTTATGTTATGTTGTAATTTTACTATCTTTAAAAAAATCACTTTTGAAATGTTCTAAGTAAAAAATTAATTTGAGGAAAATAGTTAGAAAAGAGTCGCCACTTAATTTTTAAAAGAAATTAAGAAAACTTAATTTAAAAAGATTTTAACAGATTAAGTCTTTATAAATTTAGAGAAAATGGGTAAGAGGTTCTCATTTACACTTTAAGAAGGTTTTTAAAGCATTTGAAGTGTCCGCTAACACGTGGTTATCCAACGACTTGACTAAAATATTTTTTTGACTAACTCTTTGTGAAAAAGTGATTTAATACAAAAGTAATTTACAATACAATTAACTTTGAGAAAAAATAGTTAAGTACGAATTTTTTTTATTTTTTTTTATTTTTTAAGAAAATAGGACTTTAATTGAAAACATTTGAATTTAATTACAAGTGATTATAATTTTAACAAAACTAGATCAATTAAAATTTATTTGAATCGTTTTAGAAATAATTATTTAAACCAATTTGGTTAATTAAAGTATGAAAATCATTTTAAATTAATTGAAGAATAAATAAAAGGGTTTGCCTAAAGACATTCAATAAAAATACCAGAGTTGATTAAAAAAAATGAAATTTTATTAAAATAAACTAATATAAAGAACATAGTTCATCTTTTGGGAAATTTAATTAAATTAAATCGAATCAAGTAAAGGTTAGAGTTAGATAAACAAGGGAAAATTATGCGGTTAAGCAAACTTATACTACTTAATTACTCAACATAGCTATAGTTTGTTATAATTACCACTCGCGACTAACATTATACATTAATTACGTGGGCTAACTTCGAGTTTGCATAATTAGCCACATTTGTATATGTATAATTTGCCACATTTATATAATTTGTAGCTAACAATTTTTTGTTTGATTTGTATTTGTATATGATGGTTTTCTTTTCTTTTTCAGTTTTGTCATCGTATACATTCAATTTTTTTGTGTATAACTTTTTAAAGTTTGTATAAACGTGTAGTTTTGGATTTTGTATAATATAATTTATATAATGTAATTTGTATAATATATATTGTATAATTGTTTAAAGTCCATACATTTATGTTTGTATCAATTCGTTATTTCGAGTGTTATTATATTTGTATAATTGCAGACTTTATATTACCCAATTATACAAAAACATGTGAATTATTTAAACGAGATGCGAATTATACAAATTGTTGTCCTCTCTCGCTCGCCTCTCTCCTCCCTCTCCCAATCTCGCTCGCCTCTCTCCTGCCTTTCGCAATCTCTCTCGCCAGAATATACATATGCATATGTATAATATACAATTCTCTAACTGAATACATATCTCATTCACCTTTCTCCCACTCTCTGTCCTATCTCGCTCGCCTCTTTCCTCCCTCTCTCAGTCGCGCTCGCTACTCTCTTCTCTATAACATGTAGCTACAAATTGTAATTAGCAAACTATAGTTATAGAGTGTAATTAGGCTATTTTTGAGTGGCTATATGCGAAAGTTTCTCAATAAACAAATAGCAAGAAAAGAGTAGAGTAGAGAAAAGTAAATGAACTTGGACTATTGTCCAAATTCCGAAGTGTTGGGCTGACAGACACATAATCTTCTTCCTATCCTAACTCTCGTAATGGATCCCAAAACAGGGCTTTAGCTCAAAAAAATATGCTGCCTACTATGCCAAAGGGTTGGGCTTTAGCCCATTATCTTTCAAAAATAATTGTGTATACGTTGGACGTATATCTATGTATACAGGCTGTACTTCAGCCCATTTTCATGAATATTGGGTTGTATACTGAACGTATACATCATACCTCAACTCTTGTAACCTGTATTTCCATTTTTGACCACATATTTGTTGCATTCAACCTGTATAACAATGTATAATGTTGTATACAATGCGTGTACACCCATTTTTTGGGCTTTTGAACATTTATGAACTAATTTCCAGCACTATGTTGGGTCTCCATGACCTGTAACAACTTCCAAATATATAGGGGCCTGACTCAAGAAATAGGGAAAGCAAAAATCGAGCCTTTATGGCTCAACTCGGAAATGCGAGGAAGATAAATCCACCATGGACTTGAAAGGGGGTCATACAAGCAACGAAAGAAAGAACCACATAAATATCCTTTTAATGTAATTCAATTGAAATAAAGAGTAACTTAAGCACTTAAAAATAAATAATAAAAAACAAAAAAACAAAAAAAACAAAAATGCAAACAAAGCTACCAAACTTATAATGAACCACGTAAATATCCTTTTAATGTAATTAAAGAAAGAGGTTGCACAAAGATGAATGCACTATTCCTATTCTTTAGCAAGAAAAGACATTATTCAAAAGAAGACACAAAACACATAAGGAAAAATCCACCATAATTGTGAATGGGGCAGTGAACAAAGCATCCACATTTATCAATAATTAAACAAATCCTTGGAACATCATCACCATAAAAAAAGGGGCATACATAAGGGAGAAATTCAGAGTTATGGTGAATTTGGACGAACATACAAGTTACTTCAAGATATAGAAACACATGATTATTCTAACGAACCAATTCTTATTAAAGTAGTACTGCTTTAATGACACCAAAGAATCAAGCTTCGCATAGTATTTAACTACTGTATGTAGATACGTAATTTTTTACCAAACTTAAGTTTAACACCATTTTTAAAACTTAAATATTTTATAAATCTAAATTAAATATTTTGATTTTTATCTTATTTTATTAAGTTTATTTTAAAAGATTTGAAAATAACAAAAATAGAATCACTTTTTAAGGTAAGTTTTATTTTCACTTGTTTAAAAAAAATATGAAAACTTACAAAAAATATATATTCTGTTAATTTAAATTTTACTAAATAAGCCAATGTTTCTTAATTATATTTTTAGATTGGCTATTTAACTTTTTAGTTTAAACTAATTAATTTTTAAAAAAAATAATATTGCACATGCATATAGAAGGAGATTAAAGCATTAAGTTAAAATAAAAAGGGCACAGGTAGCAATTTTGAAAGAAAAATAATAAACTGGAATAGGCTAAGAATAAATTGAAAACGAGCGGAGCAGTCCCAAATTACACAATATCCATCTATAAAAGCTGGGAGATAAGAAGCAGTCACATATTTAATCAGCAAAACCATCTTTGACATGAACCAAATCGAAACTAACTATCATGAAGATTGAATACAACCTAAACAAATTAGAATAAGAACTTAACTCACAATCATGTTCGAACAAAATTTGACTAGATTAAAATCAAAAGGAACACATTCACGACATTCACATATGTATTTAAGATTTAAAAAAAGAAGACAAAGTTATATATAGAGACAGAGAAGTGACAAACCATCTTAGGATCAGATATCCCTCAAGAACAGCTACTATATTAAAACACCTCAAGAACAGATACTATATTAAAACACCAAGAACTCAAGATATATAGAAATATAACCACAGCTCACAACACCATGTTGAAATAGCAAAGGCGAACAAAATATCGTAAAAGGAAAGAGCGTTACCTTTCTGTGGGCAGCGAACTAAGGCAAACGAGCTGAGAGCAGTGACTCTTCTACCACGAAATCTCAACACGAACAGCAAGCCAAGAAATCTCAAGCATAATCTAAGCGGCCAACTTCTCGAAACTTAGGATTAGAGAATCGTCTTGAATTTTTTTAAGTGTAAAACGACTATTGCCTCAGAACCAAACTTAAAAACGTGTCTCCAATCCTTTGAGTGTGGAGCACTGTTTATGGGGAAAATTGAGGCGATTTAGGGGGAAATTCCATTGGAAAATTTCAAGAAAAATTTGAATTTTCTTTCCTCTTTTCCAAGGCCACCAATGAAAGATGGAAAAAACTGCTATGAGACCTCGCAAGAAAAGGGGAAAAAGGGGACGTGAGGGTATACTGTTGCAGCAGGCGAGGAGGACGGCACGGGTACTGATGGGCATTGTTCACATTGTTTGCCCTGTCGCTTTGCCGTTTTCTCTGTGGCTATTAGAGTCGTGGCCCTTTTTCCAGTTTTTTGGGATGATTTCGCAGATGGGGGTGAGTCGCGACTTGTTCTGGGTTTTGTTGTTGTATGCTGTTTGTTTGGATGAATTTCTGGGTTTCTTTCGGTGTTGTGTACTGGATATGTTGTATTGTTGTTGTATCAGGTCCTTTTGATGGGTTTGGGCCGGGTTTTTTCTGATTGCAGGAATTGAAATTGAGAAATATAGTGGGCTGCTGGGATTTAGAGTAAAGTTAGGGCCGGTTGAGCTGAAGAAAATAGGCTCAAAACTTGGTCTCAAGTGAGTTTGAGGTGAGGTAAAGAAAGAGCTTAGTTTGGAATTCAAAATTTGGACTATGGGGGGTACATGTCGTGGTTTCTTACACCTTTTAAGACAGGTGTTTTCCACGTAAAATATTGTGTTTTTACTTATTGTTCTTACTTTTTTGTTGGAACACGTTAGACAATTTGTTTCACACTTAGGCAAAATGTTAAGTTAGTTAATTACTAGGTCGTACAGATTATTACTCTTATTATAAACCTAGCAATCATAAACAAATATGTATTTTATGCTATCTTGCATAATGCTTTGCTGTTTGTACTTTCCATTCATAAGAGTAATTTGTTGAATTGTAACTTGCACTTGACTCTTAACAGTGCTCTAGCATGGATTGGGTGGATTGGACGTGTCAGGTTGGAGCTTCGTTAAGGTAAAGGTAAGTACGTGATAATTTTGTAACAACCGGAGTATGAATATTCTCAAAGTATCACTACAACAAAAATAACTTTTAGCGGAAAAATTAATAAAGAGTGCTAAAATCTTTACCGGCATTAGTTAAGTGTCATTAGATTCATATATATCGCTAAAGGCTTTAGGGACATATACAAAGAGTGTTAATTGCCGCTAAAAATACATATTTAGCGGCAATTGAATTATTGTCATTAATTAATTGCCGCTAAAGATAATTTTTTTGTGTAGTGAGTAAAATTCAGATATTTCATATAGTAACGGTTATTTTAACACTTTTTCCTTCAAAGAATATCTTGGTTGCAACCTCAATCAAAATTATGACACTAAAGATTTTCTTTTGCAACTTCAGCAGGAAAATTAGTAAAAGTTGTGGTTAAGAAGCATCTACATTATTGTTATATTGTAGGTGTTTTGATGATCCTCACAAATGCAGGGACCTGGTCCCTGGCAGAGTACTCTTGTCAGATTCAAATAGGGTACAGCTGTAATGTTGTCATGACAGGTGGTAGGTGAAAAGTGCAATGTACTACACCAACAGAAAGAGCAGACGAGACTGTCTGTTTCAGCGTCTCACAAATGTAGGGACTCGGTCCCCGGCAGAGTTCTCTCGTCTAGATTTATAATGGTGTACAGCTGGAAAGCTGTCCTGTCAGAGGTTGGTAAGGCGTCAGCGTACTACACCAATCAGAATGGACGAGGTTGTTTGTCCAACGGTCAATAACTCTTTATGGTTGACTTAGTCAGCATGACAGACAACAAATTAATTCATTCATTCTAAAGGAGAGAGAGCCAGCAAGTCTTCTCAAGAACTCACCAAGAAAAGTTTACAAAGGACTTGGTCCCTGTAAGACTGCGTATGTGAAAGCACGACAAGACAATTGTCAGAAAAGTTGTCACCTCTAATGTGGTAGGTGCACGTCTTTCCAGAGAGGTAGGCTCTCAGCCAATGGGTGGTCCCAAGGAGTTTGTGTTCATTTTGATATAGTCTCTTCTCAAAAACACAAACTCAAGATTTGGCAAACAAAAACTTGGATTTTCTGTGAAAATTCATAAGCTTGAAAAGAGAAGGTCATCTTCAAGGAAGAACACTGCTCAACTCAACAACGAGACCTAATAGAGTGAGTCTTTGTTGTATTTTGAGCTTTGTGTCTTATGTGCTTACATTGTAAATCTACTCCTAAGTTATAAAGGATAGTAAATCATTTGCTTATCTAAAAATTTAGTTGAGTCGTATTAACTAGAGTTAGATAGTCGAATCTTCTAAGTTTTGGTCAAGCTTTTTACACCATTGTTTTGGTGTTCTTTTGGGTAGAGTTGCCTAATAGTGTCAACTAGAGTTAGTTGATGTATGGTGCAGCAGAGTTGCTGCATGTTTAAGCTCTTATCTTGGAGATCGGAGTTGGTGGCTAGAGTTAGCGTTGGGGGTTCTTAAAGTCTAGATCAACTAGAGTTAGTTGGTTTGGTGACTCTGGATGCACTATTTGAGCATCTTCAAATTCATGAAATGCATAGAAAAATGGAGGGTTGTATTCTCGAAGGTGAAAACAAAGAGAGGGACCAGGTCTGCAACAAGTCAAGCAGAAGAACAACTGCTTATCAGGCGATGAAGGAAGAGTTGGCTACATGGGAAAATTCCTCAAGTGATTCAGATGATTCTGAGCACTCTAATGATTCTTTCATGGCAAAGTCAGATAAGGAATATGCTGATGAAAAGGTAACCCTATCATATTTCAAGCAAAACTTGAATACCTTTTCTATCAGTAAATTGAGAAAGCTAGTTGTTGTATTACTTGATTTGATAAGTAAGCTAACAACTGAGGATGATCTCGTGAACAATAGCATAGACATCTCTCAAGATGGAAACATTGATTTAGTTGCCCAAATATCTGATATTGAAAATTAAATGGTTGTTCTAGAAGCTAAAAATCTAGAACTGAAGGAAAAGATAAAAGAGGTAACTAATTCAGTTTTAAAGGAAAGAACGAGGCAAACAGCTTGTAGCTGGAGCTTGAAAATAAGTTGTATACTGCTGAAATGAAGATGTAAGTGGCTTTAGAGAGAAATCGTGTGCTAAAGAGGGACTTGGTCCGTGTAAAAGAGGAACTTGAAAAATCCCTCAAATGGACCAATTCCTCCAAGATTCTTACAAATCTAATTGGTCAAGGCAACAACAGTAGAAGAGGGTTGGGGTATTAGAAGATAGAGTCATCATACAATCCTCATAGCAAAAATGATTCTGATGCTGATAATCTGCTATGTGTGCATTGTGGTCGAGATGGACATCTTAAGAAAGATTGTCCAGTTTTGAAAAAATATGAAGGGAGTGTGTCAAACTATTCCAAACAGAGGAATAGACTGAAGAAGGGACCTGGTCCTGCTTATGGTCCCAATTTGAAGAAAGCCAGTCTGCTTTACTAGACAAAAAATAGTCTTATCACTCTATTATCTGCTTACTAGGAACTCCGTCTCAAATGGGTTCCCAAGACTAAATAGTGATTTGCTATGCAAGTGAGAGGAGGGAGCATTAGTTAGTGTTGGTTTATGAAGAGTATATGCTCAAAGCACATAACTGAGAAAACTACAAAACTTCCTCTCTCTCTCAAGGCAGTTCAAGGTAGAGGTGTCTATTTTGGTAATGGCAAGAAATGGTACATTCTTGGTGTAGGCAGAACTTGAAAGTCTATGGAACACTCTTTTAAAGTTGTGTACTATGTCAATGGGTTGAAGTACATTCTTTCAAGTGTTTCACAGATTTGTGATGAACAAAATGAAGTTAAGTGCTTGTCAGAAAAATGGGTTGTTACAAACTTGCTCTCTCGGGTGATGACATTGACAAAAAAGAGATGCATGAAAATATATATTGTTGATCTGAACTTTGCTCGTAGTAACAATCTCACTCTCCTTTGTGGTCAAGGTGAGAATACTGATCAATGACTCATCAGACTCGGTCATGTGAGGGATCCTCTGCTTAACAAACTTGTGTCAAGGGATCTGGTCCTCAGTCTGCTCAGAATAAAATTTGCAGATGACAAAGTTTGTGATGATTGTGCTAAAAGGAAGCAGATCAGACTATCCTTCAATTGGAATATGCAGGTTGTTAATCTTCCAAAGAATTTTCCGGCTGAAATGGTGAATAGTACATGTTTTGTGACCAAAATGATGATATTGAGAAGTGTAATCTCAATGATGTTGAAAGAGTATTTGTGGGATACTCTTCCTCCAACAAGGCTTATCCGATTTATAAAAATGTGTGCATTGAAAAAGATGTTCATGTGGTTTTTGATGAGTTTGGAAGAATTGAGAAGTAAGTTGCCACACAAAGAAGATTCTGAGATGGAAGAGATGTTTCAGATTTAGAGAGATGATCTAAATAGTGAGCTTGTTGAAGAGTATTCTCTTCATGAATCCAGTAATCTCAAGGAAGCTGATGCAGATGATGAACCTGATGAGGGACCCGGTCCTGTAGATAGTGTTGAACAAAGATGATGCAGTTCAAACTGATAATGTAAATTCTGAAGGTGAGAATGAAAAAGCTGATCAAGCTCAGTCTGAAAGAAGCAAAGTATGACACTCGGTTCCCCAACAAGCTAATAGGTTGTCCAAGTTCCTATTCAATAATGACTTCAAAAGATGTAAAATTGACAAAACCCTCTTTTTGTAATCACAAGGAAAGGAATTACTGATTATTCAAGTACATATTGATGATGTCATCTTTGAAGCAACCCTTGAGGTGTTGTGTGAAGAGTTTGTTGCACTCATGAATAGTGAGTTTTGAAGTGAGCATAATGGAAGAATTAAATTTCTTTTTGGAGTTGTAGATCAAGCAAACCTCAAAAGGTACCCTCAGGTGTCAAGAAAAGTACATCAATGAGCTGCTCAAATGACTTAACATACTTGAAGTCAAGACAATGATAAAGAGAGGCAATGTCATCATGAAGTTTTGCAAAATGGAAGATCAAGTGGTTGATATCTTCACTGAAGCCCTAAGGAAGGACCAATTGTATACTCTCATAGGAACTTAGCTACAGGGAAGAAGATAGCACAGCGTTCAAGGCAATCGATGTCTGATCAAAGACATGGACCTGGTACCAGTTCAGTAAAGCTACTGAAAAGGTTTCATGTTATGGGTGCCTAGACAATTCATACTCTCATGGGCACTAACTTGATGCTGGATACTAATGAACCTGGTTCAGAGACTCCATTCTTGTACAAAGGAATCACATTGAGGGTTGCTAAGAGAATCCGAAGACACTTGAAGAAAACAGGGACCTGTTCTATTTTGTCCATCGGGAGACTTTTTGATTTGGAGGAATATGATGGTGCTGATCATGTTGGATATCCAGTTGGTAGAAAAAGTACCTCATGAATGGCTTATGTTCTAGGCTGATCTCTCACTCATGGGGAACTAAAAGGCAAGATTCAATTACTCTTTCAACAACTGAGGTAGAAAATGTAGCAAGTGCAGCTTGATGTGCTCAACTCTTGTGGATCAAGCAGCATCATGAAGCTCTTAAAAGATCTGGCTGAGATAATCGAACTGATGTTGGGAATGCTGAAACCTTCTTGAACGGATCATGCTTGAAGCAATCAACTCTTTCATGACTATGCAAAAGAAACATGTATCCTTGCTTTTCAGTTATGTATGTGTTAGCAAATTCAGTCTCATACCTTTTGTAGGTATACACACATGAAAAAAGGCTGGAGGAAAAGGGAGGTCAGGACAGATCTAGGCAATCACATTCAGACTACAAGAAGGACCCGGTCCGTTCTCGAAGGTTAGCACTCTTAACATTGTAGTTTGAATTATGCATGAGAACCGTTGCAATTGCCACATTCCTGTCATTCAGGTATTTGACCGTTGTCCCATCTTTTGAAAACCAAAATGACACTTTCTTTCACATGATACACCCTTTTCACTTCCTTTATATTCCATATTTCTTTCAATCTCCCAAGAAAATTCAATTTCCCTTCAAACTATTAGAGTTTTCCGAAACCCTCTTTTCTCCTCTCTCAAAAATGAATCCTTTGTTCTTAATAGAGAATTTTCTGATGAAGATGTTTATAAGTATGAAGAGGGACTAGGTCCACCAAGCAAATGGAAGAAGTGGAAAATATGATGTTCAAAAAGGGAAGAAGTTGATACTCTGAGAACTCAAAGTATTCTGAATAGGAGAGTGTCTGTTTAAAAAAAATGAAATGAATTTTTTTTTTGGTTCCTCAATTATTGATCTATTCATTTCGGAGGCCTTGAGTAAGTTTGATTTTACCAATCTTTCTGCTATGAAAAACTCAGGCTACTGTTGGAAGCTATGATAGTTGCTCCTGCTAACAGGGATACTAAAATGGTTTACCTAAAGGCTCAGCTTCTGAAACAGCACTATTAAAGGGACCAGGTTGAACAAAAAAAAAACTGGCAGCCCTGAAGGTTCAACATGAAGCTTGGGCAGCAAAGCATGCTGAACTTCAAGAGAGGCTTCTGAAAATACCATGCTAAGGGATATGCTCTACTAATTCTACTTCTTCAATCCCTTGCCTCTAAGCCATCCCCTCTCTTCCTAAATTTCTATGTCAGTCCTCATTTCTGTTTTTCTATCAAAACTGAGTGGGAATTGTCCTTGTTTTCATTCGTAATCTGATTTGCAATGCTTTGATGGCTGATCTTTTATTTATGGATGAACAATGTCTTGTTTCTACTGACTTGTCTCATTACTTTATGCATTTTTACTCATGCTCAGTGTTGCTCAAGTGGCCATGAATTTGCTTGAACTGCATTTCTATCAACTTGGTTTACTGCTTTAACCATTTTTTTTATGATGTCAAAAGGGGGAAAATTGTTAAGGTATGAGATCAATGCAATTGTTAAGGTATGAGGTCAATCCTAGCTACTTCAAGACTTGGTCATGTCAATAGGGGGAATGCTAGCTACTTGAAGACATGGTCATGCCGATAGGGGGAATGAATGCTAGCTACTTGAAAAAGACATGGTCATGCCGATAGGCGGGAATCAATGCTAGCTACTTGAAGAGGACATGGTCATGCCGATAGGGGGAAGAAGTTAAACATGTTTGTCATCATCAAAAAGGGGGAAAATGTTATTTTTATGTTTTGATGATTTGACAAACTTCGGGGAAGATGAAACTCCAGTTACTTGAAAAGTTCTTGTTGATAGGGGAAATGGTGAATAAGTCTGTTATCATCAAAAAGGGGGGAAATGCTATTTTTATGTTTTGATGATTTGACAAACTTCGGGGATGATGAAACTCTAGTTAGCGGAAGAGTTCTTGTTGATAGAGGGAACTGGTGAATAAGTCGGTTATCATCAAAAAAGGAGAAAATGTTATTTTGAAGTTGATGTTAAGTTTTGATGATTTAACAAACTTAAAGATCTAACAAAGAATTATACCCTTGTTATTGGGACTGCTGACAATGAAATGAATGAATAAACTTAGTGTGAGGAAAATTTGTGTGTCATCATCAAAAAGGGGGAAAATGTTATATTCTAGGTGTTTTGATGATCCTCAGAAATGCAGGGACCTGGTCCTTAGCAGAGTGATCTTGTCCAGATTCAAATGGGGTACAACTGTAAAGTTGTCATGACAGGTGGTAAGTGAAAAGTGCAGTGTACTGCACCAATAGGAAGAGCGTACAAGACTGTCTGTTTCAGTATCTCACAAATGCAGGGATTCGGTCCTTGGCAAAGTTCTCTCGTCTAGATTTATAATGGTGTACACAACTGGAAAGCTGTCTTGTCAGAGGTTGGTGAGGCGTCAGCGTACTACACCAATCAGAATGGACGAGGTTGTTTGTCCAATGGCCAATAACTCTTTATTGTTGACTTAGTCAACATGACAAACAACAAATTAATTAATTCATTCAAAAGGAGAGAGAGCCAACAAGTCTTCTCAAGAATTCACCAAGAAAAGTTTGCAAGGGACCTAGTCCCTGCAAGACTGCGTATGTGAAAGGACGACAAGACAATTGTCAGAAAAGTTGCCACCTCTGATGTGGTAGGTGCACGTCTTTCCAGAGAGGTAGGCTCTCAGCCAATGGGCGGTCCCAAGGAGTTTGTGTTCATTTTGATATAGTCTTTTCTCAAAAATACAAACTCAAGATTTGGCAAACAAAAACTTGGATTTTCTCTGAAAATTCATAAGCTTGAAAAGAAAGGCCATCTTCAAGGAAGAACACTGTTCAACTCAACAACGGGACCTAATAGAGTGAAGAAGAGTTTTTGTTGTATTTTGAGCTTTGTGTCTTATGTGTTTACATTGTAAATCTATTCATAAGTTATAAAGGATAGTAGATCATTTGCTTGTCTAAATATTTAGTTGAGTCGTATTAACTAGAGTTAGTTAGTCGAATCTTCTAAGTTTTGGTCAAGCCTTTTACACCATTGTTTTGGTGTTCTCTTGGGTAGAGTTGCCTAGGAGTGTCAACTAGAGTTAGTTGATGTGTGGTGCAATAGAGTTGCTGTCTTGGAGATCGGAGTTGATGGCTAGAGTTAGCCTTGGGGGTTCTTAAAGTCTAGATCAACTAGAATTAGTTGGTTTAGTGGGCAATAGGATTATTGCTTTGTCTTGTTTAAGTAATAAGAGTATTACTTAGTGTGGGATTAAGGTGTTAATCTCACAATTGTGGTTGTAAATTGTGTTTCACTTTTGCTTGAGAAGATTAGTGAAAACAATTTGAAAATCATGTGTGATAGGTCGTGGTTTTACTCCCTTGAGCAATGAGGTTTCAACGTAAAACTTTGTGCCTGTTTTACATTGTACTATTTATTTTCTGCACTATTATTCTATTGAGGGACCTGGTCCCGTGATCACTGGTGGACGCATACATTCCAACAATCAAGCATCTAATGCTTACAAAGTAATCATAAAGATGGAAAGCAATATCTCTATGTCATGAATCTTGTCCCTTATATTGGCATATCGTTTTTGATAACTTTAGTGAATAACAAGATGAGTATATCTGAATCTTCTACTATAGTTGAATTAAGAACTAGTACACTATTTTGGGTCTTAGCTAGAATTCTAGAATGACATCTTTGGCAGAACTATCAGCACAAAAATATTTTGCCTATTTGTATAAACCTGGAATCTTCGCTTCATTAAGCAGTGTGACGTTGTTCATCTTCTCAGTCACCCTCATCAACCTCAAGAAGCAGCCAAGTGCAATGTCCATGTATCCAATTTTGTCTCCGCCAAAGAACTTCTTACCTTAATTTGTTGCAATTCTTGAAGGCATCTTCCAACAACACCAGACTGTCAAACACTGGCTCTAGTGTTGCCTTTATGGCATCCTCTCCTTGGGAAACTGCTAAGCAACGGAATGATGGAAACCACTGCAGCATCAATTAAAATGTAAATACTATTGCAACCAACCACTGAAAAGAGAAACATGAACCCTCCAAAGAATTTGTTAAGGAAATAAGCATTAGGCCTAAATTAACCTCGCTAGCTCGTGATGACAACTTATTCTCTCAACCAATGTGAGACTCTAACACTCTCCAGCACACGTTCAAGACTGAACATCTGGAGCGTGAACAACATAATTAAGCAATTAGAAATGTTTTATTCATAATAGTGAACCCTCCAAAGAATTTGTTAAGGAAATAAGCATTAGGCCTAAATTAACCTCGCTAGCTCGTGATGACAACTTATTCTCTCAACCAATGTGAGACTCTAACACTCTCCAGCACACGTTCAAGACTGAACATCTGGAGCGTGAACAACATAATTAAGCAATTAGAAATGTTTTATTCATAATAGCTTAAGCTTTTACATAAAATGATAACACAATTTCAACATGGTATTAGAGTTTCCACCCCTACTCAAAAGAAAAATATAAATATACTACATGTTTGGGCATGAAAACGAATAAGACACTACAATATGTAAGAGGAATTTTGGGGACATACTAGTCCTACAAAGGGTCTGGGAAGGTAGAGCGTACGCAAACCTTACCCCTACCTCAGCAGTAGAGAAGTTGTTTCTGATAAGTTACAAATTCAACTGTTAACAATTATAGGATATGGGACCTTTTCATCTATATAGGCTGCCCAAAATTGTGTCGTGCTATGGCATGATCATAAAGATCAGAAAGAATAATGGAGGGACCATTTAGACAAGCTTCATCGATGTACTGAAGGATGACAAGGGACTCACAGTTAGGCTTTTCGTCATGGATCAGGACGGGGATTTTCTTGTAAACAGGGTTGGATTTAAGGAGCAGCTCACTTTTGTTTAACATGTTTTGTTGTATAAACTCAGTCTCAATAGACTTTATCTTGAGGGCTATTTCAACGTGGTTCACGAACGGGCTTGCCAATATACGTAGAAGCTTTACATTATTTGTTGCCATGGCTAACTTCCTCAACAACTAATATTGAAGGAATGACTAATAAGCAGAGTTAACACTCTTTTTTAATGAAATATGAGACAACATTCGATGCATCTTGCACATAAGTTATATCTAGTGTATTATGCCGGTTTGTCTTTGCTACAAAATAAACAATATTGTAAGTGAGATCAACATGTTGTAATATGCTTTAAATATAGTGAGCATTCATTAATTTAAAATTCTGGATCCGCCACTGTATACACATCAATTCTTCGTCAAATGTACCCTAATGTGGTACACAAACCTCTAATATACAATTAAAGGCAACTAAGATTGATTAAGCAGAGAAATCTAATAGTTAGATACAATTAATATAATCAAGCAATTAGAAATATTCTATTCTTAATAATTTAAGCTTTTAGGTAACACAATCATATAATTTACACGTAATAGAGTTGCCACCGCCACTCAAAAAACCAAAAATATACTGTCTGTTTGGCAATGAAAAAGAATCAAACACTACACATAGGGCAGGATTTTTTGAGACATAATATAACTAAGTAAAGTGCTCTCGTTAATAACTTAAGCTTTTACAGTTACTAAGAGAGATGTGTACCTTATCGTCAATATAACATACCCCAAATCGAGCAATGGCACGATTATATGGATCCGAGGGGAGAATAGAGGGACCAGAATTAGTCCAATTTTCATCAATGTACTGAACAATGATGAGAGATTCACAAATGGCCTTTCCATAATGAATTAGAACTGGAATTTTCATGTAAACTGGATTTGATTAAGGAGAAGATCACTTTTAGAACCCAAGTGTTCCTCCAAGAAATCGTAGCCCTTAGATTTTACGTTAAAGGCTATCCCAGGCCTCATGACAAATGTACTAGGCCATGCATGATCCTAATAGTTTCACATCATTTTCAGCCATGATCAAAACATAGTTAGAAACACAAATAGTGCTTAAAGTATGGTGTGAAGAGTGGATTGTGAAGTTGGCAGAGTGTGTGAATGATAAAATTGAAAGGAGAGGACCTTCTTAATTAGTTTGTCCATTTGTTGATAGATTCCAAAAGAATTCAACATTTTGAAACTTGTGATCTTAAATATGTCATAACATTGACGTGATTATAAAACTTATAAAATGTGTGGTCTTAAACATGTTTTAGCACTTATTTGACTATGAAAGCTTCTTGTTAAGGAAATATAGAAATGTGTCATTCTTTCTGCAACGTAGTAATAAAGAAAAGTGGAACGGAAGGAGTAGTGACTAGTAGATCTTTGCTGAATAGCTTATTACACAATGTCAACGTACTATTTAGCCCTTTCAAAAAGACCAAATGTAGATTGAAAATAACTATCAAGACGTCATAGTCTAAACACATCATGATCAAAAGCAGAACATACGAATTTAGCTAGACGCTTGAGCTCTAATTTTTGCCCAAATGACCTTAGCAGCCTGAGCAAGCTTATCAGTTTCAGCAGGGGCGAATTTATGTACTAATTTTGGGTCACCCGAACCCGTGGTCATCCGACTAAACTCGATATATTACTTCTATAATTATTAAAGAATATATTAAATTAAAACTTGTTGAACCCATTCTCAAAATGGCTGGATGGTTCACTGATACCACTGCAAGATTTCAACTCACAGGTTGCAGGTTCGATCCCAGGCAGCTCCAATTCGCTTCAATTTATTTTTATTAACTAAAAACACATTTTTCATTAAAAAAAAAGAAAGAAAAAGCTAAATTCTGAAAGTTTAAAAGTCAAAAGACTTCAAAAGTTTCCTTCCCACACACTTTCCAAGTTCCAACAATATTTTTCCTCTCTTCAAATTTGTTTTCTATTTTCCACACAAAGAAGAAGTTTCAAGTCTCCAACTTCAAGTCAAGAATTTAGATAAATCATCATTGTCAAAGTTTAAGGTAATTTTAGTTTATGATTTCTCTTTTTAATAAACAAACTAACAAGATAAATAAATAAATAAATATATATATATATATATATATATATATATATATATCACTTAAATTTTAGGGTTTTCATATAAAAAAATCTTTGTCATTACTTATAATAGGAAATCATCAATAGCTAAAGAATTGATTATCTCAAACTTACATATTTTGCGAATGTAACTTGTAGGGAATGTGTTTCATATTATATTATCAATTTTGAAGGGTGTGATTCCTTTTTTTAATGTGAAAGGGGTGTGATTCCCTTTTCTTTTTTATATGTGAAAGGGGTGTGATTCCCTTATTTTTTTTAAATGTGAAAAGGGTGTGATTCCTCTTCTATGTGATTGCAAAAGAGGCATAAGTCCTCTTTTTATTATGAATGTGTGATTTTCTTATTGTTAAATGTGAAAGGGGTGTGATTTCTCTATTTTAGTTAGATTTGTAAAGATTGTGATTCCTCTATTTTATTTGAACTTTCAAGGGTGTGATTCCCTTATTTTTTATTGTGAAAGATATGCGATTCTCTTATTTTATTTTAAATTTGCTAGTTAAATTTGTGACTAATTAAGTTGAATAGCATTGGTGAAGAATTTTTGAATGGATGTTTAGTTTGTAAGATAGAGCGGAAGATATTTGAAAATGTAAGTAATGATGCTATTATAAATCGTTTTCAAAATATGAAGTCTCGTCGAGTACAATTGTAAACTGATGAAATTTTTTGTGGTAATGTAATTTTTATGTATTGCTCGCTTAGTTATTATTATTATAATTTTTTTGATATTATCTTTAAAGCAATGATGCACCCGTTTTCTTAAAATCCTGGATTCGCCTCTGAGTTTCAGGCATGACATCTTTGACAGAACTATCACCACAAAAATCTTCAGCCCATTTGTATAAACCCGGAGTTCTAGATTCATCAAGCAGATTTACGTTGTTTAATTTCTCGTTCACCTTCAGCCAACCCAAGAAACAACCAAGTGCAATGTCCAAGTATCCGATTTTGTCTCCACCAAAGAACTTCTTGCCTTTGCTGCAATTCTTGAAGACATCTTCCAACAACACTAGGCCTTCGATCACAGTCTCCGTTGCTGCCTTTTTTGCGTTCTCTTCTTGTGTTGCTGCCACGCCACGCAGTGCTGGAAACCACTGTAGGATCAAGTAAAATGTTAGTACGTATACTACCCTAACTCATGTCAAGAGAACTCAACAATTTATACGCGTAAATAAGATTGTTATTGACATATTTGTACAATACAATTTTCTAACTAACAAAATTGACCACTACATGTATTTCCACATGGAAAATCGAAATACTACTTCTTTTTCTCATAATAATGTGAATACTAATGCATTTAAACAACAAAATATGTTGCTAATTCTATTTAGTGATGGATTTTCAAAAAAAATTGTTAGCTTCGAGCAATTTAACGATCGATTAGTGGACTAGTTTGCTAATTCCTAACACAATAGAATTTTGATCCATAAAGATATACTCCCTCCATCTCATTTTATGTGAGGTAGTTTGACTAGGCATGAAGTTTAAGAAAGAAAGAAATACTTTTAAAATTTGTGATCCAAAATGAATGATAGAAATTTGTGTGGTAGTAAATCATTTCATTATGGGTAAAATAAACATTTCATAGTTAAATTGTTATTTAATATAAAAATGTGTCATTTTTTTTTGTGACTAACTAAAAAGGAAAGTAAGTCACATAAATTGAAACAGAGAGAGTAATTTGTTTTTCTCTCTCCATTTACGAAATAAAGACAGAAAACAAACCAAGAGATCTTGATATATAACTGAAGAAATGAAAAATATTTGGTATAGTAAAACAAATATTATTTTTTGTAGTTAAACTATTTTCCACATTGAACACACCTAAAAGAAAATACGACAGGTTAAATATGTATTTACAATTACCAACCAGTTTACAAATATTTACATTTTGGAAGTCATGATTATCATGTTAATTAAGTGCTCAAAGTTGTATTAACAACCTAATTACAGTCCACAAGATACTTATACATTATATATGTCATTATCATGCAATTAATAAGCGTATTATACATTATACACACATTAAAACAGACCAGTTACCTAGTGACGTTGTCCACGGACCTACGTCGGCAAGGTTTTAAAATGCATTTAAGTCTAACCTTTTTATATACTTAGCACCTCTCGTACTTTATCGATTGTAAGATAATTTGGACAAGCCGCTAGCTACTGCTTTATCGATTATAAGATAATTTGTATAAGCCGCTAGCTAGCTATAGAAGTGTGTTTGGTATCGCGAAAGTAATTTTCCTTCTGAATTTTTTTTCATATATATTTTCCTACAAACCTCTTTCTGTGTTTGACTGGTAAGTGCAAAATATATATTTCAAAAGTTTAAAATAACAATATTATGCTAACCAATTGAAGAACAATTTGATAGAATTTTTGAGTATTTTAAAAATTTTAAATAATCTCTAAATATTAATATTGGAGCAAGTAACAAGAAACTTCAACAAATATTCTCCGGTAACCAACAACCACAAAAATAACTACACATCATGGAATTACACGTTTTCATGTACTATGACTTTTGCTGTACGAGACATACTTGAAAACGTTTGGGGGTGGGGGTGGGGGTGGGGGGCGGAGGGGCTACAACTTCATCTACGAACCCAATAACTTTAGGCCAAACCTTGTATTTCTATCTAACTTTCACTTAATATTTAAAAATAATTCATCAAGAACTCAATAACTCAAAATTATATATGTATCGTCGTACTTAAATGTACACTTATCAAGCATACATAGTAGGAAAGAACAAGAGAAACTAAAAATTAATCAAAGCACACACCTTATCATCAATGTAAGATGCCCAAAATCTTGCAATGGCACGATCATATGGATGAGAGGGAAGAATAGAATGACCAAAATTAGTCCAATTTTCATCAATATATTGAACAATAATAAGAGATTCACAAATGGGCTTTCCATCATGAATTAGAACTGGAATTTTCTTGTAAATTGGATTTGATTTAAGTAAAAGTTCACTTTTAGTACCAAATTGTTCCTCCAAGAAATCATAGGCCAAAGATTTGATGTTAAGAGCAATACGAGTCCTCATAACATATGGACTAGGCCATGCTCCTAATAATTTCAAATCATTTCTAGCCATGATCAAAGAGGAGAACAATGAAAATGTAATAAAGTGACAGTGTTTAATTTGAGATATAAATAGTTGGGGGATGATGGGGTAGGGGGGACCTAGAGCATTAATAATTATGAGTTGGCTCAACTTTGTAACTTTCATTTAATATTTCTACCCTCGGTCACATATTAGTCGCCCACGTTACTAAAGTTGGTTGTTCCGAATTATTTGTCAACTTACCAAATCAAGAGAGAGTTATTTGGATTTTCTCTAATTTATCTTTACAATCGTTTTTTCTTTTTGAAAGTGTAAATAAGTTTGTAAAGTTTCAAAAAAAATTCTTAAAGGAAACAAAACTATTCTACTTATTTATATTTTTAAAGGAGCGTTGTAAAGGGGCACTAATATGAGACAGGAAGAAATATTGTATAATAAGCAATTGTTTATGCTGGTTAGAATTATGTAAATTTTAATGAAATAGAGATTAGTTATGCATGATTCAGTTATTTATATATAAATTATTTTATTTTTATTGTATATAGTATAGAATAATAGAAATATATCAATCGACTTAACTTATAGATGTTTGAGTTATGTATGATTATAAAATGATAATTAAAACCATACTTATAGTATTGAATTTATTTATTTTAAAAAAAATACAAACTATTAAATATAATATTAACTATTCTTATTTTAGTATATAAATAATTCACTTTCTAATCAATAATCAAACCTTCTTTTAAGTGTTTAATTTGAGATATAAATAGTGTTGGGGGTGAATTAAACAGGAACGGGCCTAGTGCATATATAATTATGAGTTGGCTGTACTTTGTAACTTTGATTTAAATTGTGTATGCGTATAAAAAAAAATTAGGTAGAATTTAGAGGGCAGTTTGGTTGCTAGTTAGAATTATGAGTTTTATATTAATAAATATATATATAAAAAAAAAGAGAGAGAGATTTGATTTTGTAGTCATTTACGAACTTATTTTTATTTTATATCCTTTTTATAAGAGTTCATTTTTACAATTTTATTTTCTTCTATTTAATTTATAAATGATAATAAGAGATCATCTCTACAAAAATATTTATGCAAATTTAATTAACATAACCATATGTTAATTATTTTATCTTACATCCTACGTAAAATAATTCATCAAAAATTGTGTTTTCTGGTCAAAAGTGACTATTTCTATAGTATGGGGACACATAGGTCTTTTTAAACCGAATCCAACCAACACCTCCGTAGCTTTCATCCCCACTACTCCATAATCCTACTTGTTGTACTTTATAATATTTGTCTAGATTATAGATAAACTAGATACAGGACCCCGTGCCAGCACGGGGCCCAATATATATTAGTATTTTTTTTCTCAATTTATGTGATATCATGGAACAACTAATGAAGCATACACACACGTAAAAGTGAGGTTAGGCTATCTGAGGGAAACACATTTGTTTTTGTGCTTAGATGATAGCCTTTCATGTTCCAAACTTTGAATGAAAACAGGAGATCAGCAGCAACATTTTCGTGTGGATTTAACCTAAATTGTTATTCAAAAGTAGCATAGGAAAAGGAAAAACGGTAGATATAATAATAATTCAGTGAAGCTAATCTCATTTAGAAAGTAATAATGAAGACAATACGTGAAACGGGAAAACACCAATTGAAAAGGAAAGCTATTTTTCTGACCAAGTAGAGTATCAAATTCATCGCCATTTGTTGTTGCAGTTTCCCTTAACACCGATTTGTCAGCTGTAAAACTTCTATTCGTACTTCAAAAAAGCACAACTTTTGTTTCTGCAACAAGTATGACTACTTTGTCTTATCATATGAATGAATGAAGAAAATTAGAGTCCTAAACTGCAAATAAAGACCCAAACTGCAAATAAAGGAACCAAAGTCCATACCAGACTATCTCTTCCAAAAAACCACAACTTTTCTTTCTGCAACAAGACTACTTTGTCTTATCATATGAATGAATGAAAAAAATTAGAGTGCTAAACTGCAAATAAAGGAACCAAAGTCCATACCAAACTATCTCTTCCAAAGAAGCAGGCTCAAGATAATACTTATTATTCACCTAGTCAGTATTAGATGTAAACCTGAAATGAAAAATTAACAGCATCAATTCAATATGTTTTTTGTCCACATGTTACCAACTTTTATACCTTTCCATTACTTTTCTGAAACATCGAGTGCTAAGTGAATAAAATATCTAAAAATGGCAATCTATGACAGCAGCAGATTCTAAAAATCGAATCAAACATATGAGAAAATCGAATCAACAAATAAGAAAATATAAGAAGAAATCTTTTGAAGAAAGCATAATTCTTCATGTAGTATGTGGAAAGCCTTATTTTTCCCATCAATATAGTGCAATAGCACTTGCAACAATTATGAAGCATCACGATAATTTGCCACAAAATAAGATGGACAATATTAAACACAAGAAAACTAACATTCTAAGTTTTAGCAATAAAAAACAGAATACATGCAAGCACAAAGATAACATTTGGTTTGAGATTTCAAAAATATTAAAACATCATCAAATCTCTTACAAAATAAGACATGGACACATGATTAATCAATAAGTATTGTATTACACAAAGTAGCTGACAATTTTTGATAATTCTTTCATCCATAGCTACATTAGAGGGAATATAATGCTGCAAAAAATTTTCACACAGATTATTACTACCACTATGATAAGAAGATAGGAAAAGTACGAGAGAAGTTGTATGTTCGAAAATGTAACAATAACTACAACAAAATAAGATGATAATCAAAGTATAAGAGAATCAAATAAGAAGAAACTCCGTAGTAGTATTATGACTATTGGTACCTGATTAATCTTTTATCCTAATCTGAATATTCCATTAGCTGCTATCTAAGTCCATATAGTTGGTTAGCCGAAAAGTATGTCATGTGATATTTAACCTCTGAAAAGCCAAATAGAATATGAAGTATGGAATGAGAAAGTATGAAATGGAAGGAAAAGGAAAGAGAACAAATACATTACCTTAGCTGAGCAGTGATTACAACTGAAGAGTTTTCAACAGTGGTTTTAATTGGATGTCAAAATTTGACAGTACAACTAACTTGACTCCTGAATGGTGTGGAGCACCTTCTCAGCATGTGGATGACAGAGATACCAAGCCTATTGAAGCATGACAAATGAAAAGTGAAATTATTGAGTGCCTTCTTAATACTGTAGATGTTATGTCGCCAACATTCAAGTGGAAGAATAAGCTAATTTGTTTTAAACAGAAATGGGGTAATTCAAAACTAAGAAAACCTTTTTAATGGTTACTGGGTGTTAGAACAGGCAATTGAACTGAGAACAGAAATAAGAATGTATAACTTGAAATGTGATAGAAGCAATGATATTAGGAAAAGTTGGAAAACATGAGTTTAAGTGACTGTTAGTATTAAATTAGTAATAATGGAAACCTTTTTGAAGGAGCAGGGAAAGTTGTGGTTTTGTATTAGGACAATGGTTTCGTTCACGAGGGTACCAATAGTGTAGTGTTGGTGAATCATCATTTGTTTTGCATGAGTAAGTAGTTGGTTTATCAGTTTGTTTGAGTTGTATGATAGTTTGCAACCACTGTAAGAAGAAGCAGGATTGAGTGACTTACATAATAAGCCTACATCATAAGTGAACATTCTGTATCTATTCTGTGCAGTAGTTGCATAAATGTTGGCACATCTTAGTCAGTTATCGAGATACCTGGAATATGTTCATAACAAAGCTTTTTGAATGATCTCATTGTATACTACATTACAAGTTGAGTGGTCATCATCATTATCTGCAGTAGGAGGTCGAATCAATATTTTTATACAGTTTGAACTTTTCGCTCTTGATAAAGCAACATATAATTGACCATGGGAAAAAACTGGTTCACGTAAATAGATACCAACATAATCTAATGTTTGTCCTTGTGCTTTATTTATAGTCATTGCAAAGCATAGACGTATAGGAAACTGTGTTCTTTTAAAAGGAATAGGTATTTTTTCATCCTCTGATGATAGTAATGGTATTCTTGGAATAAATACGTGCTTATCTTTGAAGTCACCACTTGCAATTTTACAACTTATAACATGTGTTTTGAAATCACAGCACACCAATCGTGTACCGTTACATAAGCCTTCAGAAGGATTTAAATTTCGCAATAATATAACAGGGCAGTTTTGCTTTAACACTAATCTGTACGGAGGTAAGCCAGGAACATTTAGAGTGTGTAAGAAGTCCTCAAATTGAGGTTGATCGTTTGGTTCAATAGTCTCATCAGCAGCTATGAATATTTTAGCAACTGTTGGAAATTGAGTTATGAGTCTATCATTTAGTTCATCAACAAAGTCGTTCTTTGTAGTCAAGATAACACGAGATGTCATAAAAGAAGAGTCATTGAAAGATGTATGTAAATTCGGATATATCACTTTGAACAAAAGATCTAATGACTCTTTTTCAGTAGTAAAAGGAATGATGAACTGCTTTGGGATTTCTATTTTATTGTTAATATTTGTTTTTTTCTTTTCCATTCCCAATTCTCATAAGATATTCACAAAAAACAGGATCAGTCCTTGCACGCATATTTTCTGATAGTCTCAATTTTTCAAGTTGATTCCAAATTCTGGAGTTTAAAATACTTTCAGAAATAAAGTCTTCCTTTTTTCCACTTCGGACAACAGGAAGCGTTTGCCTAAAATCACCTCCAAACACTATGACTTTTCCACCAAAGAGTATATTTGTTTCAGTTAGGTCTTTCATAAGCAAATCAAGAGCTTCAATCATATTTTTTTTTGACATTGATACCTCATTCCATACAATTAATTTTGCATCACGAATTAAATGCGAGAGAGCTTTGCTTACTGATGTTACAGGAGAACTGCTCGTCAATATTAATTGGAATTTTGAAACGTGAATGGGCTGTTCGTCCTCCAGGAAGTATAGATGCCGCAACACCAGAAGTTGTTGTCGCCAAAGCTATGAAACCTTTAGATCTTACCGTGGCCAATAAAGCACGATACAAAAATGTTTTACCACTTCCTCCCGGACCATCAATGAAAAAAGCACCTGATTCGTTAGTAAGTACTCTTTGAAGGATAATATCATATGCTTTTTTTTGTTCGGTATTCAGTTTTTTATATAATAGCAGATCTTCTTTAGTAACAACTATATTCCTTTCAAAATTAACATCTTTTGCCTCTGACTCTACCCTTGAACTCACAACATTTTCAGAAATCAATCTATACTCATTTACATCATGTCCCATGGTATGTAATACATCATTAATATGGTTCAAAACTGAATGTCTTTTTTTTTTTGGATCCATGTTTGGTAATTTATTGAAGTCTTCAGACATTGACTCTTCAAATTGTTCCCATAGTTCTTTTGGATTATCAGGATTGCAATATACTAATATTGTAGCAAATAGATGTCGCAAGCTATAAGGCATTTGATAACATACAGCCTCTGTCATGCAATCAACCAAGTTGTTATTATGATGTAACAATCCTCTTTTTTCTGCAGATTCTCTAAATGTGTCGTAGTATTTTCCATCTATTTTTCGAAGATCTTGGTATGACTCAGGGGATCTTACATTCATTAGTAGAAGTCTAAGATAATATCTCTCTCCTTCTGTTGGATGACATGTGACAAGACGACCAATAACATGACCTCGTTGTCTTCGTGTCCAAATTTTGTATGATTTTGACCACACAAAATATTGTGGAAATTCTTTATATAATAAATTGAGTTGTTTAGCATATTCGTTTGTTCTATTCATTAGGAAATATTCTGTTAACATTGTTTTCCTAATCATGGGGTTATTCATGATTTTGTCTATGTTATCAGCTGTTTTAAAAGAAACAAATTGTTGGTTTTCGAGGTGCAGTTGAAGATGATAAACAGATGGACTCATTTCGCTAATGGGGAAAGCAAATAAACGCCATACAGCTTCTGGTGCAGATACCCATCTAGCAGATTGATATTCTTTTATTTCATCTATTTCAACATTTGTATCATCCTCCCGTATAGAAAAGGATATTTTATCGTGTCCTTTACAAATATATTTATAGATATACTTGACAACCTTTATATCAGAACATACTTCGACATTGATATGACAATTAAATTTGCATAGTAGGTAGGGGTTAAAAGGTACTACCCATGAATTGTCAAGAAGTTGTTTTCTAACCTCGACATGCTCGCCTGTATTTCTTCTTCTATAGACTGCATATGAGTTTTTTCCTTTTGTTGTTTTGTCAGCAAAATTCTTTCGGTACCTGAATTTGCAAATTCCTTTTTTCTTCATACATGAATTTGTAGGATTTAAATAACCACAAGGACCATGCATCATATGTTTTTTAACAAGTTTATGTAAGTAAGGACTTTCATTTATATCAGGAAGCTCAGCAGAAACAACTTGATCATATGATTCGGGAGTAATTAATTTGAAATCATCATTAAGAATTAGAAGAAAATGAGCATGTGGAAGGCCTCGTTTTTGAAACTCAATAGTGTACATAAATGCAACAACTTTTCCAAATATGTTTTTTTTTAATATATCTGTTTTTAGCTCTTCAACTTTTGCTTTGAATACTCGGCAAATCAAATCAGGTCTATTTTGAGCTTCATCCGTTGACAGTAAATATTCTTCTATTTCTGGCCAAGAAGGATTACAAGTCATAGTAAGAAATATATCAGGTTTTCCAAAATGTTGAACTAACGTAATAGCATCCATATAACGTTGACGCATATCTCTAGGACCTCCTGTAAAGCTTACAGGAAGAAATGTTTGTTTCCCTACTTTTGAAGCATCTCTGTCACCATGTCTATGAAAATCAATAAGCCCTTGTAATGGATCAGTCCGAAATAAATCCTGATTACACGAGACAAAATCTAGCCTTTGAGTTTCAATTTTTATGAACTCATCAATTGAGTATTGTTGGAAAAGTCTTCCTGAATGTAATACTCCATTTATTTCATTATGTCTCATTTGAAATTTATAACAATAGTATTCACGACAAGAGATGTCATCTCTTTTTCGTTTTCCTTTTTGTAGTACTTTAGCTTC
Source organism: Solanum verrucosum (assembly GCF_900185275.1). Lineage (NCBI taxonomy): Eukaryota > Viridiplantae > Streptophyta > Magnoliopsida > Solanales > Solanaceae > Solanum > Solanum verrucosum. Next base: position 3,104,092 of record NW_026020009.1, read on the forward strand.
TATATCAAGCAGTCCCTCAATAGAACACATATTTGATAAACTTGGAAGTTGTTCATTTTCACATTGAGATCAAAATTTTTTCTTGCAAATCTGTTCAACTCTTTTAATTCCACAATGCCAACCATTTTGACCAAATGGAAATAACAATGGATACTGTAAAGGATCATAGCAACCATAGTAATAATTGACTAATTGATTGGTGTTGCTACAAGGATAAATTTGAATATGTGGTGTAGAGCTACTATTGTTTGGTTGTTGGTCTAACCATATTGCCGCCACTTCTGAAACTGTCGGTAGGTTATAAACTTGTTGATTTAATGCAGAGTCACAATTGAGTGCAATATACAAGTTTGGTACTTTCGGAACTTGCATTAGAGATTTTAGAAAGATACAGTAAGGATTTATCTTTAATATATTCATTAATTTTTGAACAACTGATTGATCAGCAATACTTGAAGAAGCCATACGATTCAACATTTCAGTATCATCATCATAAATATATAATTGTAGATTTCTTGGTTGTTGATTTGAAGGTAATACATTATCAATGAAATGATACATTTGTCCTTGAACTCTAAAGGTGTATATACCATGATATCTTTTTGCTAGCTCTTTGTCATATTTTACTCCAAGAGAAGTAAATGCAAACATGTTATTGTACATTCTAATGTAGGTACGGAAATGTTTGCATTCAGCAGTGTCTCCTAACAACAGATTTAGTAATTCTGTAGGCATTTCATGTGATGCTAATTTAACGGTGCCATTACTGCAGCAAAATCCTGGTGATTCATACTGAAATATTTTTGCCCCACAGTATTCACAAGAAGGCATTTTCTTTAAAATGCTTGGATTGTTGGGGAGTTGTTTAATATTGCAACAATATATACTTCTTAACCTATTACCTGTGTAAATTAATTGCAAGGGAGTAGGGTATAAGCTAGAAGAAGAGCTAAGGTGGAGGAACATCTAAGCAAGTGAAGATAACTAAAAGTTTTTAGAGAGACAAACCGTTGTTTTTGTCAGTGATTGCCTTTGGATCATATTGTTGATGGGCAAGTGATGCAGAACCTACATTCAAGATGATTTGAATGAAAATAGAATAAGATTTCTCTTAAATCCTGACTTTTCTGTAAGTAGGAAAAGGGAATAGACAAACCTTTGGTAGTCACAGTGATTGCAATTGGGCTGTGCTGTTTAACAGGTGCAGCTGACGTCGAGCCTATTGTAGAAACAGTTGTAATGAGGACATTAAAAAAAAATCTCCAGAAAAGTGAATATCAACAGCATTTTACTGTGACGTACCTACTTCAAAGATGGATAGGCAACCAATCATATCTTTTGCTTTACCCGATACAACTGCAGAAGTATCAACGCGAGAGGTGTCGCCTACAGCACGAACAATGGTGTTATAACCATCAGTAAATCAGAACTACACTTAGTTAGAGATAATATTAGGAAACCTGTTTCAGGGTGAGGCGGTATATCTGTAATAGGAAGACCTTTTTGTCCAGTGAATTGAAGCTGAACAGTAGGTAGTGGAGTGGGAGAACCACCAAGGAGATTTTTGTTCCTCAATTGTTGATATCTTGTCCGTCGGTGAAGAAGAAGTGCTTCTTTTTTATCCGATGAGAGTTGTTTATATATACTGCGTCGCCTATTATTAATAATGGAGGCTCTATCCGTTGAATATTGGCGTGCCTTTTCTTGTGAGGATGACGGTGGAGGGATGACTTTTTTATCCATGGACACAGCTATAACAGGAAACATATGTAATTAGCTCAACAAATTCGGATTGTAAAATAAGAAGGATATTGTATTAGATAATCAGAGAATGTAAAGAAACTTGTGAAAGCAATATCACGATAGAATAGTAGATTAACAATTTTCATTCAGTCGTGTTAAACACTATATGTGCACATTTTAATGGCAAAAATGATTCTTAGCCGTTTGTTTCAACGTAAATGCCTTAACTTGACCGACACATATATTGAAAAGCTCAAAATAAAAATATAGTCTGCACATTGATGGGTTTTGTTAACTATGCAGATTTGGACAAGATTTAATCACCTTTGAATGACCTAAAACTGGCCAACCTTGAGAAGCTGACCTTTAGGTATAATAGGGAGATAGATGCATCACTTTTTCCTGCCGTGTCTTGTTTAAGAGAGACAACAAATGATAAGATACTCTCATTTAACTATGGAGGTTTCAGAGCAGAGATCAAGTTTGTGTTGCAACAGTTGCTTCAGTCTTTGGTTGTTCTGGCAATACTCTAATTAGCAATTGACAAAGGCAACGATCCCTTAACTGCATCTCTAATCTTATATAGTAATACGTTAGCAAAGAAATTGTTACCTAAGAGGAAAACTTTACCAGTGTTAGCAAGAACAAAATGTATACTACCAATAATAATTTTGCTTGCGAAATCCAATTTCCTGTAGCGTTGGTTTTCAAGCGGTAATGGTTTGTTTTGCCTTTAAGGTTACGTAGAAAACAATTCTTGTGTTGAGAAAATCTACCACTTTGTTAGAACTGTTTTGCTCTATCTGTTTGTTCCACTAAGTAGTGCAAAGATTCAAATTTTATGAGACTCTTCCTCCTCTATCTTAGGTTCATTTTTCTTATAACTTTTGGTATCCTCTGAATATTGAAGTACCTATATAATATCTATAAGAAATAGTAAGATTTTTTAGAATTTGAATTTCATAAATCCTTACCTCCTCTGTTTTGGAAATGGAGAATTTTCTGGCAGCATAATGTTTATATTATATTCATCATTCACATACTAATCTATTAAAGCACTTCCCATTTATGCTAATTAGAGAGCAAGAGAACATAGAGCCTAGAGGCTGATTACCATAGACTTGCACATTCGGTAAATGTAAGAGCTGAAGTTTAGGAGTTCATTTACAATCCACGACTAACACTATAGATCGAAAATTACAACTAAAGTAACAGTTGAAGCAAAAAGTTCAGTGCATGTGTATAATTTATTTAAGCTCAGAACAATCCTTTCCTTCCGATAATTTTTCTATGATTTCCTTTTGCTAACATCAAAACTACACATTCAAAATATTTGTAAACCCAGAGGAAACAAAAATTTCATCAAATATCATGGAAAGAAAAGTCCAAGTTACAACAAATGAAATCCACCGGAGAAACAATATCGAGTAGAAGTGGAAAAAGAGAACTCACAAAGTATAGATAGATCAGATAGATCGGTTGAAATAGAAAGCTTGAAAAAAATCTTCAGCAAGATCGACCAAAAAGACTGATGGGAAAGAGGAAATCCGAATTTGGAAGAAAAAAATGAGGAATTTAGAAAGGACAAATCGCTGTTGAAGTCGTAATGGTTGTTAATGCTGTGAAACCCTGTAAATTTAGATAAGAACAAGCAGCGCTTGGAGAACCAGAGAAAGGAAACGACAAATCTACCCTTTGAGGATGACGACGAAGAGCAGCTTCTTGTTAGACTAATAAGCTGTAGATTTTGCTTATTTACGGATTTGCCCTTGGTCGTCACTGCTCTTCACTCTTCTATATATAAATAATAGAATATTTTTGAAATAATTATTTTTTAATTACTTTATTACTAAACACAAGAAAACAAATGGGTATTTTTTTTGTTTTTGAGAAATAAAAAAGACTAAGCATACGAGTCTAGCTTCATTAAAAACTCGACTAATTAGCCATGAACCTTCATGCATGTAGTGCAGTGGATGAGGTAATTCGTTTTTTAATTAGAGAATCTTGAGTTCGAGCTCTGAATATGAAAAAGTTATTGGTAAGGAGTGTCTCCGCACGAATAAGGCCCTACAAGTTATAAATCCAAAATAGTCAAACTTCAATGCGAGTATTACACATTAAATGAGAAAAAAAAAAGTGAGTGAGTTGGGCAGTCAAGTCCTTTACACGGGACATTAAATTTTGAGAGTAGTTAACGGATAGAAAGTTTAAATGGATTATGTTAGGTATGCTTCATGGCCAAGAACTGAACACGTTAAACGGTTAAAGTTGAAACTTGTGGTGTTTTTTTCTAGAAGTGGGACCTTTTTGAGGATGTTTGGTACGAAGGAAAATGTTTTCCATTGAAATATTTTTCTAGAAAATGTTTTCTTGGAAAACAAGTGCATTTCTAACATATTTTCTAATATTTGGTTGGAGAGTAGAAAATATTTTTAATGTTTGGTTGGTAAATGAAAAATATTTTTTAGAAAATATCTTTTTTTTTTGCTTGAGACTAAAAAAATACTCTTTAGGAAAATAATTTCTGATCTGAAAATCAACCCCGATAATTGATCTAGGACACGACTCCGACACCCAAACTAGGACAAGACCCCCTATGACCGTTCCAAAATCTGACCCGGGACTTGACCCAAACTTTCGACCTAGGCCCTGACCCAGGGAAAAAACTTTCAAAAACAATTTTTTTAACGTGGTCGTTGGGTGGGGGGTGGGTTGGGGGTTGGCGGCTGGGGGGTTGGGTAGGGGGTGGAGGTGGCATAAAAATGAAAATTTTAAAAATTTGAAATATTTTTCAAAAGAGGGGTGCCCTGGATGGAGGGAGAGGATAGGGGTGGAGGGTGGATGGCGTAAAAATGATTTTTTTTTTAAATTCGAAGTATTTTCCAAAAGTAATTTTTATTAAAAAAAAATTGACGGGAATGACCTGGGTGGGGGTGGCGGGTGGAGGGAGGGGTAAGGGTAGGGGTGGCGTAAAAATGAAAAAAGTTTTAAATTTGAAATATTTTTGAAAAACAATTTTTTTTAGAAAAAAAATAAATTGACGGAGGTGGCCTAGGTGGAGTGGCGCAGGGAGGGGGGGGGGGTAAGGGTGTAGAGGTGGTGTAAAAAATGAAAAAAGTTAAATTTGAAATACTTCCCAAAAACAACTTTTTTAAAAAGTTGGGGGTGCCCTTGTTTTTTTTTTGGGGGGGGGGGGGGGTGGCGGAGGCCGGGGGGAGTGGCATAAAAAAAATTTTAATATTAAATTTGAATTTTTTTCAAATTTTTTTTTTTTTGGGATGGGGGTAGGGGTAGGGGTGGTAGGGATTGGGTGAGGTAAAAAATCTTAAAATTTGAAACATTTTAAAAATATAATTCTGAAATTTTTTATTTTTTTGTTTGGTGTGTGTGTGTGGGGGGGGGGGTGGGGGGGCTGGTTTGGCGGTAGTAATAAAAATATATTTGAAAATTTTAATTTTTTTTTGAATAGGAAGGATCGGGTACGGGATATGGGTAGGGTAAGAAAAAAAAATTAAAGGATGAAATAGAGTTTGTAAAATGTTTTCCTTAATTTTGGAAAGGAAGTCATTCTCCTTAAATTTGAGAAAAATGAGTTAATTTGAAAATACTTTCCAAACATTTTTATCAAACCAGACATGAAAAAATTGGTATATTTTCCTCAATACCAAACATACCCTTCAAGTTTTTTGGTTTTCAAGTTGATAAGTTTGATTAAATTTGAATTTGCATTTTCCAAGCTTCTTGTTGAGGCAACATTCCCAAGATTATTTTCATTCTCAAGGGTCAAAGTCTCAAACTAAAGTCATTTAATTAAGGATAGATAGAAGTGGGACCTTAATGTTATCCACTTTTAGTTAACTTTTATACTCCCTTCCTTTATTTTTATTTTTTAACTTGACACGAAATTAAGATAGTAAAAATGTTTTTTGAATATTATGGTTTTAGCTAAATATATATAAAAAGAATATAACTTTTAAATAAAATTAAATTTTATGATCTAAAATATGTCATGTGAAAAGTTAGAATTAAAGAGCTACCTAAAAAAGCATTCTTTTTAAAATATATCAAAAAATAAAAGGAAAAAGGGTCTGAAAAATACTCCAACTTTGGCCGAAATTATTGTTACGATACCAAACTTTATAGAGGACCTTTTACCCCCTGTACTATTTAATAGTGTATTTTAAAGGTATATATGTGCCCACGTGGACACATTACTATTTAAAATGATGCAATATTTATGATGTCCACGTAGACACATATATACCTTTAAAATACACTATTAAATAGTACAAGGGGGGTAAAAGGTCATTTCCAAAGTTTGGTATCGTAACAACAATTTCGACCAAAGTTAAAGTATTTTTCAGACTCTTTTCCCAAAATAAAACAAACAAAGTGAAATGGTACAAGTACTTCCTTTCTTTAAAATATTTTGAATATATGGTGTAATATAATACTTCTCTGCAAAATAAAATATCCAGTCATCTTGTTCAAAAGAATAATTAACTTTAAAATGGTCGGATTCAGCTCAATTAAATTGAAGTTTGTAATCCATGATGATAGTCGAGTTGGTTGAACAGACAATCTCGTCGGTGGTTCAGATTTGAAATTCTTGCATGTTTTCTCAATCGAACTTGTCATAACTTGTTTAGTACAATTATGTATGACTAGTGTTCATGGGCAAGTTTATGTGAATATGGACCATCTGAGAGGCAGCCCATTTTATTTCTATTGGGCCATCCAACACATTATGACTTTTTACTTAGTATAACCACTTTTATCATGTATTTACAAGTTAGCCATAGTTTGTATTTATTTATTTTTGCAAGTGTCCGTATTCTTCACCTGGATAAAAGGGAAAAGATTCAAATATATCATCGGACTTTGAGAAAAGGCTTATTCATGTCATACATTAAACGTTGGACACATCTATGTCATTTTAGTTTGAGAAAAGACTCATCTGTATCATTACTTGTTAACGGAATTTTTTTTTCTACACGTGGTCATTATGATTAGTCTACGTCATTAATTAAATTATTTTTTTAACGAAAAAAAGCTCAAATATTCCATCGAACTTTGAGAAACGGTTCATCTATGTCATCCTTTAAAAGTTTAGCACAAATATGTCATTTCACTTAACAAATAATAGCATGGATGAACCCTTTCTCTAACGGAAATGACATAGATGAGCGAAACTTTAAATGGATGACATAGGTGAGCCTTTTCTCAAAGTTCAATAACGTTTTTGAGCTTTCTTCCTTTTTAAAATAAGAAAAACTTTATTGTGACAAGAAAATTGTAAAATGACCATAACATGTTACCTGAAGTTAACTTTTTGAAAAATTTATTCTCCAACGATGGTAATTATCATACGGCCGGCTAATTATCGGAATAATTTAGAATTGCAAGTTGATTATTGAACAGGAAATATATATTTATTAGTTCATAGGACAAACGTGCATTTAATATTAAGTAATATGGCATTGATCAGTTTATTAATATTAAAATATAGTTAGAGATATCTTTGTTATTTTTCATTAATTGTTTAAACATCTAAGATAATCAGTGATACCGTTAGTATTAGCAAGAAAATTATGATCATGTGACCATCATTAATATTCTTATTCCTTTGTTTTTTGATGTCCGGTTGGAGAGGAAGTATACATCAATATTTTCATATAAAATAAACCAATCTTGATCTATGCTAGTAATAATAACAAATTGATCGTGTTGTATTTTTTATTTTATTTTTTAAATAGTGATGGAGAATCGAGCCCTCACTAAAACATAAAAGTTTAAGTACTCAATCAATTGAATCACTAAATTTTTTTCGATCGAGTTGTATTTGATAGTGCTAGAACGGACATGTTTATATGAGATAACATATTCTTGAAAAAATCATGTGGCAATGTTTGGTTGTTCTAGGTGAATATAATTATGCTAGAGACTGTTGGTATAAGAAAATTGAAGGTAAAATAGACAATCCTACTCGAAACAAGCAAGATGAAGAAAAATCTTGAGACTTTGATACCTCTTATGCAGTTGAAAAAAACGATCAAAACAAGATCTTTTCACCTTACTCTATAACAAAAGGAACTAACATTTGCAATTGTACGTGAAAATTGATCTATTATGAATATAATTAGATCATTGATTTTGAACGCTTCAATTGTTGGGTTTTATTTGCCTTGAATTTCTTACCATAAATAGTTTTGGATTGGCTAGTCCTTTTCTTGTAGGAAAAGGTTTAGGACTCTATAAATAGAGGTTTGTTCCTTCTAACTTAATCAGCATTCACAATGTAGTCTTAAGGGCTTTGAGAGTTTTGGTTAGGGGGAGAATTTGTGGGTCACAAGCTTGATACGTTATCACTTGTGTGAACCTCCCATGTATTCCGAGTAAATTGGTTGAGGTTATTTCTCTCTATATTTTGTACTCTCATGTTTATATAGTGGACTGCTCATCTCCTTTGTAGACGTAGGTCGATTGACCGAACCACGTTAAATCTATCTCTTTTTGTATATTTCTCGTTTGTCTTCTTACTCATGGTCTTTCGAGGTTTGCTTTGCTAGCTTCCGTGTTACACCTGCTTATTTCGGTCCTAACAAGTGGTATCAGAGCCAGATTCAATGATGGAGTCAGGTTCAGTGGTTCGATAATCGATGATTGAACCAGGTTAGAAAGATGGGTGTTCATCTTGGCGGGCATAGTTCTAGCCGCAACCTTTTTGACAGTAATGAAAATTTTTGTTGGAGAAATTGTTTTAGAGAAGTTCTCTGTGTTGATACATAGATTTGACGGAGGAGATTATGGAGAGGAGAAGCAAGTTGTTGAAGATTATGTGAAGAAGGTGGACAAATTTATTTTGTCAGAAATTCAAGCCAAGGGGGAGATTTGTTGGGTTTTATTTGCCCTGAATTTATTACCATAAATAGGTTTTCCTTTTAGGAAAAAGTTTTGGATTGGCTAGTCCTTTTCTTGTAGGAAAAGGTTTAGGACTCTATAAATAGAGATTTGTTCCTTCTAACTTAATCAGCATTCACAATGTAGTCTTAAGGGCTTTGAGAGTTTTGGTTATGGGGAGAATTTGTGGGTCACAAGCTTGATACGTTATCACTTGTGTGAACCTCCCATGTATTCCGAGTGAATTGGTTGAAGTTATTTCTCTCTATATTTTGTACTCTCATATTTATATAGTGGACTGCTCATCTCCTTTGTAGACGTAGGTCGATTGACCGAACCACGTTAAATCTATCTCTTTTTGTATATTTCTCGTTTGTCTTCTTACTCATGGTCTTTCGAGGTTTGCTTTGCTAGCTTCCGTGTTACACCTGCTTATTTCGGTCCTAACAAGTGGTATCAGAGCCAGATTCAATGATGGAGTCAGGTTCAGTGGTTCGATAATCGATGATTGAACCAGGTTAGAAAGATGGGTGTTCATCTTGGCGGGCATAGTTCTAGCCGCAACCTTTTTGATAGTAATGAAGATTTTTGTTGAAGAAATTGTTTCAGAGAAGTTCTCTGTGTTGATACATAGATTTGACGGAGGAGATTATGGAGAGGAGAAGCAAGTTGTTGAAGATTATGTGAAGAAGGTGGACAAATTTATTTGTCAGAAATTCAAGCCAAAGGGGAGATTTGTTGGGTTTTATTTGCCTTGAATTTATTACCATAAATAGGTTTTCCTTTTAGGAAAAAGTTTTGGATTGGCTAGTCATTTTCTTGTAGGAAAAGGTTTAGGACTCTATAAATAGAGGTTTGTTCCTTGTAACTTAATCAGCATTCACAATGTAGTCTTAAGGGCTTTGAGAGTTTTGGTTAGGGGGAGAATTTGTGGGTCACAAGCTTGATACGTTATCACTTGTGTGAACCTCCCATGTATTCCGAGTGAATTGGTTGAAGTTATTTCTCTCTATATTTTGTACTCTCATGTTTATATAGTGGACTGCTCATCTCCTTTGTGGACGTAGGTCGATTGACCGAACCACGTTAAATCTATCTCTTTTTGTATATTTCTCGTTTGTCTTCTTACTCATGGTCTTTCGAGGTTTGCTTTGCTAGCTTTTGTGTTACACCTGCTTATTTCGGTCCTAACATCAATTACATGATCAATGATGAGAAAAAGTTAATCAACACGGACAAATATATATAAAGGTTGTTTAGTAATGATCATGATAAATAATATTCTACAATATCAATCTCATATTAACAGGAAAAGTACAATTTCAAAATGTCTACTATATTTTAGATATAAAGAAGAACTTATTGTCTATATTGCGACTAACAACTTCAGGCAACTATGTCGTGTTTGAACTGAATGACATAAAAGCATATCAAAATTTGAAAGTTATAAGTTTGCCAATTATGGAGGAAAGGAGACTAGAGTAATAAATTATATTGGTTAGACAGTGGTATTAGCTCCTTTGGAGCTCAATCTGTCAAACAACAAGGAATTAGGGTTATGAAGTTCTCCTTTTGATATAGCAAATGAATAAACCAAAAAAGCCCAAGACACACCTGATTTGCAAAATTAGGAGTGTCTGAGTCCAGATTAACATATGCAGGACAGCAGGAGCACTTTTTTTTTTGAAACGAACGGTTAATCATTGTACCTACCTACTTAGACTGAGTTCTTAGAGGTTCACCTTCAACGCGGCAGAGCGGTTTGAGCCACATCAAGTTGCAGGCCTCGTTTTTGCGAAGGTCTTGTCTCTTAAGCGACTTCTGCTTAAGCAAAGGGCATGTCGCTTAAGCGATCTTCGTTTTAGCGAAGGAGGCTTCGCTTTTGCGAGAGTCGGGCTTTTAGCAGGGTTCACTTTGTGAACTCTAGGTCGCTTTTGCGACATCTGAGAGGGTTTTTGCCTACCATTTTTGGGGTTTAAGCCCCATTTTCTATTTTTGAGCTTGGGAAGACCTCAGAGGCGATTACTTGTGCTAAAACCTTTGGGTAAGCCTTTATGATTCTAGAGCTTCATTTCCCATTGATTATTTATGGACTCTAACATCAAAAGTTTGGGTTTTGATTTGCAAATGGTTTAGTTTTCCAAGAACTGATCAGGTTCTAAATAAAAATGGGATTTTGAAGTGATTTCGATTCATTTTTCGAAAGGGTTTTCACCATTGAGTTCCTAAAGCCTTAAACACCATTTTTCAAGTATTAAATTTTGAATTCACACTTTCTTTTTAAAATTGGGTTTTGAGTTGATTGACCCATTTTTCTAAAAAATTAATGTGGGTATTGTTATTTTCAGAATGTGACGGTGAATACTTGCTTGTATATAGATTGTGTGGCTTTGGAAGTGATTTGGAAGGGGAAACTCTAGGGGTGATCATTGGTTGATTTAAGACAAGTGATCTCCTAAACCTTGTATTCTAGTAGAATTTGTATACTCTCTTCGTTGTTTGCGTGTTGGGAGTAATGAGAATGAGGTGAATGGTTAATTGTCTACTTGTTAAATCTTAATGAATAAAAATGGGTTGAAATTTAAAAGGATATGTGATAAACATGATGTTGTGAAATGCCTTGTTGGAACCCTTAATGATTGATTGATGAAATGCTTGATAGCGTGAAAGTGGACTTGGATTGTATGAATTCTTGTCTCTTCCATGTGGTGTAATAGTGTTTGTATGCATTGATTGTTATGTGAATGTTATGATGCCGAGGTCTGTGCTGGCGACTGTTATGATGCCGAGGTCTTTGCCGGTGACTGTTATGATGCCGAGGTCTTTGTCGGCTACTGTCGTGATGCTAAGGTCTTTGCCGATGATTGTTATTAAGCTGATGAAAAATAATTTCGGCTACTGATTTGATATAAAGGCGATGAGAAATGGTTCCGACTAGTGATTTGATATAACGCCGATGAGATATGGTTTTGACTGGTGATTTGTGCCGATGGGAAATGGTTCCGGTGAGAGATTATTATTGTGACTTGATGCATTTGATACTTATGTGTGACTTGCTTGTGAATTGTGATTGATGTACTTGTTGCGTGTGACTGAACTACTTGACTTTGAGATTGACTTACTTGATTCGTTTGGTTATTGATTGGTGACTATTGATCTATGGATTTTGGGCCTTGTGGGCCACATATTGTAGAACTGTGTGCTAGGTTGAGCTGATTTCTGTGCAGGTTATAGTTTGAGGAGGTTCAGTAGGAGTGCAGGAGGTATTCGATTTCTAGCTAGATGCCTTGTTTATTCGGTCATATACTTTTATCATAATTCAACAACTATATGAGCAATAAATATTTAAAAATAACAATATACGTTTTAATAGTACTCAAAAGCAAAAAAAAAAGGGAAAATAAATGTCGATCACATTAATTAAGAAAGAAAAATACCAAAGGGAAGTGTTAAATGACCAGAAAATTTAGCCAGAAAATTAGAAAAACTAGAATATTTTTTTTTATTTTAAAACAAACAGATCTTTTTTTCATTTTTTAGTTAAAATGTAATAAAATTAAAAGGGTAAAAATGTTTTAAAAGGTAAAATAACATAGATAAAATATCATTCTTGCCAAATTTTCTGATCAAAAAGAATTTTTCAATACCAAATACTTATTTTTTAAAGTTCATTAATCCGACATAATAAATCAAACTCTGATACAACAAATCTCAATTTTATTAAATAATTCAATTTTTGATGATTTAAATCCACCCATAAACTCTAGTGGTTGAAGTCTGAACCCACTACTACAACCTTTTAAATTGTAGGCAAAAAGTACAATCAGTCAAGAAATTTGAAAGCAATAAATGTATACACCTACAAGACAATAATATCAATGTAACACATTTCAAATCTACCTTTTAAAAAGTAGAAAATAATAATAAAAATTCCAACCTTTATGGGTTTGTAATAAAATATCTATTTATTTGTCCTTTTATCATTGCTGGCCTTTTCAACCACTACTCATCCACTAAGATTTATGTATAGTGGCTACAAGTCAAATCCAAAAGTCTTAGAATTATTATTATTGATCGTGCCTTCCAATTTCTAACCAATTTTGGTGCACATAATTCAATCATACCTTAAAGTTTAAAAAGATCATGAGAAAATTCAAACACTTTCTTGAAAATCATTACTTAAAGTATATGTTGCTGATATTGTTCTATTCTTCGTTATAATATTTTCTTTTCAAATTTATTTTAAACTGTTTTAAATAAGTTGAATTTTTTTTTCCAGAAATTATCTCTAGCTTCTAAAAAATAAGAGTAAGATTGTGTGTACACCATCCTCTTCAGATTTTAATTGTAAGAATACACTGAGTAGGTTAATAATAGTATTTAAAAAAAAAAAATACTCTAATGTATATACTAGACTATATGGCAACCACTTTATTCTTCAAGAGCATAGATGAACTCATAATTTTATACAATAGTTTCAATGTTTAAGAATTTTAAAGGCTAAACCTATAGTACTTAAATTCCGAATTCCTCCAATCACCTTACATCATAGCATTTCTTTTATACTAGTGCACATGGGTAAATTTATAATGTAACATATCGGTTTACGTAAATTTAATAAGTATTGCCTAAACTCTATGTACATGTCAAGAAATCAACTAAATATTTGACTGTAAACACATATACCATGATATACTTATTAACTTGAGTTGAAATGAACATAGAAATAATAAATTTTGAATCTTGAATCTGCCTCTGTCACGACATAAAGAGTTAAACTCATATTCTCATATTATTAATGGAAACTCTTTTTTTTTTTTTAAGAATATGGTAGCAAAGGTTCACTTTATCTTTTCCCTTATCTGTTTACTTATATATAATTTATAGATATATATTTATATTTTATATATATAAGAATTAGAAGGGAGTAAAATCCAGATTTGCTGCTGCATGTTTGTTCTTGTCCTCTCTGTTTCATCTTTCCCAAAATGAATAAGTTGCTCTCCTCATTCATTTGTCTCCTTCTGTATAACTTCATCTCTCCATCTTATTCACTCCCTTTATGCACAGATTTAAGTAAGTTATTTTAATTTTTTTTCAAATTTTTTTATGATGAGAGTAGTTCAATCTCTATCAAGATGTTATTTTTATACAAATTTTTGTTTTCTTTTGCTAATTGTTCTTATTCATTGTGTAGGAGCACCTGTTATTCCTAAAAAGGCTTTGGCTTTTTGTCCATATAATGGAAGAGTATGTTGCGACTCTTCCAAAAATGTGCAATTGCAGAAGGCTTTTGAGGGTATGAAAATATCTGATACTTCATGTAGTTCTGCTGTCAAATCAATACTTTGCTCAGTAAGTTTTCTAATTTTGATAATTTTTTATACGCTCTATGGTTCAGACTCTTCAAAAGTATTGTCGCGCACTTATGTTGGATCCTTCGAGAAAAATTCACTACGTTTGGAGGATTTGACATACTTGAAGAGTCTTGAGCTAAATAACTCATATATGTTAGTGGAAATTAAGCATTTAAAAAGTTTTCACCTTTAGCATTTTCTTGATGGGGTTAGCTAAATTTGCTTTTTTTGCCATATTCTTGAAGAAATATTATGAATCTTGACAGTTGAAAACTCAAATAAGAAATAGTTTTAATATCTGATCAACAAACTTTGCTCTTCCTCATGTCATTCTTAAACATGTTTATGGAAGTTGAAGTTGGAGCATTTTAAAAAATTTCTTCATCCTTTAAGCCGAGGGTATATCGGAAACAACCTATCTACCCCACTAATGTAGGGGTAAGGTCTACGTACCCCTCACCCTCCCAAGACTCCACTCGTGAAACCACACTGAGTATGTTGTTGTTGTGGTTAGCTTAATTTATTCTTTTTCTCGAATTCTTGAAGAAGGAAAATAAATTTTGACAACTTACATCAGAATAGTTTCAACAACTGATGAACAAATTCCAAGGTAATTCTATTTTAATAATAAAACTAATCCAAAATATTTCCCTTTTTTTGTTCAGACATGTGATCAGTTTTCAGCAGAGTTGTTTAAGGTAAAATCAGAGCCAAGACCAGTTCCTGTTCTTTGCAATTCAACTGTTGCATCAGCAAACAACTTTTGTTCATCTGTTTGGGATTCTTGCCAAAACATATCAATAACAAATTCTCCTTTTGCACCATCCTTGCAAACCAAAGCAGGAGGAACCAAAAACTTGAACTCCTCCTTGTTAACAGACTTCTGGCAATCGAAAGCCGATTTCTGCGAAGCATTTGGTGGAAACTCTGATAAAGATTCATTATGTTTCAATGGAGAACAAATTTCACTCAAGAAAAATGAAACTTTACAGACTCCGGATGGAATGTGTTTTGAGAATATTGCTGATGGAGCTTACCTCAACATGGTCCCTCATCCTGATGGATCGAACCGAGCATTCTTCTCCAATCAGGCTGGAAAAATTTGGCTAGCAAATATACCAGATCAAGATTCAGGAGAAAGCATGGGGCTTGATGAATCAAGTCCATTTGCTGATTTAACAGATGAGGTTTATTTGGATGCAAGATATGGGATGATGGGGATGGCTTTTCATCCAAACTTTGCAAAGAATGGCAGGTTTTTTGCATCATATAACTGTGACAAATCTAAGTCTCCTAGCTGTGCTGGAAGATGTGCTTGTAATTCAGATGTTGGTTGTGATCCTTCTAAGATAAAATCAGAGGATAATAAGCAGCCATGCCAATACCATTCTGTTGTTTCAGAGTTCAGTGCTAATGGGACTGCATCAAATCCATCACTGGTTGGTTTTTCACTCCATTGTGTTCTTAAACAGCAGCTAGAGAGCCACTTATTAGATTTTATTTACTTTTTATCACTAACAATGCTCATCACGTGTTGGTCTGATTCTTTTTTATGGGCTAAAGCACACGATAACTCTTTTTGATTATGGCTTGTGGAGAGACTTTAAACCATGCCTTATACTTGCTCTGATACCATGGACGTTACCAGCTCATCTTAAAACTTAAGCTGTTAGAACCTACTTTCTCCAATTCCAGTTCAAAGGTTTCATTGCAAGCACTATATGTTGTCTTGTTTGACTGAAACTTCATACATTTTGTAGGCAGAGAAGGTGAAACCATCAGAAGTGAGGAGAATATTTACAATGGGGCTTCCATTCACAGCTAATCATGGAGGACAAATACTCTTTGGCCCTGAAGATGGATATCTCTACTTTATGATGGGAGATGGTGGAAGCAAGGGTGATTCTTTCAATTTTGCTCAAAATAAGAAGTCATTACTTGGAAAAATAATGAGGGTTGATATTGATAACATACCAAGTGAGCACTTTGATTTATTTGCTTTACAATAATTGACACAAACTAAAAGGCCAATTGCCTGCCTTGCACAGTTTGTTGAGTTATGTCATGAGACACTAAGGTGATTTTTTCAATAGGTCAAGAAGAGATATCAGATCTAGGACATTGGGGTAACTATTCGGTTCCTCGAGATAATCCTTATTCACAAGATAAAGATTTGCTGCCAGAAATTTGGGCGCTTGGACTGAGAGATCCTTGGCGCTGTAGCTTTGATTCAGAAAAGCCTTCTTACTTCATCTGTGCGGATGTTGGACAGGTTCAATGACAATCACAATTTTGTTGAGAGCTATAACATCTCTGTTTGTTAAGATCTTTAACATGCTACCTGGTATCTTAGTGCTGAGTTTCTGACAATCATGCAGGATCAGTATGAAGAAGTTGACATCATCACGAAAGGGGGAAACTATGGATGGAGCATGTATGAAGGTCCTTTACGCTTTAAAAATGCTTCAGCTGATGATTTTGTTGATCCCATCTTCCCAGTGTTAGGATACACCCATTCTGAAGTAAACAAAGAAGTTGGATCTGCGGCCATATCAGGTGGTTATGTTTATCGCTCCAAGACTGATCCCTGCATATATGGAAGGTAAATATGAACACACCCTAGCTTGTTGATATACGATTAGGAAACTATACTTAACATAAGGATGGTTGCATTTGCAGTTACCTCTATGGAGATTTGTATGCTAAGAACTTTTGGGCAGCTCAAGAAAATCCGTATAACAGTGGGAACTTTACAGCAAGAAGCATCCGTTTCAGTTGTGCTCATGATTCCCCTCTCAATTGCAGCTCAGTTCCCAATAGTCCATTGCCTGCTTTAGGTTACATATTCTCATTTGGACAGGATAACAGGAAGGATGCCTATATTTTAACAAGCACCGGTGTATACAGAGTGGTTCGTCCAAGTCGCTGCAAGTACACTTGCTCGATGGAGACAGCAAGGACTGCTGAGACACCACGTCCCTCTGCACCTTCAGATGGTCACATTGCTAAAGCAGATCTCTGCTCGGTCCTTCTTCTTTACTGTCTGCTGTTTTTGACTAGCTTCATCCTGTAGTTATTGCACTGTGATTATGACATGAAATTTTTACCTAGCTTGCATGCTCCGATCCAAGCAGGATTGTTTTAAAGGTGATCTGATCCATCAGTCCTCCTTTCACCTCCCTGCATCGCATGGTACAAATCTAAGCAAAGCAAAGAAAGCAAAAGTGTACTGAAATGCTAAATTGCAGCATGCATTTAAAACTGTACTCAGCTTTAGTTCTTTGAAGAAACGGAAG
Organism: Solanum verrucosum; assembly: GCF_900185275.1. Classification (NCBI taxonomy): domain Eukaryota; kingdom Viridiplantae; phylum Streptophyta; class Magnoliopsida; order Solanales; family Solanaceae; genus Solanum; species Solanum verrucosum. The sequence goes on from NW_026020009.1 coordinate 3,121,391, forward strand.
TGAGTAAAAAATACACAAATACCAAGTATAGTAGACTCGCCTATCTCAAAATATCATCTGATGACTTACAGAGTAAAACAACTTGAACTAACTTGACAGCATGAGAAAGATTAGCATCATGGGGAGCAAGAAACTAGGTTTTTGTCACTAGTTCCAAAATTAGCAACAAGATGACCAGCAACAGGATGCAGAAACATGTCAGACAACCATCACGCATTCCTGTTATCACTCTTGTCTGCAAGGCATTTTTCTACTACTTCATCACAAACTTGATGATAAAAGCCCAAAAGCTATGGTGAATTGGATATCCTCGGTAGAACCCTGAGTTCTTCTTCCTTAGCTTGATAGAGAATTGGAGAGGATGAATGTAGTTGAGATTTGGGAATTAGGAGAACTATTTAGAATTAGGTAGTTTTAGGACTTAAAATACTTATATAGGGCTTAGAATAGGGGTCAAAACGACATAACTTTGTTATTAAACACATAGGGAAAAGACCCAAAACCCCCTTAAAAATAACTACCGACTCGGTCTACGGTTGTGACCTACGCACCGTAGAAATTTATACGGCCTATACTGGTCAACCGTAGCCCAAGTACTGAAGCCCTAAATTTTAATCAAATTTGACGAGACCGGTCTATGGCCTGTATAACCTTCTACGGTCTGTACACCCCGACCATAGAATTTAACTTTAACCCTAAAATTTCACTAAGTCTGGGACCTTCTTACGAGACCTATCTATGCCCCGTAGGCCATTCAACGGACCGTCCTGGTCAATCGTAGACTAAACTTCAAAAACTTGATTTTCCCAAAACTCAACCCCACTTTCTACGGATGCCTTCTACAGTCTGTAGAAGATTCTACGGCTCGTAGACTGGAGCTATAGAACACAACAATGGCTAAAAATGAAATCTTTTACTTTTCTAAAATCCGAGGTGTAACAATATCTCCCCCTTGGAAACATTCGTCCTCGAATGAGACTCAAGCTAGCCTTAAAAGAGTAGGAGAAAGATATCTACCAACCCAACATGAATGCAATCACATAAGTGAACATAACCAAGGAGGAAAATCGTCTCCAAGCTAAAACAAACTCAAAACATCATTTCATAAAACATATATGCATGCATATGGAAACATGAGAATGACTACGACACATGGATCCGATGAATGAACCATGAGGAACTAAATACCTTAAGCTAGAATAGGAATAGAGGGAAAGCGATGAGTATATCGGGATATCATAACGGCCTCGGCCTCCCAAGTACCACCCTCAACCATTTGATTCCTCTGCAACACCTTTATGGATGCAACCTCTTTTTTCCTTAACTTCTGAACTTGTCGGTCTAGAATCTCAATTGGAACTTCTTCATACGAAATACTTTCTTTTATACCAAGACTCTACGATGGTACAATAGATGTTTGATCTTCGATATACTTCTTCAATAAGGAAAAGTGGAATACCGAATGTACCGATGCCATATCATTAGGATACTTAAGTTCACATGCAACCTTGCCAATATGCCTCAACACTTAATAAGGACCAACATAAAGGGGACTAAGCTTTCCATTCTTACCAAACCTCATGACCCCCTTCATAAGTGAAATCTTCACCTAAAACCAATCATTAACACTAAACTCCAGGTCTCTTCTTCTAACAACTGCATAGGACTTTTGACGACTTTGAGCCCTCATAGCTTGAGTCAACACTAGGAAAGCGGCTCAGAATCCAACATGAGTATCTTCTTCGGCCAAAGGATTGTAACACCTCAAAATCTAGTAGGCTAAGCTAGGGGCTAAGTGCTAAGTCAAGAGCTAGAGATTTGAGCCTTGGCACCCTCCACAAAGGCCCAAACGGACCGTGAAGGGCACCAAGACTCGTTTTGGTGGTCGTGGAGCTTAGGCAGTAGCTAGCAAAGGGAGGCTCACCTCCCAAGAGAACCTTTACGGTTCGTGGTGGTGCCCATGGAGGTGAGGAAGTGAGCTCCCAAAACTGTCTAAAATGTTAGGCCCTTCTACGAGGAACTAAACGGCTCGTGAAGGCCACTACATGCCGTGGGAGTGGTCGTGGTCTAGAGTTGGGTTTCGAGGGGTTGAGTGGTGGCAAGACTAGCCACTGGTCAAGGACCATGAGCACCACTATGGGCCTTATGGCCATTGACGGCTCGTGAAGCCACTCGTGAAGGGGGGTTCAACAACTTTTAGTTAGGGGCACATGGGTCTTTTCTGATTTTAATTAAATTAATACTATGTCATTTTACCCAAGACTAGGACCCTATATAAGTGATTTTAACCCCAAAACTCACCCATTCAAGTCATTATTTCCAAAACCCAAAAGAAATCTCAAGTTCTTCCTCTCAAATATTTCTCTCTCTAGAACTTGAAGAAGAAGAAGAAAGAGTTCAAGGTAGGATCAAGGTCAAGTTTCCAATCCTCAAGCATTTTTTGGATTTGATATCAAGGTATGATGGCTTTTCATCCATGGAATCCTTTCATCCATGGAGCCCCCAAGATTCCCTAATTGAAAAGTAGAAATTCCCCAATTTGAGTTAGGGTTTTCTTCTTATGTTGTGGGTCTTGATGAATGTGGATCCAATTGAGTAGATTATGATTGTTTATGCATGAATTGATAGGATTACATGTTTTTAGGATGAATTTACATGTACCCATGCTTAACCCACGTTTCTAAGTTGTAATTGATGTAAATGAGTTTGATGCCATGAAAGGAGAATTTGTGGGTTTATATGTATTCTTATAGAATTGATGAGATACATTAGAATTGCTTTGAGATTGAAACATATGTGATGATTATGATATTTATTGCTTTTAGAGGAAAGCATATATGATGATTATGAGATGTAGTGCTTTGAGAGTAAAGCTTATGTTAAGAATTGTTGATTATTGATGTAATTGTTGTGGAAGGGATAGTTCCCACATGAATTGCTTATGTATGAATGTAAAAGACTTTCTCACATTGAATTATTTTAGGCTGAAAGGATTGCTCACCTAAAATGAATCTAGATAAAAAGACTAAGAAATTGATGAGGCTAGAGGCAATTACCCTTGACATCTAAATGAGAAGTATATGAGGTGATTTCCCATATTCCTTAGAATTGAACAAGCGGCGATTCCCCACGTTCCTATTATGATATTGGGCATGGAGGCGAGTACCCATGACCCATTAGTGAAAAATGTGGAGGCGAGTACCCTTGTCATATAATGAAAGGACATAGAGGCGAGTACCCATGATTCCTTATGAAATGATGTGGAGGCGAGTACCCATGTCATATGATGTTGGGCATGGAGGCGAGTACCCATGATCTATTAAGATGGACATATAGGCGAGTACCCATGACCATATATGTAAGGCAAAAGGCGACTACCCATTAGCCTTTATAGGAAGGCAATGATGTGATTCCCCATGTCTATAAAAGATAAGCTAAATATGAGAATGGTAGGTGATGAGCTTGGATGATTGCTAAGGTTGCCTTCTATGATGTGTAAGACTAGTGGAGGATTACTCATATCTTGGCTAAGTATGCTTTGAGGTTACTTTAAGAAGTATTCCTTTTATGTTGAAATGATTTATTATGTGCATTGATTATGCTTATGACTTATATTGTCTAACTCTTATGCTTATGTTGATGTTTATGCAAGCTATCATATTTAGTAGATTCTTGTACTAACACATACTCTTGCCTACATTTCTTATCGAAATGTAGGGTCTGACATTCCCGACTCTTATCCCCGTGGCTAGGATTATAGTATAGGCAAGACTTGAAGATTGGTGAGTCCTCATAACATTCGAGGATTTGACCACCATTTCCTTATGTTCTTTTTATTTTAGTTTTGAACATTGTTGTATGGGCTATGTCCCAATGAATCTTTGTATTAGATGATTTTGAGACAATTGTATGAGACTTCCGCTTTGTTTTATAAAGACTTCGATGCTGTTAAAAATGTTTTAAATTTTACCGATTTTCTATTATCTTGACTATGAAAGCTAATTGGCTTATATGAGGCCTCTTGGGGTCTTGTATGCCATGTTACATCTAGGGTGTATCCCTGGGTCGTGACAAACTTGATAGTCAGAGCACAAGGCCTAGAAAGGTTCTAGGATGTCTCAAAACCACGTCTAGTAGAGTCTTGTTCATGAGTGTGAAACGCGCCACATTTATAAATGAGAGGCTACAAAATGCTTAGGAAACTTCACTTGTTCATTACTCTAAGTCGTGCGATAGAGTTTAACTCAATAGGACACTTCTACTAATCCTCATTTGATGGTCTAAAGGACATGACTGCTCGAATAATTTTTGCTAGATGGACTGAGGGAGAAGAGTTTAGTGAAGGATCTCTTCCTCAAGCTCCGGTTGACCCTTTGGCCGAGCAAGTGACTAATGTGGAGTTTGGGACTGCATTTTAACTATTGGCTCAAGCCGTGATGGCCCAAGACAATAGGAAAGTTGTGAACCTCGTGAACCCAAATGTGGGTACAACGACATCTAGAGTGAGGAACTTCACTCACTAGGATGAATCCTCTAGAATTCTATGGTTATAAGGTTGAGGAAGATCCTCAAGAGTTCATTGATGAGGTTTACAAGATCTTGACTAAATGGAGTGACTCCGGTGGAAAAGGCAGAATTGGCCATTTATCAACTTAAGGGGGTTACTCAAATTTGGATCAACCAATGGAAGGAAACAAAGCCGGTAGATGCGGGTCCCATATAATGGGAAAGGTTTAAGTCCACTTTTCTTGATAGGTTCTTTCCTCTTGAGATGAGAGAGGCTAAAGTTCTTGGTTTATCAATCTCCGATAAAGAAATATGAGCTTGAAAGAATATGCCTTGAGATTCACTCAATTGTCAAAATATGCTCCGTCTATAGTTGCCAACTCTAGGCCAAGGATGAGCAAGTTCGTTTCGGGTGTGTCCAAATTGTTAGTGAAAGAGTGTCGTACGACTATGCTTGTCCATGAGATAGATATTTCTCGTCTTATGACTCATGCCCAACATATTGAAGAGGAGAAACTTAAGGAAAGATCTAGGGAGAATAAGAGGTCTAGAATTGGTGATAGTAATTTCTCTCATGCTAGGTACGATGGACATGGTCGTCCTAGGTATCGATGAAGGTTTTCCAGGCAAGGTTCCTCTAATACTCCTAACTCCAACAAAGAGAGGGTGTCTAACCTAAAGCTCAAGGAGGTGTTAATGGGCCTTCATTGCTAAATTGTGCTAAGTGTGGAAGAAATCATAAAGGTAAATGTCTAGCGGGTTCCAATGCTTGTTTTGGTTGTGGTAAGACGGATCACAAGATAAGGAATTATCATTCAGTTGCTAAGAATGAGGGAGATAGTCGTCGCAGGGCTCAAACCTATCCTTCATCCGGTCCAAGTGGTTCGAGTACTAGAGCTCCCAAGCAAAATAGGTTCTATGCACTTCAGACTTGTGGTGAACAAAAGGGTTCTCCCGATGTGGTCACCGGTATGTTGAAAGTCTTTCAACTTGATGTTTATGCTTTACTTGATCCCGGTGCTACCTTGTACTTTATGACGCCATATGTGGCCATGAGATTTGATGTGCTCCTTGATGTGTTGTTAGATCCTTTTTTTGTCTCTACTCCTGTTGGTGATTCTATTGTGGCTAAGAGGGTCTATAGAAAGTGTCCCATTTCCTTATCCCATAGAGTTACTGTTGTTGATTTGGTACAGCTTGATATGCTAGATTTTGATGTTATTCTGGGTATGGATTGGCTACACTCTTGTTATGCTTCTATTGATTGTAGAACCCATGTATACAAATCTTAGTTCCTGAATGAGCCTGTCCTAAAGTGGAATGGGGGAAGTTCTATACCGAAAGGTCATTTTATTTCTTGTCATAAAGCTAGAAAGATGATTTCTAAGGTTTGCATGTACCATCTAGTTAGGGTGAGAGATATGGATTCTGAAACCCCTTTTCTTGAGTCGGTTTCCGTTGGTAATGAGTATCCGAAAGTGTTCCTACATGATTTACCTGGTATTCCTCCCGAAAGGGAAATAAATTTCTGGTTTGACCAACTCCAAGGAGTGAGTTACTTCTTTGAGATTGACCATAGGTCGGGTTATCACATATTGAGGGTGAAGGGTGATGATATTCCAAAAATGGCTTTTAGAACCCAGCATGGTCATTATGAGGTTTTTGTGATGTCGTTTGGTTTGACTAATGCTCCGGCGACATTTATGGATTCGATGAATAGGGTGTTTAGACAATACCTTGATATGTTCAGTAGTGGACTCTACCAAGGGTAGTGTTATGGTTCATAGTGGTTCAGAATCGTCTTTTGTGATGGATGTGGAAGCTAATCAATGTCTTGATCCAACTTTAGTAGAATTGAGAGAAACGGTGCTTAAGAAATCCGTAGAGGTTTTCTCCTAAGGGGGAGATGGTGTACATAGATATCAAGGTCATTTGTCAGAAGCCCATAGTTCTCGGTATTCCATTCACCCGGGATCCACCAAGATGTATCGTGATTTGCAGGAGGTCTATTGGTGGAATGGGATGAAGAAGGATATTGCGGGATCTGTGGCTAAGTGTCCTAATTGCCAACAAGTGAAAGTTGAGCATCAGAAACAAAGAGGTTTATCCCAAGAAATTAGTATTCCTACTTGGAAGTGGGAAGATTTGAATATGGACTTCATAGTTGGTTTGCCTCGCGTTCGGTGACAATACATTCGATTTGGGTTATAGTAGACTGAATGACGAAATCGGCCCATTTCATTCCAGTCAAAGTTTCTTATTCGGTGGAAGACTATGTTGAGTTGTTTTTGGGGGAAATGGTAAGGTTGCATGAAGTGCCCTTGTCCATTATCTCCGATAGAGGTACTCAGTTTACTTCTCAGTTTTGGAAGTCTTTTCAAAAGGGTCTTGGCACTAAAGTTAAGCTTAGCACGAATTTTCACCCACAAACTGATGGGCAAGCGGAGCGAACTATCCAAACTTTGGAAGATATGTTGAGAGCATGTGTCATTGATTTCAAGGGAAATTGGAATGATCACTTGCCATTGATTGAGTTTGCTTATAATAATAACTATCACTCTAGCATTGCTATGGCCTCATATGAGGTTCTTTATGGTAGAAGGTGTAGATCTCTTATAGGTTGGTTTGAGGTGGGTGAAGTCGCCTTGATAGGACCCGAGTCAGTTCATGAGGCTATGGAAAAAAGTATGACTTATTAGAGAGAGTTTGAGAACAGCCCAAAGTCGACAAAAGTCCTATCCCGTGTTTGAAGAAGAGATCTTGAGTTTGATGTTGATGATTGGGTTTACTTGAAAATCTCACCCATGAAGGGTGTAACACCTCAAATTTGAGAAAGATAGAAAAAAATGCAGCTTTCCAGACCTGGTGCAAGAACCATGGAAGTCACCGATGGTCCGTGGTCTGACACACGGTTCATAGGTGGGGTCCATCATTGAGGACCAAATATTTATGGTCTTTGATCCCACCCACAGTCGACCAGTACGGTCCGTGGTTGGACCTACGGACCATAGGTCTGACCGTAGGTCAACAACAAGTTAGAGGGAAATTGCTGTTGGGTCAACTTAAAAAAGTCATAAACCTTATCACAAAAGGAATTATGTGGCCCATGAACTACCAAATGATAGATGATTGAATCCTCTTTCCAGCGCCACCGAGTTTGCTAAAATCTCATCTCCGAGTAAAAAGTTATGCTCTTTTTAGTGAAGCCCTGTCGGGCAGACTTGACCGACGACCCCACCTACGGTTGGTAGGTCGACCTACGGCCTGTATGTCCCTCTGTGGGTGCCCTTCGGCAGCTTTTAAGTTAGGGTCATTTAGGTCTTTTTCCCATGCGTTGGGCACTTAAGCTTTGTCGTTTTATGCCTAAACTACGTGGTTTACTCAGTCTAAGCCTAATAACTTAGTCAGACTTACCCAGAACCCTCATTCACCTAAAATCATCAAAACTTGGAGCAAAAAGAAGAGGAAAAGTCGACCAAAACTCCCAAGAATAAGAAGCAGTGTTCTTCAAAGTTTCAGCCCCGAAATCAAAGGATTTGTCTATAGATTTCATCACCAGGCATGTGGGATTTCACGAGTGGGTTCCTTATATCCACTAGGTCCCTAGAATTTAGTCAGATTCTTGATTCTCCATATACTGTTTAGACCAAGGGTTTGTAAAATCTTAGAAGATTGTTGTGATTTCAATTGTTATAGTATCCATAATCAAAATAGCATGTTTCTTGGAAAGTTTGTTCAGTTCTTTGTATGAAACTCAGAACCCTAGTTGTGTAGATTCTTTTAGTTCATGAATTACACTTGCTAGGTCAGTTTAAACAGATATGCATGCCCTAGTTAAGAATACTTCATTGTCAGTATTTAAATGTTGCATTCTTAGATTTGCATGTCAGAACATTGAGCTATCTAGTATTTCAATTTTGTTATGTCATACACATTCTAGTTGGGAGTAGGCTTAGACCGAGTTGGACTAGGGTTCAGTGTACCCTCATGGTCTTAGAACTAAGTTCCCCCATAGGTTTATCAGTCCCCTCTATTGGGCATCAACTTTAGTGATCACATCATTCATGCCTTTATACCCCTGGCAAGGTATATTGAGTCCTATCGATGGGGCTTATACATCAAACAGTCATGCCTTTATACCCCTGGCAAGGTATATTAGGTCCTCTCGATGGGGGTGTATACATCAGACTCCATATTTAGTTCATGTGGTTTTATGTCGGTTAATAGTAGCTCCCACAGTCAGACTTCAGTTCATTTGACTAGGTCTTCAGTTATATTTCAGCATCCAATCTCAATATGTCATTTTCAAGATTAGTACTTGGTCAGTGCATTTAGCTCAACCTTCAGTATATTTCAGCATTTACATTTAGTTCAGATTATGTTATTGCTCAGTATGATTTGTTTAGTTATGTATTTTGTTCAGCTATACTCTATATCCTACATGCTCAATACATTCCAAGTAATGACGCATACTCTGCGCTACATCCTTTCATGATGTAGGTTCAGGTACTCAGCATCCAGATCACACATAGATCGATTCCCGATCTCCAGTTCAGTAGCTTCAGTGGTGAGTCCTCATACTTCGAGGACAATAGACATGCTTTATACTTTAGTCTTTTTATTCTGTTTTTAGTTTTGCTAGAGTTAATTGGGGGTATGTCCCAACAACTTTAGTTAGTTAGAGGGTTTAACAGACATAGTACTAGATTTAGTTTTAGTTTTAAGTTTGATCCTCCAATTGTTATTAAACTCATAGTCTTTTATATATTCAAATCAGTATTGGGTATTCCCCACTTTTAGTTATCACTGTTTAAGCTTCTGCATAGTATATTTATTTAGTAATCTTTTTGTATGCTTATGATATGCAACCTCAGGATTAACTTGGGGTCACTCGTGATCCTAGGTCCCGTGTTTACGTCCAGGGGGTAGCCTCGAGGAGTGACAAAGGGTGTAACGAGGTTTGGTAAGAATGGGAAGCATAGTCGCTGTTATGTAGGCCTATATCAAATCTTGAGAAGTGTTGGTAAGGTTGCTTATGAGCTTGATTTTCCTAATGATTTGGCATCGGTGCATCCGTTATTCCATGTCTCTATGCTAAAGAAGTGTGTTGGAGATCCGACATCTATAGTCCCCTTAGAAGGTTTGGGAGTTGATGAAAGTCTTTCTAATGAGAAAGTTCTGGTTGAGATTTTAGATCGACAAGTTAAGAGATTGAGAAACAAGGAAGTTGCTTCTACGAAAGTATTGTGGAGGAATCATTTAGTTGAGGGTGCTACTTGGGAGGCCGAGGCTGATATGATGTCCTGATATCCTCATATTTTTCCTTTTACTCTTACTCTAGCTTGAGGTAATGAGTTCCTCATGGTTTGCTCTTTGTTTTGGTGTCATGTGTGAGATATTCCCATGATTTTCTTATTTTATGCATGTTCATGAAAAACTTGTTTTTTGAAAGAAAATGAGTTTGCATAATTGATTTTCCTCATGTTGTTGTGCATTGAGTGCCTATAGACTTCATGAGATGAATTGTTAAACATTCTTTAGATATGCTTTTGAGAATGAATTGCATATAGGCTCCATGAGATTGAGTTGAGCATGATTTTAGCTTTGAGATGGTAGTTCCTCCTTGAATATGAGAAATCTTGAAATTTCATGCATATTCGGTTGCTAGGTCTAGTACCTACCTTCCTTATGGTGCATTGAGTATGTTTAGCTTGGAGTCGATGTTTCCTCCTTGATATGTGCATTTAGATGAGATTGCATGCATGATTGGCTGCTAGTATTGAGTCTTGTCTTTCAAGAGGTGTCTAGAATTCCATTTGAGGACGAATGTTCCCGAGGGGAGGGGGGGGGGGATAATTTAACACCTCAAAATCTAGTAGGCTAAACTAGGGGCTAAGTTCTAAGTCAAGAGCTAGAGATTTGAGCCTTGGCACCCTTCACAAAGGCCCACCCGGATCGTGAAGGGCACTACAACTTGTTTTGGTGGTCGTGGAGCTTAGGCAGTAGCTAGCCAAGGGAGGCTTACCTCGCACGAGCACCTTGACGGCTCGTAGTGGGCACCACGGCTCGTGGTGGTGCCCGTGGAGGTGAGGCAGTGAGCTCCCAAAATTGCCTAAAATGTTAGGCCCTCCCACGAGCCACTAAACGACTCGTAAAGGCCATTGATGCTTATCGTGACCAATGACACTAACTTACGGTATGAGTGTCTACGATCATCGATAATATAGTAACCCAACCGAGGGTTGGGGTCGTGTCCCAAAGGAGCGGTTTTGAGAATTAATAGCCAATTAGAATTTCATTCGAATTAGTCGTAGCTAAATACATTTGCGATAAAAGACATAGTAAATTAAAGGAAGTGACACGAAAGTGTCAAATATCAAATGGGGGTTTTGTAACAAGTGCTAAAACGGCAAAATAAACAAGAAAATCAGGTATGGGGAAATATTCTTGGGATGTGACCACAATACAAGTTGAGATAAATCGCTGGGTACATGCTTTCAATAGGAAATTTGCAAGATAATAGTGACTAGGCTAAGCTTTAAATGGAAATAAGTTCCCTTTCGGGCAACTTACCCCGTTTCAAATGTGTTCCTCTCAGACACCCATTTGTCGCATGAAGACCATCCTACGCCTTACCCACCTCACTCTCTCGAGCTGAGTGTTAGGATATGGGACTAGGGTTCACCCTCTCAGGCTGAACCTCATGTCGACCCACTCCTTAGGCCATCAGTCTAGTGGTTTTGGTTTCGCGACCTCCCTCTCGGGCAAGCCGAAAATACATGTGTGGCTTTGTATTTGCAACTACAACCCCTTTAGATTAAACCACAACTAATAGGTGAAATCACCATTAACATACATCTAACCGATTAGCAAGCAAGACCCAACAAGAATATCAACCTATATTTACTAAATCATACCCCAAGAATGGGGGGGTTTTTAGCCACACATCAAGAAATAAGAAATTATACCTAACATGATAAACAAATCAATTGGGTAAAAGAAATTAAACCTTGAATTAAGCAAAGGGAAGTGAATAGAGAAGATCCACTTCCAACTTGTGGAAGAAGAACTCCTTTCTTCAAGTCTCCACAAAACCCTCTCCAAACTTGAGAGAAAAAATTATTAGCTAAAGTATATTCTAAAGTGAAAATAATAATAATAATTGTTCCACACTTCAAACTCTCTTAAGACTACAACTCTAAATAGTATTTATAGTTTTCACAGATTGTTCTGCGGAGGATTGTTCGGCCACATTAGTCGAGATCGCCGATGAACTTGGCGATCCGCCCTTTGGTCAACTCATCACCTTCAGTGTCTTACCTTTAGCATCCTTGCATTCTGGATCATTGGGCGGTACAGTATTGCTTCACGGAACTGATCGGCGACCCGCCGACTGTTCCTTTCCTCGACTTTTGATCCACTTCCTTCAAGGCTTCGCGTACTGGAACAAAGGGCGGTTTATGTTGTTTCGGCAACTCGCCAAGTTAAACTCGACGATCCGTAGGATTCATTTCTTGTTCTTTTCAGCCCTATTTGCTTCGTTTTGCGCCTAAGTTTCCATGCTTCCGCTAAAACTTCAAATACCTGAAACTTCAGCATTTTTATCAGGTATTGAGGTAAAACAAGCATTCAAGGACACTATTTCCATTAAAACAAAGCCCTAAATGAGTCCAATTTGTGTACTCATCAGCCAGTATGGGCCGTGATAGTGGTCGTGGTCTAGAGTTAGATTTATAGGGGTTGAGTGGTGGAAAGCCTAGACACTGGTCAAGGACCGCGGGCACCACTACGGGCCGTGTGGCCCTTGACGGCTCGTGAACCCACTCGTGAAGGGGGTTCAACAACTTTTAATTAGGGACACATGGGTCGTTTCTTGTTTTAATTAAATTAATACTATGTCGTTTTACCCAAGCCTAGGACCCCTATATAAGTGATTTTAACCACAAAACTCACCCATTCAAGTCATTATTTCCAAAACCCAAAAGAAATCCCAAGTTCTTCCTCTCAAATATTTCTCTCTCTAGGACTTGAAGAAGAAGAAAAAGTTCAAGCTAGGATCAAGGTCAAGTCTCCAATCGTCAAGCATTTGTGGGATTTGATATCAAGGTATGATGACTTTTCATCCATGGATCCCCCAAGATTCCCCAATTGAAAAGTAGAAATTCCCCAATTGAAGTTAGGGTTTTCTCCTAATGTTGTTGGTCTTGATGAATGTGGATCCAATTTAGTGGATTATGATTGTTTATGCATGAATTGATTACATTTTTTTAGGATGAATTTACATGTACATGTGCTTAACCCATGTTTCTAAGTTGGAATTGATGTAAATGGGTTTGGTGCCATGAAAGGAGAAGTTGTAGGTTTAGATGTATTCTTATAGGATTGATGAGATACACTAGAATTGCTTTGAAATTGATAGCATATGTGATGATTATGATATTGATTACTTTGAGAGTAAAAGATATATGATGATTATGAGATGTAGTGCTTTGAGAGTAAAGCTTATGTTAAGAATTGTTGATTATTGATGTAATTGTTCTGGAAGGGATAGTTGCCACATGAATTGCTTAAGTATGAATGTGAAAGGCTTTCTCACATTAAATGATTTTAGGTTGAAAGGATTGCTCACCTAAACTGAATCTAGATAAAAAGACTAAGAAATTGATGAGGCTAGAGGCAATTACCCTTGACATCTAAATGAGAAGTATATGAGGCAATTTCCCATATTCCTTAGAGTTGAACAAGCGGCGACTCCCCACGTTCCTAATATGATGTTGGGCATAGAAGCGAGTACCCATGACCCATTAGTGAAAGATGTGGAGGCAAGTACCCTGTGTCTTATAATGAAAGGACATGGAGGCGAGTACCCATGATTCCTTATGAAACTTTCTATTAGATGGTTTTGAGACAATTGTATGAGACTTTCGCTTCGTTTTATAAATACTTTGATGTTGAAAATATTTTAAATTTTACCAATTTTATATTATATTGACTAGGAAAGCTAAGTGGCTTATATGAGGCCTCTCGAGGTCTTGTATGCCATGTTACGTCTAGGGTGTACCTATGGATCGTGACAAGGATAGATCAGAACTTGTGGAGCTTCTTGTTCTACATTCTCACCTGCATTTCTTCGAACGTATGTTGTTCGAGGGACAATATCCTAAAAAACATTGGATAAGGATTAGGAGTGAGATATATAGAGTTACACTCTATCGTACAACTTTAGAATAATGAAAGCACTGGAATTTTCTAAACATCTTATAGCCTTTTATTCATAAATGTGGCACGCTTCACACTCATGAACAAGACTCTACTTGACGTAGCTTGTGATACGTCCTAGGACCTTTCTAAACCTTACGCTCTTAATACCAAGTTTTTCATGATCCAAAGTATACCCTAGGTGTAACATGGCATATAGAACCCCGAAAGGCCCTACATAAGCCACTTAGCATACATCATAAAATATAATAGAAATAAAGATTTCAAGAGTATCATTCTCATATCATAACATAGTTTGAAAAAGTGGAAGTCTAACATAGTCTCAACTAGTCATCGAATACATCAAAGAAGTGGTTGAGATGTAACCCATGCACCACGTACAAATGTCTGAAAACTGAAATAAAAAAAGCAATAAAAATGTCATAGTCCTCAAAAAATGAGGACTCACTAACTCTTGATCTTCGAATCTTCAATGAGATCAACTAGCCACAAGTATGCGAGGTAGGAGCATCAGATCCTACATTACTGAAATAATACAGGCAAAAATATGCATTACTACATGGAATATACTAAGTATTATCACAATGTATAAAAGGTATGAAATCATGCTAAAAAGACTTTTCAGGACATGCAATGACCAAGCTACATCATAAGATAAAAGGTTAGGAAACAAAAGTCATAATCATGGTCAATGCAAACTTAACATATTTAAAACATTTTATGAGATACTCGAAAGTAACATAGTTCATTATTGTGGGCTGTTTACCATTGACTGACATAGATCATGTGAGCTATAACATAGAATTCGATGTCTATCCCACACTGAAAAGAGATATCCTACTTACCAAAGTAAGGACCATCACCTTCTAGCTTACGTTGATCCACTACCTAAGACATCTTACGGGGGAACATAGTTAGGTACAATAAGATTGCTACTAGAGACCCAAGTTCTACTAACGGGAGAGCCTCCATCTCAATATCCTCTTGTTGCTATGTAAAATCCCATGGAATATTCATTAATAATATTCATTTCATCATACATGGAAAGGAACAATTAAGCTACCAATCCAAGCTAAAGTCATCTATAATAGCTCCTTATATCTTGATTCAACTTAGGTGAGAAAACCCTTCAACCTTATGAATCCTTATGTGAGAAATCCTTTCATAATCATGATCATAATAATATTTGACAAAAAAATTCACAATTTTATTAATACATTCATCTAAAAGTGTCACCCCCCGAGCTACCCCGAGACGGGGACACGGGACCTAGGACCACAAGTGATCCCAAGCTAACCCTATTGGCATGATCATGAGCATACTAAATATAATCTGAATAATAGAAACTGTGCGGAAGCTAAATCATAAATAAGATGAAAAGATGGGGAATACCCATATACTATAACTGAGATATATGATAACTGATGAGTTTAATACAAAGAAGATATTAACTCAATACTAAGCTGAATCTAACTATGTCTGAAATAAGCCTCTAAACTGACTAGAAATATTGGGACATGCCGCAACTAGGTCTAGCAAAACTGAAACTAAAGACTAAAAGCGATAAAGATAAACATGTCACTAATCCTCGAAGAATGAGGACTCACCACTGATGCTTCTGAATTGAAGATCGAAAATTGATCTAAGCGTGATCTGGATGCTGAGAACCTGAACCTACATCACGAGAAGATGTAGCGCACATATGCATCAGTACTTGAAAGGTACTGAGCATGCAGGATAGCATAAAGCTACAATAATATATAACTGAACAAAACAATGAAGCAATGAAATAATCTGAACATGATATAGATACTGAAAATACTGAATACTGAGCTAACTGATGCAATGACCAAATTTATAACATGTTGAGACTGAATACTGACTGTACTGAAATATGGTCAATGCAATAGAGTCTGACTGAACTGTGGGAGCTACTAATAACCGACATAAAACCACATGAGCTAAATGTGGAGTCTGATGTATACGCCTCATCGAGAGGACCCAATATACCCGGCCAAAGGTATAGAGGCATGACTGGCGTGATCACTAAACTGATGTTGCCCACAGAGGGGACTTACACCTACGTGGCTCGTAGTTCTGGGACTATATGGGTATGCTGAAACCCTAGTCCAACTCGGTATTATGCTACTCCCAATAGATTAAGTGGTTAACACATTATGACTAAGTTTCTGTAAATACTGGATAGCTCGAAATTGAACATGCAAACTGAGAATGCCACAATTAATCTGATAATGATGCATTCATAAACTGAGGCATGTATAACTGAATATATTATGACTGAAATACTGAATAACTCAAAATACTGACATGTAGATACTCATACTTGAAAACCCTTTTTTTGAAAACAATTCAACATCATATTATACTATGATCATTGATGACTTGGGAAGTCATACTGCATAAAATTGATGGTATATATACCATACTATTCATACATTGATGACCTACTCAATTGTCATACTAATAATGTTTTAGAAGCTCTTTCTCAAAACTCATCTTAACTTTCTCAAAAACTCAGTTTAAAACTCAAGTGTTGTCTAAAAGAAAAGCTTCTCAAGATTTATAACTCAAAATAGGGTTTATGCTGAAATATACTGATAATGTGGCATAAAACTGGAGCATGTATATCTGAATAACTGAAATATCTGACCTAGCATGTGTAATTCAAGAACTAATGAAATACATAGCTAGGGTTCTGAAGTTTATGTAAGAAACTGAGCAATAACATGATAATCTGATTTGGAACATTTAAATAACTAATTCATGATGATCTGTTGTAATTCTAGAAACCCTAGGTCTGTTCATAATCATGGAATCAAGAATCTGACTGAATTCTTAAGGACCTAATGGGTGAAAGGAACCCACTAGTAAAATCCCACATACCTGGTGACGAATTCCACTGAGAAATCTTTCGATTTCGGGGCTGGAACTGATGGAACCTTGCTGCATTCTTGAACTAGGGTTCTTGACCTTTTCCTCCTCTCTTGCTTCTAATTTTCTAATTATGTTTCTAGGTTTAAACTGACTAAAACCTCATGATTTAGGGTCAAAACGATGTATCTTAAGGGTTAAACGAAATAGGAAAAGACCAAAAGACCCCTGACTTAATTGCTGTCGGAGTGACTGACGGATTGGACCTATGGTCCGTCACTCAATCTACGGTCCGTCGATTGGGTCCGTAGGTCGAGTCTGCCCGACAGGGCTTCACTAAAACGAGCATAACATTTTACTCGGAGGTCAGAATTTAGCAAACTCGGTGACGTTGGAAAGATAATTCAATTATCTATCATATCATAGGTCATGGGACACCTAATTCATTTTTTGCTAAGAGTGTTGACCATCTGAAGTTGACCCATCAATAATTTTCATCTAACTAGCTGCTAACCCTCATCTACGGTCAGACCTATGGACGGTGGATCGAATGATGGTCCGTGCTGGTCGACCGTAGTTCATGTCAGAGGTTGGGTAAAGGAGATCTCGATCCACGGTCACAGACCACGGATCGTGGTCTGTGGGTCTGTCCGTGAGTCGGGACTTAGCTAATTTTTCTGAGCTGGTTTAGGGAGGGGTTGAAGTGGTGAACCACGGACCACCAGCACGGGCCGTGGTCTAACCTACGGTCCGTGGATGGTGACCGTAAGTTGCACCTGCAACTTCTCAAAATCTGCATTTTTGGTCTGTTTCGGATACGGGGTGCTACAAAAAGCATCCTTAAGTCATAAACATCAATCTCATAAAAGAACACATCTCTTCATAAAATCATATTTCATAAGCTTCATCATGTGTTTATAGTAAAAATCATGGACCATGCATGGGTTTATATGAATTCAACTCAAAATCATGTAAATACTTCAATTCGTGCATTAGAAAATAGAAAATAGGCAATTAAATCATAATTGAAAAGAACCCATAAAGATTGGAGAAAAACATAACTTTGATCAATTGAATTTGACTTGGAGAATTGGGATCTTTGGGGACCCAATGGAGGAAATGACTCCATTGGTGAATACTAACATACCTTGATGATCAAAACCAAAAAGCTATAGTGAATTGGAGATCCTTTGTTGAAATCCTAGCTTCTTCTTCCTTAGCTTTAGAGAAAATTGAAGAGGATAAATATAGTTGGGATTTGGGAATTAGGAGAATGATTTAGAATTAGGTAGTTTAAGGACTTAAAATACTTATATAGGGCTTAGAATAGGGGTCAAAAGATAAGCTTTGGTATTATAAACACATAGGGAAAAGTTCCAAGATCCTCTTAAAATAATTGTCGACTCGGTCAATGGGTGTGACTTACGAACAGTAGAAATTCCTACGGCCTGTACTAGTGAATCGTAGACCAAGTACTGAATCCCTAAATTTTAATCAAATTTTATGACACCGGTCTATGGCCCGTAAAACCCTTATACGGTCCATATACCCCAACCATAGAACTCAACTTTAACAATAAAATATCACTAAGCATGGGACCTTCGCACGAGAACTATCTACGACCCGTAGACCATTCGACAGACCATCCTAGTCAATCATAGACTCAACTTCAGAAACATGATTTTCTCAAAACTCAATCCCACTTTCTAGAGATGCCTTCTACGGTCTGTAGAAGCTTCCACGGCCCGTAGAAGCTTCCACAACCCATAGACTGGACCTGTAGAATACAACAGTGGATAAAAAAGAAATCTTTTCCTTTTCCAAAATTCGAGGTGTTATAGACTCTATATCAGTTTTGTGATGCAAATATGAGTACTAGTTATCAGTGCTAATTTTGATTTTGCTTCAGCCGAACTTGGAGACGAGGGTGATCTTATGACATTCTAGATCATGCTTGTCTCCTTCTATATAGTTTGACTAGTTTTTTGTTTTTTGAGACAAGTTAGTATATATTTAGTCCACTATTGAGACTTGTACTCTTTTGTAGCAACTCAGTACATATGACTACGAATTCCTATCCCATTAATAAAGTACAGATAAATAATATATTCCAAGTCTGAATTTTAAAGCATACACATTGAAAAAAAACCTTTGACTTTGGACTTTCTACAAAGCCAGGGGGCTGATCTTTGAATAGGAAAAAGAGTGGATCTGCAGGATCCCAAATGAATTGGCTTATTCGAAAAAGGCGATGCTCAGTCCACTCTCTTTTCGATCCAGTTACAGTTGGAGTAGTAAGCTCATCTAGTTCCCGCTCTTTCTCTCTTTCCTGCAGTTTCAGAAGCAATTGGGAAGTGAAAAGTGCCAAATAATTGAAGTTTTTTTTATCATTATTTACAAATTTAATACACGCGTAATAGTAATAGTGGGTTTCTTAATGGTTGACAAGAGTAATTGTATTTGGATGGTTGCACTTAATCCATGTGCATATTGGGGAGGTAAAATATATTTTACTTATTAGTCTTTGGGGTAAAGCATGCATTTTTCACAGCTTGATTTATGAAATTATGATGAACTTGTGTCCTTTACAAGTGAACTAAACTACATATATTATGTTGTATATTATTTTTCTACAACAAGCAAGTGCAGTAGTCTACATATCTTATGTTGTATATTATTTTTCTACAACAAGCTCCACAACGTACAAATAGACAACAAACAAGAGCTTGTTGCAAAAAATTAATATAAAACCTAAAATATGTAGACTAGTATGCTTGCTTGTTGGAGAAACATCATATACAAGATAATTATGTAGACTAGTGCACTTGTAAAAATCACAAGTTAATCTTTATTTTAGAAATTAAAGTTGTGAAAAATGAATGATTGCCAATAGATTAATAAGTAAAACATATTTTACCTCCTCAATGTGCACAATGATCAAGTGCGGCATTGATCTAGATACTATTGCACCTGTCAACCACTAAGAAACCCACTATTATTATGATGCATATATTAAATTGGTAAATAATGATAAGGAACTTCAATTATTTGTCACTTTTAACTTCCTAATGGCTTCCCAAAAATAATTAATGCATATATACATAAAGTTTCTTGCTTCTGCCTATTTTCGGAGCACGATGGACACACAAAATATTTCTTAACAGGTTTTTATGAAGAAGCAACACGACTAATGCCACCACCAACACTTAAATATACATGATTCACCACAAAAATAATTTGAGCAAGTGTACATAAGTTAAATCCTTCCTAAATTAAAAGCTAGATACATAAAGCAATGGTAAAAAACTATATACTTAAAGCTTGTGGTTGCTTCTTGTTTTTGGATCCAAGGGCCTGTTACTTAAAGATGTTTCCAATGGAGAAGCTCTAGGAGCTTCAGAATTTAGAGTAAGAGAATGACCCAAACCATTAGCAAAAGACTTCCTCGCCTGACCTCTCTTATTTTGTTGTTTATGTTGATGAAAAATGATTTTTGCGGATAACATGTACAAGTTGGTTTGGTTTTTTTTTTTTTTTTGGATTTGGGGAGATGGCGGTGGTGGGTTTGATGATGCTTCCATTGCTCCATGGCCATGTGGGGTGCGACGATTGTTATTCTTGTTGGCAGGGTTAAGGGGGTGGAGGAGTTCAGAGTGCATTCATTGGTCCATGACCATTTGAGGATGAGGGTTGTTCTTGTTGTTGGTGGTGTACTGGTGGTGTTTCTTGAGAATCCATAGAAAAACAAATTTACCGTAGAAAGGTGGCTTCATTGTTTGTTGTACTGAACAACTTTTTTGACTAGGAAGAAAAAGTATGTTTGCGAATATTAGGGTATTATCAATGTTTTTATATTTAAGTTAGAGGTTTACGATACATTTTGAATTAGATTTCGAAAATTTACTTTCAAATGAGGTTATAATCCCACGCAAAATAATAACCAATCAAAAATATTCAAATGTTTAAAATGACATGTCTTGACCAATCAAAACTTTTGTGATTAACTTGATGACTTACGTAAACCAACCAGAATGAGGCAAGCGGGTCCATTTACACTCGGGCCATATATTTTGAATTCGATTTTGAAAAATTATTTCCAAATTAGGTGTTAATCCCTGCTCAAAATAATGACCAATCTAGAGTTGTGAAGTGTTCAAAATGACATGACTTGACCGACCAGTCACTATTTATTTTCAAATAAAGTTGCATGATTAAAAAGTGAGGTGGCATGTCTCATTGGTCAGCATCATTATTTATTTTTTCTTAGAATTTTGAACATAAACTCTTAACTTTTTGACAAAAAACTTGAAATAATTATTTCTTTCCTCATTAATTATTGACATTTATTTCATTTCTTCAAACTTTTCTCTCTGTTCGTACTTTTCTTTCCTTTCTTTGAATAATGGCTTTATTTTAGCCTCTCTCGTTTCTTACTTTTTCTTTTGTTATTTCAAAAATAAATGACTATAACTTTTTTGACTATTGTTATTTATTTAATTTCCATAAATGACTATAGTTTGAGGACTTTGCTTTCCATATCAACTCTTGTGATTTGAATAATGTTAATTTCTTTGGCAGTCCATCCACTTGGTGGAATAATAGAATCGATGGTGAGTGCATCTTAAAAAAAATATATAAAGTGGTTGTAAACCAAGAGTTATTGAATCTGCATGAGAATATTGATCTGTGACATCTAGCCAGGACAAGGTTAGACCGTGCTTCTCTATTGATTTCTTGTGGTGTTTGGTCTCAGGTGTTTTCTAGACCTCTCAAGTTCCTGATGTTTTGGGTTGCAGGTGATAACATTAAAGAAGTGGTCAAGTTCAATTTGGTAGCAGGTGAATGTTATGATATCTTTGTTCAACTGAAAATCAAGCAGAAAAAGACCGAAATTGCTCTTTCTTAATGGATCAAAGATCAGTTTGGAGGTATTTTTAAACAAATGGTAATCAGGGAAGAAATTGTAATATTAAAAGATGATCTATTTGAGGAACTCCCCACTGTAGAGAATAAGGCAGTGTTTTAAAGTCTTATAATGAACTTAAGCTCTACCTTCACTATGAAGAAGAATTTTGGAGACAAAAGGCTTGAATTGAATAGTTGGAGGAAGAAGATAAGAACACAATGTTTTTCCGTTATTTAGTCAAAGGAGAAACATGCATTCTTTAAAGAGAATTATGAATGATGATAGTTTTTGGGCAGAAGGAGTTGCAAATATTGGTGAGGAGGCAGCCTGTTTTTTCAAGAAATAGTTTTCTATATGCATTATCACTTCTACAACATATTAATCCTTTGATTTTTAATGAGGATAATATTTTTTTTAAATGCTTTACCAAGTGAGGAAGAAATAAAAAGAGTAAGTTTTGAACTTAATCTATATAGTTCCTTTGTGCCTGATGGATTCTCTGGTTATTTTTATTAGTCCTGTTGGGATATGATAGTCCCTGACAGTATTAATGTAGTTCATGCCTTTTTTTTAGGGGTCTACCCTTTCTAAAGCTATTACTCATACTGATTTTGTTCTTTTACCAAATAAGGATAGGGTTCAATCTTTCTCTTATTTAAGATCAACTAGTTTTAGTAATTATATAAATAAAATTATTTCCAGACTCATTCATGATAGATTGGAAGACTTCCTTCCTAGATTGATATCTTATAACCAATCTGGCTTTGTCAATGGGAGAAACATCACAATAAATGTCTTCTTAGCTCAGTAAATTATTTCTGATATAAGAAAAAGGGGTAATCCTTATAATGTAGTTATCAAGTTAGATATGGCAAAAGCCTTTGATAGAGTAGATTGGAGATTTTTTAATTCAAGTACTGAGCAAAATGGATTTTGATGATATGTTTCTTGATATGATTTGGAGAATTATGGCTAATAAGTGGTACTCAATTCCATTTAATGGATAGGCTCATGGTTTCTTTCACTCTTCTAGGGGAGTGAAACAAGAATATCCTTTGTCTCATGTCCTTTTTATAATGTCTGCTAAAGTGATATTAAGGGCTTTATATCAACTGTTTTTAATTATTTGTTTAAAATTTATGATTTTCCTAAATGAAGTAACAAATTGAATCACCTTACTTATGCTTATGATACAATTATCTTTGCTTCAACATATAAAAGATCTCTACAGCTTATCATGGAAGTGTTGCAAATGGAAAAATAATAAGGTCAAATGATCAATAAGGGGAAGAGTTTCTGTTATAGCATTCTAAAGCTGCACTTGCTATTTCTCAAGAGGTTGAATGCGTTACTGATTTTCTGAGAGGTCAATTTTGACTGATGTACTTAGGATGCGCTATTGGTAATTCAAAGAAGAAGGCCCATTTTCAAAACTCATTCAGAAAATACAAAACAAACTACATATATGGAAAGGTAAATTACTTTCATTTGGGGTAAGATTGTTTTGATTAATCATATTCTTCAGAGCATTCCCATTTACCTCTTCTATGCTATTAGTCCTCCTAAATGATTTATTCATGACATTCATAGGATGTTTGCTAAGTTTCTATGGAATTCTAAGGAGGAAGGTAGAGCTAAACATTGGGTAGCATGGAAGGGTGTTTGTTTACCCAAAAAAGAAGGGGCTATAGGTTTTAAATCTTTATTTGATGTTGCTAAAACTTTATTTGTTAAGTAATGGTGGAACTAGAGAACTAGGGGTGTCAAAAATGAACCCAAACATAGGTAACCCGCCCAAAAATTTAAGGGTTGGGCTCAAGATAATTTGAATTGGGTTCAATCTCAACCCATTCAAGACTAACCCATTTTAAGAGAATCCTCAATTGAGGCCAATTCAATCTCCAATTTCAACCCGTTTTAAAACTCTTTACTAAGATATTTTCCTATATTAAAGGTATCCATTATTATCTATTTAATATCTTTTAGGATTTATCTATCTATTTGTTACTTTAAAAAAAATAATCTTGAGTTGAAATTCGAATTGTGATTGTAAAAGGTAAATATCACTATGTTAAAATTATTGAGATTAATCAGGTCAAATTGGGCGGTTCAAAACCCAAACCATTTTTAGCCCATTTGAACCCAACCCATTTGAGTTCAAAGTAAACTTGGGCGGGTCAAGACCCAACCCTATTTCTATTTCAACCCATTTTAATATCTCCAATTTCAACCCAATCCGTCCATTTGACACCCCTATAGAGAACTACTAATACTTTGTGGTCAAATTTTACGTTTAATAAATATTGTAAAATGTTTAGACCACAGGTGGTGGAATGGAATGGAGGATCACATGTGTGGAAACTCTTATTACTAGCCAGATATTTCTTTGATCAGAAAATTTGGTGGGAACCTAGAGGAGGGCAAGCTAGTATTTGGTTTGACAACTGGACTCAATTAGGGAATCTTCACTTTGACGTGCCTGTAAATCATACTCATGGAATATTAGAAGAAGTGAAGCAGCTAATAATGGAGAATATGTGGAATAAAACCTTGTTGTGTAAGAATTTCAATTCAGAAGTGGTTAATCATATCAAGAATGTTTTGGGGAATGTACAAATGATGGATACTAGAGATAAACCATGGTGTATGCTTACAGGATCTAAAATAGTTTCAGTTTAAGTGTCTGGGCTATTGTGAGACAAAGGCAAGATCCTATGGAGAAAATCATGAACATTTGAAAAAGGGCTTCGTGTTAAAATATCATTTTCGATGAGGAGAATCTAGCATAAGAAAATACCAATTGGTGAAGTTTTGATGAGCTTAAGAATTTCAGGTTTTTTACATTGTTCTTGTAGTAATAATATTGTAAATGAATATTTTGATCATTTATTCATTAATTGTAGTGTGTCTTCTAGTGTGTGGAAGCTTTTTGCAGATGTTGCTGGAATACAAAGACAATTTGTACATCTCAAACAAGTGATTGAACTGTGGTGGAAGGCTGACTGTGCAGCTAATCTTAAGCCTTTATTCAAAGTCCTCCCTGCCATCATCATTTGGCATATATGAAAGAGGAGAAACTTGATTAAAAATGGAAACAATATGTCTAAAATGGTCATAATTATGACCATTAATATGCAGTATGTGTGGTTTGCTAAGCTAAGATATCCATAGATGTTTCACAGGCCAGAATTGATCAGATATATAGAGGATGACATTTCATTAATTTGCAGTAAAATTGTAGTGTGGAAGGTTCCTAATTGAAATTGTTCTAAATGCAATACAGATGGTTCTAGTAAGGGCAATTCCAGACATGGCTCTCTAGCTTTCTATATCGGGAATTGGGAAGGAGATCCGGTGTATGTTGAAGCTAGGCTGATGAAGGACTGTGGAGTCATTGAAACAAAAATTAAGGCTATTAAAAATGGATTAGAGTATTGTCTATCTAATGGACTACTACATATATCTGTTTGAAACTGGTTGCGTAATTGCTAAGAAGATTTTGGATGGGGTGTGTGAAGTTCCTTGGTTGATCTCATTTCATGTAAGGTGTGTCAAATCCTAAATGATAAATGATTTGGTGGAGATTGTGGAAACATAAAGAGAAGGAAATAAGCATGCTGATTTTTTCACTAACCTCACTTTTAGTTTTGCAGGTACTATTACTATCAGACAATTTCATAACATACAAGATCTTCCACAACACGCAAAGGCAATTCTATTACTGCAAAAACACAAATGTCCTAATTTGAGAATCACAAAATATCAAAAAAGGATTTCTAATTATGGAGTTGCAGTCACCGATTAATTTGATACTAACTCTTCCTTATTTCAAAGATGAGCTTTTAACTAGAAAAATAGGGGATAACATTGTGGTGAGTTAATACCTTTGAATCTAAGATCTGTTGAAATGGTATTTGCTCGCAATAGCTCATTCTGCAGAGGTTGCAGATTCAAGGTGTATGAACACATCTACAATGTTTCTCCTGTTTTCGATTGGAACTAGCCCTGATGCACTCTTTTTGAGTTCATGTTCATCTTTTGATATGAAGAAGTCTTCATCGATTTGATTACATGGCATTTGTGAGACCTGTATATGCTTGCTATGGAGGTCCCTCAATCTCCAGAGGTTTGGACATAGCTTAGCAGTGACGGAGAAACTCCATTGGCGTCGTTCGTCCGAGAAGATAAAGAACCATTACCTGTTCTAGTTTTGTTTCTTAATTGATTTTGTTCCTTTTTTGGTTCTTTCCTTGTGTTTGTTGAACTCAGGTCACTTTACGGCCTCAGTTATGCTCTTTTTGTTGTTTTTCTTTTCAACAAAATGGGTCTGCCCAATTTAGCAAAAAAATTATATTTTTTTAATTTTTTGATAAATTCTCTAATTTTCTCTTAATTCTATATATATAACTAGTAAACGTGTCCATGCGTTGCGCGGATGATTTAAAATGTAATAATTTTATTATTAAAAATTACTAATAAAATGTATTATGCACTTAATAATATATATAATTTATAATAATAATAATAATAATAATAATAATAATAATAATAATAATAAAAAATAAAAATAATACAAATCATTAACTTATTTGTTTGAGCACATTAAATTAATATTATTAGTATATAATTTATTTTATTGTATTAAAATATTATCATCATATCATCATATATATTACTAACAGTGAAAAGCTCTGAAATCCAAAGTTGAATTACCATTTAACCCCTATACTAATTAAAAAAAGTTATCAAAAACATCTAAGTGGGAAGATCCAAATTTTAAAGTTGAATTACAATTTTACGCTCATACTAATTTTTAAGAAGTTATAAAACATACAACAACAACAACAACGATGACGCCGCCGCCGCCGACAACAACAACAACAACAACAACAACAACAACGATAACGATAACTATAACGATAATGATAATGATAACGATAATGATAAAGATAATGATACCGATAATGATAATGATAATGATGATAATGATAATGATAATGATATTGATAATGATAATGATAATTATAGTGATAATTATAATGATAATCATAATCATAATAATAATAAGAATAATAATAACAATAATAAAAACAACAATAACAATAACAACAACAACAACAACAACAACCACAACAACTACTACTACTACTACTACAACAACAACAACAACAACAACAACAACAACCACAACAACTACTACTACTACTACTACTACAACAACAACAACAACAACAACAACAACAACAACGATGACGCCGCCGACAACAACAACAACAACAACAACGATAACGATAACGATAACGATAATGATAAAGATAATGATACCGATAATGATAATGATAATGATATTGATAATGATAATGATAATTATAGTGATAATTATAATGATAATGATAATGATAATGATAATGATAATGATAATCATAATCATAATAATAATAATAATAATAACAATAATAAAAACAACAACAACAACAACAACAACAACAACAACAACAACAACAACAATATTAATAATATTAATAATATTAATAATAATATTAATAATATTAATAATAATAATAATATTAATAATAATATTAATAATATTAATAATATTAATAATAATATTAATAATATTAATAATAATAATAATAATAATAATAATAATAAATTCAAAAATCTTTACATAAATTACTCAACTTTTCCTCTTTCCGTAACTCCTCTCATAAATGATATAATTTATGTGGATAAAGTATTCTCTTTTATGAAAGATGAAGAAATTTAATAATTTAAGAGGGTGCAAATCTACATGGTTTGTTAGCTTCAAATTTTGTTTTTGTTCTTCATTTATTTATTATTATTTTATTTATTTGCTTTAAATATTGACATGCGTAACTAAAATCTAATTACCTATTCAAATTTAATACTTTTAATATCTATAACTCTGATCTTTTCATAATCATAATCTCCAAATATTTAATCTAAAACTTTAAGATATTTGTTGGCATTCCTTTATTTCTATCTATATATATTCAACGTTTTTATTTCATGAAAACCCTACCAAGGTTACCATTTTTTTATAGCTGAAGTAGATGAGGAAGACCGTTGAATTGATAGGACATGGGAGAAGGAGTGGATAAGAACTTGTAAAATTATGTACTTTACTTTTATTTTTTATCTTTTCATCAATGTTATTATTGAATACGCCCTTCATTTGGTGTTTTTCGATATATGTTATTGAAGACTTATTTATAATTTTTGCATTTTGTTACTCATTACATACATGTTTCTATAGAATTTTAGTCATTCTAACATATCTATAAAAATTCACATGGAACACACGTGCGAAGCACGTGTCCAAAAACTAGTAGAACTTATATGCAAGAAGCATCAAATGTTATCTGATATTTCATTAAAAAGGAATGTTAAACTCTGGTTATTAGTCGTTCCATCAATATTAGTTATTGAGGAAGTTAGTCATGGCAACAAATAGTGTAAAGCTTCTTGTTGTATGGGCAAGCCCGTTCATGAACCGCGTTCAATTAGCCCTCAAGATAAAGTCCATTGAATCTGAGTTTATACAACAAAATATGTTAACCAAAAGTGAGCTTCTCCTTAAATCCAACCCTGTTTTACAAGAAAATCCCCGTCCTAATCCACGACGAAAAGCCTATAGGTGAGTCCCTAGTCATCCTTCATTACATTGATGAAGCTTGGCTTAGTGGTCCCTCAATTCTTTCTGATCATTATGATCGTGCCATAGCATGATTTTGGGCAGCCTATATAGATGAAAATGTGAAGACTAAATTTCATATCCCATCTCATATCCTATAACTGTTAACAATCGAATTTGTAACTTATCGAAAAGAACTTCTCTATCTCTGATGTAGGGGTAAGGTTTGCGTATGCTCTACCCTCCCAAGACTCACTTTGTAGGATTAGAATATCTCAAAAATTCCTCTTACATATTGTAGTGTATGATTATTTTTCATGCCCAAACATGTGATATTTTTTTTCCTTTTGAGTGGTACCATGTTGAAATTGTGTGATCATGTTATCTAAAAGCTTAAGCTATTAGGAATAGAATATTTCTGATTGCTTAATTATGTTGTTCACACTCCAGATGTTCAGTCTTGAACGTGTGCTGGAGAATGAAAGAGTCTCACATTATTTGAGAGAATAAATTTTCATCATGAGCTAGCGAGGTTACCAAAGGTTTATTTCCTTAACAAATGTCTTGGAGGGTTCAAGTTTTACTTCTCAGTGGTTGGTTGCAATAGTATTTACATTTTAATTAAGCTGCAGTGGTTTCCATTATTCAATTGCTTAGTAGTTTCCCAAGGAGAGGATGCCATAAAGGCAACACTGGAGCCAGTGTTCAGTAGTCTGGTGTTGTTGGAAGACGCCTTCAAAAATTACAGCAAAGGCAAGAAGTTCTTTGGCAGAGACAAAATTGGATACATGGACGTTGCACTTGGCTACTTCTTGAGTTGGATGAGGGTAACCGAAAAGATGAACAACGTCATATTGCTTGATGAAGCTAAGATTCCAGGTTTATACATGTGGGCTGAAGATTTTTGTGCTGATAGCTCTGTCAAAGATGTTATTCCTAAAACTAATAAGCTTGTTGAGGCTGTTAAGGACCTTCTAGCCAAAATTAGAGCTAATGGCATCTAACTAAATGTGTATGCTCTTCCTCTTTCTAGCTATGCTTAGCCTATGAAGCCTCAGTATCTATTGTTTAACAAAGTACTAAGAAATGAGTACATCAAGCCAAGATCTACTAATAATGACATCTAGCTAAATACGTTTTTCTTATTAATCTTTGGGCTAAGGCATACATTTTTATAGCTTGATATACCAAACTTTGAAAACCATTGTCTTTTACAAGTGCACTAGTTTACATATATATTTTATGTTGTATATTTTTGTTCTGCAACAAGCTCCAGTTTTACATTTCTTTTGAGAGGAAAATAGAGAAATTTATTTATTTATATATTTAATATTTTATCGGCCTCCTTTCTTTTTACTTTTGGGTTGATACTATTGAAATGTATAACCATCTCATCCAAAAGCTTAATCTGTTAAAGAGAGAACACTTTTATTATTTAATTATATTCTCAACACGCTCCCTCATGTACGGACCAGATTCTTTTCCATGACCCAAACACGTGGAAATTCTTTTTGATTCGGGTGGCGATGAGATTCAATCTCATGACCTTTGCCTGCTCTGTTACCCTGTTGAAGTGTGACCATCTCATCTAAAATCTTAAGCTGTTAAAGAGAGAACACTTTTATTATTTAGCCTTTTCATATTAAATGATATCTTCACCATGGATGATATAATTCCTCCTCAACAGATACTAAGCTAGCGTTTCGCCATAGATTCCTAAATATCTTGTCAAGTCATTTTTGGGTGAAATTTCATCATGTGTTTTTCCACAACTTTGGGAAAAAATATTTCAATTTTTAAAGAAATATGCTATATACATAATTTCTAAAAACTATTAAAAAAAATACCCATTTGAATTATCATTTAATAATGAACATGTTTCGTGATAAGAATTAATCTCATGGCTTATAAGCTCCAATCTGCTTATAAACAATTTCACATATCAGTGTAGGATCTATCTAAATTATATATCTACATTACTTTTGAAAAAAATTATGGAAAAATACCATTTCATATTCGAGATCCAAATAACAACAAAAATATCCTAAACATAAATACATTACATAAGTTCAGTGGTTGCCTTCATAGTGCGTTTCTCAAACTTGTCAAGTTTGGATACTAAATGATGGGTTTATTTTCTTATAAAATATAAGAGTTTGGGATTAAATTGATTTTTTAAAAGTTTCCAAAAATCGAATTTGGACACAAAACAAGTTTTTTATATATAAAATATTTAGAATTTTTTTCATGTTTTCCCCAAAAACTACTTCTCTTTTTTATGAATGGATGGAACCTAAATAATGTGAATTGCTTACCTTTTTACCTTTGTTGCAGGACAATATATGTAAGATAATGACTTTCTCAGGAGAAAGACCGAAACCGTGGTAGTTAAAATTATATCTGCAACAGGAGTCATACATGATGTGACCCTCTAGAACTCTACAATTAGTGGTGGCACTATGACGTATGATGTATGTATGAGTTTTAGTTGAAATGCACTTAACTATTTGGCCAAAGTCATCCACGGCCACCTAAAGTTGTCCGTATAATTCACTTGAACACCTCGACTAAGGTTTGTACCTATTGAACACTTTATCTGTTCAAAAGTGATGTCAATTAGACACAAAACACTGACATTACAAAAAAACATGTACATCACTCTCCTAAAGCGCGTAAATCAATTAAAACAATTTTTTTTTCTTTCCAACCTATACACCTAAACAAATAAATAATAATAATAATTAATTAAAAAAAGAAAACGAAGGAAGCTTTCTGCCATTTTCAACTATTCCATCTTTTGCCATCTTCAACTATTCCAATTTCCATAATCTCTTTACCTACACCCAACTCTCTCTCTCTCTCTCTCTCTCTCTCCAATTCTCCAATTCTTCTTCTTCTTCCTTTTTTTTTATATAGATTTAATTAAGTCTCAAATATTTTCAGCGAAGGTCCATTATTTTCGATGAAAATAATTTTTCAGTGAAGTAATTGATTTTTTTTCGACAAAAGTTTTGTTATAATTGTGATAAATGATTAGTAGTGAAAAGAAAATGAAGACAATGAATGGAAGATGTAATGCTATTAAAATGAAAGGTGAATGAGGGGTAGCTTAAATGGACATCAATGGTATATTATTGATGTCGGTGAAAGGAATAAGATTCGATGAAGAAGAAAGGTGAGGCGATGGTATTGTAACATCCGACAATTTAAAATGAATATGAAGAAGCTTGAAATTGGAAGTAGTCATTTTTGGAAAAAAATTCAGAATCTGGAAATTCGGCCAAGTGTGGAAATCAGTGAGTTTTTGGCCAACTTTGAGCAGTCATAACTCCTAGATCAGGATGATCTAGGAGTATTTCCAGTTATGTTTGGAAAGACCTTGGAACGATCTTTCCAACGCCACCGAGTTTGCTCGATTCCGAGTTCGTATGAACGAGTTATGCCCTTTGAAAGTTGGGCAGTTGGCAGGGAGTCCGTCCGGAAATTTAAGGGCATTTTGGTCTTTTCACAAATCATTTCTTTTGAGGTTATATTGTTGTGTTAGGCTGATTGTGGATCATTTTTGTTCCATTTTAAAAGAGTAAGAGTTAGGGTTCTTGAGTGAAGAAGAGAAGAAGAGAGAAAGAAGAGAAGAAGAAGAAGAAGTGGGAGCTAGGGTTGTGGATGCAAGACGTTTTCTTCATCAAATTTCTTGGGGAATCTTAGTAAAGGTATGGGAGTTCTTTATCTAGGGCAAGCTATCACCCTAGAGCCAATTTCAAATGGTTTTCAACTTTTCCAAAGTTTGTGAAAAAGCCTAATTTCTACTCAAACTCATGGGTTCTTGCATGAAATGATTTCAAATGATAAGGTATGATATTATTGATGTTTATTTGATGTCTTAAGATGAAAAACTCCATGAATCCTTGTATACTACAAAACCCCAAAATGTGTTTATGAAGTGGGTCTATTTCTATAAATTCAAAGTTGATGGAATTATGTGTAAAGTGAATTGTATTGATATCTCTTGTGTTGTTTAATGTTTATTCATGATTAATTGTTGATAATGGGTGAATTAAGGGTGGTAAGCCTTATGAGTGAAGTATTGGTGATTGCTTGGATTTTTGGTGATTTTGGCTATGGCTTTGAATTATGGTAAGAAAGCTTGAACTCTCTTTATTGAATTAATTGTTGTTGGTAGGTTGAATCCACCTTTGGTGGAAGTGTTATATCTTGTTCTTGTGTGGTATTATTGTGAATTGTAGCCATGAAGGCATTAGGGAAATTGTTGCATAATGTTGGAATATTGTATTATTGTGAATTGAGGCCATGAAGGGCATTATATGAGTGTTATTGTATTGTTATATTATTATATATGAATGAGGCTATATGTAAAGTCCTATATGAAGCTATATGTAAAGTTTTATGTGAAGCTATTTGTGAAGGTATGATGTGAATGAGTTTTATATGAAGCTATATGTGAAGGTATGATGTGAATGAGTTTTATGTGATCTTGTGATGATCCTATGTAAAGTGGATAGCATTGTGAGTTAAAGTATGATTTCTTATGATGTATCTATGAAATGATGTTGGATTATGAAGTATCCTTAAATGAAAATGTTGTGACTTGGTTGGTAGACTAAAGTGTCCCTCCTTGTTACTTAAAGTCTTGAATGCATGAATGTGTGAAATAGGCAGAACTAAGAAATGGTGCCCTTTCTATAAATGCTAAAAGAGGAATTCTAGGCCAAGACTTGAATCGGCAAAACTAAGAAATGGTGCCCTTTCATAAGTCTAGCTTTCCTAAGTAAATGTAAAACCATGAAATCGGTAGACCTAATGGTGGTAGCCCTTCTCATGTGTGAAATGATGAACCTTGGACCGGCAGGCTTAAGGCACCCTTAATGAAAAATCGGTAGGCCTAAGGCACCTTTCCAGGGGGATTTAATGAGCTATCCTTATGAACCTTGATTGGCCATGACTAAGAAATGGGGCCTTTCTTGGGAAGAGGTACTATGAGTTGGTTGAACTAGAAAAGGAACCTTCTCTAAGTACCTATGTGATTGAATACTCTATGGGAAACAAGGCTAGCACCGAGTGGATGTGGTTAGGAAGGTGGCCTAGTTGAGTATGAGATTAGGCACAATGAACTTCCTTGGACATCCCCTAAACCATGTGCCTACATGGGTTGCTTACTAGTTCTACCTTTGGCAAGTAGAACAACCTCCACGGAGTAGGATAGACTCCGGATTCCATACCTAGCTAGTATGGTCTATGTCGGTTATGCCTATTCCCATCATGTGGGATGCGCACTCTAGTTATTGGATAGGTTCTACAACGTGTAGGTAGTAGTATGGGATGCTATCTACACATGGCACGAGTAGGCTTTGAAGATACTAAAGTGAGTTCCCTAATTCTAACGACTATTATGTGAAAGTCCCCTTATGTGCTTGAATGTCTCCAAAAATGGTTTCTTAAAGAATGTTGGTCTATTGATGTTATATTGTAATGGTAAATTTCCTTATCTATGGTAACCCTTAGGAACACTTAGGTGTATATGAAGAGATTGTATGGGCGGTCACTTCATGTTTCACTTAAGTGTGGCTTTGGGTAACTTGAGATAGAGGTCAAGAAATGATAAAAAGTCTTACTTGTCAATTATGTTCATGTGTTGTACATTGGTACTAGTTGTGCATGATGGCTTGTGATATGAAGCATGATAAGTGGTAAGTTCACATTTGGTGGCCTTAGGATGATGCTTTAGTGTGGATGGTGGTATGGGACGCTATCCATACATTGCACAAAGTGTTGTCCAAGGGTTACTTGAGGTGGATGGTTTAAGGTGAAGGAATGGGTTATGTGTGGAGTATGTGCTAAAGTGGTTAATGACTTGTATGTTGGTTATGGTTGGATATTGTGACTCTTATACTTGTATTTTTTTCATGAAGTTTTACCAAATGGCATAAAAGCATGTTTCTCCAATAAACGTCCCTTTTAGCATGTTTTTGCATGGCTTCCATACTTAGTACTTAATTGTGCTAACCCCTTTCTTTCCCTTTTTGACTAAAGTGTAGGGATTTGGAGATGGTGACATGTCATGGCTATTTGATAGGTTTCTAAGTGTTGAAGATGAAGACTTGGTGAGTCCTCATATATTCGAGGACAATACCCCATATGTTCTTTTATGTCTTTTTAGTATTGTTTAAGTTGTGTATGGGATTGGTCCCGAATTTTGTACTCTAAAGTATTAGATGGTTTTGAGACATCATGTATAAAGTCTAGAAAGTCTTCCGCTTGCTATTGTTTTTTTTAATGAAATGTTTTCTTGGTAAAGAAAGTTTTTAATTCCTTATGGTTTTAGTGTCTATGCGATGAATGAATGCTAAGAGGCTTGTATTAGACCTCTTCGAGGTCGAGTATGCCGGTTACGACTAGGGGGTGATCCCGGGTCGTGACAGGTATACTGACGATTGAGATACAACGGCCCAGTCCAAAGGGAAATTAGTTCTGATGGAGAAGATGAAGAAGAATGGTGGGGTATGGTGGGGGTGGGGATGGGTTAATTCAAAAATAATTTTTGGTTTTTCTTTTTAAAATTCCTTTTGAATTATTTTAATAAATTTTTTAAAATAAGTTAATCCAATCGACACGTGTCATTATTTCATTGGTCTATTTAGTATGTTTGTGTGTTTGAGATGCACGCATGTTTGTCTTTTCATTGATTATTATTTTGTGTTAAATATGTATAAATTTGTTAAGATTTAAGTGTTCAATAGGTACTAGGTGTAGTTGAGGTGTCTAAATGAATAATGAAGACAACTTTGAGGGGACACAAATGACTTTGGCCTAACTCTTTTGTTTCCTTTATGCTGAGGCATGTGTGGTAGCTTATACTTAGTTAGTCTATCTGTATGTTTCAGTCTTTTTTCTTTTAGTATGCTGGGTGTATGGTTTGAAAATTAGATTTTTGATATTTATTTATAGATATATACTTGCATTTTTTTTAACATTAAATAAATGGTTTGGTAGAAAGGATATACTCCCACTAGCCCATTGTGCCTGTTACCTTTTACTAAATTATTTTGTTTTCTTTAAACATTTTTTGTCAAATACTCCAAAGTCTAATCATAAAGAGATAAAGGTAGAAAAAAATACATCTGAAGTATCACTTTTTTGTATATTTCATACTTGAACTATCATGTGTTAACATTTTCTATCTAAGGTATCATCAACTATTTATACCATGAGTACATTTCTTATCAATATTTGTCAATATACGTTTAGAGGCTCATGACTTAGCCTATTGGATGTTTATGCATTTCTATTTTTGCTTGAGAAAAAACTATTGAGTTCAGACGACTTCATATAGGTTTCTATAGCTCCACTCATGTTGACGGTAAGTTAGAGATGGGAGCTGATGAGTCCGAGATTTTGACTCATTTAGGGCGTTGTTTTGATAGTATAAGTGTCCTCAAATGCCTATTTTATGCTCTAAACTGATGTTGAAGTGTTGATTTGCAGCTATGAAGGCTAAGGAGCAAGTCAAGGACATGACTCGACAAAAAGGAACTAACAAGCTGAAGAAGGGAAGAAAAGCGATCCTGGCAACTTTGAGCGCCTAAAGTCACGGAACCATGAAGATAAATGGCCAATGTAAAATGGCGATGGAATGGAGCAAAGGGTGGATCGCCAACGGTTGGGCGAGGCCCTATCTATTCCGCCAAATGGTCTTTCATGACAAATTTTGGGCAACTATAAATTGGAATTTTAAATGAAATTTGAGAAGTTCCTGCTAGTTCCTCCCAGTTCTCTCCTAGTAGTTTTGATCGCCAAGTTTTAGAGTTAGATTTTTCTCTTAGTTTTTCAGTTCTTATTATAGACTTTGAGGATTTCTAAGCTTAATTTTGAGGATTTGCAAATGGGTTTCTGGATTTCTTCAATTTGGACCATTGTAAAGACTTGGGTACCTTTACCCAGATCATGGCTAATGTATTTGGTAATTGTTTTTCTATTTTTATGATGTGTAGCTAAAACCCCAATTCTTGGGGTGTGATTATAGGCTGAATTAGCTTATGAGCATTGTTAATTACTGATTTAAATGCTTAATTGAAGTGGGTTTAATTGATAGCTCTGTTCTAAACTAAAAATTGTAGTTGCAAATGCAATTCAAACTTAGAATTCTGGGGTTGCTTGAAAAAGATGTTTTTGAATCAAAGATTTCAATTGATGATTGTAGTTCTTGTGTTGATATGGGTTTAGCTCAAAAGAGTAAATCCTAATCTCAATTCTACCTATCTAGCTTGAGAGAGTAGATGAAGTAAGGTGTGTTTTGTTCTTATTTGCTAAGTTTGTTGATGTTCGAAAGAAATCACTTGAATCATGATAGTTGTTCGAGAGCAAACTATCTCACTTATAGTCTAGCCTACCCATTGATATTTAGATATTTATTAGTATTTTCAATTACTCATATAGTGAAATTTTCCTATAATTGATCACATCCCGAGAACACCTCTCGATATTATTATTTCCTTCGTGTTTGATTGTGCTGTAGCTGATAATTGACAATCCAAACCCCCATCTGACATTCATTGTCATTCTCTTAGACTTGTTTACATGGATTTTTGATAAAATTCTATTCCTATAACCGAATAAACCACTCTATAACTTCATAACTAAATTTAGACACGTATCGCTCCCTGTGGGTTCGACCCCAACTTTTCCTTGGGTTTTATACTAGTTAACAATCGTTTACACCTAGAATCAGATGAGGTGTACTTGAAACGTTAATAAAAATGGTGCCGCTGCCGGGGAGTGGTGTTGTTTAAAATTCTATTATTGACGTTGAATTGTGATCTTTTATTGTTATAGTTGAATCGACTTACTTTGGTTTGTGTCTGTATTGGTTTGTATTGAACAGAGGAAGATATGAGCGTGAATGGCAGTAATGGTAGCCAAGTGGGCCACCAAGACGATATTAGAAACCTTAATGATGTGAATGACGTTGGTGCAATACGTCTACCTCCAATTGAGGGGAATGTTGTCTTCCATGTTACTAGCACGATGCTGAAGCTCCTCCAAATTAAAGGATTATATGGAGAGCTGGCTCACGAAGACCCCCATGAGCATATTCAAAACTTCGTGGATGTTTGTGGTCTGTTCTCATTCAAGAACATATCATAAGAATCAGTCTTCTCAGGTTGTTTCCATTCTCTTTTATGGGTGAAGCAACCAAATGGTTGGCTGAGTTACCAAGGGACTCCATCACCTCTTGGGATGAACTTACCATAACATTCTCTATGAGATTCTTTCCTCTATTGAAGATGAAGACGCTCAGGGATAGCATCCAAGGTTTCAAATGCTTGGAAGGTGAACCAATCCATGAGATGTGGCTGAGATTTAAGAAGTTGGTACTTCAATGTCCGACTCACGGACTGCCAAACCATTTATTGCAACAATACTTCTATATGAGTCTTGACTAAGTGAACAAATGAGTTGTTGATCAACTTGTTCCCGGAGGTATAATGCAACAACCCTATGAAGTAGTATCTCAACTCCTTGATGGCATGACCAAGATCAATAGGGAATGGTACACTTGTGAAGACCAAGTCTCTCCTTTCACTTTTAGGATGACAAAATAAAAGATCGAGAAGGATCAAGAGAGAGACCAAAACATGGCCAAAATGATGACTCAGCTGGATATCTTAGCGAAAAATGTGATGGGTAGTGGTTTGAAGAGTGTAAATGTTGTGGGTGTTGGTGGAGTGAACTCTGAAGAAGCACAATTCGAAGCACTGTACAATGAGGAAATGAACTTCCTAGATAATCAAGGAGGTGGATTACGTCAGAACTATCCAAGGCCGGGTGGAAATATGGGTTGTGGCATGATCATAACGCTACTTGGAAGGAAAAAGTGGGTGACAAATATAGGTACATCCCACCTCATGCGTCAAAGACCTAAGGAACCAAGGGATGACTCAGAAAATGTTCGTACGAAAGACATGCTCTCACACATTCTCAATAAGGTAGAAGGGTCAGACAAAGTTTTGAAAGAAATGAAAGAAGATGTCTCTACACTTAATCAGACGGTCACCTCCCATTCAGTATCAATCAAGCAATTGGAAACTCAAATGGGTCAAATTTCTTCTCATTTGAACCCAAGGCCAAAAGGGGGCCTACCAACTGATACATTGTACAACCCCAACAATGAAGCTTGAAAGTGTATCTACGTCGTGCCGTGACATTAAATAAGGCGCTTCTTGGGAGAAAACCCAAGTATTTTAATGTTTTAAATTTTGATTTTGAATAACGGGTGTTGATTTTGCAGGTTGAAAAGTGAAAGTGTTGGAAAATGGGCAATAAGGTGAGCCAAAAGTCTTGTCGGTGAGCCCCGACTTGGACCACCGTTGGAATCACCCAGCTTGATAGGGAATTCTGTAAAACTCGGCGAGCTAAAAGCTCACTCGGCCACTCGCCAAATAGGTCGGTGAGATCGACTTTGTCAGTCGTTTGAACCCCTAACTTGTTGGGAGTTCTGTAAAACTCGGTGAGCCAAAATACCACTCCGCACATCGCCGAGTGGTTTTGCGAGTGTGACTTACTCCGCCAAATGGAGCACAAACTAAAATGTTTTAAAGGAAAAATATTTAAAATTTCAAAATCCTTTCACTTTCTTACCTTTTCAACTCCCGTATCCTCTACCCCTACATTAGTTCTTAAATATTTTCACATTTTTTTTACTCTCGCACCGTTTGGAATCTTTGCTTGGGAACAAAATTCAGATTTTACTTTGCCGCCTAGCTTTACAAATCTCATTTCTGTATAAAAGGTTGGTTTTTTCGAAACCCAAACTCTATATGTGGTTGAACTGGAATGCAAGTGGTAATTTTTTGTTGAATATTGTTGGGTAATCATCGTATGTATGTTTTTTCCTAATTTTCAATAAATTCTTGTCTAATCGTTCGTAAATGGTTGAGTCCCATGTCTTTGCTTGTTAAAATCGAGTCGAAATTATTGGGTTGTGTTCATAATATGTTTGGTCTAGCGGGGTGAAGTCTAAGTAACCACTGATTGTGCCTAATGTCATATTTTGCCCAATGATAGAGCGATTAACGTCATTCTTAAAGGCAAAAGACGTCAAATGGCCAAGTTTAGCCAAATCGGGGGATCTGAGTACCCCGAGGGCATGGGTAGTATGGGTCTTGCTATAACTTCATAGTTTAGGTGTTTAATTTTTTTTTCGTGGGCTACGGGCTTGATTTTCAATCAAGGGGTGAAAAACTGGCACGAAGGGCCATTTGGCGAGCTGAGTCGCACTCGCTGATCGGTTCGACGATTCACCAAACATTCCTTAGATCACTCTTAATCTCTTTAAATATTGAGTTTTTGTTCTGTAACTTTCAACGATATGCCTGAGCTCACCTAGTTCACCCGATGACTCGCCGAAAATCCTTCTTGATCGTCCTTCTACGCCTCTAAATCCTTAAAATACACTATAACTTTCGGCGATCCACCGAATGACCTTGGACATCGCCGACCAACTTTGAAGTTTTGAAATTTTTTGTTCTGAAACTCTCAGCGAGCCCGACCTGGCCTGCCGAAGTTGTTCGGCGACTCACTGATCGATTTGGCAAGTCTTTCTACAACTTATTTTTTGCACTTTTTTTGGAACATTTTCTAAGATTTTTCTATATTGTTTGCAGGAATGGCTAGACCCAAAGTGACTAGAAGAGATATGCCACCCAAAAGCGGGCACGGGGAATCACTATAGATGAGGATGCAGCTGCATCCTGAGAAAAGGCAGAGAAACTCCCTACCAAGGGGGGGAAGGCAAAGGCAAGGGCAAGGTTCCCATGATTGAGATACTGGAGTCCATCTTCGATAGTGAGGGAGTTTACGAGATGCACCTCACCTCATTAGACAACGAGGGGATTCACAATATTCTCAGGCTTCTATCTCTGAGCCTGAGGATGATCAATTGTTATAAGCCCGGAGAATATACCCTCGCTCCAAGGCAATGCATGATCCGTCTACGATCCCGATGCCTTAGACTCTTCCTCCTCCTCCAACTACAGCTCCAACACAGACTGTGGTCCCGGTGCCACCAGTACAGGGTCCTTTTCCCCAGTCTCTCAACATATTAAAGGTCGAGGGATTGAGGACCATATTAGAGGAGAAGAGATTGTCCACAGATGGTGTGGTGGACAAATATCCAGCAGTGTGGGACACTATCAAGTTCCACAGATTTGTGGTTTTCACCAAGCCCCGTGGCCCATACATTCCTACTAGAGTCCGAGAGTTCTACGCAACTTATAGTGACTTGGTGCCTCAAGGGAAGAAGAAGGCTAGTGCCTTTAAGCCATTGGACTTTGTGGTGGTCCGAGGCAAGAAGGTAAAGTGATGCAGCAATGATATAAATGTTTTGTTCGAGCGTGCCACCGACTTTATGCATGACTACAAGAGTATGATCAAGACAAAGATTCTGGATGACCTCAAAGGTTGGTTGGCCCCTCTTTTTTCAAACATCATCCCGAGGTGGATTGAGGCCAGAGCGCCGATAGAGAAGAAGGATCTTAATGTGGCAGCTAGATACTGGTTTGGGTTCATTAGCAACACTATCATGCCATCCTAGAATGAGTCTATCCTCCATCACCCAAAGACGGTCTGCCTTGGGTCCAACATTGCTAGGAAGAGGCTGAATTTGGGTTTAATTATTGAGCAGGAGATGGCCAAGAACCGCCAGACGTCTCTCCCATTTCCGATATTCATCACTGAGTTATGTCGACGGGCCCATGGATGAGAAGATGGATGTCGAGGTTACACCCACCTCCTCTACTGACATCAAGCGTATAGAGGCTGAGTACATGCGGACGAGGTTGACAGGAGGAGGGCAGCCCCAGTGGACACATCCCTGGAGGTTGACATTGATATGATACCTGCAGAGGCAAGCATGCCTGCTCCGGTCACTAGGCCTTTAGGTACTTCTAGCTCCAATCCTTCCGATACTCCTGACACTTTTGTTGCACCTCCTCCCCCTAGATCTTCTATTGTTGTTGTTTCTGCTCCACAACCTCTGATCACCCAGTCGATGATGTTCAATATGGGGCAGTTGGCCCAATCTGCTGATGTGCGTTGCTCCTAGTTAGAAGGTGGTATTCCTGGGAAGATTGAGAGGACCATTGTTGCTACTTTGACAACCCTCAGAGCTGAGATTGATATCCACAAGTTGGTTCTGGATGCCTTGACGGTGAGAGTGGGGGAGTGTGAGGAGGGCCAGAGAGCTATTGATGCTTTGACAGCCTTGAAGGCCGACATTACTGAGTTGAGGAAGGATGTGGACCAGCTGATGTCCAATGATATGTCCCTGATCTTTGGCACTGTGGAGATTCTTAATGGCCCGAGCACCGATGTTCCAACTTATTCTGATTGCCTCCGGCTACCACCAGAGATGAGGTTAGATCTGATGATGCTGTTGTAGAGTCTGAGGCTGAGACTGATGAGAAACAGCTTGGTGTTCGTTAGGAGGCAGCCTACGATGATTTGGTTGACCTAGAGGGTGCCATGTTTAAGACTACTAGAAAGGCATCACTTCGGGATACTTCTATGATAGGCTCCAGTGGAGCCAAGGATGCTGAGACACCGGGCACTGATGCCCAGACAGAGGGAGTCCTGATAGCTGAGACGTCGAGCAGTGATGCCCAGACAAATGGAGTGACTGATATGCAGACTTCACCCAGGCCTAGCCTGGAAAGATGATTATTCTTACCTCCCTCTCTGTTATCCTATTAACTATTGTGTTTTAGTTGCATTAGAGGACAACTGCATTTTTTGTTGGTGGGGTGAGGTATTTCCATACCTACCTCCTTTGGGTTGTTTTGTGAATATTTTGTTTTGTGATGTGAATATTGGAGCTTATTGGGTTTTATATCTATCTTTTTTGTGGAATTGTGGTTGGTGATAAGTTGTGGCCCATTTTTTTGATAGAAAATGGTTTTGAACCAAATTTTAAAGTTTTGCCACCTCTTGTGTGTGTGATTGTGGCTGTTTTTGTGCAAATTTAAGTGTCAGTTGCGGTCAATACCGATGACTTGAATAGTGTGGCTATGATGAGGCAAACTAAGTTACATAGGCAATATGTGAACTTTTAGCATCTCGTTGTGACTAGCTGGTTGTCGAATGAGTTTCTTATGATGAACATTGCACGCTAGTTAGAAAGTGTGGAGTCTTGTTTGATAATGGTATCAATGCCTTGTGTGGTGAGTTTACTTTGAACATTGTATTTGATGACACCTAGAACTTGCCTCGTTGGTCCGATTGATTGAGTGGAGCGAACAATTGAAATGATCTTAGGCAAGAATTTTGAAGAGTGAGCCAATTTGACAATATACTTCTTTGTGGCCAATCTTGTGAGATGTGTGAACCTTAATTGACACCTTTTTAGCCTATCCTTTTCTTGGAAGAAACTTGAACAACTTTGACCTCTTTAACCCATCACCCATAACCTTCATGAAGTATTGATATGTTTGAATAGCCAACTTAGGCCAAAATCCTAAGTTGGGGGTGTGGTGAAAAAGAAGGAGAGTCAATAATTGTAAAGATACCCCCTTTGATGGTTTGTTTTGAAAAACATGGAACCCCTCCATATAAAAAAAAGAGAAAAAAGAAAGAAAGAAGAGAATGAGAGGAAAGAAAAGAAGAAGACTGAAAAAGAGAAAAAGTTGTGAAATAAAGTGTGTGAAAAGAATGAAGAATAATGGGGTATTCGGTGATGCATGTTGAGTTGAATAATGGGGTGGAGTTTGAACATGTTTGAATGTGAAAGAGAAGGAGAAAGAGTGATTTTCAGGTCATTCTTCATGAAGGTGGAAGCCACTAAGCCTAAATGACCATACCTTTACCCTCAGCCCTGTTACAAGCCTTAAAAAGACCTTTGTGATCTTTAGTGAGCTGAAACAAATGTTGATTGGAAAATAAGGGCAAGCCTATTGGTGGAGTCATGTATGTGTTCATCTTTGTGAGTGTGAGAGTTGTATGTGATTTTGAGACTTTAATATTTTTTTGGGAAATTTTGTGTGAATAGGGAATCATCCTTGTTGTGAGGGCATTTGAGTACCTTTGTTGGGCTTGAAATTGCATTTGAAGCAAGCATTGTGAGCTTGAGTACACTTGATGATGGTGAGTCACAATTTGAAACTTTGAGTGCACAATTGAGCATTGTATGTGTAGTTTGAACCTTGTTGTGTGCATTTATGTTGAGTCATATGCATCACTATTTGTAGACATCCTTGTTGAACTGAATGATCTTGAGTTTTACTTTCGGACAAGCAAAAGTTTAAGTTCGGGGTGTTGATGAGTCCGAGATTTCAACTCATTTAGGGCTT
Source organism: Solanum verrucosum (assembly GCF_900185275.1). Taxonomy (NCBI): domain Eukaryota; kingdom Viridiplantae; phylum Streptophyta; class Magnoliopsida; order Solanales; family Solanaceae; genus Solanum; species Solanum verrucosum. The sequence goes on from NW_026020009.1 coordinate 3,164,925, forward strand.
TGTTTTGATAGTATAAGTGTCCTCAAATGCCTATTTTATGCTCTAAACTGATGTTAAAGGGTTGATTTGCAGCTATGAAGGCTAAGGATCAAGACAACGACATGAGCGGACAAAAAGGAACTAACAAGCTGAAAAAGGGAAGAAAAGTGATCCTGGTGATCTCCAAGACCACTCGGCGAGCCGCCGAGTGACTCTTTAGCTTGCCTAAAGTTCCAGCATGTCAACCCTGGTGAAGAACCAACTTGACGACAAGAATGAGCAGTCGGCGAATTGCCAAATGACTCCGCGATGGTAACTTTGATTGCCTAAAGTCATAGAACCCTGAAGATAAATGGCCAATGCAAAATGGCGATGGAATGGAGCAAATGGAGGATCAACGACCGGTTCGGCGAGGCCCGACTTATTCCCCCCAATGGTCTTTCAAGCCAAATTTTGGGCAACTATAAATTGGAATTTTAAATGAAATTTGAGGAGTTCCTGCTAGTTCCTCCCAGTTCTCTCCAGTATTTTTGATCGCCAAGTTTTAGAGTTAGAGTTTTCTCTTAGTTTTACAGTTCTTATTGTAGAGTTTGAGGATTTCTAAGCTTAATTTTGAGTATTTGCAAGTGGGTTTCTGAAATTCTTCAATTTGGACCATTGTAAAGACTTGGGAACCTTTACCCAGATCATGGCTAATGTATTTGGTAATTGTTTCTCTATTTCTAGGATGTGTAGCTAAAACCTCAATTCTTGGGGTGTGATCTTTTGATTATGGGCTGAATTAGCCTATGGGTATTGTTAATTACTTATTTAAATGCTTAATTGAAGTGGGTTTAATTGATAACTGTGTTTTAAACTAAGAATTGTAGTTGCAAATGCAATCCAAACTTATAATTCTGGGCTTGCTTGAAAAAGAGGTTTTTTGAATCAAAGCTTTGAATTGATGATTGTAGTTATTGGGTTGATATGGGTTTAGCTTGAAAGATTAAATCCTAATCTCAATTCTACCTATCTATCTCGAGAGAGTAAATGAATTAAGGTGTGGGTTGTTCTTATTTGCTAAGCTTGTTGATGTTCAAAAGGAAATCACTTGAATCGTGATAGTTGTTTGAGATAAAACAATCTCACATATAGTCTAGCTGACCCACTGATATTTAGCTATTTATTAGTAGTTTCAATTACCCATATAGTGAAATTTGCTTATAATGATGACATCCTGAGAACGCCTGTCTATATTATTATTTCCTTCGTGTTTGATTGTGTTGTAGCTGATAATTAACAATCCAAACGCCCCATCTCACATTCGTTGTCATCCTCTTAGACTTGTTTACATGTCTTTTAGATAAAATTATATCCCTATAACCGAATAAACCACTTAATAACTTCATAACTGAATTTAGACACGTACCGTTCCCTGTGGGTTCGACCCCAACTCTTCATTGGGTTTTATACTAGTTAACGATCGTTTACACCTAGAATCGGATGAGCTGTACTTGAAACGTTAATCAGGAGCCGATCACATGGTGTGAAAATCTTATTTCTTTTTATGTGTCCTAATATTTTTTCTATTAGAAGTGTTTTTCTCTTAAGTCTGATGAATATACTTATAATTGGATGTAATACAATAAAACCTTCAACAGATGACGTTAGCCCATATTGCAATGAGCTAACTTAGTTGATACTTATTTTTTCCATTTTTGATCTTTTTCCTACGATCATGAAGACTTCTTTTCCTTTATGCAACCTAGTCGTTCCTCTTGAGATATCAATTAGTATGTAATGACCCTCTAGGTAATTTCTATATTATTTCTTTGTTTTCATCGTTAAGAGATTTCCTATAGCGACCCAAGTTATTTATGACTTTTTGGTCCGGGCTACACACTCTCCAGCTCTAGATTCACCAAGTTCCGTTCTCAGTAGTCATAGTTATTTTATGTACCGGTTGGACTTATGGCGGTTTGTTCGTGTTTTTATTTGAATTTGTGCATGAGTGTACCAATTTGAATTTCTTACTCAATTTTTACACCGTTCTTACTTTTAGGATCATTGGGAAAGAGTGAGAGGATCACTAGGCTTTTAGAAAATTGATCTCTTAATTCTTGGCCTTCAAGTGAGTAACACTCTCACTTCCAAATGACTAAGAGTTGACTTAAATGATATATTTTTATTTTTCTTGTGACCATAGTATCATTTCTTTGATTTGGGCATCTTAGATTATTATTTGCTTGATTGGCTTGCAAATACCCATGATTTCTTCAATGGTTATCACAACCCTTTTTTATTGAGACTCCCACTCCAACTCTTTATTTTTGACCACTTGACAAGGAGAAGCACGTACTTAAATTCTTGTTCTCTTACTGGTCTTTAAAGTTGCAAATTCAAATTCAACTTGGATCATTTCATGGAACCGGAATAGGTGCAAATTGCGGAAATCATCCCCCGTTTGGAACATTAGATATTGTAGCCTCTCACCATGTTTAAGCTTCTTGACCAATATCATGAGTCAAGTTTCACTCACCATACCCATTTCTTCACACATTTTTTCCTCTAGAGAAGCATCCACATAACTTTCTCCAACATGAATTCCTCCACAACAAGGCCATGGGTCATCAACTTACGGATTGCAACCACCAAGCCTAGTTTCATCACAAGAAGCCATAGAACCAAAACCAAAAAGAAAAAAAAAGTAAATATTCACAATTTTAATAGAAACAAGTAAACAATAAATTCTAAATCAATTAAATACGTTATATTCTTCCTCACCAGCAGCTCCATTTTGATAATGCTCAACTACCCATAATATGAATCAATGAGTAGATGAACACTAGCAATATATAACCAAACCTTTAAGTTCAGGGTCGATCCCACAAGGAACAATGTGACACCAATCAAAGAGATAAAGAATTACAAGCTACGAATTTGAATGCAAACGAAAAATACAATCATAATATGAAGATGTTTTAGGCAACAATCATGGATAGGGGAAAAAGTATTCTTAAGAAAGGGGTTCAAGGAGGTTCGAGAACAGTGATTTAATTCATGATCAAATGATCCATCACAAATAACCAAGCATTATCTCTATGATCATGGGTAAGTCAACTATGCCTTGAAAAGGTATTCTTAAGAAAGGGGTTCAAGGAGGTTCGAGAACAGGGATTTAATTCATGATCAAATGATCCATCACAAATAACTAAGCATTATCTCTATGATCATGGTTAAGTCAACTATGCCTTGGATTTTTCAAGTATTCACATTCATCTCCCAATCACAAGCAAATATAGCAAATTAAACAATCCAATATGGAAACACTAAGATTATTCTATCTCTAGCTCAAATCCAAAGATTTCAATTAGGCCTAGATCTAGATTCTCTCGAATTCTAGTCAATTAGGCAAATCTCAAATCGTGCTAATCAATCTTTCCTATACTTAATCCTCTTTCTCAAGTAAGATCAAGACACATAGGCAAGTCCTTGGGTTGATCAAACCCTTGGAATTCAATTTAAGTATGAAATCAATTAGAGAATCAAATACCCATATCATAAACAAGATAATATTCAATTAATTTGCCAAAGCACAAAACAAGAATCAAAACCCATTTATGACTATTTCTAGCTAAAAAATCCAAATTATCTTTAAACCGTTACAACTACAATTCATGCACTACAAAACAAGGAAATGAAGAATGGGTGAAAATTATTACAATAGAGTACTCAATCTTCAATCCAACAAGAGAATTGTTAGGATAATTGCTATCGAAGCCTAAACCCAAGTTAAGAATATGGAATGTTCTTTTATCTCGAATGAAATTATCAAAATATTATTCTGCATTCTTATAAAAAGGATTTTTGATATCAAAATTTGAATTCCCAAAGTTGCCTAGATGCTTGACAGTTTATTCTTCCCATTTGTGACATTTATTCCATGTGATCACGATGATAAATGGTTTTGTTGATTGCAATTGTGACCATTCACCACACGATCATGATACTTTAGTTCTGATCAGTTGACCACAATCACTATCATGATCAATTTTTCAGGCATGATGACACCTACTATACCGCACAAGTAGGTAAGTCTAACCCTTAGCCTACAATTATAAGCAATGGACTACGAAGTGGAAGTCAACAATAAGAAGCATAAAGCTCATAACAAAGCAAAGAAAGGGTAATTAATAGAAATACAACACAAGAAACCATACAAAGACCAGTCTTCAGTCATTAATCAATCATCTAATCAAAACAAGAGTACAAAGCTTTTACAAATACTAGATAGGTACAGTTTGTCTCTGAAAACAATATAAAACTAAGTCTATCCAAAAAATAGATGAAAACCGGCAACTCTGAATATTAGGATCCCACCCTAGTCTCTGAGACTCCAAACTGCTCCACACAAATCCAAATCAACGGTGATAACTCAAACTTGGATCTGTAGAGAGCACTAGTGTAGTATGAGTACTAAAGATCGTACTCAGTAGGCATTAGCCAATAGAGCTCAAAAGATAACACAAGCATAAACAACAAGTAATAAGGAAAGCATAGCACAAGTAACTAAGTAGTAGATACTAAAGTAGACAAGCAATAAAGAACAAAAATAGGATACAAGGGGTAAGAAGTTGATGAGTCCACAAATTGGACTCATTTAGGGCTTTATTTTAATAGAAATAGTGTCCTCGAATGCTTGTTTTATCTCATTACTAGATTAAAATGCTTAAGTTTCAGGTATTTGAAGTTTTACTGCAAGCATGGACACTTAGGTGTAAAACGAAGCAAAAAGGGCTGAAAAGAACAAGAAATGAAAGTATGCGGATCGCCGAGTCCAACTTGGCGAGTTGCCGAATTGACATGCACTGCCCTTTGTTCCAGTACGCTAAGCCTTAAAGGAAGTGGATCAAAAGGCGAGGAAAGGAGCAGTCGGCGAGTCGCCGATTAGTTCCGCGAAGTAGTACTGTACGGCCCAATGATCCAGAATATGAGGATGCTGAAGGCAAGACTGAAGGCGATGAGCTGATTAAAGAGCGGATCGCCACATTCATCGGCGATCTCGACTAATGTCGCTGAACAATCCTCCGCAACAAAATCTGTGAAAACTATAAATACTAGTTAGAGTTGTAGTCTTAGTGTGGAACATTTTAGAGTAAAGATTGTTATTAGTCTATAGTATTTTTCTCTCAGTTTGGAGAGGGTTTTGTGGAGACTTGAGGAAAGGAGTTCATCTTCCCCAAGTTGGAAGTGGGTCTTATTTTTCCATAGCTTAATTCAAGGTTTCATTTGTTATACCTAGTTGATTTGATTATCATGTTAGGTATAATTTCTTATTTCTTGATGTGTGGCTAAAAACCCCATTCTTGGGGTGTGATTTAGCAAATATGGGTTGATATTCTTGTTGGGTCTTGCTTGCTGATAGGTTAGATGTATGTTAATGGTGATTTCACCTAGTGGTTGTGGTTTAATCTAAAGGGTTTGTAGTTGCAAATACAAAGCCACCAATGTGTTTTCGGCTTACCCGAAAGGGAGGTCGCGAAACCAAAACCACTAGACTGATGGCCTAAAGAGTGGGTCGACATGAGGTTCAGCTCGAGAGGGTGAGCCCTAGTCCCATATCATAACACTCAGCTCGAGATAATGATTGGGGTAAGGCGTAGGCTGGTCTTCATGCGGCAAATGGGTGTCCGAGAGGAACGCATTTGAAACGGGTAAGTTGCCCGAGATGGAACTTATTTCCATTTAAAGCTTAGCCTAGTCACTATTGTCTTGCAAATATCCTATTGAAAGCATGTACCCAAGGATTTATCTCAACTTGTATTGCGGTCACATCCCAAGAACCTTTCCCCATACTTGATTTTCTTGTTTATTTTGTTGTTTTATCACTTGCTACAAAACCCCCATTTGATATTTGACACTTTCGCGTCACCCCCTTTAATTTACTATGTTTTTGTTCGTTAATATCTTTAGCTACGACTAGTTAGAATGTAATTTTATTTTTCTATCAATTCTCAAAACCGCTCTCTTGGGACACGACCCTAACCTTTAGTTGGGTTACTATACTATCGATGATCGTAGACACTCATACCATAAGTTAGTGTCGTTGGTCACGATAAGCATCAAAATGGTGCCACTGTCGGGGAGTGGTGTTATTTGAGAATTTTTAGATTAGTAGAATTTTTGTTCTTCTTAGTCGTAGTTTACTAACTTAACTTGTAGTTTTGTTTTCATGTCTATATGTAAGCAGAGGAAGTGAGTATGGCGAGCAGCACTCGGGAGCTAATGAAGTTTCTTCCATTAGAGGTAATGATATTTCGGGAGCGTATCCTCACCTTCAAGCAATTGGAGGGTGAACGGATCCACAAGTCATGGGCAAGGTTTAATGAACTGATCAAATAATGCCCAAATCATGACATTCCCGACATATCTCTTCTTGCCTATTTCTACAGAAGTCTTGGTATTGGAAACAAGAGGTTGGTTGACCAACTCATTCCAGGAGGCATTGCAAAACAACCATATGTGATAGCAGCTCAACTGCTTAATCAAATGTTTGAAACGAACCAAGAAGTAGAAAATGACTTCATGTTGGCCGCCCTAATGGCTCAGATGGATGAGTTGGCTAAAAATATGGCAAAGATTGAAATCCAGTGTAAAAAAAAGGATAAATACCTCCCTCCTCACGAGCGAAGAAGTCTCAAGGACAATGAGGTTAAACGCCTTGAGGGAATGCTCTCAATCATTCTCCACAAGGTGACTGAGCAAGATAAAGAACTAAAAGAAATGAAGGAATACATTGAAGGAATGAAGTGGATGATTTGGTCTTATTCCAGAGTTGTCTAGCTGCTCGAGAACCTCATGGGCTATGCGTCATACGATCTCCACCCGCAACAAAACAGGGGGTTGCCTAGTAATACCATGGCTAACCCCAAAAATGAAGTTTGAGTGCTGACTTGCGTCGTGCCACGACGTTAACTAAGGCGCTGTTTGGGAGGCAACCCAAAACCTTTACGAGCTTTAGTTTTATTCTAGAAATAATGGTATATTAATTTCGTAGGATAAAACGTGGAGAATGAATGAAAAATATGGATTGGTAACTGATAGTCCCATTCGGTGAGTAACTGAACTATTCGGCGACTTCGATCTAAATCGCCGGCAGACTCAAGATCCAAGCTACAGTTTGTAACAATCGACGGCGAGGGCAATCACTTGGCATAACGCTGAATCATTCAGTGGTACAAACTAATATCGCCGAATGAGCAACAACTGGACAGTTTTTAAAGGCCAATAGTTTCAAAAATGGAAAAATGTTCATTTTCCACTCAATTTCTACTGTCGAAAAACCGCACCTAGTAAGTAATTTTCATTATCTCTACACTCCTGGTATTTTAGTTGTCAATTAGTGCTAAAGCGTGGGATTACATTGCTTCCTAGCATTTCAACACAGTTCAAGTAGCATAAAAGGTTGGTTTCTCCCAAATCCCAAAACTACTAAAATTTTGTTCTCTTATTAAATTAAAATTGGTTGGGTTGACATGTGCTAGGCCTCTCTATGATAAACCTATCTTGTCTAAATGCCAGATTCGATCTGAGAATCGTGCCTAATTGATCTCAATTTTTGAAATCCCTCTTTGCATGTGCATGACACGATTTAAGCTTTGGGTGGATGAATGTCATGTGTCTTAATTTAATTTCACTATTGCAAGTGTTAATTGTATTTTGGGAATTTGCGAGGTCGACTTCGAATTGAAGGAAGGCACGTTAGGTTGTTTAGCAAACTGGGTCGGGTTCGTCAAACAACTAGGCGGCTCTTCTAAAGTGGCTTCGATCGCCCTCTGTCTGCAATCCTGAATCTTCATTGCACTGTAACTTTCAGCGAACAAACCTTTGATTGCCGATAGTAGTCGGCGATTTGTGAATGGAACTTTTTCATCGCCGACTAGTGAAAGCTATTAGGGCAAAATCGTAGGCGCGGTCGACCCGACTCGCCAAAGAGATTTGGCAATTCTCCGACGATTCGGCGCATCTGTCTGCCATTAAAGGTCTGCACCACTGATTTACTTATTTCTAACTTACTCCTTATTAACTACAGACATGGCCAAACCTAAAGTTACAAGAAGCAGCACACCAACTCAAAGCAAGAAAAAAGAGATAACAATCAACGATGATGCAGCTGTATCCAAAAGCAATGTTGCGAAACTTTCTAGTGCAAGCAAAAAAGGCAAGGGCAAGGACAAAATTGTTGAGCTATCAGATGCAAGCTCCAATAGCATGGTTTTTTACACCAATGACCCAACAACATACGATAGTGGGAGTATGAGTTCAGATGAAGACGAACTGATAGAGGCACGGAGGAATGAGCTACGATCCAAACAGCTTAATGACCCATCGCGGATTAGAAATCCTCGATCCATTGCTCAGACTCATCCATATCCAAAACAGGCAATAATACTTGCACCTCCAGTACAAGCCCCACCGCCTAGATCATCGAATAGATTAAAGTCTGATGGAGTAAGAACGATCATTGAAGAAAAATGGTTGTCCATAGATGGGGTGATCGATAGGTATCATGAGATAATGGAGTGCCTGAAATATAACAAATTTCAAGTTTTCACAAAACCACGTGGTTCTTATATGCCAAGCTGGGTCAGAGAGTTTTATAGTGCATACAATGCATTGGTACCTCAGCGAAAGAGACTAGTCGCGCCTTTCAAAGCAGTTGACTATATGGTGGTCAGAGGAAGGAAAATAACTTGTAACAATGAGGCTATCAACATAGCCTTGGGTATGTCCAATAAGATTAGTGAACACTGTCAGCACTTGATCAGAACAAAACAACTGGATGCGATGAAATAGTGGTTGGTCCCGCTAATCTCAGATAACAATACTTCAAAATGGCTAGCAGAAGGAATCCCAATCGAAAAGAAAGATCTGAATGTAGCTGCAAGATACTGGTTCGGGTTTATCAATAGCTCCATTATGCCATCACATAATGAATCAATTCTTTGCCTTGCTAAATCAGCATGTCTTGGGTGCATCATAGAGAAAACAAGGATAAATCTGGGAACGATTATTGCTTCCGAAATCCATATGCGTGCCAAACAAAGCCAGATATCTCCCTTTTCCGGTATTAATTACTGCATTGTGTAGAAATGCCCGACTACCTCTGAATGCCAAGAAGGATGTAGAAGTGATTCCCATAACCTCGACTAATATCCGAAAGATCGAAGTCGAATATCTTAAGGATCAAGCAGAAAAGAAGCAGACTGAAGTGGCGACCACTAGATCTACACCTACAGAAGCACTTCTGCTCAGTCCAGCTCTTGGACCTTCAGGTATATCCATTACCACTACTACTTCCACTGACACTCCAGGTTCCTCTGCTGCTATTTCCAGGCCCCCACTCACCCACGCTTCCCTACTTCAGATGGGACAAATGGCCCTTTCTGCCGATCGTCTAGCTGCTTGTTTAGAAGCCGTTGTTCCAGGCATGATCCAGACGGCCCTAACTGATGTTGTGACACCCCTGAACACTACCATTGAAGCCCTAGTGGCCAGGATAGCGGTGTGTGATCACAAGCAAGGGTCCACTAGTGAGATAAGATTTTTAAAAGCTGTCATTGCTGAGCTGCAAGAAGATGTGAATCACTTGAAGGCTACTGATGTGTCCATGGTCTTTGGGACAGTGGAAATTCCAGCCATGCTTGAGAGGCCTTAGACAACTACTGGATATGGGGATAGAGCGGAGCAGATAAAAGATTCTGGAGCAGAAGTAGAGACTAATGAAGAGATGTTCGAGGGAGCTACAACAAACGACATAGCAGAGACTGAGGAAATCATGATAGATGCTGATGTGCAGGCTTTATTGGCCAAAGCTCCGACTGCGGGATTCAGTGGGGCTGGTCCTTCTGGAGGTTACTCCTAGCATTGAAGCCCAGGCATATGAGTCGATCAAGTAGCCAGGATCCCCTCTTTAACTCCTTCTTTGTCTTTCATTACTCCACCTTTCAGATTCATGTGCTTTTATGTGTTTATTTTAGATACTTGTGTTTTGTATAGATTTGGATTTGTCTGCAATTTGTGTTTTAAATACTGTTTTTCTGTGGATGTTTGAGCTCATGGCTCCTTTTGTTTTGATTGAAAATAATTTTGATCCTTCCGAAAAAAATTCGCCACCTCTTATGTTGAAAGTGGCTGTTCTTTTGCAAAAAAAATTGAGTCTTGGTTTCAATCAATATCGATGACTTGAATAGTGCTCTCTATGGAACGAACATGAATGCACGGCTACGACAAGGCCAAATGAAGTTACATAGACAATATGTGCACTCTTTGCATCTCATTGTGACTAGCCATTTATCAAATTGCTTTTCTTGTGAGGACCGTTGCACACAAGCGAACGTGTCTAGTCTTGTTTGACTGAAGTATCGATGCCTTGTGTGATTAGCTTACTGTGAACCATGCATGAATAAACCTAGAATTTTCCCCGTTAGTCTGATTGATTTAGAAAGGTGTCCTCTTGAGATGATCTTAGGCAACTTTTGAAGAGTGTGAACCAATTAAACATATACCTCTTTTTGTGGCCTACCCATGAGCGTGTGAAACTCTTTTGAACACCATTTGCGCCTTACCTTTCTTTGGAAGAGCCTTGATGAACCCTAGACCTTACCTGAACCACTACCTACAATCTTCTTGAGTTGTGGTTTAGCGAATATCCAACTTAGGCCAAAAGCCTAAGTTGGGGGTGTGGTGAAAGAGAAAAGGAGAAGTCAAGAAGTGTAAGAAAATTTCCCCTTAACCCATGGTATTGCATAAAAATGGAACCCCTTCAATTCAATTAAAAAAAATGAAATGTGGAATAAAGTACGAAGGGAATCAAGTTTCAAGCAATCCATGGAGGAGAATAAAACAAAAAAGGGTGACTTAGAAGCACTAGAAAAAATATTGATAAAGGAAAAGAAGGGAATGCCTTGAGAATGCCACAACTCACGAGGAAAAAGTCACTGAGCCTAAATGACCATACCTTTGCACTCAGCCCCGTTACAAGCCTTAGAAAAACCTTTTTGATCTTGAGTAAGCTGAATCGAAAGTCAATTGGAAAATAAGGGTAAACCTATGGGTGAAAACATGCATTGTGTTCCTCTTTTTGAGTGTGAGCATTGTATCTGATTCCTGATCTTAAATTGACTCATATCTATGTGTGAATATGGAATCATTCTTTACGTGAGGGAATTTAGATACTTTTGGTTAAGCTTGAACTTGCACAAGTAGCAAGTATTGCAAGCATGAGAATCTTTGGTAATGGTGTGTCACAATTTGAATCTTTGAGTACACAAGTGATCCTTGCATAAGTAAATTGAGTCTTGTTGTGTGCATTCATGATTTAGTCTTGTGTAGCACTATTTGAGGCACCCTATTTGAACTGCTGAACTTGAGTTTGCTTGAGGACAAGCAAAAGTTTAAGTTGGGGGTATTGATGAGTCCACAAATTAGACTCATTTAGGGATTTATTTTAATAGAAATAGTGTCCTCGAATGCTTCTTTTATCTCAATACCTGATTAAAATGCTTAAGTTTCAGGTATTTGAAGTTTTACTGGAAGCATGGACACTTAGGTGCAAAACGGAGCAAAAAGGGCTGAAAAGAATAAGAAATGAAAGTTTGCGGATTGCTGAGTCCAACTTGGCGAGTCGCCGAATTGACATGCACCGCCCTTTGTTCCAGTACGCGAGGCCTTGAAGGAAGTGGATCAAAAGGCGTGGAAAGTAGTAGTCGGCGAGTCACCGATTAGTTACGCGAAGCAGTACTGTACCGCCCAATGATTCAGAATATGAGGATGATGAAGGCAAGACACTAAAGGCAATGAGTTGATTAAAGGGCGGATCGCCGAGTTCATCGGCGATCTCGACTAATGTCGCCGAACGATCCTCCACAACACAATCTGTGAAAACTATAAATACTAGTTAGAGTTGTAGTATTAGTGTGGAACATTTTAGAGTAAAGATTATTATTAGTCTATAGTATTTTTCTCTGAAGTTTGGAGATGGTTTTGTGGAGACTTGAAGAAAGGAGTTCATCTTCCCCAAGTTGGAAGTGGGTCTTCTTTATTCTTCTTCCGTAGCTTAATTCAAGGTTTAATTTCTTATACCCAGTTGATTTGTTTATCATGTTAGGTATAATTTCTTATTTCTTAATGTGTGGCTAAAAACCCCCATTCTTGGGGTGTGATTTATCAAATATGGATTGATATTCTTGTTGGGTCTTGCTTGCTGATAGGTTAGATGTATGTTAATGGTGATTTCACCTAGTGGTTGTGGTTTAATCTAAAGGGTTTGTAGTTGCAAATGCAAAGCCACCCATGTGTTTTGGGCTTGCCCGAGAGGGAGGTCGCGAAACCAAAACCACTAGACTGATGGCCTAAGGAATGGGTCGACATGAGGTTCAGCCCGAGAGGGTGAGCCCTAGTCCCATATCCTAACAATCAGCTCGAGAGAGTGAGTGGGGTAAGGCGTAGGCTGGTCTTCATGCGGCAAATGGGTGTCCGAGAGGAACGCATTTGAACGGGGTAAGTTACCCGAGAGGGAACTTATTTCCATTTAAAGCTTAGCCTAGTCACTATTGTCTTGCAAATTTCCTATTGAAAGCATGTACCTAACGATTTATCTCAACTTGTATTGCGGTCACATCCCAAAAACCTTTCCCCATACTTGATTTGCTTGTTTATTTTGATGTTTTATCACTTGTTATTAAACCCCCATTTGATATTTGACACTTTCGTGTCACCCCCTTTAATTTACTATGCTTTTGTTCGTTAATATCTTTAGCTACGACTAGTTAGAATGTAATTTTATTTTTCTATCAATTCTCAAACCGCTCCCTTGGGACACAACCTCAACCTTTAGTTGGGTTACTATACTATCGACGATCGTAGACACTCATACTGTAGGTTAGTGTCGTTGGTCACGATAAGCATCAGAAGACGTGTCAAGAAGATACCTAGGCCACATGCCAACAACCTACTCACAATCAATAAAGATACCAAGTGAACTACCCAGTGCCAGAAGGACCCAATGCCACGGTTCTAATGTCAAAGCCTATCAGGTAACAAGAACACAATAACAAAGAACAGAATATAAACTAACAATAACCTAACCGCACCCTCATAATCCCAAAAGGTACAAACAACAAACACAATCCAACCGGTCCCCATAAACCAGAGGGTTCAATCAACAAAAAGTTTGTTAGTGAAAGGAAATGCAAATGAATGTTGGGTGAGAAACAAGACAATCAAGGACCATTTAAAACCTCTAACCCCAAGCACCTAATAAAGGGCTCGCCGAGCCAGACTGTCTAAGGTCACCAACCCAATTAGCTAGAGTAAACATGGGCTCTGCTCAGCCAAATAGTAAACTCAAGGAGAACCAGCCCAACTAGCAAGTGTAACTTGGGGTCATAATTAAGAACAATCGCCCAGTTAGACACTAAACTCCCAAGGGTACCACCCTTGCTAGGAAGAGTAAACCTGGTGCATCAGTTTGACCTAAGGAAGCAAGAAAGGGTGTTGTCGGACCAGCTAGTCAAGTAAAACTGAGAACATCACAGATGCCTCTAATATCTCAAGTAGAAAAAAAGAGAATGTCCTTGGTTCCCCGTAATCTCAAAAATTAGTAAGTCAAGTGATCTAGGTTATACGACTCCCATTAAAACAAGTTTAGAATAAAATCTTAGTAAAATAATATCTCATCCTAAACGATAAATATGTCAATGCATGAGCGGGGATTGTACCACAAAGTCTGTGAGAATGAACGACAATGCAAAGCATGTCATCACCAATATTCAAACAAGGCACTCAAAGTCAAATAAATATACAACCAACCAAACCACGATACCAAAGTGGAGAGCACAAACCTGGAATCCAAATGGTCCTCACACATAGCCTCAGGACCTATAATATAATCCTAAGCTAAATAAAGGTACAATGGGACTTTTGCTAAGCAACAAGCGAAGGGATAAAAAAGAGCTTCCAAATCAATAAAGGCAGACAAACTCAAGGACGACACCTACCCCAATCATATCACTCCAGTCCTTGACTAAGCATATCTAGTGCCAACCTACGGCTACGATAAGCCACAAAGGTCTTAAGCACCAAAACAAAAGAAAAACCCAAAATAAGCCCTACTGGAGTAATCCTAACTACAAGGGAGAGAAAACACAACCTAAATCATCTAAGGTCCAAACCTAGTCTAAGGCCACAATGTATCAATCCTAATAAGGATAAGCTAGATCATCTACAACACAAGTGAAGCTACAAGCCAATATTAAGGATCTCAACACCTACAATAAGCTCAAAGCTCCTATGAAGTCGAGAAAAGATGGAATGAACCAAATGAGGTAATACCCAGAATATGCAATCCAAAATCACATGTAGTCTATACGAAGCATTATCTAAGAAACCCAGTTACTAAAATAAACCAAGGATTACCTCAAAGTCGATCACAAGCACTCTAAATCCACCATACAAGAGTTATCTGCTTCTGAAATGCCTCCAAACACCACCACACTATCAAATTATTGATCACAATGTCATGATAGATGTTAAGACACAAAATTTACAATAATATGAAACAAACCCAAAATCAAGTCAAAACGAGAGATGTGGGACCCGCATTAGGAATCCTAAAATTGAATCTATCAAAAGGTCCTTATAAACTAACCGAGCTTGTGCCTTGAAATGGGGCTCAATTCCATTCCCACATTAGTACAAACACACACATGAAATAAAATCACCATTCAAATAGACCAAAAATATCTAGGCAACCCCTTCGTGGCATAAATAACCTCAATTGAAGAGTCCCCAATACTTTTTTATCACTTTAACACGTAGCCATGCAAATTTAAGATGAAACACAACTTGATTAACCCAAAAGGAGCTTTCGAACTCGAGATATGAAGTTTGACAATAAGGAGTGAACCTGATTTTACGCATTTAAATACCAAAAATCTGTTTGGTATAACCATTTCTAGTCTTTAAAAGCCTAAATTCTTGTTGTTAAAGGACTACACCATCAACACCTGATTTTTCTATTCTTCAAAGTCTTCGAACAGACCATCATAATTCTTTTGAGACCCGATAAAAATAAACCAGATATGCTACCCTACTAAATAAACCAGCTATGCTACCCTCTATATGAAACATGGTTCTCAAAACCTAGTTCCATTTTTAGTAGAATTCCACAAGAAGGCTCAAAATTAGACCGAAAGCCTCGAAAACTAAACAAAAGGTTCTTTTAGACCAAACTCGATATTCTAGAGCTAACCACGCTTATGGAATTCCCATCTGAGAATGTTTACCTAGAATGTTGTCCGAAGTCAAACCTTGGCTTAAGCTTCAAAGTTAAAATGTCTAATGATACAAACTCGCATTGGGAGCCTCAGGCCCAAACCAACCAAGCTCGTAGCCTAAATGGCCCTTCATGAGTTGGTGAAACTATCAAAATTAACTTTTGACCGAAGTCAATCATCTATGTTTCAAAGGCTCCAAAATATGGGAACTTTCACAAAACCCAAATGAATGACCCGACGGCTGAACTATCAGTCCCAACAGGTCATAAATAAATTGGGGATTCTACATGAAAAATTTAAACCCTAAAAGAATTACAATTGTGATCCATTGACGACTCAATCATGATGCATAAAGTCCTTCTAGTGTTTTAGTTTAAATCCTTTTTTCCTCAATTTCACTTGGTTTTTCATTTATCTTCTCAATCATACTATTTTTTATTTTTATGCAAAACATAAAGAAAACAACATTAAAAGCATATATTCTCACATAAATAAGGCAATAAGGTAAGCTTAAAGATAAGAAGAGTTGGTAAAATAACCCACTTATCATGTCTCACTTGCTAAATGTCGGCTTTCAAAAGGTTGGCTCAATACTTGAGTTGCAATTGGTGAGGTACAATGATAAATATGTGATTCACCGATCCTAGCACAGATGCTCTTATGAGAACAGAAGGTTGAAGCAAGGAAGCGTCTGGTGCTCTAGAATTCAATGTTGGTGTTCGGCAAGTCCAGCATAGGTCTAAAGATGAAAGTTGAAGGGCAAATATACAATTATAGAAACTAGTGCTTCCTTTGGGAGGTTTGAAGGATAGAATGAGAATTTGTATATTATGTACCAGTATCATTGTAATGACCCTCTACCTCTAGGTCATTTCTCTGTTTATGCCTCTTATTTATTGTTTAGAATGTTCCCATATTGACCCTAAATCATTTATGAATTGCTGGAATTGGCAGTTTGTTCACATGGTCGTTTATTTGGTTTCTATGTGAGATTTAGTGTTTTGGAGATTTTAAGCCTTCAATGGTTATTTTTTATCAAAAGTTTGAGTAGATGACCTCAAAATAAAATTCTAACGATTCCATCAGCTCTAGAAGGGTCCTTTTAGGCTAGTAACATGGTTGGTTTGACTCCCTAGGATTTCACGTCGAGTCTATGTGATTAGGAATTTTAACTTTAAAGTTAAGGCCTAAGTTTAACTTTAGTCAATATTAGGAATAAACGAGTTCATATGAGAATTCCTTTAACATGGTCAACTCCAGATTATTGAGTTTGGTCTACAAGGACCATTTATTTGGATCTCGAGGCTTTCGGGTAATTCCAAGTCCCCTTATAGATTTTGGCTTAAAATAGAGTTTGGGGATGGAACTCACTTTTTGCCGAGATGACCTCGTATGAGAATTTTGGAAGCTCCATTGAGCCTAAAATATAAAAATTTTGTAGGGTTACAAATCTTGTTTGCATGCATAAGGTGGGGTTCTGAATGAATTCAGAACACCCACTTGAAGATTTAGCACTTGCCAAAACTAGCTGAAATGAATAAGCTGGTGCAGGCCAAAAAGGCCTTTGTGTTCGTGGAGGTTAGGCAACAAGGTGTCCACATTTGCGAGGATCATGTAGTATTCATAATGCATGCATATTTAGGATTCCCTACCACAATCACAAAGGCTCAGTTACCTCTTGGCCGCAATCACGGGGCTTTCACTACATTTACGAGATCCCTCTACATTGGTAAAGAAGATATTTGTCTGGTCTTTTATTTAAAGACTAGACCCGCGATTAGCCCTCATTGTAATGTTCAATTTGAAATTTTTAGCTCATCTTAGCTCAAAATTTGATGATTTAAATTCTGGTGTGATCGTGGAAGTTTTGGCTCTGTGTATGGCTAATCAGAATGTGTTGGGGATTCTTCGTTTCAGGCTATTTGGAGTTTTTTCTAGTTGCCTTAGCTTTTTTGAGCTTTAATGGCGATATTTTGCATGTTTTGATTGCTTGTTGTTCCAAGCCCGGAATTGTGTTCCATTTTGAAATACAAGTTCGGGAGTACTTTTTTTAGACCTTTTAATGGTGATATTTTGCATGAGTCCCAAGACTCCCGTTTGACTAATAAATCAGTCTGTTTCCATTTTATGTATTTTTGATGTTGAAATGACTGTACTGACATTTAGATCTTACTTTTGATAGCGTTGCAGCGTTCCGACGCCATTTAGAAAGAAAAAACTTTAACAATGTGATTTGGAGTGTGCGGTTGATCTTAGGTAGGCTACGAAATCCTTTCTATTTTGATTGATCTTGAATGCGTGAATGCATGCTAATTAGAAAGAATTGGGAGCAGGTAGCTAGTTGTTCTTATTTTTCTTTCTTATATGCCATGCTTAGGCTTGACTGGTCGTATTTCCTTGTATGGTACCATGCTAGTTAGGGTGGTCTGTGTCCCTTGTTGTTGTGAATTGTTTGTTGTTTACTTGTTTTATATCGAGCAATTTCTACCTTAGTCAAAGATTAGGCTATTTTGCCTTAGACTTGCGATCCTAGCTACTTGTTAGCATTATTTCTTCTCCGACGTCATTTTTGATGGACAAGATCTTTGTAGACTGGAGTAGCAGACTTGAGTCTAATAGTATGAGCCTTAGTTTAGGATATTTTGTAGTTTTATAGATCTTCTATTCTCTCCTTCTATTTATGTGGCTCTAATGTGTTATCAGAGGTTTTTTGCTTTCTCGAGATTGGAGTAATTCAGGCTTGGAGCTTTTGTGATTCTTTATGAGGGGATATCGATCCACAATGGCTTGGTATTGACTGATGATATACTAGAGATTCTATGCGGAGACGACACATCCCCATGTCACTCTTTCTAGAAGGTAGCTTACACCCCTAGGAGTTATTGTCTAGTTAAGAAGCCATGATATATGAGATCCTCTTCAGAGTCGACATGCCTCAGGTCACTATTTCTAGTTAGGTGGCTTATGCCCCTGGGAGTGGACTGTCTTGCTAGACTGCCTTGATATATGAGATCCTCTTAGGCGACGACACACCCCTCAGTTACTCTTCCTAGATGGGATGGGAGTGAACTGGTTGGTTGGGCGGCCTAGAATGATTGTCACTCTTGCTCGTTTGGCTGGGAGTTGACTAGATTATTGGATATAATGGTTACTTGGGCTGGGAGCCTGGATTTCACTTCCTTATACTTTTCTCTAAGTAAACTTAGTTGTTATATGTACCTGTAGAGCTTATGGGGGTCCATTTGGGTTTTATTTAAAATTGTGCATGAGTGTACCTTCTAGTCCAATTAGGTTTAGTTTAGTTGTACTTAGATTTACCTTCGGTAAGCTCGTGTGTTTTCTTTCATATCCTCTTTGACCTTTAATTGTGTCTAGATTCTATCTTGTCATAATGTCTTTACCTTTCTTGCTCAATTGTCTTATGATCCTATTAATACCTTTGTTTTGGTACTCATACTACACTTTGCATATGTTTCGTGATGCAGATCCTAGTACTAGCTTCTGGCGGTGATTGTTTGTGCCATCTTGAGCAGCTTTTGGGGATCAGAGATGTGGATGAGCACTTGTCATCCTAGATCAGCCTGTCTTTTTCTGAATATATATTTAGCTTGTATTTTGATTTTGAGACGGCTTAGTGTGTCGTCCACTTTTGGGACATGTACTTCCATTTTAGCAAATTTTGTACTTGTGACTTCCGGATTATTTTGTATAAAGTTTTTGGTTTGCTTCTACTTCTTTCTCGTTTTACTCTCTAGTGTTAATATTGCTGAAGTTCTACCCTGATAATCATTATTTGTAATTCTAGATTACAGTTTGGCTTACCTATTGGTGGGTATAGTATGTTTCACTATTACTTGAGGAATAGGGTTTTGACAAGGTTGTATTAGAGCCCCTAGTTCATCGGTCTCACTTTTATGGAGCTAATACCCAGTAGAGTTTTAAGGATCAGCACAGAGACATATGTATCCTATTTTTGGGAGTCTACAGGGTGTTTTTGTAATTTTTCTCTTTTGTATCACGTTCATGCAGTGTGTGTTATTGGTTTCTTGAAGTTTCTCTTGTTCCACTCTTTTCGTATGATGGCTTACATGCGTCGTGTGGTGGCTCAGGGTATTGGTCAAGGTTGTTTTATTGGGAAAATATAATTTTAGATTGATTTTAAGAGTCGCCACTTAATTTTTTAAGAAAAATCAAGAAAACTGATTTTCAATAGATTAAAACAGGGAATCAATTGAAAATACTTAAGGGGGTTCATGGTTCTTATTAGCATTTCGGGAAGGGTTTAAATGCACTCGAAATGTCCGCTAATACGCGGTTATCCGGCGATTAATTATTTGGCTAAAATAAATTTTAACTTGGCTTGACTTGCAAAATTGAACTATTTTATAATTAGAAATATTTTAAAGGGGAAATATTTAAATATTATCTAAGTGAGTTATCTTACAAAATTATTTGTTTAAGTCTTGTTAAGAGATGACTGGTTCAATTAATTTTTTTATTTTTTTATTTTATTTTTTAAAAAACGAAATGGACGTCTTTCGGAGATTTGAATTGTTGATCCTAAGATTAATGGCAAATATTAACGAGTAAATAAACATAATAAAAAATTAAGAGGGAAAGAGATTTGGGCCCAAATCTGGTTTTCCTGTCCGTCTGGGCCAGTATTTGGGTCCATTTTCATATTGGGCCGAAGGCCCATTTGAGTCACCTGCACCTGTCCTATACTAACGTTAAAGAAATATTTTTCTTTGAGCCTTAGGCCCAATTTTCCACCTGTCCTAAAAATTCTAACAGAAAAATAACAAAATTAAGTAATAAGAGCTTAGGCCCAAAACAACAAAATACAACTAAAAATATAAATAAAAAATCAAAAGCGGGCTTTTGGCCCAGTCTTTCGATTCCCGACTTCTTGCGCATCCTTTCCTCTTCAGGACCTTTCATCGGTTTTAGGAAACCTATTCTTCGATTTTTATGGCGGGCTGACTCGAGGGAAAGGGTTTGAGCCTTTAGGGCTCTCTCGAAATGCAAAGGGGAGGCGATAGGAGTTCATGATAAACTCGAGCAGATTCCACATGCGACAAAAAATGAGAAGATGAGAATTAATAATTAATAATGAACAAATAGTATTGATTTAATTCCTATCACATAAATTAATGCTATCAAACTTAAAGAAGTTTTAAATACACGATATTTAATGTTAATGACTCACACATAAGTCCCATGACTTAACAATTGAGCACTACACCTTTAAATAAAATATATTAAAAGAGAGGATGAATAATTGGCAAGAGGCCGGATAATAAAGCAACATTAATCACAGTATAAGACAACAAATTGAAAATGTCAACCTATTATTATAATAAAGAAAGGGCACTCGTAGTTGTAAACAAGAGAAAGGCTAACATTTGAAGTGTGGCAGGGCCATATAGACAAGACTAATGGCAACAAATACTAAACTAAGAAAAATTAACATGGAGAAATAATTGCATTTTTAAACAGTCAATGGCGGCAAACATAAATATATAAATAAATATGAACACAACATAATTAGGCTACCATATTAGTAAGCTAGAGATAACCAGAGAAGGAACAAGCTAAGGAAGTCATATTTAATAATTATAACAACAAAATTAGATCCAAAACTAGACAATTAGCAATATCACTACACCATAAGTAAAATAGAAATTTGCTCAAGGAATATACGCCCTAAAGATGAGACAAAACTCACTGATCTAAAAAAGATTTAAATTGATTGAAGCCTTTGTCAAAGGTATAACTCAAACAACCACATCTTAATCAAGAAAAGAGTCTCTCATGTCGTGGTTTACTAATACATTAACTTAACAAGATAAAAATAATGCTTTAACCAAATTGCAGGTTCGGAACTTTAAATCAAAATCGAGTCAATTCAAAACACTTGCTATCAATTACTATACCGATCAAATACTATCCCGCATGCATTAAACCATTCAAAATCTAACCGACTAAACTCGAAAATAGAACCAGCATGAGATTAAGGCCGTATGAGCATGCGAGAGAAGGTAAACCTTAAACAGACGGAAACTTAAACAAGCAGGCATTTAAGCTAGTCTATTAAGACACACTAAGCATAAAGAAATTTAGACTAAGGCAAGCCAACGATAAAGGTTTAAAAGATGGAGAAAACAGACTACTACCTCCAACAAACAATAAATAATACGACACACAACCTCCAAATTAACTAATTTTCAAGACCCTGCATCATTTTGAAAGTAAAGAAAGAAAGAAAAAAAATTACAATAGCAGACTGGGAGAAACTATCAACACTAAGAGAGAATGAAAACAAGAAAATACTGACTCAAAGATATCTAGGCAAGTATAGGAGAATCATTATAGCAAAACAAAATTCAAACAGAGCAGCAGAGAAACAACAACATTAAATACAAATCGGCTAAAGTTTGAATCCATATTAAGACTAACCCATGAAAGTGACTAAGAACAAACACATAGTATTAAACATTAACAACCCCACAATAGCTAACAGCAAACAAACATGGAATAAAGTTTCAAACATCGAAAGTATCATTTTTGGAATGGAAGAGACGAGAAAATCACATGAAGGGGGAGGTATTACCTTTTCCGGTGCAGCGAACAGGGCAAAACTAACTAGCCACCAGACGACTCCACCACCAAAACCAAATTACGAGGATTCCTATGGACGGGGAAGAAACCACACCACAATCACACTAGTCTCTCTTCTATTCCGAATGTATTTTGTTTGTATTCTTACCCTTTTTTTACTTATTTATTTTTCGCTAAAGTAGCTCTTTGCTCTCAAAAATTTCTTGTCTTGAAAAAAAAAATCCCCCCTGTTCATAAGCCACCAGAAATTATTTATAGAAGGGAAGAAATAGGGTTCCGAAACGGACCAAAAATCCCACAAACCAAGGCCCAATTCAAATTTTAAAAAAAAATCAAAATCTTTCACCAATTTGGACAAACACTCTTTTCTCTGCAATTTTGCCCAATTCCGAAAGAGGAAAGGGCGAATCGATGCTCTGGATTGATTCACCCATCCTTCGGCGCAACGTGGCTCTATCTCAACGCCACAAGGACAAATTTTGCGTGCATGTGAGTTCCTTTTTGCTGCTGTTGCAGCGATTTTGACTGGGTTTCGCATGAGGAAGAAAGTGTAGGGGTGGGTCGGTTGTTGTACGTTGTACGTATGTTGCTGGGAATGGGTATTGTATTAGAATGAAAGTGGGCTGCTGCTGGGATTTTATTTGAGAAAAAAGAAAAGAAGTGGGTTGGAAAAACAAAGAAAAGACCCAAAAGTGGGTCTAGCAAAAAAATGGCCATTGGAATCTAGCCCGTTAAGTTATACAATTTAACCAAATTGAGGTAATCAATTAATTCGGCTAGAGCTTAAATGAGATGAATAAATATAACTAATTAACGGGCTTCTTATTTTTTAAACAAAATAAAATAATTAACGTATGTATAAACTAATTAACTCAAAATTATAAGTATTAATTAACTAAACCAATTAACCAACTATTTAAGTAAAACTAAAATCTTTTGAGACGATTTTTGAATATTTATAGAAATACTAATTAAATGCAAAATTATATAAAAGACACACTATTATTTAAAATTATAAAAAGTGACAAATTATTTAAAATAACTTGCAAACTATATATTTTTGTTTTATTTTTTTTCAAAATTTCTAAAATTAATTATTTTAAATCGTTTGAAAATTAAGAAGTTTGAAAATTAATTATATCGGGGAAGGTCAAAATTGGGTGTCAACAACTGTCCCTCATTTTACATGGATTAATGCAAGAAATTCGAGGAAAATGAAATTGACTAATCCAATTTTGACTGACCACGTCTTCATCTTTTGGAAAAGAGATTTGGTACGGACTTTAGAAATTACGGCCGAACCCTGGAAATGGGTTTTCTACATATCTAAGGCTATATGAGAATTCAGGCCACTTGTAGTTCGATACGCTTGATTTTACGCACGATTTTGAAAGAATTCAAAAGTAATCCCGATATCAAATTATGGAGGGATCGAAATGCTCAGGAGTGAGATTTAAGCGAGAATGTAGAAGTACAGCCGAGTTTTAACATCGATTCTGCCTACATATCCCTCAACTCAAGGAATTAGGCTGCTTGTAGTTCGACTCTATCGGTTGAAAAGGAAATCTATTATGCAAGATAACCTTTGGTTTTGGAAAAGTGGCAAAGCAAGTCGAGTATGAAAAAGAGGTTTGCAACCTCTTAGCCATAAATGTGGCGCGCTTCACACCCATAATTAAGAACTTGCATGGACATAATTTTCAAAGCTCTTGGTGCGTTGCCAATCAGATTGGAAAGCTGCTTCTGGTAGAGACCAAAAAATTCCGGATGCGAAACTGAAACCATGAAACCTAAAGAAAAACCCACATGCCTTCTAATAGGGGTGTGGTTTGATTGTGGTGGAAGTCACTCCTCTACTCACGTCCTAAGAGTTCGGCACTCCTCTTTGGACTGTGTCTCAGTTCGCTGCTAAGAAAAAGTTTCACGTTGTGCTGCATTCATTTTGATGTCGTCCACACCTGTGCTTCGTTTTGGAGAATTCATCCTTTCGGATGCTCTCGACAAAGACTGAGATAAAACTCATTAGCATAAAAATATAATTTAAATGGGAGACATCGTCTTTTACCGTGTTGACACTTAATTGCTCTCATTGAACATTTGACGTCAACTTCATTGAGTTTGACGTAAAGCAAATAAAGCTTGTGTCTCATATTTGCAATATAATATTCAATGTACTCTTTATTTGATGTCAAAGCAATAAAATAAGCTGATGTAATATATTGACAGTTCTCTTGATCTCGTTATTTTCTGTAAAGAAAATGATGCAGTTGATGTTGATTTTTTTTTTTGTGATGGGTAAACCTTTCCCTTGCGATGCATAAATTCCTTTCCCGCGATGCATTAATCTTTTTTTCGCGATGCATGAATCTTCTCTTGCAATGCATGAATCCCTTTTCTCGCGATGCATGACTCTTTTTTCTCGGTATGCATGAATCTTCTCTTGTGATGCATGGATTCCCTTCCCGCGATGATGAACCTTTTTCCCGCAATGCATGAACCTTTTTCCCGCGATGCATGAATCTTCTTTTGTGATACATGAATCTCTTTTCTCGCGATGCATGAATCTTTTTCCCGTGATGCATAAATCTTCTCTTGTAATTCATGAATCTCTTTTCTCGCGATGCGTGAATCTTTTTCCCGCAATGAATGAATCTTTTCTTACAATGCATGACTTCTTTTCCGCGATGCATGGCATTTTCTCGCAATGTATGACATTTATTCCGCAATGCATGAATCTCTTTCCCGCAATGCATGACATTTTTCCCGCAATGCATGAATCTTCTCTCGTAATGCACGAATCTTTTCTTGCAATGCGTGACTTTCTTTCCCGCGACGCATGGATTTTTTTATTTTTTATTTTTCATGATGCATGAATCTTTCCCGCGATGCATGAATTTTTTCTCCGCGATGCATGACTTTCTTTTACAATGCATGGATCTTTCTCTTGCAATGCATGAATCTTTTCCTGCGATGCATGAATTTTTTCTCCGCGATGCATGACTTTCTCTTGCAATGCATGAATCTTTTCCCACGATGCATGAATTTTTTCTCCGCGATGCATGACTTTTTTTTTTTACGATGCCTCCCTGATACCAAATGAAGATAATGATTCACCGAGCAACATATGTGAACTTCTGGGTATCTTTTGGATGGCGGTATCGTCTGAATCGACAATACAATAAAAATGACCATCGGAGTAGTGGTATCATCTCATTTGACAATACGATATAAATGACTCTCCGGGTAGTGGTAACGTCTCATTCGACAATATAAATAAAAATGATCCTCGGAGTAGTGGTATCATCTCATTTGACACTACGATATAAATGACTCTCCGAGGTAAAAACATTATCATATCTGACAATATAATGCAGATAAACGTCTTCCAGGTATCTTTAGTTGCTGAAAAATAATAATATTTCTCTCTTCAAGGTTTTCATTTGTCCCATCTCCGAACATAATTGCATGTTCATTATGAACCTTGCCTTGCTGAGAATTTGAATAAAGTAATGCTACTCATATTCCCAATTCTTGGTATAAGAAGCATAAGATATTTCCTGCATCCATAGAAAAATTGTCAATTTTGGAGAGCTCCTCGCATCTCCATATTCATTGAATGGAGGAATACACTGATGTTGAGGCAAGCTTATAGACCTGCATCCACAAAAAAATTGTTAGTTTTAAAAAACGATCTGATCTATGTCGATCTCTTCACTTATCAGCTCCTTGTCTGACTATCTCCGGTTGATTTTTCTGATCTCCCGCTTTTTGATAGATAAGACAACATATTTATGAAAAATAATTTAGACACGAAATAAAAGTTTTTAAGAAAAATAGATTTTCAAAATGGATTATTTGGAAAAGGTCGCTGTCAAGTGTCATGTCACGTCGAGCTTTAGCGAACGTCTTTGAAGTTGATGCCTTGAGGTCCCTCTGATTACTTGTTGGGAAATATTCAACGTTGTTCTAAACTGCCGAAAAACCCTGTTGAAATTTTGAGATGGCCTCAAAATTTCTGTCCCAGTTAATTGTCTTGGCTTATCTTTAACCGTCGGTGAGCAATCACAGAATTTTGAGATCTTCTCAAAAATTCTATCCCAGTTGCAAATCTCAAAGTAACTTCAGTCTTGACTTTGTAGGAAAAGATCTTCTTCTCGAGAATTTTGAGTCCCTCTCAAAAATTTTGTCCCAGTTTCTATTGTAATGAGAAATAGAAATCTGACGGGGAATATGACCGAGCCCTTGTGGTGCCTACGTATCCCGTTGAGGCAGGAATCAGGTCAAACGTAGTTCCCCTCTCAAGGATTAACAAAAATAAGAAATTTACAAAGAAATCGACCGAGGCCGACATAGGCCACCTACGTATCTCATTCTTGAGAATTCAGGTCGAACATAGTTCAAATACAAAGAAAAATTTAAAAGGGATAAAGGGGGTGACCGAGGCCGACATAGGCCGCCTACGTATCTCATTCTTGATAATTCAGGTCAGACGTAGTTCATTACAAAGGGATAAACTTTTGAACGAGGCGATCACAAGCAAATAGAACGATTACAAGGAAATGATACGAACTGAAACTTCACACATAATATCTCTTGACAGCATCTGAATTGATCGGTTTCGGCCATTCGGTGCCATCCATCTCCGATAGGATCAAGGCACCTCCGGATAATACTTTGCGAACCATGTAGGGTCTTTGCTCATTTGGTGCAAATTTCCCTTTATATTCATCCTGGTGAAAGAAAATATGTTTGAGAACCAACTGACCAATCTCAAACATTCTAGCTCTTACTTTCTTGTGGAAAGCACGAATCATTCTCTGTTGATACAGTTGACTATGACAAACAGCAACCATTTTCTTCTCATCAATCAATGTTAACTGATCAATCCGCTTGCAAACTCATTCAGCATCACTCAATTCAGCTTCTTGGATGATTCTCAATGAAGGTATTTCAACTTCCGTAGGTATAACTGCTTCTGTTTCATATACTAACAAATATGGGGTAGCTCCAACTGATGTCCTGACAGTCGTTCGGTAACCCAACAAAGCATATGGCAACATCTCGTGCCAACCTCTGCGATTATCAATCATTTTCCTCAAGATCTTCTTTATGTTCTTGTTGGCAGCTTCTACAGCTCCATTCATTTGGGGACAATAGGCGGTTGAGTTTCGGTGAGTAATCTTGAATTGTTCACATATTTCTCTCATCAAGTGACTGTTAAGATTCGCTCCATTATCAGTAATAATGGATCCTGGTACTCCAAACCTACATATCAGGTTGTTGCAAACAAAATCAGCTACAACTTTCTTGGTTACCGACTTGTACGAAGTTGCTTCCACCCACTTGGTGAAGTAGTCAATAGCAACCAAAATGAATCTGTGTCCGTTAGTGGCGGCTGGCTCTATTGGGCCAATGATATCCATGCCCCAAGCTACAAATGGCCAAGGTGAACTCATGGCGTTGAGTTCGTGAGGTGGCACCCGAATCAAATCTCCATGCACTTGACATTTATGATACTTCTGCACAAACTTGCAACAATCATGCTCCATAGTCATCCAGAAATAACCGGCTCGGAGGATCTTTCTTGCCAAAGTATGCCCATTCATATGAGTACCACAAACTCCGGCATGTATCTGTTCCAGCAGCTTCGCTAGCATCAACGCATCTGAGAATACCTAAATCTGGAGTCCTCCTATAAAGGATTTCCCCACTTGCAAAGAAACTGAGGGCCATACGGCATATCGACTTCTTCTGGTTGAACGTTGCATTCTCAGGATAAGTCCCGGTCTCTAAATACTTCTTGATGTCAAAATACCAAGGTTAACCATCAGGTTCTGCTTCAACATGTGAACAATGAACAGGCTGCTTTTATACCTCTATATCCACTGGATCAATATAACTTGTATCTGGATGCTTAATCATTGACGCGATGGTGGTAAGAGCATCGGCCAACTCATTCTGTGTCCTGGGAGTGTGCCTGAACTCAATCTTGTGAAATCTTTTGCACAACTTCTGTATATACTGCACGTACGGTGTGATCTTTGGGTTCTTTACGGCCCATTCTCTTTGAACTTGATGAATCAGTAAGTCTGAGTCTCCAATAACTAGAAGCTCATGAACGTTTATGTCGATTGCCATCTTTAAACCGAGGATCCAAGCTTCATACTCAGCCATGTTGTTCGTGCAATTAAATCGGAGTTTAGCCGCCATAGGATAATGCTGACCAGTTTCTAACACTAAGACCGCTCCGATTCCTTTCCCTTAATGATTCGCCGCTCCATCAAAGAACACTCTCCAACCAGGGTACGCTTCAGAAATATCCTTACCCACAAATGCTATTTCTTCATCGAGAAAATAAGTCTTGAGCGGTTCATACTCTTCATAAACTGGATTCTTTGTAAGATGATCAGCCAAGGCTTGTGCCTTTATCGCCTTCTAAGTCACATAGACAATATCAAACTCACTCAAAAGCATTTGCCATTTAGCCAACTTCCCAGTCGGCATTGCTTTCTGGAAAATATACTTCAACGGGTCCATCCTGGAAATAAGGTATGTGGTATAAGAAGACAAATAATGTCTCAACTTTTGAGCGATCCAAGTCAAAGCACAGCACGTTCTCTCCAAAAGAGTGTAACGAGCGTCATATGGAGTGAATTTCTTGCTCAAGTAATAGATGGCTCGCTCTTTCTTCCCAGTTTCATCATGTTGACCAAGCACGCATCCCAATGCATTATCTGAGATAGACAAATATAGCAATAACGGACTTCCCTCTCGCGGAGGGACCAACACCGACGAATTGGACAAATAGTTCTTGATGGCATCAAAAGCAGTTTGACATTCTCTGGTCCACTTGGTTGAGGCATCTTTTTTCAATAACTTAAAGATGGGCTCACACACCACAGTGGATTGAGCTATGAACCAGCTGATGTAGTTCAACCTTCCTAAAAAACTCATCACCTCTTTCTTGGTCTTCGAAGGAGGTAATTCCTGGATCGCCTTGATCTTGGAAGGGTCAAGCTCAATGCCCCTCCTGCTGACTATAAATCCCAACAACTTGCCAGCCGGCATTCCAAAAGCACATTTGGCGGGATTTAACTTCAAATTGTATCAACGTAAACGATCAGAAAATTTCCTCAAGTGAGTCAAGTGATCCGAACTCTCGCGGGACTTGATTATGACATCATCTACATACACTTCGATCTCTTTGTGAATCATATCGTGAAAGATGGTTGTCATGGCCCTCATATAAGTAGCATCGACATTTTTGAGACCAAACGGCATCACCTGATAATGATATACACCCCAAGGCGTAATGAAAGCTATCTTTTCGGCATCTTCTTCATCCATCAAGATCTGGTGGTAACCCGCATAACAATCCACAAATGACTGCATCTCATGCTTAGCACAATTATCAATGAGGATGTGAATGTTTGGCAATGGAAAATTATCTTTCGGGCTAGCTTTGTTGAGATCTCTGTAGTCAACACAAATTCTGATTTTTCTGTCTTTCTTGACAATCGGAACAACATTAGCTAACCAAGTTGGATACTGCGTCACTTCCACTACTTGGGACTCAATCTGCTTTGTAATCTCCTCTATGATCTTCAAACTCAACTCAGGCTTGAACTTCCGAGTCTTTTGTTTTACTGGACTGAAATCTGGATTGATCAGCAACTTGTGGGACACCATATTTGTGCTCAGCCCTGGCATATCTTTATAAGACCAGTCAAATACATCAATGTACTCCCTGAGCAAATGGACCAGGTCTCTTCTTTGAGCTTCCGTCAGATGGACACTGACTCTGACTTCTTTGACACATTTCTCATCTCTGAGATTCACAGTTTCAGTTTCTTCAAGATTTGGCTTGTGCTGATTTTCGAATTGTCGAAACTCCTCAACAACATGTTCGGGTACCTCATTTTCTTCTTCATATTCCTCACACTCATCAACACCTGCCTCATTTCGTTCACTCGGTTCATGACATGACATGACATTGGCAGGTTTTAAATTAATATTACTGAAATCATAAACAAAGTTAGGAAAGTAAAATATAAACAGATAAGTAAACAGACAAATTTTGATAAAAGAGTCTTTCATTTAAATTGAAAAAACAAGCACAAACTTTAGCCATGGCCGAGCGCCATTTGCTTTTTTAAACATCACAATGGAATTTAAAAACTTCAAACAAATAAAACTGCATAAAGGGTAGGTCTCGGGCCTCTTTCGAACTACCACCGATTTTAAAACAAACAAAGACACATGTCTTTTCTACCAGATGATGGGAAATTAGGAGTGGTGTGGAGGTCCAGTTTTGCAATCGCTCTTCAGGCTCTGCATCACGGATGCCTGATGTCCCAGCCTCTTCCTCGATGAACGCATCAATCTCCTAAAAAAGGCCCCAGATTCCTTCCCGGAGACCACCATCGTTGACATTTTCTCATTACCAGAAAATGACT